>NC_088794.1:128413845-129101345 GCF_011386835.1 Chrysemys picta bellii
GCTGTGTCTCTTTGCTATGTTTTAGTCATATCTAATAACCTGAAAAATTATTGGTGGCTTATACATTTTAAGTTTAAATTGCTGTAATTATTTTTAAAATACAGTAATTTGCAGGGTTTACTTTAAAAACTACAGTCTTTGCCCAGGTTGTTCCTGGCACAATGCCCTGAAGTTTGACTAGTTCTTGAACACAACATTTCTACCTTTTGTGCTTGGATATCAAAATTACTCTAAGAATCTCTATAAGGACTCACATGAAAGTCATCCATCAACCAATTACTGGAGGTTATTCAAAGGTTACATGTAAAGTGCGCAGCTGAGATATAAAGCGAGTATTTCATTCATTGATAATGGCTGCTGAACTAGGAAGAGAAAATCCTAAAGGAGCCATCAAAATAGGCTTGAACTTCTGTCCTATGGGGACATCTTCCTGAATTCAAAGTGTGACCTTGGCAGAGACAACATTCAGCTGTGCTCACACATTCCACAGTATGAGAAACACGTCTGCATAATTAATTGAAGGTGCTTTTCATGTGACTGACATGTTGACAGTGATTAATTATCTTAATATTTGCTTGGGATTCTGAGCCTGTACCAACTGATTAAAGATACTTTTTGGAAATTAGTGAGTCTGTTTGCACTGCATCCTGCGATTGTTTGCTAAACAGTTTACCATATTTGTGCATTAAACCACTGAGTGCCCCAGGTGATACTTGTGTAATATGACTCAGGTGGGGAGAAAATAAAAATTCTTACAAAAGAGCACAGTGAGAGAAAGAGAGACACTCTGGGTTCTGTGGGTACTGATCGGAAGAGAGGATAAGGGACTTCTTCTCCGCAAAAGGGAAGGAGGCAATCTTACCTCCCAAAAGATCACTGGGACATGAGAGTTGTTTTAATGGCAATAAATAATACCACAGGCAGGTGCAAATTGTAGGAAAGTGATCTTTATCAAGCATGCATAGCGACTAGCACTACATGCTGAGATGCTGTCTTTGTCTACTAGAGGATTGGCCACCAGCTTGCATCTCTGAGCTCCAGATGTCACAGCTAACTAGATCCCTCCTGAAACTTGACCCTCTTTCTCCATATTACAGGGGTTAGCTACTGCCTTCACTGGTGCTCACTGAATGGCCCTGATTCGAAATCCATTGAAGTCAATGGAAAAATGGCCAGTGTTCCTATGTGGTTCATAATGATGGCCGTAGTGTTTAAGCTGCTGTGTGCAGCAGGGGCTAGCACCTTTTCAGAGTAATTCACCTATTGTCTGTGTGGGACACAGCCAATCAGGGCCCAGCAGCCTAGTATAAGGCTATGTCTACACTACCCGCCAGACCAGCGGGCAGCAATCAATCCAGAAGGGGTTGATTTATCGCATCGCATCTAGTCTAGATGCGATAAATTGACCCCTGAGCGCTCTCCCATCGACTCCTGTACTCCAGCGCCGCGAGAGGTGCAGGCGGAGTCGACGGGGGAACGTCAGCAGTCGACTCACCGCGGTTATTCATGTAGCGGAAGTTGTGTAACTTATATTGATCCTCCTCGCCTCCCGTGTAGACCAGGCCTAAGAAGAGCTGCAGGGCCAGAGGGAGTTTAGTTTCTTGCTGGATCTCTAGGAGTGTGGATGGTGTGGTGTAGTGCTGCCAGCAACCAGGAAGAGCGAGTAGGAGCCATAAGCTGGTTGCGGGGACTCCATCAGGACAAGGCCCTGAGGTAAGGGTGAAAACGGCACAGGGCTGGGGGTGGGAGAAGAGACCAGGGAATTAAATTAAAGCAGCAGCGTGATTAGATAAAGGGACACAGCAGACAGCTGCTACCTACAGGCTCCCTGAGCTGGGATCCAGAGTAGTGGGTGGGCCTGGGTTCCCCCCCCCCCCCCACAACCCTCATTAGCCACTGGGAGAAGTCGCCTGGACATTGAGGCACCCCAGAGCGGGAAACTGAACTATAGTGGCCCAGCTGGAGAGCTGTAGCCAGGAAGCCCCAAGAGGGTGAAGACATTGCCTCCAGGGAGGGAGCCCTGGGGCGCTGCTCTATCCCAGAGGAGGGACAATCTGAGAGTGTGTGTGTGCAGGTGCACATTTGGCGCAGGGGGCACTCACAAGAGGTGAATGCACCTTGCTACACACCCACTGAGAGATATTATCTTGAAGAATTGTTAGGCCTCTCAGCTGTAAATAACTGTGCCTTCATATTTAAATCTGGTAAACTAAGAATGTATAGAAATGACATCAGAATATATGTTTCTGGGAGAATATTCTTGGCAAAGAGGGGTTCTTTGTCTACAACCCTATATAATGAGACTGGTATGGGAATGTAGTGGGGGAATGAAAACTGTGCATCCCTCCACATACAGTGAAGAAGAGACACAGAGCCAGCTCTTGGTTTGACAACACAGGCTGGTAATGAATCTATTTCTTTCTGTATTCTGCATAGTGCTGTGCTAATCTCTGATTGATAATCTTAGACTAAATAATTCCAGTTGATCTATTATTCAACAATCTTGAGTCATTAACTCAGACACGAAACAATATGTATGATGGGAAGACAATTAAGCAAATGGTGCACCCAGGCTCCTTAAGTAAATGGTAATGGGACTTTTGAGAAGTGATAACAATGGCAAAGACTAGGGAAAAATAAAGAACTCTGGTAACTCTTTCATAGCTAATTCAGAATGGCTCATGGAAGTATGCATATTTGTGAATAGCAGGGAAGCTGTCCCTTTCCATTATAGTTGTAAGCGGGGGAATGGTCCCACTATTGTGGGGAACTTTCCTGGCTTCTGCACTACCCCGGTGAAGTGGGCTAGCGAAAGGATCAGAGTCCTCGCTCCCACTTCCTTTACCCAGAGGCCTCCCTGCCCTTGAGGACTCCCCTTCCACTCTCCTGTCTGGCAGAGTCCTCGTAAACCCCGACAAGGCTGGGCCCAGGATTCCTGGGGGGCTCGACCCCCAACCCTGCTGTGGTCACCCAGGACAGGGCCTAGGGTGTCCCCACTCTGGGGTACCCTCTCTGCACTGGGCACCTCCCTGACCCACTGATCATTTCATACAATTTAAAGCAAATACAAGTTGTTTAATTAACAATTAATTTTAAAAAAGAATAAGGAAAAATGGGAAAGGTTAAAGGAAAACACATCACCCCGCTCTGTGGCAGGGAACATCACAAACAGTGTCTCTGGAACGTCAGGGCAGTTCACAGTCTGTTCCTTGTAGGTCCCAGGCTCCTTCTCAGGCCCTGGCTGTGCTGCAGAGACGCTGCAGGTTGGACACTTGCTCTGGCGGTGGCCACACGCTCTCAGGCTCTAGGTGGCAGGACCCTTCTTCCCAGCGTTGCCCCCACCCTGACAGGGTTACGATCCCCCTCCAAGTCTGGCCTGCAGAGCCTCTTGGCTGAGGCATCTCCCTGTGCTGGGCCCACTGCCCAGGGTCCCCCTCCTCTCCCCAGCTGCTCACCGCACCCAGCTCCGGACGGCTCCGGCCCCAGCTCCAGCTCCAGCCCCAGCCCCAGCTCCAGCTCCAGTTCCACTCAGCCTCAGCACGGCTGCTGCTGCTGCTCTGCCTTCAGCTCCCTGGGCTGCTTCTCTGGCCCCTCTGGCTCTGGTTGCTGCAGCTCTGCCCCCAGGACAGCTCTGCTCTGCAGGCTGCTTCTGTGACGCTGCTCCCAGCTCTGACCTGCTTCCTGGCTGCTTGTCTGGCCCCTCTGGCTCTGGTTGCTGCAGCTCTTCTCCCAGGGCAGGTCTGCTCTCTCTGGGCTGTGCTCTGGCTTTGGGGCTGCAGCTCTGCTTCCAGCAGCTCAGCTCGGCCCCTGCTCTCTCCTTAGCTCGGCCCCACTCTGTCTGACCCAGGCCATTCCAGTTCACATGGAAGACAGGACCCCCCTGGTCTCCTGACTCCCTGATTAGCCTGCCCGCCCTGTCAATCAGGCTGATCTGGAGCATTGGCCTCTCCCCATTGTTTCTGGGGACTGTCAGTCTCAGGCTCCTGATTTGTCATCGACCCTTCCCCTTTTAGTGCTGGGGGCTAGCCAACCAAAACACCCCCACTGAATGTTAGTAAGGGGGCAACAGTCCCCTTACATAGTGTTATGTGAGGGACAATCCCATTTGAGGACACCTCAGTATCTAGTTAGATAACCTTTTGCATTTCAAGTTATTGGCTAGAGAAAGTAGATAGAGGGAATAATTACCAATGTACTGATCAGTCTTTGTAGTGCTCCAGAGGCTGCAGTCTTGCCAACTGCTCTCGTGCTGTATAGCTAGATCTACCATGAGTCACTTTCAATGTTCAGTGGAGCTGTGGGGATCAGCCCACTCTGCCAGAGATACAGGCCTGCTGATGGGGGGCAATTGCCCAGGGGCACGGGTGATTTAAAAGGGCCCGGGGGCCCCCGGTGGTGGCCAGGAGCCCCAGGCTCTTTTAAATTGCCTGGGCGAGCTGCAGGACTCCTAGGTGCACGTGGGGTGGTACTGGCAGCAGCGAAGGCAGCCGGGCGGGCATGCGGAAGCCCTGGCTGTGCCGGAAGAGCGCACCCAGCAGCGCATCCAGCAGCTCGCTGGACACCAGCAGCACAGCCAGCAGCAGCTTGCTGGACACCAGCCAGTGCGAGCGCAGCACTGCCCAAGTGTCAGGCAGACCACATCTGCGGCTTGTACATGCGTGCACCAGCTGCCGCACATGGTAGCTCTGCGCCCATTTTGGCGACACCACGCCGGGCTAGCAGCAGCGTAGGGCCTGGCTCTGGTGCGCCCTGTATGAATCAAACCTTACTAGGGGGCCCAGTGACTGTTCTGCCCTGGGGCCTGGAATTGCTGTCGGCGGGCCTGCACAGATATCTTGTGTGATCTTGGACAAGTCACTTACTCTGCTTGTGATTCACTTTCCGCATCTGTTCTCATGGGATGATAAGACGTCTCTACCTCACTAGGGTGTTATGAGGCTATGACTGAACTGAACCAAACTAAGCTCTCAGGTCTGCAAAATACTAACCAGCTTTTCCCCCCGGTATTCCACAGCATAACCCCACTCATCAGTCTCTAGCCAACCAAAATGCCAGGTTAACAGCAAGCTTTGTTACAGTTATCCCACCTAAAAGAGAAGGGCAGTCTACCACAATTCCAACTATTGTGGTATTGTGACCATTCTGGCTACATGCAGTGGACTACACCCAACCTTGTTAAAAAGCTAAGCAAAAATTAACCAGAGATTCGGCACGGTTTCTATGTCAATGAACTGAATGATGTGCACGTGCTGTAGATCATGCAAGTAGCTTTAAAAAGCAGTCTAGTTCTGGAGTAGTGGATGCTGATGGGCTGTGATTGCACTCACTTGTCAGACAGCATTCATGCCATGCATAGTATCTCTATGGGTCCCTTACAAATGCAGGAGGAGAAAATCCAGGCCAAGTCTGCAGAGAGAGGACAAGGATCCTGTAAATCTTATATAAGCGAACTGCATCGGTTTGACTCCGCTGGACGTAACTGAGATGGCTTAATACTAAAGCTGTGGGAAATTGAGTTTTACTCTGCAGAAATTTCTCAAACGAGCTGGAGAAAAAATTCATCAGGATGATGCTTTGCTAACCTGAGAATATGCCATTTGCAAACCTTCTTCCCTCATAGAACAAGCCTAACCAAGTAAGTGGCCACACAGTCCTTTTGTGCTTGATAAACTAAAGGGGAAAACATGTGGAGCATCATGTGCCACAAATTTCCTCCATCCTCATGTCCAATTGAGTTAGTCCTTGCCATCCTTGATAGATTCGTTGGTATCCGTGTCCACCCAGCTGGCCCATTGGCTGCCCATCTGCTCAGATTGGCTGCTGCTCCATGCCCTACGGACCTCTGGCAAGGCTCCAGCCTAAATAAAGATTTGGATTTGTAAATTGAGGGCAAAGAGACTCACCAAATCAAATGATAATAACTGTAAAGACCTTGAACATGGGATAGTTGTTTAAAAAATGCAGAAGAGTCAAGCCATCCTGGATCTTTCTTCTCTCCCCATAGCTGCATATACATAATCCCTCCTGCTCCAACTGATGTAGGTTCTTTTTTTCTCCCTCTCCCATGCTGAATTCTGGGTGGCTGCTGGCTTGCAAGCCCATCTCCTTCTAACTCTTTAGTGGAGATTGTTTGGCTTGCTTCCTTCTGCCCTTACCTGAGCATTTAGGATGTTGGCAGCTGTGGCAGCAAGGCAACGGGAAGCTTTGGAAGATAGTTAGACCCCTTGTATGTTTGGTGGAGTGGAAGGTGATATGCACAATGCATCCCTTGAAATGAGGGATTTCTTTTTGGTGGTTGGTGCACTCTGGTCTGAAATGAGGGCTTATAGTGAAGGGACCAGAGAAGCATTTCCCAGTCTTCCTGCTGTAAAATAGTGTACCTGCTTTGCTAGCCCATTAGTAGATCTGACAGAGGTGGGCTTGTCTGCCCAGCCAAAGACTTGGGATGGGAGAAGGGGACCAGCCAGCTGCTCCTTCAGACTCCCATAAAGCCACCATACCTCCCAGATGACGGCTCCATTTAAGGCAGAATTGGTTTTCTTTCCCATAGCTCAGAGTGGGCTGCCACAAGAACTTCATATTTTAAAAGATGCATGGTGAAAATGTTAAAATCAGGTCAGAGCAACCCAAAGAGCATCCACCTGTCCTAAAATTACAGACATGCTCTAAACCCTTTAGTCTTTGCACAGCACTCTACTAAGCTCAGAGGGCAAAGGTTGCAGCACTTCTGTGCAATGCAACTTCTAACAGAGTAATCTCTCCTGGGTTACCTCTGCAGCATCTCCACCAAGGCCCTTCTTCCCCACCATTATCTCCAGCCAGCATGCACATCTCTCCTCTACTGTGAATGGCTGACACACAGTTGCAGCTCCTATCGTATGTTGGACGACTGGCTGATGGTCACCTGCTCCCCATGCCTGACCTAATCCTCTAGCTGATCCTGCTACTCTGCTCTCCCAGCCAGCTTCCTCTTCATAGCAGTACTCCCAAAACTGCTGTGTCCTTGGTCCAGATCTTCTAAGTTTGGTGCATCCCAGAGCAAGGCGGAGATTACCTGCATTTAGTCTAGTGGATAGGCACTGGACTAGAGTGTTGAGACCTGGGTTTTATTTCCAGTTACTGGGAGAGTCACTTCACCTCTCTTTTTGCCCCCCAGTCTTTGTCTGTCCTGTATATTTAGTTTGTATGCTCTTTCAGGCAAGCACTGTCACCTACTATGTGTATATACATAGTACACCCTGTGCTTTGAAAGAGCTTCAAGGTGCTAGTCTAGGGCTATTAAAAATAGCACTAGTCACGTACAACCTGAGAGATGGCAAATTGTATTTTGTATGTAGGCCACATATCAGGAAGTTCCTCCAGTGGAAAATACCTGTTCGGCTTACATGCGGTGTTCCTGAGCTTTCCCAGTAGGAGGTGGTGTTAAAACAAACCCCCACAAACCAGAGTGAATATCAGGCCTTTTAAAACAAAAGCAAAAGCTTTAGTGCAGTGCAAAGAAAATAATGGGCTTCTGCTTGATGGCTTCGTATAAATTTACAGTCATGATGAATTTTGCATAGCCCAAGATCTAATAAAAGGAGTGTTAGCAATTCTCACGTTTTACTCTCAGTTACCAGAGTAACAGCCGTGTTAGTCTGTATCCGCAAAAAGAAGAACAGGAGTACTTGTGGCACCTTAGAGACTAACAAATTTATTAGAGCATAAGCTTTCGTGGACTACAGCCCACTTCTTCGGATGCATATAGAATGGAACATATATTGAGGAGATATATATACACACATACAGAGAGCATAAACAGGTGGGAGTTGTCTTACCAACTCTGAGAGGCCAATTAATTAAGAGAAAAAAAACTTTTGAAGTGATAATCAAGCTAGCCCAGTACAGACAGTTTGATAATAAGTGTGAGAGTACTTACAAGGGGAGATAGAGTCAATGTTTGTAATGGCTCAGCCATTCCCAGTCCTTATTCAAACTGGAGTTGATTATGTCTAGTTTGCATATCAATTCTAGCTCAGCAGTCTCTCTTTGGAGTCTGTTTTTGAAGTTTTTCTGTTGTAATATAGCCACCCGCAGGTCTGTCACTGAATGACCAGACAGGTTAAAGTGTTCTCCCACTGGTTTTTGAGTATTTTGATTCCTGATGTCAGATTTGTGTCCATTAATTCTTTTGCGTAGAGACTGTCCGGTTTGGCCGGTTTGTAATGGCTGAGCCATTACAAACATTGACTCTATCTCCCCTTGTAAGTACTCTCACACTTATTATCAAACTGTCTGTACTGGGCTAGCTTGATTATCACTTCAAAAGTTTTTTTTCTCTTAATTAATTGGCCTCTCAGAGTTGGTAAGACAACTCCCACCTGTTTATGCTCTCTGTATGTGTGTATATATATCTCCTCAATATATGTTCCATTCTATATGCATCCGAAGAAGTGGGCTGTAGTCCACGAAAGCTTATGCTCTAATAAATTTGTTAGTCTCTAAGGTGCCACAAGTACTCCTGTTCTTCTTTTTTCTCAGTTACCAGTTTACATTAGACAGGAAGCAAAAGGCAAGTATTTCATGATAGTTTGAAGTGTCCTAGTTGACTGGTTTACAGCATCTGAAGATAGGAAAATAATTACTCTAGTACAGCAAGGGAAAGTTGGGTATAACAGTTAGGACAGTTTTCTACTCAGAGCCTGATCCATGGCCCACCGAAGGCAATGTTAAGACTCTCATTGACTTCAATCGGCATTGGATCAGGGCCTCATTGCAGTGATGATGCATATTTGCTCATGCGATACTTCCTAAATGACACTAACAGTGTAGGAAAAATAAAGAACCAACCTGAAAATGCACCCAAACTCAAACAAAATATATGGTGAGGTTCAAAGACCTTTTGTTGACACCTCACTGGGCAACTGCCTCCACCCATCAATACTTACTTTGATGAGGAACATGCAAACCTAATAACAACTTTACTAAATATTCCAGAGATCTGCTATATTCAGCCAGATAAATATGGCCAGATATTCTCTGCTGATATTCTGTTATTTGAATACTCAGCTGCCCATGGCTCCTGTCTGCTGTTCTTAGTAATATTAACAGCGGGAGTCAGGAGCTAGAATTTCAGTGCTCCTAGCAATGTCTCCATAGCCCAGTCAGCAAGTAGGCCACTAAGTGTAATCAGGCACCTCCATGCACACATTCCTTTCAGTCTCTAGGAAAACTGAGGAGAAGACACATCCCTCAGTAACTTTTCCCAGGGTAATGGTAGAGAAAGAAGCCATGCCTGGAAAGCCAGACCCATGGGTGGTGGGCCGTGGGGGAAGAAAAGAGACACTCCCTCCGGTATAGGGAGTGGAAGAGAGTAGATGCCTGATCTAGGAAAACAAATGTCACACTTCTGCTGAAACCTCGCCTTGTGCCATATAGTGTATGATCCGTGGAGCTGCTATGCATATAATTGCCACTGAACTGGCTGGACCTCTGCACAGCAGCAGGATAAAGGAGCATTTAAACTGAAGACTGATTATTTTTTCTATATTATATGTAAACACTACATATACGGTTTGGTATAGTCAGCATGTTTTTGACAGATAAGAGGCATAATTCATTTTTTTCACATCCAGAGAACAATGAGTTTATATTGGGAGGAAAAGATGGGCTATTTGAAGGGTTTTGAGTCAGTAACAAATAACAATATTCAGACTTTCATGGGTTGATTTCTATCCAGGAACTAAGCTTATTTTCTTTCTTTTCTTTAGAGTTCGACACCTGCCTCCAGCTTCACCATCTGAGTATCAAAGACCAGTGACTTTCTTTTTTGTCCATTCAGAAACCTGGACACAAGGTAACACACTAAACAGGGAGTGTATCCTAAGGGAGAACACTGATGGACAGAACAGCACTACTGCCCTCTGTCTGTAAAAGGAAATAAAGAGGTTTTGGTTAGTGCCTAACATAGAAGATTTTGACCATTAGCTTGGCTACGTTGTCCCTCATGGTCAAAACCCTATGACCATTCACCTATAATAAGATTTATTATTTGTACTTATTGGAGCTGAGAGGCCCCAGTTAGGGCCCCATTGGGCAAGGTGGACATATAACAAAAAGACTGTCCCTTCCTCAGTGCTTACAATCTAACATATACATTTTAACTCTTAATTTAAATCTGCAGTCTTGATTTTACAGTCTAAATATTTAGTCTGAGCTTTTGTCTCACCAGTTGTGCACTATCCAACCAATGCACACTTTCTCTTTGCCCTTCGCCATGTAGATGCAAAACATTAATTCTATTTTTATTTATTATTATTAATAGCTCCTAGAAACCACAGTCATGGACCAGAAGCCAGTTGTGCTAGATGCTGTATAAATACAGAACAAAAAGATCTTCCCCAAAGAGTTTCACCTCAGCAATGAATGTGGACGTAAAGCCCCCAAGATTTTTACTGCATATGCAGTGAGTACCCCACAAAAATGCATACGGGCCTGTTGCACATGCACGGCCCTTCCTCCCTATGCATATATGTGCATCTCCAGTGAGAGACCATGTACATTTGCAGATGCACCTGTTGAACTTGCAACTATCTTGTGTACCTAAGATGCACACACAATATGTGTGTACAAAAAGGTGATTGTGTGGGCAAGTAGTCTTTTTGCACCCACATCTGTCTATTTTGCACAAGATGAGCCAGATTCTCAGCTGCTGTAAATTGGTGTATCTCCACTGACTTCACCAGAGCTTCACTGGTTTACACCCATTGAGAACCTGGTCCATTATTTCTACTTTATGCATGCAGAGTTTGAAGGCTGTGAACCACAGTGAGGTTGCCTGGGTATAACTGAGAGTAAGTTTTAGTCCTATATGCTCTATTCCAGTGGTTATGTTTGAAAATTTGATTCCAAATGGAAGACTAGTTTAGGGTCTGGGCCATTGGCCCAATAGCTGCTCTCATCATACTGCACAAAACTGGACACTGTCACCTTGATTTCCTTTTGCTTGCGTTTGTGCCTTTGTCTGTTGTATGACATTCCTTCATAGAGGTGGCCTGTGAGCTATTGTAACCGTTGATTAACATGCTGTGTATTGTGCTATTCCATGTTATTCAATGCATTTCCTAGGAGAACTCTACATTGAAACTTGTCTCCTAGATGGCCTTAAGTAACCACAAACCTCTTCTCTTCCTGAACTTCCTTTTTTGTAGGTTTTTAATTGTAGTACCTATGTGACAACATGTGAAATCAGCCATATAGAGGCTCTTGGTGACATGGTTTTACAGTGCAAACACATATACAGAGCAGGTATCAAGGACCTGTTTAAAAGATTTAAAAAAGGGACAAGAAGATTTTGAGTCATTGTCTTTTCCAAAATCTCTCATTATTAAGCTCTGATGTACCTGAGGAACTGGCATATGATGAGGTTAATACCATCCAGTGAATTGTGTCTTAGAAATAATCTGCAAAGCACAATCTCAAAAAATTGCACCTGACCATGTTATAGAAAATTTATAATTAAAATTAAAGCTAAAGCTAATATTTTCCAGTTTTTAAGGTTAGCTTTATTTAGCAAAATGCCTTGATCTTTCCCTGTGATAAGCTCTTCAAATGGCTCAGAATTACTCTGTATCCTAAAACACCCTTGCTGAAAGTTTTATGTTTGAGCTTCGTTTCATACTCCATAAATGTCATTACAGCACCCAATGGAATAACATGGTCTGAAAACACTTGTAAAAGCTCAATGACATAAGAAATATATTAGATCTTGAAGAAATTGAAATTAATGGAAACGTCCCATATTCTATATCTCCTTTTTTAAACGTTTACCTCTGGGACATGAGCGCCAATGCAGTTTGAAACCTCTTTGACTCATTCTTTTTCTTAAAACTGTGCGAAAGGTTGCAAGCAAAAATGAGATGCACTGAAAGAGTCCTTGGCCCAGTTTCAGCTTTCAGAGAATCCCTGACTCAACCAGCTAAGCTCTAAGCATAGTGCAGAAAAATGCTCTCACTTACAATTTCACTTTTCAAAGGTATTTTAGTTTTTTCCATACAAATTAATCTTTTAGATACAGTGGATTTTTCCAACAGATTAGGTGTGCAATTACACATGCAAAATATGCATGCAGTTGTGAACATAAATTGTGCAAGCAATTATTGCATGCAGAGATCAGATAACTGCGTTCAAATAGATAAGTGGGCACATTTGCATGTGCAATTTGTGCATGCAGTAATGATTGTACATGTAGGACTTCATGCCTAACGTGTTTGAAAATCAGGTCTAGAGTGCACAGCACTAGCTGAAAACATGGTGTTTTGTTCTTTTTTCACTTCTGTGCTTCTAAAAATCTGATATTCACAGGGTAGTTTTATGACTAAAACACAAGACTAGGACTCAGGAGATCAGGGTTTCATTCTTGTCTCTATCATAGATTTCCAGTCTGACTGTAGGCAAGTCACTTAGGCCTGCATGCACAAAAGGAGTTATGCACCCAAGTCCCAGTTTCAGGATCATTGTGATGCACAAAACTCCTGCTGAAACCCTGTAGGCACCTAAATTCACTCAGGGCCTACGTTTTTGCAGTAAAAGTTCCCAAAAAGTCATTTGGGGGAGGGATAGCTCAATGGTTTGAGCATTGGCCTACTAAACCCAGGGTTGGGAGTTCAATCCTTGAGGGAGCCACTTAGGGATCTGGGGCAAAATCAGTACTTGGTCCTGCTAGGGAAGGCAGGGGGCTGACTTGATGACCTTTCAAGGTCCCACCCAGTTCTAGGAGATAGGACATCTGCATTAATATATTTATAATGTTAGCTGGCTGCCTGCAGGAGGTAGCAGGGGTGAGAGAAGGACTGCAATACTGCACCCAGCTGCATGGAGGTGCTCAAGAGGTGAGTACCTCTTCATTCTGTCCCAAGCGTATTACACCCAGTTCACTCACATCTTTATTAGGAGACCACTTCCATTAAGCATTTGATCTTTGCTGATACCTTGAGTGAGTCGCTTAAAACAGGTACCACTGTATACAAAATTCAGCATGCTGTATGGGCTAAAACCAGTCTGTTTTATCCTAATTTCTTTTCCCCATCCCACAGAGCTCTGATTGTAATCAAATAGACCCTAGATCCTTCCAAACCCACCCTAAGTTTGGTTTTGGTTCTGCAAGTTTGCCTATGAACCACATGGGACAAAATGAAAATATTTAATTCAAACTCCTATCAGAACATTGGCTCTGATACAACCGAGCCAAAACCTTAATTAGTCAAAAGCAAAGCACAATCTCTCCTGCCCATCTCTAGAAGGAGAGTTTTAAATTATTTCTTTCACAAATGGCTTTAAATCATTCACTTTTTCAGCTGCTATATCTGCTAGTTTCTGCAGCTGTAGCATTGGATTGGCCATTTAGAGATGGCCCTTTCAGACAATGAATAGGAAAACATAAGAGCAGAAAAAGCATAGGAGTTGGTCTGAGAAGATGGCAGACAGCGATGGGCTGTTACTGGCTCACATTCTAAGATCCAATGAGAATATTTTCTCGCTGCATGTATTTCTGTTAGCTAAAGACATTTTGCAAAGTCAGTCTTAGCAGAATGTTTATATTGTGTGTATATACTTGCCAATATAACATAACCCACCCGGACATTCACACAAAACATTTAAACCCTGGAATTATTACCCATATCATTATTTAAACCCTGGAATTATTACCCAACACCCATATCAATATTTTTGGGGGTGAAGCATGATCATATTTTAATATTTTTATGGTTTTAGGCACTTCCTTGAAGAAACATTGTTTAGAAATAAACAAAAATTGGATTTTTTTTCATTCAGTTTCAATAGTCACTGCTAACTTCTTGTGCATTAGGGACACCTGCTGGTATAACAGTAATTTTGCACATCCTGCTGGATGTGACAGAAGAGACATGTGAGTTCAGAATCATGTGAGATGAGCAAGAGGGTGCTTTTGTGAGCTCTTGGTAAAATGCTGAAGGGAGGGTTGAGTTGGATTCCTATATCTGATGGAGTCATCCCCGTCTATGGAAACTGCTAAACTTTACCAACTTATCTCTGGGGCTCATAAAAATGAGAGAAAAGCTTGGGTTCGGTGGGTGTTTTGTGTTTTGAATGGATCAGACTGCCTCAAATAGAAAACATTTTAGAGAAGTGCAGGGTAAAGTCAGTTTGTTCCCTAAATCCTTGGTTGTGGTTATAGCAATGATTACATGGGAAAGTAAGGGAACAGATTCTGCAATCCTTCAACTTTCCTCTCAGCAAGTACATGTACACCCAAGGTACCTGAAGTTTATCACCGCTTGAGGGAGAAAGTAGGAACACTTTGCTAGAATATTATTATTTTTTTGCATTATATCACCATCCAGAGGTGTCAGTCAAGACTGGTGCCTGTAGCAGAGGCTTGGTATCTGTCGATAAGTGCAGTAGGAAAACCACAATTAAGGTTGTGTCAGAATTTTCCTCTTTTACAGGATCTGTACCTCAGTGTCTCACCTTTTTTCAGAACTTTTTTGTAAACATGGCATGGGGAATTTGAACCAAATTTCAGCTATTAATTAATGTGTGAGGAATGATCTCCAGTGTGTACTGTGTTTGTGTGTTGAGGTTTTATTAAAAGGAAATTTGGGGACACTGGAATGGTGAGAGAGCTTGATATTTATTTATTTTATTGATTGATTGATTGATTTACTTTACTCCACGCTGCACATTTGCTGCCCTTTACTGTTGCCTGAGCAGTAACATTATGACTTCAGAGATAATCAGCCACTCATCACTCCCTTCCTCTAGTTCATTTGCTTTCTATAGCCCTGGCTGTCATAACAATGGCTGCCTTTGATAACTGATGTCTCTCAGACTGCCATAACATTATTACAAAGGAGAGTCCCAGGGGAAACGGCAATGAAAGCAGCCAGTAGTCTTACCTTTCTAATGCGATGGATGTGCCCTCTCTTCCCCACTGCGGCAGCCCCCAAGCTGGGGCTAGGGAATAGAGGGGTCTCTCCCACGCCACAGCAGCCACAGAGCTGAGGCTGAGAAGGAGGGCCGTATTTCCCTGGCAGCCACAGCCCTGGAGCTGGGGAAAGTTGCCTCTTTCTCTGTTCGCCGCAGCCCTGCACATCCCAAATTCCCTCCACCTCCTCTTCTGACCCCACTGCCCCCTCCCCCCCCGTCCCTTATTTCCCCCCAAGCCACCACCTCACCTTACATGTGCATTTTCTCCAGGGTCCAGGCACCTAATTAGTGGAGCCACGCCTGCGCGGCTCCACTAATTAGGTGGGTGGCCCTTCATTCTCTCATGTGGGGCCACCCAGGTGCGAACCTTAGAGGGAACTATCCGCGGACCACCTGAATGGAGCTTGCAGACCACCATCTGAGAACCTCTGTTCTAGCTCCTTTTCTTGTAGACTGTTTATGTCCATCTTACAAACCGGGGGCTGTGGCTTTTTGAATATTCACACTTTTTAAAAAGTGGGAAATTATAGATACAAGTTCCTAAGTTTTCTGGTACGTGATTTAAAAATAGAAATGACGTTGAAGACAACAAATGTATAAGCGCTTTCTTTAAAAAGCACAGATATAAAAGTTTTTCTGATTAAAAAAATACCTAAGGAAATTCACAAACTTCATTTAATATTACTTAAGGATGCTCTCATCAATAAACGAAACCATAAAAATTAGGAAGTATAAAGATGAGGATTAAACGGTTGCAAAGTCAAGCATTCTCAACCTAGGAAATGCCAGAATGAACATTGCCCATACAATGTATGACTTGTACATCCGCATTATGATGCACCCTTTAATTACACAACACTATATCATTTTTTACACAGGATTCCTGGTTCAGTTAGTGCACAGGACAGATCTGCTCTGGAGAAGAATCAGGGCTGTGTAGTGATGGAGTTCGTTGTCTGTAGGACCCCTGCCTCATTTGTTGCAGAAGCTGGAAGGTTTGTAGTGAATGAGCAAGGAGACTGTAGTAACAGAAAGGATGATCTTGTAGACACCCTAGAAACTTGAATGCTTTCCCTCGTTCTGCCACTGAGTTCCAATGCTGGGGAAGTCAATTACACCAGATTTTTAACAGGTAGTCACTTCTGCATGTAACTAAAGAGTGTATCATAATGGATACACATAGTAGCTGAAATAAAGTTATTTGGCCAACATTCATGCTGGTGTTTCCTAACTTGAGAGTGCTTGACTTTTCAACCTTTCAATCCTAAACTTTGTATTTCCTTGTTTTTTATGCTTATATTTAACTAATATTACATGAAGTTTTCTGCTTGTGAATTTAATATGAAGTAGAAATATAGTTAAAAATGAATAATGGAAGTCTGCAAGTAACATTTCTAAGCTCTGACAAAAAGATGTTGAATGATCCTACCCCACAGGCTAGAAGCTGTTTGTCTGATCTAGGAGATAAACATTTGAAAGGAGGTTAATTAGCACTCCTAAAAGACATCTTGACATGTACGAAGGTGTGACTGGTAGAAGCCTAATTTTTTTTCCATAACAGTTTATTGATATGAATCATGGGAAACTAATGCTGTTGACAAGAAGAAAATTTAAGCTTTTAAAAGGGATGCTGACAAATACTCTTGCATCTCTCCTTGACAGAGAAAAAGATGAATGCCTATGGTAGAAATATTATTGGAAACAAGCAGGCTCTGACATCAGAAATCATAGATGCAAACTTGTATACTTTGGTCACGCTAGGTATAGAAATGGGAATAGCCTTGAGAAAGTTATTAGGGAAGGAATGGTGGAAGGTCATCGTAGTAGGGGACAACCAGAAAGGAGGTGGAAGGATGTGCGGCAGTTCACTAGAAAGTCAGCTGCTAAGTGCTTGAAGATAGCAATGGATTGTAAAGAATTCAAAAAATTCTGCTATGATGTCACTGATAGTCAGACATGAATAAATATTTACTTACTAAGAAGGCATTCTTCTCCTAAATGCATGATCACCCTGAGGATAGGGGAAGGGCTGAGGTGGGATGCAAAATGTTTACCCATGTATTGTGTGGAACTTCCCACAAAGGACTACGGGGCAAGCAGGTGTCTGGAATTAGGGGAGGGGGGAGGGCTTCAGCTGGGGGTGTGGGCTCTGGGGTGGGGATGAGGAGTTTGGGGTGCAGGAGTGTCCTCCGGCAGGAAGAGAGGACTCCCCCTCAGCTCTCTCCCCGCAGCAGCACCTGGGCTGTGGGGAGAGGCGCCTCTCCCCGCAGTGGCAGCTCCAGGGCTGGGGCCACAGGATAGGCGCCCCTGCAGGTCTGGGCCTGGGCTGGGTTCAGGGAAGGGCACCTTGGCTACGACAGGTCCGGGCCAGGGCTGGGTTCGGGGAGGGGTGCCACGCAACAGGTTTGGGCCGGGCTGTTTAGGCCGGGCCGCCCAGGTCACCCTAGCCATGGCTGGGTCCGGGCCATGCCACCCGGGTTCAGGTTTGGGCTAGGGTAGTGGTGCCCTGGCCATGGCAGGTTGGGGGCTGGGCTATGTTGGGGCCAGGGGAGGGGCACCCCTCCCCAGGCTGTGCCAGGTCCCTGGGCGGGTTCCCGGAGCACCTGCACAGCGCTAAATAGGCTGCTGTGCGGCCGTGCAGCTTACAGGGAACTTAGATCTGAACATATATAAACGTACACGTTTGAAGCTGATAGCAGGTAATGGTTTAAAGATTTGACACACTAAAATGGGAAGAAAATGAAAATCTGTATCAGATCAAAAGTTTTAAAAAAACAAACAGGAGAAAAGGCTGAAGTTGAGTGTATGCGCTGAAAATGGTGTGGCCCAATTATTAAATCTAAATATTTAGAGGCTAATAATTCTAAGTCTACAACAGTAAACTGTTTATTCAAATGAAAAGTTTTATTTGGGGATTAGGGATATATAGTTTTCTTAAACGCAGAGGTGGCATTGTGTTTTGAGTTCTGTTTTAGTTCTGCAGCAAACCACACTGATGAACAGAAGTCAAAACATTAATCTACTTAATACTTTTCCCCCTGTCTTTCCATCCACCAAAATAAACCCTGATATTTACCCGGAAAAATTAATAATTTTTTGCACTGATTTTCACCAGTTTTTGTTGTTATGGTAATAAACACTGATAAATTCCTGGGAAAAATTGAATACAAAAACCTGAAAACGAAGGGCCCTACTTCTGACGCAGTAGGGGGCTTAGCTAGCTCTGGGGCACCAATCCTCCCTCTCTGAATTCTGGGCTCTGTGCTGGGGAAGAGGCTGGGGATATGAAGTAATTCCCACTCTAACACTATGGAAATTGTTTTTAAAATGTTATGCAGCCTGGGGCAGCTGTATTGTCCCATCCACGGAGTTCTACCCCATCAGGATGGCAGAAGCAGTTCTAGCTAGAGGTGGGCCTACAGTTTCAATGGAGCTGTACTGTCAGGAATCTGTAGTGGGAGCCAGAATAGGGACAGTAGTGCAGAATAACCTTGACCTCCCACGCATCCCCAAGGAGCCACACAGAACCTTTTGGGGCTTTTTCTGTGAGAAGACAAAGTTCACACTGGGGGCACAATGGGTCTCCACATGCAATCATCACCAGCACTTATTCTCTCTGAGACCCTGTCCTGCTGATTTTACCATAGCAGGGGACAGCTGGTGACATACAATTTTATCTGTTTACTGTTGGTAAAACCTTAAAAAAAGAAAGTCATAATAGTCACAAGGGGGCAGAAGCAGCTCAGGATAAGTATTGAGTGTGTCTCCTAATAGTGAGTATATCTAATAAGTTCTCTTACAATAGTTTCTGGTTTTAGGTTCTGATAAAATCCCACTAGAGCAAAGATGTGAGTGTAGGATTTCATAAAATGAACACCAGATATACCCCAATTGGGTCGTTATTATTGCCGTGGTGAAAAATGTTTTCAAAGCGGGTTGATTAGCAGCCCCTAAAAGTTAAGGCCTAAGATCAGGCTTCCTGGGAGTGTGGGGCTATGGAGTGGGTGTTTGGTTGGTTGAAGTTCTTGAAAACACTTTCTTTTAAACCTCAACAGAGATCCTGGTTTTACACCTAGAAAAGGTAATTACAAAACTTACCAAATCAATAACAAATATCTGAGGTCTATACACACACTTTGTATGTATGTGACTTTCTCCAGGAGTACTATTCACAGTGTGTAAGGATTTGCAGGCTCAGGGCCTTGCACTGCAAAGATTTTTTTATGCAGAGATTATAGCTACCGTTATGGACTTGGCTCTGCAAGCTGCCCCGGGCTCTTAGAGCTCTCACACCCATGAAGAGCCCAACTGGTTTTGGAAGAGCTTGTGTTAAACATGCTCTTTTATTTTTAATTTTACAGCCATGTAATGGCATCCAAAGCAGAGCCTGATCCTAACTTCAGCAGGCAGCCCTCTGTTCTGATCAGCATTCAGAATCCTGAATTGACTGGCAGCTTTGAACTTGCCAGTCAAACCCAACAATAGTAACTATTCCACGCAAACACACCTACCTGCATGGAGCAGCTTACAGGATCTGGGCCTATATTTGTACAGCACCTAGTAGAATGGAGCTGTGGTTCTTAAGTGGGCCTCCGGATGAAACTGTGACAGAAATATTAAATAAAACTAATCCTTCAACTTAAAATTCTGAATGGTCTGACTGTTTTGCATATAAATGAATAACTTAGCTACTGAAATGTACATTATGGATCAAGCCAGTGAGAGCAGTACTGCATGATAAAATCAATACAGCTAATAGGGAAATACACCACTTTTAGAAACAAAACTGTCCATCACTTCATGAAAAAGACAGAACACTCAGAGAACTGGATTATTCACCTACCAAATGGAACACGTTGCACATTGCATCAACCCATTTATCAATATGCATCTGGAGAGAATTTAATCTACTTCATGTGATGATAATGCATCTCAAAAATAAACACAAACATTAAAAATGGCAAACATTTCCTGGAACAAATCTTGCAAAATCTTGCAATACAGGTGCCTGATGTAGCAACTCTTGGTGTGGTAAAAACACCTTTTCCCTTCACTTGGCTGAAAAATCCTTGGAGTAGCAACCTGAAAAATAAAGGCTGCAAAGTAAAGAAGGCAAAATGTAGGGCAACATTCTCCTTTCCTATCAGATTGAACTCCTATGTAAATGCATAGACACCAAATAATTGGAGGAAAATACAAAGTGAGTTGCTTCATTTTGTACTAATCAATAAGACAAATGGGTGCAGTTATCTAATTGTGAATTTTATTCTTGCTTAAAGACTGGCTCAAAACTAAATCTTAATTCTCTGCAGGTGTCAGAATTTGAACCTTGATCCATCTCCATCTACTAATCTATTACTGACAATGTTCTATAAGTTGGCCCTTAATGGGTGTGAGAAATTGGTTCCTATATGAGATGAATTTGTATTTGTTCAGCCTTTTTGCTATACTTTCCTAGTTAAACTTTTCTTCTCCCTGCATTCATTTAAATAAAGCTGCTGTGGGTGGACTGCCCACCTTCTGCATTCGCACTGTTCAGTTTTTGTGTATTCATTGATTTCATTAGATTATCTACCATATAGTTTTACACTGCTGCTCACCTAAGTAGTAACTGAGTGCCTTCCACGTAAAATCAATAGGGAAGTCCCTGGTGGGCTTCATGAAGTCTCTGGCCTTCTCCATTTTCAGGTTGAAAACTCTGCAAGGGTTAGGGTTTTTTTTTTTATTTTTTTAGATTTTATTCATTTACTCTTTTTTACTTACTCTAAAGGCTTGTCTTCACTACTGGGATAAGTCTACCTAAGTTACGCTACTCCAGCTGGAGTCAATGTAGCTCAGGTTGACTTACCCCGGTGTCTTCACTGCGCTGAGTCAATGGGAGACACTCTCTGGTTGACTTCCCTTACTCTTCTCGGAGAGCTGGAGTACTGGGGTCGACTGGAGACCACTCTGCCATTGATTTAGTGAGTCTTCACTAGACCAGCTAAATCAATCCCTGCTGCATCAATTGCAGCAGTGTCGATCTCCCTGTAGTGGAGCCCAGTCCAAAGTATTGCTATTATAAGTGTAAGGACAGTCTCCTGAGGGCAGGAACTAAAATCATCATTCTGGTTATGGAGACTGTTTCCCTAGGTACAGGCACAGCACATTCTAATATTTGGTACTGGCCTTTTTCCTCCTGGACAGTCTATACAGAGTTCTTGTAAACCTAAGTCTTTTGCTCCAAACTTGAGGAAAATTGCCCAGAAGCAAATGGATAGAGTCTCTATCAGGGAGACATTACAGCTTTATCTGTTTTTATTTTTTTGTCTAAATAGTCGGAGTCCATTAACTGGCACCTTTCATGAGCATTAGAGTCACTTTTAAAAGAATGTCCAATGCAAATAACTCTTTTACTGAAATGTTAAGTTAAAGACACTAACCTCCCCAAAGCCAGGAAACTTAGACATACTGTAATTTTGCAAAGCAACTTCAACTTTAGCGCCCGCTTCCTGCCCTTTCAATAATCTTTGGTGAAAGGGATTTTCTATACATTTTCACATAATGTAATGTGGTGGTTTGTGCAGAGAGGGTTAACACACTTCGGCCTGGTCTACACTGGGGGATGGGGGGAATCAATCTAAGATATGCAACTTCAGCTATGAGAATAGCGTAGCTGAAGTCGACGTATCTTAGATCGACTTAGAATCACTTACTTCGCATCCTCGCAGCGTGGGATCGACGACCGCCGCTCCCCCGTCGACTCTGCTTCTGCCTCTCACCGTGGTGGAGTTCCGGAGTTGACGGCAGAGCGATTGGGGATCGATTTATCCGTGTCTACACTAGATACGATAAATTGATCCCCGATAGATAGTGTAGATGTACCCTTTCTCTGAGTAGCATAAAGAAGGCAGCTGCCTGTCTAAAGATCAGGGATTGTCCAGGGTAGAAGGTTAACTTGGGCCAGCTGTGTTTGATTAAATAAATCCCACAGTACACTAGGAGATGGTAGAGATCTGGAGAACTAGGTTGTTTGTTTGGTATTAAGAGTTAGAACCTCCTTGATGGGGGAGACTCAAAATTTGGCTGCACTCAGCCTGATAGACCATACTCATGAAAGTTCTTTGCTTGAGCAGGGTCTGAGGCCGTGCTGAAGGAAGAGTTTAAACCCTGACAATGGAAATGTTTGATTATTTTGGAAGGCCAGATGCCTCTGTCAGTTGGACTTTGTGACTTTCTGCTATTGGTCCAGAACCCAAATGCAGCTCCCCAAGCTCTCTGCCTACAGTACTACAAGACAATCATGGCTTGTTCAGCAGATTGTCTCCTAACACTAACTCATATAAATGCAACCCCACACAATGGAATAGATCCTGTAACAAAACTGTGGCACATTTGAAACTGCATGAGAAAATCGGAGAGGGGAATGTGAATCAGATGGTTTAGAAATCTTGCTATCAATATGCTGATATGATATTCAGAGTCTTGTTTCCAAGTGAATTAAAAACATCACTTGGCTAGAACACCCAAAGATTGTGTATTGCCAGGCTATTACTCAAATTGCTCATGAGGAAAACTCTAAACAAGCTCCGAACACCATATCAAATGCAGGAACGTGTGCTTCGGTGACACTGAACTCTGTTACAGTGTAGACAGTAACAAAGCAGCTGAAAGTCATCTTATTCTAAATAAAAAATGTAACTTGAATTACATGCTCAACCAGCTCATTCAGTTTTATGCTACATGATGATCTTATAAGGCAAATAAGTTCTAAAACAGCTGCACAATTGCACAACGCCTTCTAGTACTCTGGAAACTAAGACCCTTCAAGGTCCAATAATTCCACTTAAGGTCCAATAATTAAGGCCCAATAATTCCTATTTCAAATTACAGCATGAGGCAATGAACAAGATAATTTATCTGACAAAATATACAAATATTTTATTTGAACACATTAAAGATATTTAATGCTGAGGGATCTATTATCATGAGAGGATTGTAATTGCACTCAGTTAATGATCAACTTCAGAGAGCAAGAGACAGTGAAACAGGCTTTAGCATACACTGTATATGCACAAATCCCCACGTATGCAGCACAAGCACATTATATTTCTACATTGGTTCCCCTAAAGCAATTTTTGACAGCTGATGATGGCTGGGTTGCTCAAGCTGACGGCACCTAAATTTGTACATCCAGGATGTTTTCAGTTGGAGGGTCTGCAACTTTGGGGCTTCCTTTCCCAGCAGAGCCAGAGTTTCACACATTCATAGTCTGACTTCCAGGGTATGTTGAAAGGCAAATCTATTTATTGTGGCTAAGACTTTAAAAAGTATTCATAATTCTGGGTATCCACTTTGAGACATCGTAAAGGGCAGGGGCGGCTTCAGGCACCAGCGCAGCAAGCGCGTGCCTGGGACGGCAAACTGCGGGGGGCAGCGTGCTGGTCGCCATGAGGGCAGCAGTCAGGCAGCCTTTGGCGGCATGCCTGCGGGAGGTCCACCGGTCCTGCGGCTTCGGCGGCATTTAGGCAGCGGGTACGCCGAAGGCGCGGGACCGACAGATCACTGCCTGACTGCCGTGCTTGGGGCGGCAAAAAACATAAAGCCGCCCCTGGTAAAGGGACCTGATTTTCAAAAGGTGGATGCCCAGCAATTTCTGAAAACCAGGCCCTTAAAGGCATTGCCAACAGTCAGCTGGAAGTCGGGGCTCCCAAATGACTAGTTGCTTTTGAAAATCTTGGCTCTTCCTCTAGGGCGTGGGTGATTCTGGTCTTTTGGAAGCTGTGTGGGGCATTCTTTTAGTATTGTTTGCACTTTGTCAGTGTAATTGGGTTTTTTGGTATGTTTTACTGTAAATGTGTTTAGAGGACTGTTAGACACATGATATAAATTTGAATAAATAGCTATAGCCCCTCAATAGTCAACAATCTAACACTTCACTTATTTTAATAACATTTAGGGCTAGAGTCACAAAGGGACTAACTGTCACTAAATGCCAGAATCAGGCACCACTGGTATGCACAAAGTTCCCGCTCAGCTGTGGCCAAACTCTGTAGAGGCCTAAACTCATTTGGCACCTAAATGTTTCCGGTAAAAGTTCTCTGACTCCTATGTTTCTGCCTCTGTTCATGTGCACTGCTGATCCTAGGCATTTGAATGCCTAAGTCCCAGTGCAATGCACAACCTGAAGAAAGAGAGGTGTTTCTATGCCTAGCTCGCCTGCGTGGTCCGATCCAGCGAGCATACTCAGCTCTCACCTACTGGTGGGAGCCCTGCAAGTGAGCTCTCACAAAATGGCAAAAGGAAGAGGACCTTCCTCACAACTTTTAGGCCCCAGGGTTAGAGTACTCACTTGGGATGTGGGAGACTCCCTGCTAAATACCCCCCTCCACCACATGGGGAGAAGGGATTTGAATGTGGGTCTACCACTTCTTAGCTGAGTGCGTTAATCAGTTAGCTATGGGATATTCTGATGTGGGAGTCCCTCCATCTTTCCTTCGAAGCTATTCCATCATTGTGGATAACTAGAGTCAGTAGAGCAGGGGAGTGGATCCTGGGCCTCCCACTTCTATGGTGAGTGCCCTACCCGCAACCCTACAGCGTCATTCTCATGTTTGCGCTCATGCTCACTCTCTCTCTCTGTCCCAATAACTTCTTAGTTATTTAGCCACAGTGGACTAGCTTCAACAGGAAAGATTGAGAGAATCTCACACCAATGTTCCAAGCTCAGAAGTTGGGGTACTGACTCCCGGTAGAAAAGGGACTTGAACAGGGCAGGGATCTCCCATATCCCAGCAAAGTTCCCTAGCCACTGGGCTGAAGGTTTTGATCTGAGAATCTCCACTAGAGGGAGGCACCTTCCTGCAACCAGAATTTAGATGCTAAACTCCCTCAGAGGGGTGGGGCTTAGGACACCCCCCTCCTCTTGGCATTTCCCATTGGCTAGCATGCTGGTTTTTGTGAATCCCATTTTTAGGTGCCCATCTCCCTCCATTCATTGTACAGGGAGCCTGAGTGTATTACACTCCAGACGTTGCTAGTTACCACCCTTATCCTTCTACCTGCTAGTTCAAACAAAACATCCATTATCCTGTCATCCCCTCCTTATCTTTACGAGGAGTTGGTGTGTTCTTGTACCGTTTCTTAGGAATGTGTTTACGTAGTTATTTGAGAGATCTGTGTGTTTTTATACCATCCTCTCCAGTCAGAAATGTGCTTACTTGCTCTTAGCTAATACCTAGTGTGTTGTTGTTCTGCCAAGTCCAGGCCTATTCTGGTTCACAGCCTTTGGTTCACACTGCTAGTTATACGTAGGGCTCCAGCAAGGCCTACAGTCTCAATGGGAGTTAGGTGCCACAATATATTTGAGGCTCTGGGCCTAAGTGACTTGCCCAAGGTGACACAGTGAGTAACAGTCAGAGCCAGGACTGGAAAGCTGTAGCAGAGCTGGACCAACTTTGCAGTGAACAACTTATTCAATCAATTTCGCCTCTTTCATTTGTCATAAACAATCTGCAGACAAACTTAGATAATTTTGAACAACAAATTCCATGAAAATCTAACAGTTTGTGAGCAGTGTTTAAGCATGTAGCCCAAATCAAAACCTTGGATATGAATAAACATACCCGAAGGCCAAGGGCTTTGTGAAATTAAGATAATTGTCTGCATTTCAAATGGCCCTTAACTTTAGAGTAGGCTGAACTATAAGCCCAGATCCAAACATCCTGGAATGTTAGGATGATTGAAATCTGCATCTGTTTTTTGTGTCTTGACCCATCTCAGATTGAAAGGGAAGAACAAAATGTCTGTGTCAGAACCTTTGACTTATTAACAGTACTCTATGCAAAATGACAATGCCGAGCAAACATGCAAATCATACATATGCAGCCCACAAATGAGCAGCCTACAGAAACCAGCCGCCATGCTGTGCTCTCATTATGGTGGCATCAGAGACTGCTGCTTCAGCTCCTACATCCTTCTGTACTCGGGACTTTGATATATCTGCTTCCTGTGCTACTGAATCCCACTTGAACATGAGAGCACAAGTAGCCATTGACTGCTGTTGCTATGCAATGAGAAGCTGAGTGATGCAAAGGGAAGGTAAGTTTATCTTTCTGGTGATTGAACTGCTGTTGATGCAGAAAGAGTGAGTAAGCACTAAGGACTGAAGCTTTTTTTTTAAATCTGGGCACAGGGGAGGGAAAGAGACAGACAGAGAGAGATACTGTCATAAAAGAAAAGACTTAGAACAGAATCCAGCAGCCTGTAAACGCCTTAGACAGTTCTAGAAGGACCTAAGAGATGAAAATGGAATGAATCTTTATGGGCTGCAGTTTAATCATTTAAAAAAAATCTTTGTAATCAGTTTTTGGAAAAGCTGACCTCCCTTTAATAGTTTGTGATGAAGGCCATTAGCTGGTGGTATCACAATGCTGGATGCCTCTTGAGAAGGGACCTCTGAAGGAGATGGACTTTGGTCTGTCAATTGGGGTATCAGTTCTATCCTCCAAAAGACTTTATTGTAGAGCCACAAGAGTTCTCCATTAGCCTATGGCATAGTGTGATGGGGTTCAGATTCACCACCGCTGGCGCCTCCCGCTGGTTGCTCTGGGAATTAGCTCTGTCTACTGCACGTGTTGTGTCTTGTCTGCTGTCTGTTCTGTTAGGGACAGTACTTGGTCCTGCTAGTGAAGGCAGTGGACTGGACTCATGACCTTTCAAGGTCCCTTCCAATTCTTTGAGATAAGGTATATCTCCATAAATTTATTTTTATGTTTAAATACCCTAGTTGGGAGGGAGATAAATGCAGGTCTCTTACCAAGAGAAGTGACGGATGAGGAACCTGGAATCTAGGGTGGGTGCTATTGCTGGACCTTAGAGGGAGAATACAGATGTAGTTTCTCTGAACTGTGATGAAGAACAAAAGTTACATCAGAGTTTTATCTCAGTAGTTAACTTACATCCCTTCAATGTCTGATTTGATAGGTGATTTGTTTCATTATATAGGCAATGTATCTGATTTGATTAGTTCATGGTGTGTTTGACTTGGCAGGTGCTATATATTTGTCAGGGAACAATGGATTTATTTTGTCAGATAGTAATGGTCTTTGGCAGCATGAGCAACATAGGTTTTACTAGGAGATGTGTTCTGCACATCAAATTAGTGATGTACAAGGCAATACAGGTTACCCTTTTGGTGTATGTTTTAGTAATTAATTTCAAGATGTAATCTATCCACATGTTTTCCGTAGTGAATCTTTATGGCATCACAAACCTTTCTTGTTAAAGGCATTTGCCTGACAGGGTTTGGGGAATAAGATTTGACTCACTGTAGGAGTCTGGTCCTTTACAACCATTTCTGAAAATAGTGGAGTTGTGTGTAATGACAGTATCTTTATTATATGTTGTATGTGCACCCTGAGCTTTATGCCAGGAAGTATTTTATTTATCTAAAATATAACTAAATAATATGAACATATTGTTAATGACTCTTAATGACTGCTACAAAGGTTCCTAAAGTAGCTTCTAGTCTGTGCTGAAATGTTACATACAGTATTTGTCATCTGTTTGGGGCAGGAACTGTCTTTCACTATATGTTAGTTGTACAGCATCTAGTTCCAATCCGTTTGCTTCCTGAAACATAAATGTTAAATCATCATCATTTTGGATATTGCCTGATTTTATGCAGAAATGGCTGAACTGATTTCTGAAAGTAAAGATTAGGTTATTCAAGAGCCTGGGAGCGCCTTAGAATTGGTTTCTTTACCTAACAATAAATGTTTCCGGGGCTCATGGTGCACTACACTTTTTCAGATACCACAGGGAAGGACATGGCATAAAAACCTAAGTAGAAGTCTGTTTCTTAATAAAAATAAATAACTAACAAACTAAATGTGAATCCAATACAGAGTTTCATATGTTTTATTTCAGGACATAATCTTGTACCCAAGACATTCTGCAGGAGTCATTAGGATATTGTCTCGCACTTGGGTGAAAACCAATTAATGTTGGCCTTTTATCTGCAAGGTAGAGCTTGTTATATTGTAACTTTTATTGAACGAAAATGGAAGCCATATAAAAATAAGAAAAGCTTAGTCCCCAGTGTAAGACATACTGGATATCATCTGTGCATGTATTATTTTTAAAGAAAGAAATGGTTTTAAGGACAAAGTTTGTCTCCTCCCCTCCCGAATTCCTCTCAAATTATATAACTGACAGGTGAAATACAGATTAAAATACCCACCACAGATTTTCAGAAACATGATAGGAAGCTGCTAGGCAGCTTGCCATAGTGATACATTGTAAAGGCTGACACCGTTAGGTTTTGGTTTGATACTCAGCATTTCAAACAGCAATCTGGGTTTGAGCTGTGTCGTTCTAAGATATAACCACCTGCTCCTCTGCTTAGAAAACGGAAGAATATGGGTGAAATCCTGACTCCAGTGAACTCAATGGCAAAACTACCATTAACTTTAATAGGTCAGGATTTCATTCTTTGACTTCAAAACAGAATTTAAAGTGGCAGTCAGGGGCGGCTCCAGGCACCAGTGCAGCAAGCGCGTGCCTGGGGCGGCAAGCCGCGGGGGGGCGGCCTGCCAGTCGCTGTGAGGGTGGCAGTCAGGCGGCCTTCGGCGGCATGCCTGCGGGAGGTCCTCCAGTCCCGCGGTTTCGGTGGCAATTCGGCAGTGGGTACTCCGAACCCACGGGACCAGCAGATCACCCACAGAAATGCCGCCAAATCCGCGTGATCGTGGACCGCCCGCAGGCGTGCCGCTGAAGGCCGCCTGACTGCCATGCTTGGGGTAGCAAAAAAACATAGAGCCGCCCCTGGTGGCAGTGTACAGCCCTTTTAAGTGAGGTTACAGTCAGAGTGACTATTGGCTTCAGCCAACACTTGTTGAAGTCGATGGGATTCTCTCCATTTACTTTCACAGACACTGGATCAGGCTCTGTGTAAAAATGCCCTCTCTTTGCTCAACAGATTTGCTTCCTGTGTACATTTCAAGTCCTGTCTGCTTACGTTTCTGACTAACATAATATTAGTGAGACAAGATGGGTGAGGTTAGATCTTTTATTGGTCCAGTTTCTGTTGGTGAGAGAGACGAGCTTTTGAGCTTTCACCAAGCTCTCCTTCAGGTCTGGAGAGATCTGCGCAAGCTCAAAAGCTTGTCTCACTCACCCACCTTGTCTCTCTGCTATCCTGGGACCAACATGACTACAACCGCACTGCAAACATATTTGACTCTTTTTACTTCTCTTAGAACTTGAGAGCCAATACAGTCCTGGGAGACTGAGCTGGATTCTGTTCCGACTCACAAATCATCATAGGACTTCTTATGCAGAATCTTTATTAGTGATGATAAATGAGCCAGAAAGAACCCAGCTTGACAGCCAGAACCTATTTTGAGATTGCAGGACTAGTACTTAAAAAAAAACCCTCTCTTTTACTTGTTAACTGAGGAAATTACATATGGAAATTTAGACACAGTAAAGATGGAAACCCATGATGATACTCTTTTCAGGGTATAACCACATTGTAGGAAATACTTCATGTTTTGGAAACCTTAATGCCGTCTTTTTTGTCCTTCACAGGTCAAATACACCCCTATATTTACTGTTGCAGAGTGTGGCAATGGTGGTGGGAGGGATCTATGTTATCCTATGACCCTAGCATACTGTGCAAGTGATATGGAGGATAGTAACTGTGCAAAGCCAGGTCCAGGGCTGAGTGATGGGCCTTATGTATGAGCTACTTACAATCTGATTACCTGCTATAATGCTGCTGTAGTCTGAAATGTAATGAGGACATGACCATATACTTACATGTAGTAACAGAAGAAAAAAGGAAAACCCAATGTCCATCAGTCCCCAGTTTCTGTCTTCCTCCTGCAATCACCAGAAATTGATCACAAGGGATATGTCATCATAGGCTCTGAAGGAAAGGAAACATTCCCAGCCTACTCTCCACAAATAGGCCTGGACCATACACCTGAGGAGGGGGATTTCTTTCAAACCTCAGGTCAGGTTCATAAGTTAGAGCTGACTAAGAAACTAACATTGAATTATGTGCCCTAGAAAGGAGTGTTTTAAGCTGGTAATTTTATCACAAAAATTACCAAGAATTTACAGTGTTGTGGTATCTGTGTTGGTCCCAGGCTAGTAGAGATACAAGGTGGGTGAGGTAATATATTTTATTGGACCAACTTCTGTTGGTGAGAGAGACAAGCTTTTGAACATACACAGAGCTCTTGCAAGCTTGTCTCTCTCACCAACAGAAGTGGGTGGCATGGATCAGCGTTCATGTCGCATTCCCAGTCAATACCCAGCCCAGGCTGGGGAAGCTAATGATCCAACCAACGGACCAAATTTGGTGATGAATCCTGGTCACATGCCACTCGAGGCATGTTGTGCATACGCTAAGAAGACGACCAACAGAAATTGGTCCAATAAAAGATATTACCTCACCGACCACGTCTCTTTAAAAAATTATAGTCTAGAGAAACAACAAATAGTCTGCCAAATCTAATCATTATTTCTTTTAATGCCAATTCAAGGATATTACTCCCTCTATTTTAGTCATATAGATTCTTGGCGTGGCTTAGGGGACACCATGATTAAAAAGTGCCCCAGCCACTAGGCTATTAGCTATTCTCGTGTGTCTCTCTGGTTTCATTAGAAATTCCATCCTGGACCAGAGAAACTTTCCCAGCAAAAGTGTCATCAAAATTTTGGTTTTAATGAATCACCATTTTCCAACAAGCAATTCTGTTGAAAAATTCCTGACCAGCTCGAAGAAACTGTCAATTTTTTCTAAAATCTTAGTTCAGTTCTACAAATATCTCCAATGGACACAGTTCATGAGAATTACAGCCATTGTTTACACCTTCAATCCCTTTGCAAAAAGACTGCTGAATGAAATGAAATGGAAATGAAAGGTTCTACACATGCTTCTGCATCTCAAAAGAATTGATGCTTCAGTAAGGACTCACAGGACACCATGCACTAAATTACAAAATCTAAATGGTTATATTTCATGGCATCAGAGGGTCACTACTCTAATGAGCTAGTGCACCATAGCAACAATTGTCAAGAATGGCTAGTTAGTTCAGGTGACTGAATTTTGGGTGCCCAACAAGAAATATCTTAGAAGGTCCTGAGTTCAGAGGACAGGTGCTGAGCACTTCCTGAAAATCAAGCCCTTTTGAGATGCCTCAGGTTGGGCACCCAAAATCACCAGTCACTTTTTTGAAAATCTTGGCCAAGGCTCTTTGAGGACTAGGTATAATTTTTTCCTATCGAGAACACACATGTTTTTGGATGTATTTTGAGTATGTCTTTCAGTAGGTTATCATCTCTTGTATTCATTCATCAATACAGGCTAGTATGGGGCCGGGGGGTGGGGGGGGGGGGAGGAATCAAAGCCTATTAATTTTGGCTACATGATACGTCTTCTCTTTGCCAGCAAATGATGAATGTGCACTAACTGGTTATTGGCTGGGAGAAGGTGGCAGAGTGAGTTGTGAACAACTCTCTAATTGACCATAAAGTAGCAGAGCTGTTGCTGGGGTGACAGGCAAAAGGGGAACAGTTTTCTTTTTTCTTGTGCATGGACTGCTCCCTGTCCCTTAAGAAGTTGCACATCAATATACAGGATACCAGGATTTTCTGACCACTTGTGCTCCCTCTTCAGCCAGAGTGAATACAATAGCAACGGAGTGGCAGCGAAGATAAGACAGAGAGTATGTCTGGTAAGCTCTCTAAAATGACAATCTCACATCCTCTTAGGGTTGAAGCTTCTGTTAAGCCTTGCAAAGTCAACTCAAAAGAAAGAAAAGTGCCCTTTTGTGAAGGGGAAAAGTAAGCAGACGCCTTTCCCTCTTTAGTAGAGATGGGAAGAGCATTAGCAGGGAGCAAAACTGTCTTTTCCTTCTTCTGAAGCCTGCAACTGGAAATGATGTGAAAGGTGCTCATTAAACCAGAAGCTCCTTTCCAGATTCTCTCCTGCCTTCTCTCTGTTCTCTGCTTTAATAAGAATTCTGGAGGATGTGTTGTGAAAATACATTCATTTGTACTCTTGCTTTTCAGGATTAATTACCTAATGTCAGAGAGGCTGGAGGGGAGAGAGTTCCCAAACAATCTCCTTTCTTCAGTTCATATTTTAGTTGCCACACATCCCCAGGGCTGACACTGCCACTCAGGCTGAAGAGGGGTGCTTAGGGACAGTATAATACTAGGGACAGCAAACAAAGTTTAATGCCTGTTCATTGGATGAGTGACTTTGGGTTCCAAGGAGGTAGACATGTTGCAGTTTGCTTAAAGTGGAACAAATTTTGTATATCCCCTCAGGAGGCCCTGCAGTCCTATAATTTCTCTTTGATTGCATTAAAGTGTTTTAATTAAAAAAGTGAATGAATTTGGCCATGCAAAACACTGTTAACTGAGAGGAAGAAAATTGGCTTCTTTGGTAAATGGAGGCCGTTTGATACTTTTTGGACTAAATAGTACTGATGTTTCTTGATGGTAAAAAACAGTGGGAAGTACTGATGTGACTTACCTGGTTCTTCAGGAAACCGAAGTATTTGTTGCATTTACATTTATGTTTCAGCTAGACTTTTTTTTTCTGTCCTGAAAGCTTGCTGGGGTGCATTCTGTCACAGAGCTCACTGGAAGGTGATACAGTACCACTGTGATGGCTGTGGTATAAAGACCTAGATTGATCCACAGGGCAGGATTTGAGCCACTTCAGGAAATGCTGGACAAATGGGAATGTTTCTTTTTAAAAAAAAATTACAAACACTTTCTATCCTTTTTAGTATTCACTAATGGAGCAGGATATCCTCTACCCTGTGACAGTGCAAGCAGAGGCAGTGCAAGATTTCCCCATGCTGCTCTTCCATTGTAGCTCATCCATGACTAGGAGGGATCACCTCTAGCACAGAGGATCTCGTGTTTTGACACCATATAATGATTTTTCTTTGTGTGCGTATGTCCTTTAGGCAGTAGCTCTGCACCCAAGAGATGATCCAATCAGAGATTCAGGAAGAGAGGACAAATCTTACTGTTGATAGGCACAACTTCTAAAAGGAACTGCCAGACAGCTCTTGCAGCACCGGTAACTGTTAACTCTGTTGATACATCAAATAAAAAGAACATATTGTATAAGACCGTCTGTAATAACACCATCTGATCACTTCTATAAGAACTTTATAGGGGTGAGGAGATGCTATAGTATTCATTCTTTATTTAGAACTTGGGCTCTCTACTGAGATTGCCAACTGGTGGTGAATTTTGTGACCTGAGGGCCTCTTCGGGGGGTGAGATGGATGGAGACCCTCAGACTCCTCTCACATAAAGAGGTGGCGCTCCAAATGTTGCCATTTATTTAAGATATATGTAGCCACCTACAATTATTTGAAGGTTGCAACCATCATTGAGACAGGAATAAAATGGTGTACACAGCAGAGGAATGGGATGAAACGGCGAAAAAGAAAACTTAGGTTCAATGTCAGGAAATAAGTCTGGAAATAAGGCATACATTTTTAACAGTGAGTAACTACTGGAACAATTTACCAAGGGTTGTGGTGGATTCTCCATCGAAAGCAATTTTTAAATCAAGATTACATGTCTTTCTAAAAGATCTGCTCTAGTACCAGCTCCATGACCCTTGTTTCCCCAACTTTAAAATGGGGATGATGATACTGACCTTCATAAAGCGTTCTGCGACTTACACATGGACAGTGCTACATAGGCGCTACAGTAACACAAATAATAATACACCTCTACCCCGATATAACGCAACCCGATATAACACAAATTCGGATATAACGCGGTAAAGCGGTGCTCTGGGGGGGGGGGGGGGAAGAGGGGTGGCTGTGCACTCCAGCGGTTCAAAGCAAGTTCGATATAACGTGGTTTCACCTATAATGCGATAAGATTTTTTGGCTCCCGAGGACAGCATTATATCGGGGTAGAGGTGTATATGGGCTATGAACTATTATTATTACGCTGGCAATTGGTTTAGAAGTAGTCAGTGGAATACAGCAGGGATGAATTTGGCCCTGTACGTGTTTTCCCATCTCTTTTTACTTTTGTATATATCATGTAATCTAAAGATAGAAGAAGCTGTTTCTTTGATGTAGCTATTTTGTCTTTCAGTGTTAGGAGAAAATGAAATCTCATTATTTTCCTTCTATTTGTATTTTTTTAATGTAGAAGCCTCAGACTCGCCCAATGTACACTCCTTTGAAGTTTCTATGTCACTTTTCTATCAACAGTATCCAATTATAGATCCCAGACAAGTTGCATATTAAGGTGACATTCTTTGCTTGCAGAATATCTTGCCATATCATGCTTCTATGATTTTAAAGTTTTTAATGGGCTTTTGCAAAACACAGTATAGCTTTGTGTCTAATTCTCTTCTCTTTTATTGTGATTCCCTCCTTTATAATATCCATTAGGTTTCTTTTAAGGATGGAAATTCTCTTCCAATAGAGCACTGACATATGAAAACATGCTGTTCATTGTATGGAAACAGGTCTGCATAAGTTTTGCTCATTGGTAAAGAAAATGGAAGGTTTGGTGATGAACAAATTCAGTTAGCGTCTGAACACCAAAGGCTAGATCATCTCCCATTTTGGAAAATTAACATGCAGGTAATAGGAAACTTGATGAGATTCCCTTTGACTTTCACTGGATAGCTCCCTTGGGGGAGAAAGGAAACAGGATTTACCCCCTATGGAATCACCATTGAGTTTGCTCCTGCCCACAACAAACCTTGTAAAGCTAAACAATTCCATTCCCCACTATTTTTATGTGAATGTGGGACTTAGCGGTTTGAGTCCAATACTAAACCAGAAATTCCTGTGTTCTAATCCTGCTGAGCGAGTTCTGATACAGACTTGTGATAAGGCCTTGGTAAGCTCCATAACCTCTGTTTCAATTTCCTTGGCTGTGAAAACTGGGCTAGTAACACTGACCTACCTTTAAGGACTGAATCGCTAATGTTGGTACAGTGGTTTAATGATATGAATCATTTTGTAAACCCTGAGGGGAATGAACTGTAAAGCACTCCAACATGTTGCATGCTCACTTCATGATCCGTGGAACTGGAGGCAGAGGGCTCATGTGTCCTGAAAGACTATTATTATGTGGATACCAGGGAATGGCAGGTAGTTAGGGACAGAGCAGTCTAAAGGGTGTAAAGTTGCATTTGTTCAACTTAACCTGCAAGCATCTCTCTTTGCAAATGAAATGATGTAGAGCCAGCTGGCATGCACTAAAAGTTGCCTAGGGCACATTAACGTAGTACTGTTAAAAAGTACTTTTGTTAACATGCACTAGGGAATGTTTCCTGTGCGCCAGCAGGGTCTGCATGGGCCAGTTAGTGCGCAACATGTTGGTGCACTTTAGAATTCACACCCCTCCAGTTCATGTTGCCACAGCACACAGACCAGCCCTAAATATTCCTTTAATATCCATGTAGGGTTATCTGACCAGACACACAGCCTTCTGTGCTCTCCTTCACTGTGTAATGTGGAAGAGAGGAAATAAAAAAGGAAAGGGACAGTATGCTCCCCTGCTCTTTGAGAGCACGTGGAAGCCCCCTAGAGCCTGCCTTGAGGTAGGCACTCACAGTTGTGAGGCACTCCAGACATAAGGTTGCCAGGTGTCCGGTTTTTCGACCGGAAAGCCCGGTCAAAAAGGGCCCCCTCTCGGCTCCGATCAGTGCTGCTGACTGGGCCATTAAAAGTCCAGTTGGCTGTCCGCAGCGGGACAGGCAGGGTGCCTGCTCAGTTCTGCGCGGCTCCCGGGAAGCTGCCGGCATCTCCCTCTGGCTCCTAGGTGTAGGGGCAGCCTTGGGAGCTCTGCACGCTGCCCCTGCCCTGAGTGCTGGCTCTGCAGCTCTCATTGTCCAGGAACCATGGCCAGTGGGAGCTGCAGGGCTGGCGCCTGCAGGCAGGGACAGCATGCGGAGCCACACCTCCACCTAGGAGCCAGAAGGAGATGTCACTGTTTCTGGGAGCCACCTTAGGTAAGCACCACCTGGAGCCCACATCCGAAACCCCCTCCCATGCCCCAACCCCATGTCCCAGCCTTGAGCCCCCTCCCACACCCGAACTCCCTCCCAGAGCCCACACCCCCTCGCACACCTCAACCACCTGCCCCAGCTGAGAGCCCTCTCCTGCACCCTGGACCCCTCATTTCTGGCCCCACTCTGGACCCTGCACCCCCAGCCCATAGCCCGTACCCCCTCCCACATCCCAACCCCCTGCACAGCCTGAAGTCCCCTCCCATACTCCGAACCCCTTGGTCCCAGCCCGGAGCCTCTTCCTGCATCCCAAACCCCTCATCTCCGGCCCCATGCCAGAGTCTGCACCCCCAGCCAGAGCTCTCACCCCCTCCCACAGCCCAACCCCCTGCCCCAGCCCGGTGAAAATGAGTGAGCGAGGATGGGGAGAGTGATTGACAGAGGGAAGGGGGATGCAGTGAATGGGGTGGTGGGGCCTTGGAGAAGGGACTGGGCAGGGGCAATGCCTGGGGATGGGGTGGGGCAGAGGCAGGGCAAGGGTGTTCGGTTTTCTGCAAATAGAAAGCTGGCAACCCTATCCAGACAGCCTGACACTGGTAACCCAAGGAAATATATGTGATATTTGTTTGGGTTTCGTGGGCATTATTGCTTGTAGTACTAAATTCTTAAGGATGCTCAACAGCCCTGCACTGTTAAGAATTCTCAGGCGGTCACTGCTGACATTTATGATATTATTGTTTTCAAGAGGGACTTGAATCCATCCCTCTTCTGAAAGGAATATTTTGCCAGCCCTGATTTGAAGATAGCCCCTAGTATTATAATTCTTAAATGAGTAACTGGCTGAACTTGTGGAAATGTAGGTGTCTTGTAAAATATTGCAAACTGTTTTTTTCCCCCAACTAGTTGCAATTAATTTATTTTACCAGCTAGTTATGTATGGATGAATGGCTGTGAGGGTACGTCTATACAGCAATTAAACACCCACAGGAGACCAAGGCCAGCTGGCTTGGGCTGTAAAATTGCTGTGTAGACGTATGGTCTTGGGCTGGAGGCTGAGCTCTGGTACCCCATGATGGGGGAAGGTCCCAGAGCCCAGGCTCCAGCCTGAGCCCGAATTTCTACACAGAATGTTTTAGCCCTGCAGCACAAGCCCCGCAAGGTCTGAGCCAGCTGACCATGGCCTGGCTGTGGTTGGCCTGGGTCTTTATTCCAGTGTAGATGTACCTTGATAGACTTGTGCCCATTAAGTATGCTTGATACTGTAAATTTGAAGCAAGTTATGGATGCTGATGAAACCTACATCAACTCAACGTGACACTCTGTTTCCCCTCTGTTGGTGATTAGGACACACAGAAGTTGACAAACCAGTTACAGTTTTGGTTAACAGAAAGTTTCTTTTAGTTCAGGCAATAGAGGCTCATGGTTTGGATTTTGAGGTAATGGGTTTGATCCTCACTGTTGACTCAGCCAGGAACATGGCCGTGTACTGATAACAAACCAAATAACAGTTGTGGTATGGAAGTTTTTAAAATTTCAAAATATAGGTTTATGTGGTGCCTTTTCAATGATTGGAATGTGAAAATTCAGGATGACATGAGAGCATACTGATTTATGCCACAAGCAAGTTTATTGATGTCAAGAAGGTATATGTTACTGCGAGGAAGCATGAGCCAAATTTTAATGAACTCCTTCATGAATATTGCTCGAGGTAGGGACAGTCCAACCAGATATATACAAGTATCTTTTATTTCCAGCTGGATATTTCGATGTTCACTTTATCTTAGTTGTTTTCTGTTAAGCTGAAATAGGCTAAAAGACTCATTCCCTAGAAGCTTTTGTAAAACACATATAGCTAAATGGAAGTGGTATGTTTGCAAGACATATTTTGAGATGGCAAAAAAACCAATAGTTCAGGACATCAATTGTAATGTATCGTAAGCAAGAGTAAAGGAAGTGACTCATACAAAAAAGCCTTACGTATATTGATATCCATCTATAAAAGCTCCAAAGAAGCAATAATGAATCCAACCTGATCCTGGGTTGTATTTACAAGGAAGATCAAGTTTTTATGCCGAGAAAAGAGAAAGAGGGGACCTGGGTTCTGTTCTAGCCACTGCCACACAGAGTTGGCATGTCACTGAGCAAGTCATAACTCTGTCCCCCTGTTTCCTGTAACATGGGTATAAAAAGTCTTATCTCGGTGTCATGAGGCTAAATTTCTTCATAGCATTCTAAAATCCTTGCTTTGCATTTCTGTAGCACTTCTGATGTATTAATTGGGGAATATAGTGCAAAATACTTACATTTTAAGCCAAAATCTTCAAATTTAGGCATTGAAGGGCTTGTCTCCAGGAACACTTAATTCATGGCAAGTTGGGGTGTAAATTTTCCCCCACACTAGCCTGCCGCACACTGATTTTCCATGAGGACTCTGCTGCCGTGCACTAAAAGTTCCCTAGTGCACTTAGATCTACTCTGCTTTGAAACAGGAGTAGATAAAAGTGCACTAGGGAATATTTAGTGAGTGGCCATAGGGTCCACATAGACACTTAGTGCATAGCAGGCCAGTGCAAAGTAGACTTACACCCCAACTTGTTACTAACAAAGTGTTCACACAGACAAGTCCCAAACTTCTGTTTTGAGCTATAGCATATCTTTTAGAAACGTTAAGACAAAGTAGTGTTTGTGGCCTACAAATACCTACATGAGGAAAAGATTTATGAGAAGAGAGAGTTCTTAGATCTTGCAGAAAAAGGCATGATGAGATCCTGTGGTTGGAAGCTGAAGCAAGACAAATTCCAACTAGAAATAGGGTGAGTTTCGTTGGATAACACTGAGTTTCTGTAACAAGAAAGGCGGTATTTTAAGGCTCCTGGATTTAACTAATACCAAAGGCCTGGACTCTGGAAAAATTAAAAAAATATGGGCTAGATCGTCAGTTAGTGTAAACTGGAATAACTCAGTTGACTTCCATTACTTCAGTGGAGCTCTGCTGACTTACACCAGCAGAGGATCTGGCCTTGTGTTTTCAAGATAATGCCAAGGAAGAGGATAATGCTTCTGGGTGGGTTGTGATGGCAAGATGGAGGAAGACAGCCGACTGACTGAATAGGTCAGCTTCACTATAGTGGATCATTGGCACCACTATATAGGTCTGCCAACAATGCTTGTCCTTTTGGCTCAAACTCTTAAGGGATTTGGGATAAATACCATCCTTGCCAGCAGCTTTTCCCACTGCTATTGGCCATAAGGGCCTTGTTTATTTCTTTTGTAGTATATGGAGATGATATCGGTGGAGTAGCAGGGCTCTGTCAGATGTTTATAACGAGCTCTTTCTGAGCCTTCTATCTAACCAGCTTGTCACTTTTGGTCTTAGAATTATGGAGAGGGTGTGAGGCAATAGCCTTCGCTGACACTTTCAGCTGACTGCGTTATACTGAGTCAGCAGCTCCCAGTTTACGGAGGAGTGCCCAGGCTTTGCAACTGGAATGAGCGAAGTCAAGATAAGGGCTAGTAAATGTCTGTAAAAACTTTGAGACCTTCCTATGAAAGGTGCTACAGGGGTGAAGGCTAAGAGGTGACTTACAGTTCAATAAGTCTCTGCACAGGAAGAAGATTTCTGATAGTAGAGCATTCTTTAATCTAGCAGACAAAGCCATAACAAGATCTAATAGCTGGGAAGTGAAGCTAGACAAATTCAGACTGGAAATAAGGCATACATTTTTAACAGTGAGGGTAATTATCCATTAGAATAACTTCCTAGGGATATGGCAGATTCTCTATCACTTGAAGTCTTTAAATCAAGATTGAATGTCTTTCTAAAAGATACAAACTCTTGCTCAACCATAAGTTACCAGCTTGATTCAGGAAGTATTGGGTGAAATTCTATGGCCTGTGTTATGAACGAGGTCAGTATAGAATATCATAATGGTACCTACTGGACTTATAATGCATTAATTTATAAATGCAAAGTGTTACCAAACAACATTATTCTCCTTACTGATTAAGCATTCAGTTCCCTGAATGGCACCAAAAAGAATGATAAAGGGAAAATATTTCTAAGTGAATTATCCTTTGGTAATTCAGTCCAATCAGGCTCTGTATTAAAAATTCAGAATCCCTCTGCTTAAATTATGATGTATTGTAACAACAGGGGTCTGTCAGAAACAATGCACTCAGTCTCCAGGTAGGGTTCCAAACATCACTTTGAATGATTCCTCCTGAAGAGAACTAACTGTCAGCTGCAGCTGTGAATGAACCAGGCTTGGTACAGTGAAGAGAGTAGGTTAAAACTGAGGTTCAGAAGAGCATAGCATTTGTTTAATTATATCACAAATTCACCAAAACCTCAGATTCACCTTCTCTCCAACATGGAGAAATATTATCTATGTAAATATAAAATTTGAGATCAAAGGGAGGCAGAATTGGGAATGCTACAGCACTGCTTTGGTAGTAAAATACAACATTACAATAAATATGACTGTACAGATACAAGCACACTTAAAATCCTTTTCAGTAGCAAGACTCAATTGTCAAGTTTTGTTAAGTCTGCATTGTGAAGCAAAAACAGAGCTGATGTATGCATTCAGTGCAACAAAGGATTTCCTACTATGCCCCAGGAAATCTAACAAACCAAACTATTCTTTAATTGACTTATGTTCCACTGCACTGAAAAATGTGGTCTTTTTAATGAACATCTCTAAGCAAATTAAGAAGCACGTTAGGCAATTGTAGCTTGTTTTTGGAATGCAATAATGTTACACAACTGTATTTGCATGTTAAGCTAGGTGCTTTTATGCTGAATTTGTCAAAGGCACTAATAAATCATAACTCTATTTAAATGTTCTCAATCTACTTCATGAGACCCATGGTTGGCATGCTAGCTACTGGACCTCTATTCACACCTTCCACCATCATTAATAGAAGACAGAAGCAGCCCACAGATTTATTTTACAGCAGAATTTAAAGAATTTGAATGATACTATAGAGTAGTTTAGATGCAAAATTTAGTTTTGCATAAGGAAAAAGTGTTTATAAATTCTCTTCTAGTAAATTAATGAAAGCAGTTCATTTTTCATGGCATAGTGTTTGCAATTAAAACTTTTCTGCATTGTGCTGTTGCAGGAGCCAAGAAGAGAAATTGACAATGAATAGAAGTGAAAATTGACTAGTCTATTTCCATCAGGCAAGCAGAGTGAAATGCAAAAAGTAAACAAACAGCGTAAATCATATAAAAAAATTATCTGTCAAATTCTTTTACTTAAATCACCTAAGGCCTTGTTAGTAAGGGAGTTGAGGACATTTTGTTTTTAAAATGTGGAGCTTATGACTTCCGTTTAGAACAAAACATGACCAAATATCATACCCATTATAAACAAAAACAGTAAATTTACCTCTTTCGAAAAAGAATGACATCTGAAACAGTAACCTCCATTGTGGTGAAGAAGGAAGCTGGAAGTTATAAAGTTCTCTTAGGCAGTTTTTCCCAGGCAACACTGGCAAATTCTGCCCAGGTATTATTCCCAGAAAGCAGACTGCCTAAACAGTGTTGACAGGCCCCAGTAGACAAAGTTCTAGCTCTGGTCAAGCCATTCAGGAAGTAATTCTCAATGGTAACCATTGGACTTCACTACTGCTTATAGCTAGATCCCATACTGAGTACATCTTGAACCTGCAATAATCCATTACTTTATTATTCCTCTACCATCTGCCACTTCAGTCAAACTTCTAGAGTGCTTAGCAAATAAAAGATATAATTTACCTTCTGTATATCCAATGAATGGATATACTGCAAAGTATAATACTGGCACCATATTCCAATGGCACCAGATGTAATGAGACCCTCCTCCTTCTCAGATAGTAGAAGAGCATGTAAGAAATCAAATGTAAGCAAAGTTCTACATAACCCAAACTATGGAAGTGAAGAAGAAGAAGAAGAAATGAAGCTAAGCATTTGGGGTTCAGAGTAGGAACAGACTGGGGGTGAGTTGCTGTCTTCTGTGCTAAGCGCCACAATGTTAAAAAATCGTTTATATTAAGTAGTTTTTCTACTAAGTCCAAACTATGCTCTCACCTACAAGGGTGTCATTCCACAAGGCATATGCACCATGGAAGTGAAAATTTTGAAACTTGATTCCAAATGGAAGACCAGTCTAGGGTCTGGGCCATTGGCCCAGTAGACTGTCTCATCAATACTGCACAAAACCGGACACCGTCACCTTGATTTCCTTTTGCTTGAGTTTGTGCCTTTCTCTGTTGTATGACATTCCTTCATAGGCCTTTGGCCTTTGAACTATTGTAACTGTTGATTAATGTGTTGCGTATTGTGCTATTCCAGCTGTATTCTCCCTGACCTTAAGTTACGTAGGTCTGCAGTGGAATTCAGGAGTTGGACACGTTTCTTGTGACTCAAGACTACAACGAATAAGAGAATATCAGCGGTTTGATGCTCGAGCTAAATCACAAACTTGGCTCTAATATGCTAGTCCTACACCACTGGGGGGGGGGGGGGGGGGGGGAGGGGGAGCACGGAGACAAAAAAAACCCAACCCCTCAGACCTTAATGAGCAGATTGAACGACTGCCAGTTAACCACCTAAGCATCATTTGATTGTCCAATAAACCTGCAGGAAATTCATTGCACCCTTCCAAAATCAAAACTGGAGAGAAAACCACAGGTTAAGCTATATTCCTTCCTTCCTGCATATTTCTGGCCATCTTTCACAGGATTAATGCAGAGATAGGCCGAATGTCAGTGCCAGAGCCATGCCCCTGCAAAGCTCTTAATACACAGATCAAATAATATCCTCCTTTAGGCCCCAATTCTGAAGAGACTTAAGCACATGCCTAATCTTATGCACTGTGAGTAGCTTATTGGCTTCAATTAGATTGCTGAAAGTGCATAAAGGTAAGCAAGTGTGTAAGTAATTGCAGTATCAGGGCCCTTGCTACTTTATTTTCCTACTGAAGTGATACTGCTATAGCTTTGATTGTGGAGGGAGCCAAATGACCCTATTACACTCACAGGGATGGCTATAAATGCATGGAAAGTTCATCTCTAGACAATTAATTATTGCAACTGCTTTGAAATTACCTTATGGCTTGTGATGCATGTGTCAATAACCTTTTAAACCTTTTAAGACTTTGGAGGATTTCCCAAAGTGAGACAATTCCATTATTCATAGAATCTAATTTAAAATCTTAAAATGAGAGAGCCTCATTTAGATTCTGTTGTGGGTTTTGTTTTGTTTTTTCCTTCAGTTAATGGGAATCTTGACATGTAGGAGAATGTTTGGCAGGGACACAAACCAAGTCATTAAAGTAACTGAGAATTGATTTTTTTAATATATCATCATCTTTCCATTGTCACCCTCTGCAAAACTATACATAATTATATTGAAAAAAATTGTAAAAGATGTGTCTACTGATTGGAGGGAGGGGGAAACATAGTTTAAAACCCTAGTGGACAGAATCAGGGTAAAGCTGATTCTCTAGATATTGCTGCCATTAATATGCTCTTACTTTATTATTTGTATCATAGTAGCATCTAGAAGCCATGATCAGGACCACATTGTGTTAGGCTCTGTACAAACATGAAGCAATAAAAACCCAGCTCCATCCCCAAATAGCTTAAAATCTTGAAGCTGTTGCAACATGGATGAAACAACCAGATGTGTGGCAGGGGCAAGATGAGGTAACAGCAATACAAATAAGTCTAGCATAGTGAGCAGTAGTTGCAGCTTTCTACCACAGTTGCCAACTTTCATGCGGTAAATAAGCATCCCGACTTTCACAATAAGCCAAAAATCAAACTAATCCCATTTCAAAACAAGGCCAAAACAAGCCAATCCCTAAGAACCCCAACACTCTATGTGACTAGATCCCCCCCAGGCGTACAGTCTGGGACCATGGTGGGCCCGCTGTGCACCCATGACTCTCTCCCCCCCCTTGCTCCCACTTGCTGGGAGCTGATCAAAAAAAAAAAAGCTAAAAGCTACAAGCCAAACAAGCAACAAGCTACAAACCAAAAACTACCCAACAAGCAACTCACAAGCCAATTAAGCCAAAAACAAGCCCAATTTCTGCATTTTTTTCATGGGTTTGGCATGTCTGCTTTCTACCCATCTAATGATGGCCAATGGGCAAGGTTTTTAAGGCATCTCAGCAGAGGTGAGACTTCAGGAGGGATCTAAAAGTGGATAAAATAGCAGCTGTATGGGTGATTTTTTTCCTATGTGTAAGGGACAGCATAAGAAAAGGTGTGAAGATGTTTGAGGATGAAGCTGCCTATTGAGTGGGAAAGGCTGGTAATGCGGGGGGAGTGAGGGCACCAGTAGATGTCATAATGAATTAGAGTGGCTAGGTAAGGTGGGGCTAAGTCATGGAGGGGCTTAAAGTGTGATGTGGTGGAGCAGAGGGAACCAATGCAGTGATGCAAAGGGAGGGGTTATGTGGCCAGAGTGAGGAGCCAGGAAGATAACCTCAGCAGCATTTTGGATAGACTTGAGGGAGGCAAGTTTACAGCAGTCAAGTACCTCCGTGAACCGGGATGGATTGGTACAATGTAATATAAGTCTCTGTGAATGAAATGCAGGCAAACTGGAAACTCTTATTCCTTATTCTGTTAATTGGTCTGGCCCTGTCTTACTGGGAGTTCTACAGAACCCAGCACACACCCCCACACTCAGTACCATCATAATGCATACACACAAGGAGGCTGAATTAAGGTAGCACAGGCAAGTTTAATTTTTGGCACTCAAACCTTAACCTAACTTTTCTTACCCAGCCAGTCCTTACCCATCTGGGCTCACTGTCCAAGCTCCAGCCCTCCACTGTCCTTGCTTCCAAATCACTCCCTGCCCCAATCTCAGTCTCCTTGCCCAGCCAGTCCCAGTTCCCCCCTGAAATGTTTTCCCCAACTCCACTAGTTCCCACTTATTCTCCCTTCACACTCCTCTTCCAGTCTGTCTCCTCTCTTTCCCCTCCCTGCTTACTTACCCCAGTTTCTTCACTAGCCAGTCCCACTTCTCTACCTGCATCCCAGCTCCTTGTCAATTTTGTCTTTCCTTGTCGCCTTCTCCTTCTCCAGCCAGTCCCAGTCTCCTTCCTCCTCCCAGCTCCTCATCCTGATCTGTGTCCACCTTCAATTGGCTGGTGCCCAGTCATCCCCCATTCCCTTGCCAGCTCCCACTCCCAGTCTCCTTGTCTAATTAGCCCTTGCCTCCCCTCCCACCCAGCTCCAAGTTCCAGTCTCTCCACCCAGCCAGTTCCAGCCTCTCTTCCACAATTGCCAGTCTCCCCAGACATAGTTTTGTCTGGTATCAGACAGGAGTTTGTGATTTTTTTTTTAACGAGGTCACGCCAGTGGGGGTGGGGTAGCATGTTCTTAAAAATGGCGCCCTGTTGCAATGTGACTTCATACACACCAGCATGACCTTGCATGTATGGTGGGGACTCATGCCAGTCTCATAAGTACCGGAATGTCTTATATTAGAGGAACGTGTGAGTGGCCTAGTCCTAGTGCCCAGCCCAATCTCGCTGGGTGCAGACATAACAGGGATAGTTCTTCTGAGTGCCTGTACTTCTGGGCTGAAATATGCTTAATCGCTCTGTGGGGATCAGGCAGGCGCAGTCTGGAAACTTCTGAGATTTTAGTTGTTAAGCTCCAGAACGTCTCTACCAAGCATGTGCAAATTGTGATTTTTTTTCAAAGGCTTATATCTCAGCCAAATTTGGGTGGATTTTCATGGAGATGAAAATTATCCTTGACACTAAACTATCCACCTGCCCAATTTCAAGTCTCCGCTCCAAAGCAAGGGGGGTATTAGAGCATTTCAGAGGCAAGGTCTCACATTTTTAATGTTTTTTCCCTAGCCTCCTTCTTAGAAACAGCTGGAACATTTGGGCTGAAATTTTCCACTAATATTTCAGCCCGAGGCAGAATCCAGCATGGACATTTTTAGTCCAAATAAGTGTGGCAAAGTTATAAGCAACTGAAAACAGGGTCTTATGATGGGAAGTGTCAGGCAACCTTATGGTCTACTAAACCTGCCTCTAATATCATAACTAATTGTATTAGCATCTCAAACACTTGCAGAAAAGGAAGCTTGCACCCTGATAGTTATCACCATTACCCTACAGTACAACACAGGGGAGTGATGGGTAGTTTTTAATCAATGTAGCGTTCAGGGGTTGATTGTTCCTGGATAGGGAAAGAGAGCGATGCCACTTCAAGCAAAGTTGAGGTCTTGGTCTCCCCCAAGCCAGAGGCCTTGCCCTTCCTTTCAGGCCTAAAAGTGTTAGGCTTTGCATGCACTAGTAGTCGTCTCTGGGAGTGGTCTTTTTTTTGGGGGGGGGGGGAATCCCCTTAGAGGCCAGTACATCCCCTCGCCCCAGGTTTGAAGGCTTGCCTGTGCCTGACGCAGTGAGCCTGGTTCCCGCTGCCCTGGCAGGAGTAAGTGGGGTGAAACCAGTGGCAATGCGCTGGTGGCGCAGCGGGGCCAGGGAAGGCGCAATGCCTGTCCAAGGGCGGCAGTGGATTGGAGCGGGGAAGGCCCGAAGAGCAGGCGCCGCACGCAGCTAATCGCTATGACAGGCTCAGCCAGGCTGGCGCGGCCCCGCTGCGGCTGGCAGCAGAGCGGGCTTGTCCCCTGGGCAGGCGAGGGAGAGCCCGGGCAGGGCTGCGGGGCTTTGCCCGAGCAGCAGGTGGGGAGCGGGGAGGGGTGGGGGGATCACATGACAGCATGGGCTGGCTCGGCGGCTGCTGCGCTGGGAGCTGCCGCTGCCTGAGCCGCTGCCCGCGCAGACCATGAGAGGAGGCTGCGGGGAGTCGGGCTGCTGGCGGGGCGCCGCGATCGCACTGAGCTGGAACTGCTAACGCGCCCGCGGCTGCTGCTGGGGGAGGACCAGCTCCCTCCTCCTCCTCCTCCGCAGCGCCACAGGGACCTGCCGACCCCGGGCAGCAGCAGCAGCCTCTCCAGCAGCAGCACCACCACCAGCAGCAGCACCATGGACCTTTCCTTCATGGCTGCACAGGTAAGTGGCCAGTCCCGCCAGAGGCACCAGATTTCAGTGCCTGGTTAGCCCCCGCCTCTCCCTTCCCCACAGGATCTGAGTCCCCTTCCTCCCCAGAAACTCCACCCTCTCCCGCCCCCAGGGGCTGCCCGGCCTTAGCCTCCAGTCCGGAGAGCTTGGCAGGTGCGCGGGGTGACACGGGAAGATGCTGCTTTCTCCCCGCTGCTCCTGCCTGAGGCTCCGGGGTGGCCCGTGCCCGGCAGGGGCTGCTGTATTGCCACAGCTAGCCAGAGGCTGCGAGAGGGAGCGGGGCATGTGGATCAGAGCGGATGCATTGTGATAACCGATCTTCCCCCACTCCCTGCCCAGCAGGGAGGGTCCTTTTCCTAGTGACTCTGAAGCCCTGTTTAGAACAGAGCGAAAAGCGAGCACGGACCCAAACAGCTGGCAATAGAGGGAGTGTTTTGTGTACAGTCAATCCTGCTCGTTTTCTTTAAAGGGCACTTAATGATCATTTAAATTGTACATTGTCATTATTTGGCAAAGGGGAGAAGGGATTCTCCTTGTGCTCCCTGGGGAAAGAAAACCAGCAAGATTTCAATGCCAGCCACTACCCTTTCACATAAATAAAAAATTGTATTGACTTGATTACAGAAACTGTTAATCACAATTGGTTTCATAACAATCATTAAAAAATACCCAGTACAGTCGCTTTATTTTCTCAAAGACCTTCCAGGAAATCAGTAGGCACCATATTAATTAGAGTTCCTATGCGCAAATCAGCATACAGCACAACAGCTGTTTACATTGAACAGAGCTGCACTTCTGAAAATGGAGCTGCTGTTCTCTATAAATAGTTTCACAGTTGCCTCTCTACTGCTAGGTTTATATTCTTGCAGGGGCACAACAGCAGCAACATTAGAAGCAAAATCTTATTTTTTAGTTGCCTATTGGTACTCAGCTGGCTGCCAGACCATTCGTTTATATTACGTTACGCTTCAAGTTTATGCTGGGTGATTTCATGTTAAATTGGATTATGTTGTATTCAGGGAGGAGGAAACATGAAATATTTCCAGTGCTAATGTCTGCTGGGTGCCTCCAAGGCTGAAATATGGTTGTATAAAATCAATGGTCATCTTCTTATGTAGCCCTGCTTTATATTATATTTATTTTGTTTGCAAATTGGAGTGAGAACAGTATTTTTCCCACCAGAGCCAGAGATTATTTTATCCCCTGAAATATTAATGGGAGTACAGTGGACAATTTGTTTTTCTCTCTTTAAGTGTGCGTTTGTGCATGTCTGTGTGTTTATATATATTATTTTCTGGTTCTGAAAACTGTTTCTGTATATGTCATGTGCATGTGCAAACGTATGATAAGCTGCCAACTAAGTTCTGTGGGGTAGTCCTATAAATATATAATTAAATAAACATTTGCTATGGGGAGAGCGACTCAGTGGTTCCAGATATCCTCAAGGCCAGGAAAAGTCTGTGACCTGTGTGATACAGACATATTTTTTTTGTATTGTTTTGTTTTGAAGAGAGAAGCTGTATCTAAGATATGCTATGAAAACACAGGTTTTTATGCCAATAGGGCATCTTCAATAGACTACTTTTAGGAGACCTTAAGGTCATTTTTAGTGGGTTTTGTTGGTTTGTTTGTTTTGGTTTTTACAGAGAGGTGGGTATGATCTGCAAAATTTGGAACTTTGCCAAAGGATTCAGCCCATCTCTCTTTAAAAATATACTAAGGGCCAATTTCTGGTCTCAGTTTACATCAGTGTAATGGCCTGGACACTGCATACAAGTGCATTTTATGAGTGTAACTGAGAGCAAAATTTGGTCCCAAGTGTGCTGTATTTCATTAATGAGATGGTAGTGTTCTCTTCTATGCAGTCCTCTCCTCTCCACAGCCTACATTTTCTTGGTGTGGGTATTGGGCTATGTCCTCCTGAAGGAGGGCTGACCCCATTGCCCAAAAGTGAAGTAGTCTTTTGTGTTTAGTGGAAATGTCCATAATAAGAATATTCTCTAAGCAATGTCATACTGGGGGGGGGGAGGCAGACGGGTGGTGGTGGGAATCAGTGGTTCATCTAATCTGCTCTCGTTCCTTCAACAGAGTTCCATGCTGGATTATTCAAAGAAAATTGCCATGCATGCCAAGTGTCCCTTTAAGAGAGAATATACTTCTTTAGTTATAGGGTTTTCTATGGTTCCTATTACCATAGTCTCTGGGTGAGTGGACTTAGACAGGGACAAATGATTGTCCCAGTGGATTGTAGGAGGAAAAGGTTAAACAACCTGGAGCTGTATTATCTTTTCCACATGCCCCTCCCCCCCCCCCGTGGTCCCGGGAATTGCCATGGCCAAAGGAGTCCCTGGGAGTGCAGCTCCAAAGCCATGCTGCCAGAGGCCAGAGCCAGTATAGCGGCAGAGGGCCCCTATGGGCCTTCTGTGCTATTCCCAGGAGCCAAATGAATTCCAAGGGATCTGCCCATTGGGGGAAAAGGGGGAACTCCATGAGGAGATCCTCGTGCAGATTTCCCTCCATAAAACTCTGTTGCATAGGAGGTGATGATCTGGGGTCTTATGTGCATACTATGTAAATTCATGTTAAGGATTGCTATGTTTAGTAGAGATGTCCAACTAGCCTTCACTAGACTTTTACCACAACACCGCTTACTCTGTCTTCTTTCTGAACGAAACAATCCTTTCCCCAAGTGGAATTTCGTACAGACAGACACACGTCTCAAATTTTTGTTGCCCTTCTTTTTCTGGCCTCCTTTTCCTGCTGTTTTTGTAATTCAAAGTCAAGACGTATGGTCTGTTTGACATAACGGCATTATCCTAAGGGTTCCAATGCTTAGTGTTGTCATCATGTCGCCTACTGTATTTACGCAACTCTTCATCTTTCAAACTACCCCTTGGCTTTCAATCTGCTCGATGTGGCTGGAGCCATCTGTGTCCATAGCGTCTGTGGTGACATGGTGCACTGACAAGGAAAGTGAGGAGTTGGTGGTTAAAGGAGAGGATGTGTGAGGACAGCAGATGAGATGGGGGCAGGAGGAGATCCAGTAGGATTGTGTTTGCCATTTTACTGCATAAATGCCCGATGCATAAATATTATACCTGATTTTTATGACAAGGTAGGCAGTGCTTATGAGCGAAGAGCATAGTTGGCAAGGGTTAAATCTTAATTGAATTTCCTTGCTCTTGTGAGTTCATCAGGCTATTAATATTTCTGTGAGAGAGGCTTTGTATATTGATCTTTAAGTAGTGCATTCACACAATACATCAGGGATGAGCAACTTTAAGGTAGCAGAGGACCACTAAAACCCTTTGTTTTTAGGCTGCATATTGCATAACTCAGAAATGTTTGCTACATATAGCATGTTGACCATACAAATAACTATGTACTAAGAGTGTAAAAACGGAAGTATTTTTAAATATAAAAGCCCCTTATAGCTCAACCTTTAATTAACTACAAAAAAGTTTAAACAAATCTTTCATGAATCTTTTTTTTCAGTGTGCAGAAGAGCAGGGGATTAGAGGTTGTCCATTAATTATGTAACACATTAAGGGTGGATCCTTAATTTTCATGTTTGTTTCAGTGTTACAAGAGTCAGAGGAAGGTCTCGAAAAATTACTAGAAAAGATGTTATGTCATTTATGGACAGCCCATTAGTAAAAGAAAATAACAAAAAATAACTATGAAAGATGTTTTTGTCTTTGTTGCTCTTAGTCTGCCTCCGCTCTGCTTCCCCATTAGGGTGACCAGATAACAAGTGTGAAAAATCGGGACAGAGGGTGGGAGGTAAAAGGCACCTATGTAAGAGAAAGCCCCAAATATCTGGATTGTCCCTATAAAATTGGGACATCTGGTCACCCTATTCCCCATGGACTCGGGCTCCACCCTGGGAGCAGGAGCCCATGCGCTGGATCAAAAAAGACATTCAAATCTGACCCAGCCCCACCCCTTCATCATGCCAGCAGGGAAGAGAATCTGATATTACCCAACTCTGGTTATTGCCTCCCCATTGAACCCACCCATGACTGAGGGAGGTGTGTGTGGGGGGGAGGCAGACTGGGGCTGGCCATAGTCAGATTGTCTGTGGCAGATGAGATCCAATGGGAAGGCAGTAACCAAAGTCGGGAGGCATGGGACAGAGCCCCTCCCCTGTGTAAGTGATGGAGAGGTGGTTGGGCCAACGAGTGCCATTGTGACCTGGCACATGGGCACCTATGCCTAGTCCTGGGCTGTGCTGTGTTCCCCATCAACACAGGCTCCAGCTTCATCTCATGCCACTCAGCTCTGGGTATTTCCTCCCTATTGGCAGAGGTGTGCCCTGCCCTAGCCCTTTGTTAAGGGAGCCTGGCCAGAATCTGATTAGCTCTCAGTTCCCAAGCAATTAGACAATGGGGGACAGTAAGTGGAGCAGGGTGGTGTGGGGTGGCACTGGAGTCTGCGTTGATTGGTAAATGGAGCCAAACAGAGGCACCAGCAGTTTTATTAAAAGATTGCACCTCTCAGCAACCTGACTCAATCTTAAATTCTGAGGCTGCAACCCTGCTATGGGTGGGACAAATAAAATGATCTGGTGTACTGGATACGGCCAGTTGCCCACCTGTACCATATATCATGAGCCAAAGCCTGAATGGGTGAAGCCTTGTGAAACACCATGAAACAATACTATATATCTCAGAGCTTCTTTGAGCTACACACTTTGGTGGCTGGTATAAAATGGGTTAGCTCAAGTGACCTCAGTGGTACTAGGCTGACTTACACTGACATAAGATCTGGCCTCATTTAATTTACACAAAGTCTCCTTCTCTTCATGTCTCAGTGAAGATGTAATGCTGGTAGTGAAGTTCCCTCTTAGACTCCAGTGTATCTACTAAAAATGAGCTGTTGGTCAAAATTCGCAAACTTGTACATCTTTAAAATTAGGCACCTACATTCCCATTTAGGCATCTGTATAAAAGTCGCCTGGTTTTCAGAAGTGCTGAGCACCCAAAACTATTGAAATCAATAGGAGCTTTGAATGCTCAGCACCTCTGAAAATCTGACTACTTTTGTTTAGGTTCCTAAATATGGAGTTAGTTGCTTAACTTTGGACACCCATAGTTAGAAAATCTTGGTTCGAGTGCATTTATTCCTATGTTCTGAAGTACTATACTTGATCACAACAACTAAGTCACAGTTGTCAAAAAAACACATTTTGCGAGGCTGTGTCCGTGCTTTCTTACTGTGTGTGTTCACTTATGGCCCAATCTCGCAGACCTGAACAATCATTACTCTTGCAAACGCTCCCATTGATTTCAGTGGGGTGACTCATGCTAATAAGGTTTTGCATTTTAATACAGACTTTGAAGAGTATAGTTATGTACTACCGAAAAACAGTACACGAGATATGTTGGAATGTAAGTTTTGAGCTATATTGTAGTATATATATTTTTCTTTTGTGTGCTGTGTGTTCACCTGGGAGCACATTTGTACTGTAAATAATCTTAGAAATAAAATTGGCTTCTCTTTATTTAACATAGCGATTCAGTCTTTCAAAATAAAGGCCCAATTCTGTGAGGTGCTGAACACCCTCAGTGCCCAATGGGAGCTGAGGGCATGCAGGACTTTGCAGGACTGAGCCCTGAATTCTGACTGCATATCAGAAGGCTGTGCTGGTTAAAAAACTGACCTAGTTTAGGGGGGGGGGGGGAGTGAAAGCAGCTATACAAATAAAAAACGAATAGAAGAAAGAGGAAATTGATAATAATGACTATAAATCATAAGTTAGAAATTGTAGAAAATCGATAAGGAAAGCAAAAGAACACAAGGAGAAATCTATGGCCAGCAGAGTTAAGAACAATAAGGAGTTTTAAAAATATATTAGGAACAAAAAGAATCATGACAGTGGTATTGGTCCATTACTAAATGGAAATGGTAAAATTATCAATAATAATGTAGAAAAGGCAGAAGTATTCAATAGATATTTCTGTTCTGTATTTGGGGGAAAACAGATGATATAGTCTCACTATATAGTGTTGATAACACTCTTTTCATTCCACTAGTATCTCTGGAGGATATTAAGCAGAAGCTACTGAAGTTAAACATTTTTACATCAGTAAGTCCAGATAGCTCGCATCCAAACATTTTTAAAAGAGCTGGCTGAGGAGCTCACAGGACAGTTTAATGTTGATTTTTCAAAAAGTTCTGGAGCACTGGGCAAATTCAAAAAGACTGAAAGAAGGTGACTGTTGTGCCAATTTGGGGAAATGAGATGACATGGGTAGGCCTGTCAGCCTGACATTGATCCTGGGTAAGATATTGGAGCGGCTGTTCTGGAACTTGATTAATACAAAATTAAAGAAGGATAATGTTGTTAATGGAAATCAACATGGGTTTATAGAAAATAGATCCTGTCAAACTAAGTGGATATTATTTTTAAATGATATTACAAATTTGGGTGATAAAGGTAATAGTGTTAGATTTCTGTAAGTCATTTGACTTGGTACTGCATGACATTTTGATTTAAAAAACTAGAACTATATAAAATTAACATGGTACACATGAAACAGATTAAAAACTGGCTGATAAATCTCAACATGTAGTTGTAAATGGGGAACTGTCATCAAGCAGGTGTGTTTCCAGTGGGATCCTCCAGAAATCAGTTATTGGCCCTAGGTTATTAGAAATTTTATCAATGACCCGGAAGAAAACGTAACTCATCACTGATAAAGTTTGCAGATGAGACAAACTGGGGGAGAGGTAAACAATGACGAGGACAAGTCACTGATTCAGAGCAATCTGGATTGCTTGGTAAACAACATGTGTTTCAATACAGCTAAATGTACATATATACAGCGAGGAACCAAGAATGTAGGCCATACTTACATGATGAGGGACACTATCCTGGACACTATCCTCTGACAAAGATTGGGAGGGGGGTTCATGGTGGATAATCAGCTGAACATGAGCTCCCGGTGTGATGCTGTGACCCAGCGAATGTAATTCTGGGATGTGTAAACAGGGGACTCTTGAGTAGGGAGTAGAGAGGTTATTTTACTTCTGTATTTGGCACTAGTGCAACCACTGCTGGAAGATTGTGGCCAGTTCTGGTGCCTTCAGTTCAAAAAGGATGTTGATAAATTGTAAAGGGTTCAGACAAGAGCCATGAGAATGATTAAAAGATTAGAAAACGTTCCTTAAAATAATAGACTCAAGGAGCTCAATCTATTTTGCTTAACAAAGAGAAGGTTAAGGGGTGATTTGATTACAGTCTAAGTACCTATATGGAGAACAAATATTTAATAATGGGTGCTTCAGACTAACAGATAAAGATGTAATGCAATCCAATGGCTGGAAGCTAAAGCTAGACAAATTCGGACTGCAAAAAAGGTGTAAATTTTTGATTGTGAGGGAATTAACCCCAACAGTTGTGATTCTCCATCACTGACGATTTTAAAATCAAGGTTAGATATTTTTCTAAAAGGTATTTTCTTGGAATTATTTTAGGGAAGTTCCATCGCCTGTGTCATACAGAAGATCTGACTAGATCACAATGGTCCCTTCTGGCCTTGGGATCTATTAATTATTTTGTCAGTGAACACAACTCAGTACCAGGCAAAGATGTGTTTTCTGTTTCTGTTTTTGTTTTGTTCTTTGTTTTTAAAAACTCTGTAATTAGACAACAACTTTAAGTGATTAAAAAAATGTGGTGAAAAAGAATGGTTATATGGTCTTCAGTGTAATACATATCATTGCTATGGTACATGCCAATTGTATAACTAGTTCCAGTGAGTTATGTTTTAGGATTTACATTTGCAATATTCCCTACCCCCACAATGATTAAAAGAATAGAAAAGATAGGAGTAATTTTTGCTCCATAGTGAAAATGAAAATTGAGGAATCCTGCTTTCCTTTCTTTGTATTTTTATTGCACTACGTGCTATGTAAACTACTACTATTTTCTGGACCCCATCAATGTCCTTTGCATTGTACCAACAAAAAGAGTACCTGGTAAGGAAAAAACTAAGCCATTTAAGACTCTAGAGAATGTGGTCAAGGTTCTAAATGAGTTCATTGACACAAGTGTAAATTACAAAATTAAATGATCTTTGTGTTCTGCCTGGTTCAAAAGATATTTTTGTACAACTTCTGAGAATCCAAGATCAAGTTAAGGTTAACTCTTAGGGCTGCAATTTGAGTTTGCTCAGATTAAGTACAAATTCTTGACATTGCTAGAGTGACTTTTCTAACCTTGAATTTGTGATAGGGCTAGGTACATCTTATACCTTGTCCTCCATAGACATTAAAGTTCAGCTCAGCAGTGCACTGTGGAGGTTAAAGAAACACATTTAAAATAATATATAGCAGATTCTATTTTAATTGTTCCCCTATTCTGTGTAGGATGTGAGTCATTCCATTGACTTTAATAGGCATGGATCAGGTCCTTTTCACAGGAATGTGTTCTTTATCCCCAGTGCAGCTTAGAGAAACTCCAGGGCTCTAAATTGTGCCATCTTGTTAATATACTCCATGGACTGTTACACTAGCACAGAACAGCCAGATCATAGTGTGATCTTGCCATGATCCCACCTCCCCAGTCAACCCTACCACATCCTCTACCAGAGGGTCCAGGAAGTGATGCCAGTGTAGAGCTATTATAAAGACTGTATGCTATTTGGAGAACCTCCGACAATGAGGTTATTCTGTAGGGGCCTTTTAAAACCTTTATGGCCCCTTTACACTACTAGAGCAGCATAAAGGGGTCCCAGCATAAGGCAGTATCTTGACTACTGATTCTAGATGAGTGTGTTCAAACCTGGATTCAGTATCAGCTTAAAGAGTTAGATCTTGCAGACTTGCTTGGTACCTTGAGTAGGTGTGTCTGATATTCAGGAATGCACTGATCACACTTGGGAACTTGTTCTTTGTCTGGCACAAGTTCAGGAAAATGTTCTGATCTTCAAAACAGTATATCATGTGGAAGAAAACAAATTAGAAAAGGAGATTTAAAGATGCATGAGTATCACACGTCAGCTTTTTAGACTTAAAAGCCAAATCCTCTTTGATTCTTAGAATCCAACATTAATAATCCTACCTAAGTGGATGCAGACCTTCCCTTATATGAAAACTTAATCGTTTCAATACAAACTTGCATAAACTCTTACAATATAATAAAGCACCATAAATTCCTCTACCAGCTTTTCTGTTTTCCAAAAGTTAAAGTAATTTTCAAAATTCAGGTCCAGATCCAGGTTTCAAATCCTCAAAGTTCAGGGCATCTTTTAAAATCAGGGGTTTTGATATGGCCCACTTGTGAAATTTAGATACAGATCAAATTCCACCCCATTCCCCTTTACCACAGAAGTCAGTCGTGTTCAGATCCAGGACATTTGTTGGAGCCCATTACTATACAAAAGGCTACCTGCTGCTAGGGGCTCTGGTGTGAGCAGTCTTTGGTTTGGCCTGTTTGGGATTTGATCCCATATGCGATTTATTTCTCTCACCAACAGAAGTTGGTCCAAAGAGAGCGATTACCTTACCCATCTTGTCTCATTGGAAATTACTAAAACTTTTAGGGAAGGAAAGGTGGGTGGGTAGGATTGTGTGTGTGTGTGTATGTGTACTTATTGTGGACACCAGGGTTTCACATTCACTAGTTTGTGTTTGTGTGGGGTTTTGCACATGTGCATGGATACACAGTTTAGTGAGAACAGTGCCCCTCTTTGCTGTCAGTTTTATGTGGCAATCAGCTAATAACTGAATTTTATGAAGCATTACAATTATGATTTTATTTCTGAGTCTGTTATGAATCACCGCATCCCCAGTCACTACATTCTGAATTTTTGACAATTAGTGTCTGAGTCTTTTTTAAAATTTCCTGCTAGTGCAAAAATGAAGTGGATAAAAATTTCCCAGTTTTGTTATGGCAGCTCTGTCGGGGTCCCATTGTAAAGAGGAAATTGCAAGAGATGGAAGTGTGGAGAGGAACCAAGATTGAAGAAGCACCACATGCTGGTTGAATATACTGCTCATGTTTATGTGCGTATTTTGCCTTGCCCTTAGATCCCAGTACTGCAGTGTTCTGGGCACTCTTTAATGGGCTGAGCACTGTCAACTCCTTTGAAATCAATGGGAAGTGAATTCTTGGAGTACTCCCTTCATTCTTATATTATTGGGTTCTAAGTGTACATAAACAGAGTTGCAACCTGTATTCTTTAGAAAATTTGGCCCTGAGTTTTATACAAATCCCCTTTTCATGGACATAGACTGAATCTCACAGTGCAGGAATAAAGTGCAAACAGAAAAGCGTGCTAAATTAGACAGACACTTTATGAAGAATGAATAAACTGACAAACTTTACTGGCAAGTAACATTCTTTGTGGGCTAGAAAGTTATCATTAGTTGTTTTAATTATAATAATCATTACCGTTGTTACAAGGATTTTTTATGGACCGTGTGGCAGGGCCTGCTCGCTCCTGTCCCTGCTCAATTCCACAAACAGCTCAGAGACCTTTATGCTAGTAAAACATTTGGTGCAGTTTATTTACAATGCTGGTTCCCATTACCCTTGTATACTATACAGCCTTATACCTAGGGAGCCCCCCGGCTTAATTAGCCTTTTAGTTCTCCTCAGTCCATCAATTAGGCCCAGCTCTTCTTAATGAGGTGTGCTCTGGAGAAAGTACAGCACTTAGAACTGCAGTGACCAGAGTGCTGACTTAGCTGCTGTTGCTCAGTTCTCTGTTGCAGGCTGATACACTTTCTTGAGAATTTTGTATGGCTGCTATAGATATTGGACAAGATTCTGTGGCCTGTGATTGTTCTCTTTGCACCACTTCTCCACCACAGCATCCCTCCTAAGGCCACTCTGCCAGTGGGAGACACTGCCTGGCAGAATCTTTCAGTTGTGCTGGAGATGCAGTTGAGAATTAGGGAGCCAGTTCCGGCTCTTGATGCACCTGCTCCAATTCCTGTGCCAGGCAACACTCAGTATAGAAGAGTTTAGCCCAATGACACCATTTTATTTTTTTTTTAAAGCAAACTATTTCCCCGCCCCACTCAGAAAACCCCCAAACCAACCAAAACTTGGTAGGAGACTTAGAGCTACAAAATGAGAATCCATTCTACTGCTTGTTTGCTTTAAGTTCCAGAGATCCCAGGTTCGATCCTGCCCACTGACGGCACTAGGCATAAGCAGGCTAAGCAATTGCTTAGGGCAATGGTTCTCAACTAGGGGTAACGTACCACTAGGGGTACGCAGAGGTCTTCCAGCGGTACATCAACTCATCTAGATAGTTATCTAATTTTACAACAGGCTACATAAAAAGCACTAGCAAAGTCAATAGACTTTGACTCGTTTATATTGATCTATATACTACACACTGAAATGTAAGTACAGTACTTATATTCCAGTTGATTTATTTTATAATTATATGGTAAAAATTAGAAATACTGAAAAATTGCTTAATAATGTGCTGTGCCACTTTTGTGTGTTTATGTCTGATTTTTGTAAGCAAGTAGTTTTTAAGTGAAGTGAAAGTTGGGGGTACGCAAGACAGATCAGACTCCTGAAAGGGGTACAGTAGTCTGGAATGGTTGGGAGCCACTGGCTCAGGGCCTCAGGCAGCTCAAGGGGCCCCCTATTAATTATTATGCATTTTGGGGGGGGTCAAAAATATTCCTACTTAGGACCCTGAATGGGCTAGTGCCGGCACTGCTATGATTTCACATAGTCCCTTGACTAGGTGAGTGTTAGACTATAAAAAGAACCTGCTAAATCAGAGGTCCCCAAACTTTGGGGCATGCCCCATAGGGGGGCACAGAGGAACGTTCACGGAGGGCGTGGCTGGGCACGGGGAGGAAACACCACACAGCTCTGTTCCTGGCCCCAGCCCTGGCTGCCGGCTCCGTGCCTCGAGCTCCGCTCCCGGCCCACGCCCAGGGCCCCGGCTGCCAGCCCCACACCCAGGGCTCTGCTCCTGGCCCCACTTCTAGGGTCCCGGTTGCCAGCCCCATGCTTGAGGCCCTGGCTGCTGGCCCCGCAGCCGGTGCCCCAGCTGCTGGCCTCTGGCCAAGGCTCTGTCCCTAGCTATGGGCCCAACCTCGGTCCCTTACCCTGGTCTGTGTCCCCCTGTTCCAGAGCTGCAGCCCCACTCCCGGCTCTGGCTCCTGGGGCGGGGGGGGCGGGAGGACAGACAGGGTAAGGGGTGGGCGCGAGATAAAATATTTGGGGACCACTGCCCTAAATGGCTTACACGGACCACCATGTAAAATGGGTGCCTTAAAATAGAAATGGTAAATCAGTCTTGCTCTTAATAAAAAAGTGCTTTCAACAGACGAGTGCTGTCATCTCACTGGAGGTCCACCCAGGGCAGCAGTAAATCAGCAACATTTGTGCCATCCACTAAGGGCCTGATTCTCCTCTCACACTCAGGGCTGAATCGGGACTAATTCCATCGACATCAATGGAGTAACACCTGTGTGAAACCGGTATAAGTGAAAGGAGAATCTGGCCTGCATGTTGTTCATGCCAGAAGCACAAATAACTTGCATATCCGGGATGTCTGTAATTCCCATTGTAGGGCCAGGGGCCAGATGCACTCAAGGGTGCATTTTGAAGAGTTAAGTGATGCGCAAACCTTGCACTGCCCTCACCTGTGGAAGAGTAAATTTAACCTACAAATGGTTAATGCCCCTTCCCTCCAACCCCAGCACATGGCCTGAAGATGTCTGGTGCTGAATGTTTGGTGAATGTCCTCTCCACAGCTCTGGGAGAAAACCAGGAGCAGAGGAAAACATTCCCCGTTATGATACCTCTCTGCGTGCAAATGCTCTGACATGAGTTTCTGGGTGGATGATAGCCATAATTTGGTTTATTACTTGCAGCTACTGTACGCCCACACACACACACAGGCTCACACCCACGCGCAGCTCCTTTTATGTACGACTCCCAGCAAGGCAAGTTTGAAACCACAATTATTCCTGCTCCTCGACTGAACCTTTCGTCGCTCCCATTCAGTGTTGAATTCTGCACTTGTATTAGCTGTCAGGCCCTGAACCTGCCAAGAACCAGCTAACTAGGAAAAATTAGTATTCCAGTCACTTCAAGTGAGCTGGAAGCCTGTTAGGAACAGACGTTGGGAGGCAGAGGCAGACCAAGTGCCAGTTCTTTTGTTATATGACAAGCTGAGTCCTCTGTGCTGAATGATCAAATAGTACATTTTTGACCCCAAAACTGGCTTTTTAGCTGCTACTGCTGCTGTTCTGCTTATTTCTGAGAAGTGGTTATAATGTTATAAAAAGGGGAAACATCTCCGAAATGATGTTTAGTTTTTTAAACAATAATACTTACAACATTATTTATCCTCTGCCAAACCCACCAGTCAAGCATCAGTAAGGCACACGCTCCCCTGCTGGGTATCAGGGTTTGGGCTGCAGGAACCTGGAGCTGGCAGGAGCTGGTCGCACGGTAGAAGCAGCATGTTCAGTCCCGCGGGAGGAGGAAGAACCTAAGAGTCACCCCCCTCTGGAGGGCGCTGCAGCATGCGCATGCTTGGAGCAGAGAGGAGTAACGGGAGAATGAGGCAGATCAAAAAGAGTCTCCCCAAATAAAAGAGTTTCCAAGACAGAGCATCTGATGCTGAAGACTCAGAGGGGCTGGTTCTCTGCAGCCGATCTATGGCTCCAACTGAGCGAGATACTTAAGCATGTGCCTAACTTTGAGCTTGTGAGCAACCCCATGGACTTCTCTTGTGATTAAAGTGCCTTGCTGATTTGGGGTCACTGGCTCACAACTCTGGGGCTACATGTGATTGCTGTGATACAACGGACTCTGCTTCAAGTGGATGTAGGATATCTGGACAATCGGACCAGAGGGAGAAAGGTCATTTTCCAGAGCCAGGCTTCTATTATCACACAGTTAGCATTTGCTAGGCCTGTCCCATAACCTTCCTTTCTACGCCTGTGTCTTCAGACTGTATGAAAATTTTCTTTGAGGAAGGAGTCCCACAGATCTGCCTGGCACTTCTTGGACTTTCCAGTCTCATTTCCTAACTCAGCTTTTGTGCTCTAGTGCAGGGATTCTCAACCTTTTTCTTTCTGAACCTCCCCTCCCCCCCCAACATGCTATAAAACAGAGGTATGCAAACTATGGCCAGCGGGACCGTCCTGCCCGGCCCCTGAGCTCCCGGCCAGGGAGGCTAGCCCCCGGCCCCTCCCTGCTGTCTCCCCTTCCCCGCAGCCTCACCTCGCTGCACCGCCAGTGCGTGGCTGGCTCCGGCATGGTAAGGGGATGGGAAGCAGGTGGTCCCGGGAGGCAGTCAGGGGACAGGGAGTAGGGGGAAGTTGGATAGGGTGGAGGTTCTGGGGGGGGCGTCAGGGGACTGGGAACGGGGGGGGGTTGGATAGGCGTAGGAGTCCCGGGGGGGGGGGCGTGTCAGGGGTGGGGGTGTGGATAGGGGGTCGGGGCAGTCAGGGAGCAGGGGGGGTTGGATAGGGGGTGGGGTCCTGGGGGGCGGTTAGGGGCAGGGAGTCCCGGGAGGGGGCGGTCAAGGGAGAAGGAGCAGGGGGGGGGTTGGATGGGTCAGGGCTTCGGAGGGGGGCAGGCTGTTTGGGGAGGCACAGCCTTCCCTACCCGGCCCTCCAAAAAGTTTGCCCACCCCTGCTATAAAAGCTTCACAGCTCACTTGTGCCACAATAACTGGTTTTCTGCATATAAAGGACGGGGCTGGTGTTACGGGATAGCAAGCAGAACAGTTGCCTGGGGTCCTATGTTTACAGGGGTCCCTGCGAAGCTACATTGCTCAGGCTTCAGCTTTGGCCAGGGTGCCGGGGCTCAGGGCCCTGGGCTTCAGCCCTATGTGGTGGGGCTTTGGCTTTCTGCTCTGGGCCCCAGCAAATCTAATGCTTGGCGGCACCCATGGAACCTGCTCGCGGCCCCCTAGGGGTCTCTGGACCCCTGGTTGAGAACCGTTGCTCTAGTGCACTCAACAAACTAAAGCCCCGATCTTCAAAGCCTTACATTCATAGCCATGCTTGGGTCTTTGTAAGATTTGGGCCAAAAGGTGAAATTTGTTCTTGTGGAGAGGGCCACCATAAAACAGGGATTAAGTGGGTGTGCTGGCCCGCTGCTTAAAGGGACCCCAAACTTGCAAATGTCTGCATTATTGCCACTACTACAATTGTCTGTAGCCAGTTCTCTCACGTTTTAGCACAGCCCTTTTGGAAGGACTAACAAGAGCCATTGCTTTGTGGCAGAGCTGCAAAGTTCAGGTTGGCCAAGGCGACCAGTAGCACAGATTAGGAGGGCATCTTTATTGGCCTATGGGACTCAGAGCCAACAGACATAAATTCTTGTCCTGATAGTGACACTGGTTCAGCGTGTGAACTTGAGCAAATAACTTAATCTCCCCATGCCTCAATTTCCCCATCTGTAAAATAGGGGTAATAAACACTACCTTGCAAAGCACTTTGAATTAAGTGTGCTATATATTATTATTTAGGTGGAGGATTTTTATAATATTTGTACATAGTTTGTGAATTGTGCTGGATTAGCAGCCCAGCAGACTGAACTCCTGTGTTCACTGAATACGCAGAATACAGGCAGCAGCAGCATAAGCTTTCCCATGCTGCTCTGTACCAGTTTGCCTTTGATTTTTATAGGAGAAAAGGTACTTCTGTCTTTGTTCATTCTTCTCTTGGCTTCTCTGCCGAGTCTCCCAACCAGAGTGCCAGTTAGTGTCAACTGTGATATAGAATCTAATGCACCTGGCATGAAAACAACCACACTCATTTCATAGAGGTCATCAAAATATCAGAGGGTAAAATCTTGTGGTCACTCTTAATCTGGGCTGATTGATCCAGCAACCCAGATCTGAACAGCTCTGAATCCCATTTTCAGTACATGGCGACACCTAATCACTTGGAGAAAAATGTTTAAAATGTAAAAATAAAACAATTGAGGGGAAGGGAGTGAGTTCAGACACCTCCTTTTTTTTTTCCTGTTCACCTGTCCTCAAATTTCCTCCCTTGCTTACCAACATTGTGGGTGGACTTTATCAACATAAAAATGCTTGTTATTTGTCATGTCCTAACTTTAATGAGCATCATTTGGTATTACTGGCAACCCCTTCTGTGCTAGTCTTTGCCAAATGTGCTACCTTTTCACAATTCTAGGCCTCGCACCACTTGACCAGGCATGCTGTGAAAATGCACAGATGGCTACGTCAGTGAAATCCTGAACTGATTCATTGTCAAAGTGTAACAGTTGGTTTATTCGCCTGGTGTGTTCTTTGGCACTCAACATGTAGATGGGATAGAAAGAGCAGAAAATCAGTTTTTTTTCTCCCAGATGCCTTGCCTTCCTGTGTAGCTTTGCAAATCATTATCTATGTAATGTCCTAGAGAATGAATAGAACCAGGCCTCCTTTGAAAACTTTCTTTTACAACTGTGCTTTACGCTTTCCACGTGGCCCTCATCTTTACCCAGACATCCCTGATTTAGCATGCAGAGAGGATTTAGAATAGAATACACTTTGTTTTGATAGTATCTTCCTTACTCAGCATGAAGGGGTATGATGTATTCTTAACAAAATTTGAAATGCAAGTATTTTTCAAATGTTGTTAATACATAATTAATCCCATTTCCATAATATTTGCCTGGTGATATCTGTTCCCTGGAATATGCAACAGCCATAAAAAGAGAATTTAGTGATCTGTCAGCAAAAGGTAATATGCTAAAGAAGCTGCCATTGAGGGCCCCAATTCAACAAACCATTTCTGTTCAGCAAAGCAAAGGGTGTCGGGGTGAGGAGAACATGGGAAATGGAAGAAAGGCAGTGGCCAAATTCTGCCATTTGATAGCTGGACCTTTCTGATATCAAGAAAAATAGCTTCAGCTGTGTGTGTGTGTGAGAGAGAGAGAGATCTGTTCCTCTCATAATACATCAGTGCATGCTCTCTGGAATGCTAAGAACTGGATGTGCCTTTTATGATAACATGGCACTGATTACTGTCTACTTATTGGGTATACAATATAGAATGGTTTGAATTGATTTTGAGTATGTTTGCCATAGTCTGGATGCCAGCTCATTATTTCCAGCAGTGTTGGATTAGGAAACTGCATCTAGGTTATAAAATTTTAATTCAGTGCTAGAGGAGAGACTATGGATTTATCGAGGTCTCCTGTGAAATTAAATCAGTCCTGTCATGCTGTTTAACCCGTGTTATTTAAGAAATTTAATAAAACAAAAACAATTGAAAATTATATAAATAAAGTATTGTTAATATATTAAGAAACTGTATCAGTGAATAAACAGCAGTCCTGCTTTGTCAGGCCAGACAAGGTGATTTAATTAAATGTTTCTTCCCTCTCTAATTTCCATTTTAACAGCGATACTGTTCTGTATATTGCTCTTGCACAAGAAATGTCATATGAAGGAACCACACTTAAAGCCTAAGTAACTATATTTACTAAATATATATCACATGCGAGGCCTAGCTACAGATATACACTGCTGCTCTCTCATAGGTCTGGTGGCTTCTAAAACAGAAGATGGTTGGGACCACTGGAGGGCTCACACCCTATTTAAAAGGATATTACCCAATTCCTAAACGCTACAGATGCTTGCCATTTTTAGGCCCTGATTTAACTTCAATTATGTGCTTAAGTCCTGTTGATTTCAAGCCACTTTCCAGAGGAAGGTAAGTATCATTTACAGACAGGGCACCTGAGGCATAGAACAGTGGCATGACTCACTTAAGATGTCAAGGAGTAAATTAGTAGCATAATCAGGCCTGGGGGGAGGGATAGCTCAGTGGTTTGAGCATTGGCCTGCTAAACCCAGGGTTGTAAATTCAATCCTTGAGGAGGCCATTTAGGGATCTGGGGCAAAAATCTGTCTGGGGATTGGTCCTGCTTTGAGCAGCGGGTTAGACTAGATAACCTCCAGAGGTTCCTTCCAATCTATGACTCCCAGTTTGGTGGTGTGTCCAGTGGAACATACTGCCTCCTCCAGGTCAAGTTGAGACTAGTCCTTCATGGGGGCAGGAAGGTTTCTCCTACTTCCTGTGTCATGCACAGCGAGCCAGCTGTGGTGGTGTGCACATGTGTCCTATTCCACTGTTCACCCCTCTCCCCCTGCCTGGGTTACATGAGGAACTTATACTACTGCATATCCCCATCCAGTATAACCAGTATTTCAAAGCCAACATTCTGATTCTCTTTGAACTTGATGAAGTCTAATCTCCTTCCCCATCTTAAGCAAGTCTTGCCCTTCCACACTGCACACACTGCAATCGAACTTCTACACAATCAGTTATTAGGGCCCCCTTTCATTCGAAGTGACTTCAATAAGTATCATCGCTGTGCTGTGAAAGCAAAAATAATCTTTTCAGGCCCAATCTTGCAAGCTCTCTGAGGGCAAATCTTTCAGTAAAGCCAGGGCAGGCTGGCAGGATCAGGCTCTACATGTACACATCCCAGGCAAAACTCAGTGATTGTTGATTTACTCAGAGGCAACAAATGCAGGGTTGTGGGAGGAGAACCCACTTTCAGCTTACGTAGGGCTATTTATTGAGGGTTATCCCATATTCAGCTCAGTTATGGTAGCTGCAAGTTCCTTACCTTCTCTCAAAGAAGGAACAAGATGGTGACAAAAGAGATAATACTCCAACTGACTGTCATATTTAGACCTTGTTGTTCCATGTCTGCCAGCGTGCACCTGTTTTTGGCACAGAAAGTTCTAAAACACAGGAGTAAATGGATTCAATATTCACTCAGTAGTATGAAAATATTTTCTAATTATTTTTAAAGTAGACCATTAAAAAACTAAGTCACAAGTAATAATGTAATATCCCTGCTAGTTGCTTAGACAATATTGACAACATGCCGTATAAGTTGGTAATTGAATTTCTTCTACTTCCTGTACTAAATTAGTAGGCAGTCTAAGCATTTAATGCCAGATCCTTAGCTGTTTTAAGTTGGCAAAGCTCCATTGATTAAATTTATACCAGTTGAGGATCTGGCCCTTAAAGTAAAGATTTTATTCTTGGATTCAGTGGGTGTGTTATCTCAGGCTTACCAAATCTACTAAAATGAAAAAATATTCAGCACATGGCCAAACAATCTTTACTGTAAAAAGGCTGAGAGGATTCATAGTTGTGTGACTATCAAATCAAATTAAAGATTTCTTTTGTTTGTTTTTTGAAAACAGTGGTGGGGGAAAAACATTTGAAACAATTAACGCTTTCTCCCTTATAACCTAAAAACAAACACTTAGCCTCACACCTTCCAACTCATCCTCCCCAAAAACATGGGCACAAGACCAATTTTATAACAGCTCATTTAGTCACTAGATATTTATTAAAGTCAAACCAAATTGTTGATAGTACATTCTTTTCTAAATAATGCAATAAGTCCCGATTCAGCAAAGCTGACCTGCTTAAAGTTAAATATGTGTTTGTGTACTTTGTTGAATCGATGCCTGGTATAGGGGACTCAGTTAAACAAAATATAAGAATATAGCAGAGTTGGTAAAACTTCACCTCCTCAGGAAACAACCAAAGGATCTGATCCTAGGAGGTGGTGAGCACCTGCAACTCCCATTAAAGTCAGTGGGACTTGAGTATACCCAGCACCTCAAGATCAGGACGATTTTCTACAATATCTGTTTTCAACACATTGATAAACTTCATTTAGAATAAGACCTTTCTGAGCTCCTTGCCATAGGATCATCAGCCTAGGAGATTTGTGTTTCATGAAAATCCCACCCAGTTTGCAGGACTTCACTCACGCCACCTCCAATAGAATAGACAGATTCATGAAATGAACAGATGCCCACTAATTACTCCTGCCAAAGATCAGGTTAAAAGGGCCGCCTAGTCCACCCCCTAAATTAGATTGAATTAATTATCCCTGACCTATTCCTGATAGATGGGCATCTGATTATCTCCAGTGAAGGTGATTGTCCATTCTTCCTTGTCTGCTGGCTCAGTGCTACAGTATACTGGCTAGTGCCTTAAAGTATTATCATAAATCATTAAAACTAAGCTACAGTTGTTAAAATAAATGAAGAGAATACATGGGATGCAATATATTTGCATTTATAATTGTTTGTTTGTGTACTCAGTAAGCCACAATAGCTCACCCAGTTATTAATGTGAATTAAGAGATACGTGACGCAACTAACTATTCCTTTCCCATCCACAACTCAAGCTAGTGTTAAATTAATTCAGCCCGTGTCTTTTAGGGTTGTTAAATGCATTCCCCATTAAAGATGTTAAAAGCATAATCCTATGTAGGATTCTGTTTGCCTGTTCCTGAGCCTTCCCTTTAATAACATTTTGAATTCTACCTCTACTCTTGCAAATAGGGCACTTCCCAGAAGGCATCAGGAGTGACTAAGTGGAGCAATCCTTCAACTGACAAAATCAAGGTTCTTGAATATTTTTCAATTTAAATTTCTCTTGCAGTTTTCTAAATGACAGTAAACCAGACTCGTTGGTACAAGGCCCATATCACTGTAACCAACCCTCCTAGCAATACAGTTCCCCATCCTTTCTTAAATTTGGTATTGCCTGGGAGCATTTACTTAATAACCTGTCTTAAATTATTCCCTTAGGTCCAAATTTTACTGTTACAATGCACAAATATAGTGTAACACCATAAAACCCATTAGAATGACTCCAGATTTACACCATGGTAACCTTTTGTTAATTTTCCAAACTCTCCAGACAGCCAGGTTGATGGGCACAGAGATGGGCCAAAGCATTAGTAATGGCATATGCATATTTCTATATTGCAGACCTGTCTACCGATCTCATGCGATGCAGTGTGTGTGTTCTTACTATCAGAAAACCTCAGAAGTGATAGGATCTCACCTCATATTGTTACCATTTAGGGGCTAGGCTGTACCAGCCTTAATGCCATTGTGCAGGGGAATAAGTCTCCCCCAAACCTCCCACCGCCCCTATAGGCCACCATGTTAGGGCTATGGGGATCAAACACTGAAGCTGTTTACCTGATGCTACGCTAAAGGTACATGTACACTGAATGCTCCATACAGCAACGTGTAGAGTATAGACACAACACCCCTCCCCGCCCAGCTTGGGTATGAATAGCAGTGTAGAGAGTGAGGCGGCTGCTTAGGTGCAAAAAGACATGCCAGACCCTTAGGGTACGGTTACCGTATTTCAACAATCAAAAAAGAGGACACGGGATGCCGCCCTAGCCCCGCCCCCTCCCACTTCCCACCCCCCTCAGAATCCCACTACCCCCACCTGTCCCCTGACTGCCCTCTCCCCGCACCCTAACTGCCCCCAGGACCCCACCCCCTATCTAAGTCTCCCTGCTCCCTGTCCCCTGACTGCCCCAACCGCTCTCTACACCCCCTTCTCCTGACAGCCCCCCCAGAACCCCCGACCAATCTAACCCCCCCGTTCCCTGTCCCCTGCCTGCCCCAACCGCTCTCTACACCCCCTTCTCCTGACAGCCCCCCCAGAACCCCCGACCAATCTAACCCCCCCGTTCCCTGTCCCTTACCTGCCCCAACTGCTCTCTACACCCCCTTCTGACAGCCCCCCCAGAACCCCCGACCAATCTAACCCCCCGTTCCCTGTCCCTTACCTGCCCCAACCGCTCTCTACACCCCCTTCTCCTGACAGCCCCCCCAGAACCCCCGACCAATCTAACCCCCCCATTCCCTGTCCCCTGCCTGCCCCAACCGCTCTCTACACCCCCTTCTCCTGACAGCCCCCCCAGAACCCCCGACCAATCTAACCCCCATTCCCTGTCCCTTACCTGCCCCAACCGCTCTCTACACCCCCTTCTCCTGACAGCCCCCCCAGAACCCCTGACCAATCTAACCCCCCCTGTTCCCTGTCCCTTGCCTGCCCCAACCACTCTCTACACCCCCTTCTCCTGACAGCCCCCCCAGAACCTCTGACCAATCTAACCCCCCCTGTTCCCTGTCCCTTGCCTGCCCCAACCGCTCTCTACACCCCCTTCTCCTGACAGCCCTCCCAGAACCTCTGACCAATCTAACCCCCCCTGTTCCCTGTCCCTTGCCTGCCCCAACCGCTCTCTACACCCCCTTCTCCTGACAGCCCCCCCAGAACCCCCGACCAATCTAACCGCCCCCGTTCCCTGTCCCTTGCCTGCCCCCTCCACCAGGCCGAGGGAGAGCTGCGAGCTCCACATGCAGCCAGCCAAACACTGTGGCACTGCTCTGCGGGGGAGGAGGGAGCGGGGGAGTTGGAGGGACTCTGGCTGCTAAAAAAAAAAAAAAAGAAAAGAAAAAGGCCCCAGTGGCTGCAAGCGGCTTTCAATCAGGCCCAGCCGTCCAATCAGCCGCGCCACACTCTGCATGTAGGGAAAGGGGAAATCCCGGACATTTCTACTTTATTAGCAATCCCCCCCCCTCCCCCCCGGACGGCATTTAAAGCTGAAAAAGCCGGACATGTCCGGGCAAACCCAGATGGATGGTAACCCTACCTTAGGGTATGTACTCAAGTACATACTCTGTGTGGCTTTCTACTCACCAAAGAAGTGCCCCTCTATCTACACTGCTGTTTTTAGCAGTGTAGTATCCTTCAGCTGTCTCCCAGCTGCCAGAGTCTTTCCCCTCACAGGGACCTGCAGGAGAGGTGAAGGACTCCAGCAGCAGGGAAAGGGTCTGGCAGATCCCCACTACCAGGCCTTTCCCTGCTTCCTCCCCCTGCCAGAGCCTTTCACTGACAAAGCTACAGGCTACAATGTGGATTTAGCCTGCTTTTCACTGTGGCATGTAGCTACACATACCCTACACATTGCCACAAGAGGTCTGCAGTGTAGACATAGGCTTAAGGTATGTACCCGACACAGTTCTCTACACACCCAAGCAGTGCCTCCCCCACCGGCACAGCTATTTTAGCAGTGTAGTGTCCCACTGCCAGAGCCCTTCCCCACCACAGGGACCTGCCAGAGCCTTTTCCTGCTCTAGGGATTGACTCCAGCAGTGAGGAAAGGTCCGTCAGATCCCTGCAGCGGGGATAGGCTCTGACAGGGGGAGGCTCTAGCAGCTCCTGATCTGCCAGAATTTTTCTTGCTGCCTCCCCTCTGCAAAAGCCTTTCACTGCCATCTCTAGCTACACACCGCAGTGCGGATGCAGCCTGTTTTTTGCTGCAGCATATAGCTACACATGGCCTGCATGCTGCCATCACTGGTGTGCAGTGCAGACTTACCTTAAGGAGCAAGCGGGCAGTCAGGGATGGATAGTTGCTGGAGCTTTAGCACTGTCTCCCACCACCTCCACATAGCAGCAAACAAAGCGGCACCCTTTCAAAGGGTGAAATAAGTGCCCCCTCTTCCCAAGAGCAATAGGGGAGCACCACAGAAATTGTGCCTCACTGATGCACAGTGCCCCTTAGGCTGCCCCTGGATTTTCCCAGCTCCATGCCACCCATAACTGCAGGCTAAGTGCTATAAACACAAACTAGCCTTAGGCTTTTAGTGGGAGCAGCAACAGGTACTACCTGCACAGAGCTAGTTACCCATTCCAAAGAAAAAAGAGTCCAGTGAGACATGTTATAATTGTCACATGCATAAAACATACAGCAGGGTTTGTAAAATATGCAGAGGTCATGAGCAGGTATTCTGAACATGCACGTTGCTGCTAATCACAGCTCCGGTCACACACACTTTGCCTTCAGCGCTCAATTATTATTATTTTTTTTTACATTACTGTTTTCCATCTGAATGTAGTATCCTCTCACAGCTCTGCACCTGAATAATCAGTAACTGCAATGAATCATTTGTACACAGAAATTTAAAAAATAGAAGCTTAATAAAGCAAGTAATCAGCACTCAGCAGGTAGCATAGCTAGTCATGAATGCCGGATGTTATATGATGAATTGGAAAATTGAAATTATTAAACAAAGGAACTATTGATCATCCTTTTTATTTTTTCCTCATGGATGTAATAGATCCAAATGTCAGACTGCAACACACCAAACTTTGAATTCTGAACATTTCATGCAAACATCTGTTTGCAATGACACATGACACCTTATTGGGACAGCCACCTGTGTGTGCCTTTTTGCAGGCATGAAAAGAAAGGCCACAGCGCTACATATTTTCCCTTAAAAATTCTCTCCTCATTAATTGATGGATCATTTTAGAAACTGCTTATAAGAACTTGTTGGGAATTTTCCATCTGAATGATTTTTCAATGGAGAAAACAATTTTGACAATAGTGAAATTTTCTGTGGAATTTTTTTTTTATTTTTGTCAATTTTCTGTTGGGAAAACTAAATGAAATACATCAGTTTGGGTCGGTTTGATCTGAATCAAAATATTTCAGTTTGTGGAACTGATCTGAAATGCTTCTTTTCCAGTCAGTTCAACACTAAACTGCATCTCCCTATAATGCTGCATTTGCCTTATGGGTGTTGTTAATGCAGATGTCTGATGCCCCCATTTTCTCCTATGGGCCAGACCTCTTGTCTGGACTACACTTCCTATGATGCAGTATGGTCTCCCTTCTGACTGAACCACTTGCTGCATCATGGGAGGTGTAGTCCTGCCAGGGAGCCCAGCCCTCAGGGGAGGATGGGGCCATCAGACACATGAAAAATGGTGAAACTGTAAGCATGCAAATTTGATGTGCTAGTTACAGCAGTTAGTGCTGTTCCCAGGGTGGTGCTAACTGAACTGATGCAAATATACAGAGATGTCCTGGCAGAATTAGATGTTACACAAGCTGGTCAAAATACCTATGTTAACTATAGCTCCACTGAAAACAGAAAAATAGCTTATGACAAATGATAGAGGATAATATATAATATAATATAACATATCATAAATTAATTAATACAATTAATTTTAAAAGTCCAGATTTAAGGGGACCTGTGCAGTCAGAAGTGCACTATGTTGACCGGACTATGTTACCAGGCTCTAATTTAATTATAAGTCAATGAGAAGATTAATTGAAATTAGGAAAAGCTCAATACAGTTGTACATTGAAAGAGAAAGAATGGGGAAGGGGAGTGTTAAAAAGGCTGCGAGTGTGCTAACTATGCTCCTTTTCTGAGCCAGAGCCCGACCGCTGTGCCCCGATTGGGCAGGTGGGCAGGCTCCGTGTCCGCTCCTCCCAGCTTGGCTCTGCAGGCAGCAGGTGAGTCCCAGGAGAGCGGGGAGTGAGCCGGGGTGGGCTGAAGAACAAGTGATGGGGGGAGGAGGGGAGGGGAGTTATTGGGGGAGGCTCAGGGGTGGGGGGGCATCTGGGGAAGAAGCCGGGCAGGGGATAGGCCAAAGGTGTTCAGTTTTCAGCAGTGAGAACGTTGGCAACCTTAGATGGAAATTCTGACTTTCACACAGTAGTACTGCTTATGTAGTCTCAAGATTAGGGATCTGTTTCTCTTGCATTTGCTATTACTGTTTTGACCTTTGACTTTGGCCTCATATTTTTCATTGTCAATAATCTTTCAATTTCTTTTTGTTCCTCTTTCCACTTAATAGAGACTGACTCCTTGCGTCCCAAATTTCTTTTGAATCTATTTGTCCAGACAATGCTGTGTCTGTAAGACCACAGTAGTGAGCATTTTAGAGCTTACATGCCAAAATATTAAAAGTTTAATAGGCAGATATCTATTATTTTTTTCCAAAGTGAGACTTTGCAAACTGAGACTATATATAGCAAATTTCTCTGAAAATGACATTTGAAAAGGATACATGCAATGCTCGTATCAGTCCGTTTGAAACTGAGGAGGATTAAAGTGTAATCCATAGATATATAGTGCTCGAGAGGTCATCTAGTCCATCCCTCTATGCTGATATACCTAGACCATCCGTGACAGGTGTTTATCTAACCTGTCCTTAAAAACCTCCAAAGACGGGGGATTCCACAACCTCCCTTGGAAGCCTATTCCAGGACTTAACTGTCTGTATAGTTACAAACTTTTTCCTATTATCTGACCTAAATCTCCCTTGCTGTAGATTAAGCTGATTACTTCCTGTACTACCTTCAGTGGACATGGAGAACAATTGATCGCTGTCCTCTTTATAGGAGCCAATGTAAAGGCCAATCAAGGCCCAGTGCTCTGAATGGGCATCCACATTTCTAAGTATGAATGAATATCACATTTCCTTGCAAACACACCCCTCTCCGTACATACATATTTCTAGACACCTTGTCTCTCCCCTATAACCTCATCTCATGATTCTGTAACCAAGGCCCCAAATTTTACAGATGATCAAGGCCACGGTTCATTTGAATCCACCTCTGGCTTAAATTGTTTAATTTTCTGAATTTTAACTCAGCGACAACTGTGGTTTGCAATAGTATTTGATATACAAATGAGAAACTAGCCTTGAATGAAATAAATTCTGCTGTCTGCAAAACTAATCATGATTCTGCATTTTAACAAAAATGGAAAAGTGATTGCAGCTCCATTATTTTGATGATTTCTGTGGATAAAAACAAAAAGTGGTTTATTTGGAGGCAAAAATCTTGCCATTTGTACACAAAGATTTGCAGAGGTGGGAGCATTTCTGATTTAACTCATGGTGAAACTTCATGTTTTTAGGGGGGGGGAAAGCATTTGCTGATATATATATATATATGGCTAAATTTCACTTCTTATCAAATCTAGAGGTTAAGACCAAGAGTAAAAAGATCTGGGTTTTTCTATTCCTGAACTCCTGTTTCTGCTGCTATCTTGCTATGTGACCTTGGACAAGTCATTCTATTTTATTTAATTTCTCTGGGCCAAGTTAACCTCTTGTTAAGTGTTAAACTCCATTGATTTCTTTGGGTTTACGTGTAGGCCGAATGTGATCCCTAGGAGCTGAGGTTTTTTTTGTAGCTGTAAAATGAGGATACTATTTCCCTACCTTATTCAAATGGAGTTTCTGAGGCTTAATTACAGTATATGCATCAAAATGAAAACTGGTAAAGTGGTTTCACACAGCTCAACAAAGAGTGTAATGACAGAGTACAGTTACAAAGGACTCCAGAACACTGTAACCATCAGACAAAGAATTTCACACTTTAAAAAGTTAATTATTTGTGCTTACAGTCTGTGTGCCTTCCAATTAATTATTCTCTGTCTCCTCACACTGCATTGATCAAAAAGCTAAATTTGAAAGGGCACAGTCCTCTAATGTATTCTGCACACAAATTTGATCACCTGGGCACACAAGCAATTTTGGGCAGAAAAACAGTGCATGGGAGGGGGCGCAAATTTGCTTATCTATAAGTTGAATCCACCTAGTAAAAATCAGATCAATATTTTTATTATTTTCGCACTTTTTGGTGATGCCAGCATTTATTTGAACAGGTCAGTAAATAATGTATGTGGATAAATGTTTGCTATAGACAAGGAAAGGAAACAGATATTATTAGAGCCCTGCGCAGATACAAAATTTGTATCTGCATCCGATCTGCAAACACAGTCCACGGATATCCAGAGATTTGCGGAGCTTTATATATTATGTAGGGTTACCATATTTCAGCAAGAAAAAAAGAGGACGGGAGGAGCCCCGCCCTAGCCCCGCCCCTGCCCCTCCCACTTCCCGCCCCCCCAGAACCCCCAACCCTCCCCCCGTTCCTTGTCCCCTGACTGCCCCCTCCTGGGACCCCTGCCCCTAACTGCCCCCCAGGACTCCACTCCCTATCTAAGCCTCCCTGCCTCTTGTCCCCTGACTGCCCCAACCCTTATCCACACCCCCACCCCCAGACAGACCCCTGGGACTCCCACGCCCCATCCAACCACTCCCCACCCCCTGACAGCCCCCCCCAGAACTCCCAACCCATCTAAACCCCTCTGCTCCCTGTCCCCTGACTGCTCCGATCCATCTCCCCACCCCTGCCACCTGACAGCCCCCCCCAGAACTCCCAAACACTCCCCCCCTGCTCCTTGTCCCCTGACTGCCCCCTCCTGGGACCCCTGCTCCTAACTGCCCTCCAGAACCCCACCCCCTACCTAAGACTCCCTGTTCCTTGTCCCCTAACTGCCCCCTCCTAAGACCCCCCCCAACTGCCCCCCAGGACCCTACCCCCTACCTGTACCCTGACTGCCCAAAACTTTCTCCACTCCCCCCAAAAAGCCCCCCCCGTTTCTTGACCTCCACCTCCAGAACCTTCCTGCCCCCTGACCTCCTTACCCTGCTGCTCAGAACAGAGTGTTGGGCTCTGTGCAGCCGAGCCGGACACGTGGCTGAGCTCCCCAGCACAACAAAACCTGGTCCCTGGCCCTGCACAACAAAACCCGGTCTGGCCCTGCACAGTGCTGCTGGACTGGGCTGCAAGGGAGCTGCTGGCTCAGAATGCAGGGCGGATCCGGCTCCTCTACAGCTGCTCCTGAGTCCAGCCCGGGACTTCCCTGCAGCCCTCCCAGCCACTCGCTCTGCTAATCCCGGACATTGTGAGTGCTTTACAAATTCCCCCCGGACACTATTTTTAGCACACAAAAGGAGGACATGTCCGGGTAAATCCGGACGAATGGTAACCCTATATTATGCTGTTGGTGGCTATTTTGGTTGTTTCTTTTTAATATAATGTGGATATGCTGCCCATAACCCAGCTCCTAGCCATACAAAACAATCTCTAACTCTAAAAACTCTAGCTAGCTTGTCAGGGGCTGTGGGTTGAAGCTTGAGTGGGGCTGATGCTCCAGCTAGTAATGCAGTGGGATGCTGCCAGTACAAACACTCAGGACCAGCTCTAGGCACCAGTTATTTTTTTTTTTTTTTGCACTCTCGAAGGTGTTTTTTTATTTTTATTTTTTGCTTGGGGTGGCAAAAAACCTAGAGCCAGCCCTGCAAACACTCTGTGCTGCTCCAGTATTATTTTGCAGTATGGCCAATGGTACTCAAGCTAGGCTAACACAAGAAGAGATAACTTGAACTACTCTGCATTGAAGACGTACCCTAAAACTTTGGGCTTCTCTCATTGTAATCTTCTGGTGATTATTCCCCTCTATTCGGCACTGGTGAGGCCACATCTGGAGTATTGCGTCCAGTTTTGGTCCCCCCACTACAGAAGGGATGTGGACAAATTGGAGAGAGTCCAGCAGAGGGCAACAAAAATGATTAGGAGCCTGGGGCACATGACTTACGAGGAGATGCTGAGGAAACTGGGGTTATTTAGTCTGCAGAAGAGAAGAGTGATGGGGGGCGATTTGATAGCAGCCTTCAACTACCTGAAGGGGGGTTCCAAAGAGGATGGAGCTAGGTTGTTCTCAGTGGTAGCAGTTGAGAACAAGAAGCAATGGTGTCAAGTTGCAGTGGGGGAGGCCTAGGTTGGATATTAGGAAACACTATTTCACTAGGAGCGGGGTGAAGCACTAGAATGGGTTACCTAGGGAGGTGATGGAATCTCCATCCTTAGAGGTTTTTAAGGCCCGGCTTGACAAAGCCCTGGCTAAGATGATTTAGTTGGTGTTGGTCCTGCTTTGAGCAAGGGGTTAGACTAGATGATCTCCTGAGGTCTCTTCCAACCCTAAGATTCTATGATTCTCCTCCTTCTTCTCTAGTTGCTCCATCAGTGTGTCCTTTGGAGAATCCTCATCATCCCCCACCCCCCACTTTCGGTGTGGGTTCCACAGGGCTTTTTCCCTCTACATCTCATCGTTGGTTAATCTCATCTGCAAACACAAATTCAACTACCATCTCTATATGCTGACAACTCACAGATCTACCTCCCTACTCCAGACTGGATCCTGTCCAAATTAAAATCTCAGTCTTTCATTCTAACATCTTCTCCTGGATGTCTAGTCATCAGCTCAAGCTCAACATAGCTAAAATAGAGTTCTTAATCTTTCTTTCCAAACCTTCCCTTCCACCTCCTTTCTCAGGTCACTGTGGACAACATCATCATCCTACCTTTTGCTCAGGCCTCTAACCTGGGCATCATTTTCTACTTGGATCTCTCTCTAGATCCTCACATCCAGGCTATGTGTAAATCATGAAGATTTTGTCTACGTAACCTTTTCTCTGGCCTTGACAAATGCAGTCTTGCTCTGCTCGTATCTACTCTGAATGCTGCTGCAGAAATCATTTTCCTAGCTCCTCACTTGGATTATATCACCCCCCTCCTCTTCACATCCCTCCAGTGGCCTCCCCTTTTCTATCACAACAAACATAAACTGCTTGTCTTAACTTTCAAAGCCCTTCACAGCCTATCTATCCTCTCTCATTCAGTATGGACATGGTGACTTCCTCCTCCGATTGTCCAGTAATGCCAGCCTCCATTGCCCACTGTTAAATCTTCAAACAAACACCTTCGTGCAGGGACAGCTCCAGGCAGCAGCACAGCAAGCACGTGCCTGGGGCGGGAAGCCGCGGGGGGGTGGGGGGGTGGGGCGGCCTGCCTGTCGCTGTGATAGTGGCAGATAGGCTGACGAATCTGCGTGACCAGCGGACCACCCGCAGCCACACTGCCGTGCTTGGGGCGGCAAAAACCATAGAGTCGCCCCTGCCTTCGTGTTGTCTCCCATGCTGCATCTCATGCTTGGGAGGAGCTCCCCGTAAACATCCACAAAGCTACCTCATTTTCCTCCTTCAAATCGCTCTTTAAAACTCACCTCTGTCCTGAGGCCTACAAAAAACTTGACAGTTCGGCTGTTGGTGTTCCAAGACCACTGCCTGTCATGTTGACCAATATTGTCTCGTTGTTTCCTCCCTTGTCTTTCTGTCTCCATCTGTTCTCTCTTGCCTTGTACTTAGATTGTTAACTCTTTGGGGGCAGGAACTGCATGTGTATGGCACCTAGCACAATGGGTTCCTGGTCCTTGACTGACTCCTAAGTGCTATGGTAATACAAATAATAGTTAATAATAATAATAAATAATAAAAAAATTCAATTTGTAGCCCATTGAACTGGAAAGGATTCAGCTTATTAAATATAATCTTCATGAAATTTTATCCCTTTGGCAGAAATGCTGAAAGCTAGTGAGTAGTATGTTCCCATGCATATAGCCAAATACTTCTGAAAGCTGTTGACCTCCTGTGGATCTTCTCAGAATGACCTCAAATGTCCAGTGGTCTGTAGCTGCTTACTCGTAGTCCTGCTACATGTTGTATGGACTGACCATATTTTACTGGACAAGTTGGATCACATAGTGTTTTTTCATATATCCCAAGCACATTTGGTTTGATGATAAACTCTCAGTTCTTGCTCAGGAAAGGAAATGGTTTGTTCAAACTATTAGCTGTTGGGGCAAAGCTAAAGAGACAAACAACATGCAATAGAAAAAGATCAGTTACACTAATTGAGCTCAGTCTCTTTTTGTCATTCCGGTTTCCTCATGCTCATCCCTTTCCTCTTACTCTGGGTTAGCCGAGTACAACCCTCAAAGGAGTTAACCAGACTGGCAAATCCAGTTACCTCTTTAGTTTTAATCACCTTGTCTCAACAACAATGCCAGGGAATTATCCAGTCAATAAAGTTGCATTTAGAAGAGTAATTCTTTTGTAGATTTATTTATTTGTGTGAGATTTCTTTCCCCTGAAACAGTCTGAGTTTCAGTGATTCTTCATCCAACTTGCTGGCAGCACTAAGAACAATCATTGCCAGACTCTTATGAATGCTCACATCATTGCATCCTTCGTGGAGCAGTGAGAAAATGCTAGCTTTTCACTTATCAGTCCTGAGTTATCCACTGGCACCACATACATATATCACTATATCAACCAAGCACACATCAATTACCACATTACCACCTGCCTTTTTTCAGTTTTGTCTAGCTAGCCATGCTGCAAAAACACAATACATTTGTAATGACTGTGTATTGAAGGTAAAGATGGCTTCATGCCAAAGGATTTGAATCTGCTTTTGGATCCGGATTTCAAACACCACCAAAATACAGGGTGTTCTGATCTAGGTTTCTGGATTGGCTCATGACAAAGATGGGACTAGGGTTGCCAGGTGTTCGGTTTTTGACTGGAAAGTCTGGTTGAAAAGGGAACCTGGCAGCATCCGTTCAGCAGTGCTGACCAAACAGTAAAAGTCCGGTTACCGGAGTAACCACGATCAGGCTCCCTGCCAAGAGACAGGAAGAGCACCCTAGAGGAGTTGCTGTCTGCTCAGCTGCTGAGGGATAGAAGTGGCAGGCTGGCTCCTTGACACAGCTCCAGCCTCTCTGGCAGAGACGTAGGTACCAGTGCTGCCACCGCCTGAGAGAGGGATCCTGTCTGTCCCCGCTCCACTGTGCTCCTGCTCTGGCCCCTCACTCAGGGTACCAACCACGCCAGCCTTGCTGTGCTCCTGCCTCGACCCCTCCAGGGACCAACCCCCTCCTCCGCCCCACTGTCCCCTGACTGGCCAGCCAGGCAGGCGCCATGTCAGCCCAGCTCTACAGGAGGCAAGTGAGTCCCTGGACAGCAGGGAGTGAGTGACGGTGGGAGGTGGGAAGAAGAGTGAGTGGGGGCAGGGCCTGGGGGAAGGAGTGGGACAGAGGTGTCTGGTTTTTAGCAGTTAGAAAGCTGGCAACCTTAGATGTGGCACATTTGCAAAGTTCAGATTCAGAGTATCCCTCACTCTCACAGATCTTGGGAGACAGACCAGTCCTCGCTTACAGACAGCCCCCTAACCTGAAGCAAATACTCACCAGCAACCACACAACAAAAACACTAACCCAGGAACCTATCTTTGCAACAAAGCCCAATGCCAACTCTATCCACATATCTATTCAAGTGACACCATCACTGGACCTAATCACATCAGCCACGCCATCAGGGGCTTGTTCACCTGCACATCTACCAATGTGATATATGCCATCATGTGCCAGCAATGCCCCTCTGCCATGTACATTGGTCAAACCGGACAGTCTCTATGCAAAAGAATAAATGGACACAAATCTGACAACAGGAATCATAACACTCAAAAACCAGTAGGAGAACACTTCAACCTCTCTGGCCACTCAGTAACAGACCTGAAGGTGGCACTTTTGCAACAGAAAGACTTCAAAAACAGACTCCAACCAGAAACTGCTGAGCTTGAATTGATTTGCAAATTAGATACCATTAACTCTGGCTTGAATAGAGACTGGGAATGGCTGAGTCATTACACTACTTGAATCTATTTCCTTATGATAACTATCCTTACACCTCTTGTCAACTGTCTGTAATTGACCATCTGGATTATCACTACAAAAGTTTTTTTCCTGATGATAATAGGTCATCTTAATTAATTAGCCTCTTAGAGCTGGTATGGCATCTTCTCTGTATGTATATATATATACTCTTATTATATGTTCCATTCTATGCATCCGATGAAGTGGGCTGTAGCCCACAAAAGCTTATGCTCAAAAAAATTTGTTAGTCTCTAAGGTGCCATAAGTACTCCTGTTCTTTTTACGGATACAGACTAACACGGCTGCCACTCTGAAACTTGTCACTATTAGTTATATAGCACCCAAAAAAGTGCCAGGGGCTGTATATTAAGACAGGTCACTGTCCTAAAGAGCTTGCAATCTAAAACATAAAGGACAGACAAGGGACTAGGGGGCACGGAACATTGAATCTTCAGGATGTATTTCAAACATCCTTGAAATTTGAGGGAAATTTGAAACTCAGTGTTTTGATTTACTCCAGTTTGAAATGATCTCATGAAGGATATTAAGGAAGTTCTCCGTTTTGGGTACATGGACAAGCTAGTTAGCAAGTGCTGTCTCTGGAAGAATGAGTTCTTTTTATCTTCTCTCTGCTATAGTTTATTTTTGCATAACAGAGACATCTCAACAGTCATTTAATAGCGAGTGCTAAAAGATTCACTCTTTCATCTCACATGCTAACTAGAGGTTGTCAAATTTTTTCAGACAAAACATATTTCCATCAGAAAATGCTGTGTTGTCTAAAGGAACATGTCAATTACAACAACATTTTCTTTTAAAAAAATGGAGAAAAGAGTTCTGATCAGGCCAAATGTTCTGATTTTTCATTTTGTAATATTTTCAGCGTTTAAAAAATCCATTATCAGAAAAAAAATTCAAATTTTTGTTTCAAAATGGCTTTTTGACGTGAATTTTCATTATTTTTTTCTTAAAATATGAAATCAGAATGAAACATTTAGATTTGATCAAAACAGAATGCTCTGATCAACCCAAAATGTTTTACAGAAAGGAAATTCTGGTTCCTGCACAGCTCTGTTACTAACATTGTGCATTTTCAAAGATTTTAAAGCAGTTGGATACATTTTAATTATGTTGAGCTCAATAACTTAAATGCATCTATTTCCTGATAGGCACAAAAGATGTGGAACCTAGAGCACTGTTGGAAATCAGGCTTTCTAATGTTCATCTATTCTTCTGCTCTATCAAAGAATAAAACATCTTTGTAGGTAAGAATTGCCATGGCATTGCAAGGAGCACCAAAAAGTTAGAGATCAGGCATGATCCTTCCTATTGGAAAACATATTCTGGATACCTTGGTATCTGACTAGATTTTTCAGGATGCTCAACTTCTCCATGGGATAGTCATAGACTTTGTCCTACCTAAGCATTGGAAGGATATGCACAGCTGACTAACAGCTGGGTGGAACCATGAATGGAATATGCCTCCTTAATATAGCACTCCTAGTGACAGATCCGGACCAGAGCTGTATCAAGGATAGGAGTTGTGGCTCAAGGTACCATTTGGTTTGGTTTGATTTTATGGCTCTATCCTGGTCCCTACAGCTGCAAGTGGGAGAGAGGGGAAGCAGGCTAAATAAAGGTGAGTTCAGGGTATGGAGCAAGGAGTTCATTTTCACAATCCTTTGCCAGCTGTTCCATCAGCCTTGAATACAGGCTATGTGTTCAGAGCCCGTCTACCCCCCTTCTTTTCTGAACTGAGCCAGCTCCCCTCTGGATTAGTCAGCAAGGCCACACTAACCAATAGGCTCATGAAGCCCAGGACTAGGGTACAGCAATTGTAGGACCACCATTCTGGAGAGGTGGCAAGATATGTAAACAGGGGAGTGGTAGCAGTGAAGAGAACTAGACAACTAAGTGGAATCTGAGGCTGTCTGGCATGACTTAAGCAGCTATCGCTGTTCCAGTCTTGGGGAGGAGCTGCAGGTGCATGCTGGCCATCCAGCTGGAGGAGAACCATGCCAGCGAGGGGATGATATATGAACAAGAGAATCTGTGAGAAGAAGAGAAAATGGACTGCTGCCATCAGCTGTCTGAACTGGCATCTCAGAATGAATATAGGTTGTGTTTATGCAAACATAGATATGTATTGGGTTAATCTGTCTCTGTTGGGCAGGCGCATACAGACCCAGTATATGTAGCAATAATGGATTTCCAATCTCCTTACTGGTGCAGTGCCAGGATTTTAATATTAATTAATAATAATTAATAAATTAATATTGTAACAACTAGGGATCAACGGAGTTTGAGATCCCATTGATTAGGCACTGTTCAGACACAGAGTAATAGACTGTACCTGTCCCAAAGAGCTTACAAACTAAATAGACAAGACAGATAAAGGGTAAGGGAAGGGATATAATATACAAGTAGAGGAAGTAGAGTGAGTCTGCAAACACCATGTGAGTATCACAATTTAAAAATATTATTTGACTGGGATTTAGTTAGGAGGGGATTAGCTAGATGGAAAGACAAGAGAAGGGAGAGCGGTGAGGGGGCAGAGCAGGGGAGAATAGTAGGGTGAGAAAGTAGAAGGGTGTGCAGGCTGGTAGAGTGAGGCTTGGGTGTAGAGAAGGTGAGGGAGGGAGTTGGAGCAAACAGCCAGTCAGCACTGGGGAGAAAGTGTCCAGCCAAAACAGTATAAAGCACTCTGATTACATCATCAGTGTCCACCGGTCCCTCTGTGTCTGTATCCATTCCTTTGGTCCCTGGGATTGGCAGCTCCTCCCTGGAATTTCTTCCCCTAATTTATCCCTGTGATATTATATTGCTACATTGCTTAACGGCTGATCTTAAACCCATCCTTTCCATATGAAGATATACAACACTGATATACAACAGAGTGTCAGCTCCGCTATGGTTGAGGCTGAGCGTCGCTTTCTCCTCTGGTATGCTCCTCCCCAAGCTATTGGACCCAACCTTCATTCATTAATCTACACACAAGAACTACATTTCTTTATTTATTATTTTGACTGAATTTGTGAAACTATTTGCTACATTTTAGCTTGTTTAATGTTATGAAGCTACTGGCTCACTGAGAATGGTGCTCTATAAACTAATGAGAATAACGATAACAATAAAAATAGTTATAGCGAGACTAATAATTACTAATAACCGCATCTTTTATTAGAGTTGGACTTAACAACAGCAACCTACTACCTGGAGGATTGTCTGAGATCTGCGGTCCAAGATAGTCAAAAGTGACTAGTAATAGCGGGTACCTCTTTTGGGAGGTGCCCAGTTTAAGACACGCTAAAGCGGCTTCACATTCAGAGGGTGGTTACTCAGCTGTTTCTGAAAATCAAGCAGCACTAAGGGGTTTCAAATCAGCTACCCACAAACCTGAGGTTCCTAACATCACTAGTTAACTTTTAGCAATTTTGCCCCCATGTATCTATATGGCATAATTCCAAATTACATCATAGTATTAATAGCCCTGATTGGCCAGCCATTTCTGGAATTATCCCATACCAGGAAGAGGAATGATATAAAAACATGGCTTCCCTTACTGCTGTCAGCACTTGATTTGCCAGTGGGCAAATGATGGGAGGTAAATGAGGAATATGTGAATGGAAGACCTTGGCTGGTGCGTTATTTTGATCCTGATGCATCAGTCGTATTTATATATTTCTACCCTGACAGTATCTTGGGTCCAATCATGAATGGGGTTCCATTGTACTGGGCAGTGCACAAACATGGAGTAAGAGACCATCCCTGTCTTGCAGGGCTTACAGTCTATATCAGTGGTTTTCAACCTTTTCGTTTGCAGGATCCCTAAAAATTTTCAAATGGAGATGCGGAGCCCTTTGGAAATCTCAGACTTAGTCTGCAGACCCCAGGTTAAAAACCACTGTTCTACAGTAACAACAACCTTTCATGGACCCCTTAAACATAATCTGTGGAACCCCAGGGATCTGCAGACCACAGGTTAAAAACCACTCATCTAAATAGAAAAGACTGGCCCAGATAGAAGTAAGGGATATAATAGAGAAGCAAAATTTGCTTATTTTCACAATGTTCCTCCTGCAGGTGTGAAACAAATCAAGACATGAGAATTGTGTTGCTCTCAGGTCTTGTTTTTTCTGTGTTTTGTAGGTAATGTCATACTCAAAATCCATCTCACTTGATCCTGTGCTGTAAAGGTTCCAATAAATACCTAGATTCGATTATTTTTTGGCACTGTTCCTTTTTTGCAACATGTCAGTTCAGTTCTAAGATAGATAGGATACAGAGACGCTCCCTTGGTAATGAATCATCCTCTTATCTGCTTTCTAGAAACTTTCTGTCTTCGGAGCGGGGGAGTTTTCACATTGTCAAAAATTTCCAACGTGCACAATTCTGTTTTTTTATTTCAAAATGACTTTTAGTTAGTTTATAGTAAAACAAAATTTTAAAGAATGTAAAAGCTCACAACTGAAATGTTGCAAAATTATTAAAGCAAAACATTTTGAGTGCTGAGCTAATTTCTTTTGCCTTTTTGATTTGTGAAAATTTTCAAGATTTCAACTTTTTACCGGAAATGTTTTAAAAATCTCGAGAATTTTCATGGGACAGGAAAACCACTTCCCACTCTGATCCACCTGTGACAGCAGTGTTCTGTAATTACAGATCTTGTTAGCATTTCCAGCGTGAACTCCTATTTTCATGTGTTCTTAACTAAGCTGGTAAACCATACATGTGTATTGTATTCCCTTGGTATGGAATAAACATGTATTTCCTGCCTCGATCCTTCCAGGCACGTTGCAGGAAGTTGGTGGTATGCCAAAGTCCAGGGCTTGTTGTAGGGTTTGTACAGTCCTCTGGGCCTGATCCAAAGTCCACTGAAGTCAATGAGTCTTTCCACTGACTTCAGTGGACTTTGGATCAGGCCCAATGTGAAGTATGCAGGGCCCCAACTGATCATCCCTAACCTTCATATACCCATGATGTCCTTCTTCCTCTGCAGCTGCCTCCTGCCTGTCTGTGACACTCTAGGCTGTGGCAATTTCCCTTTTCCCTCAACTAGTTTGTGAAGTTCCGACAACACTCCTTGTTGACCCAAGAAGCCTAGAGAAGGACCTACAGCACAACTTTTCAAGCAGGGATCAGAGTAGGGCAGTGTTCTCCAGAGAAGCTAATGCAGACACTGCAAATGCTGGTGATTACACTGTCCACCTCTTTGAATTATTGTAACTGCATCACAGTCTAGTTCTCTTACCTCCACAATAGTACCCCAGCTATCTCTGTTGGACTCACCAGGGTGTTGGCTTAAGTACATTTGTTTGCTGTGACTTATCAGCATTTGCCTACCAGCGGGTAAACCCCGTAACCTTTGAAACCAGAGACATAATTGTGTACGACAGTCATTAGTGGATAAAACAGAAATCTGTCTGAGAGCATCTGTTTTAAGAGATTCCAACATTATTAAAGTTTAACCATACTATGTTTGGAAGTTAAATTACCATGCTAATTAGACAGTACAACTACTTCACAAGCCATAGGTCCTTTTTCTTTAGGGTCACATGCACATTTCATGTGGACTTCCTGAGTAGTTGAGAGTTTGGCCTACTATTTCATGCAATCATGAATCTACAGCCTGCAGTGTGATCTGCAAGCACATTTCATATCAAATAGGGACTAAGTAACCCAGGATACTTGGAGCTCACAGGTTGTTGCTATTGCAGAATAAGTGGACTCCACTTGCTTGGATCTCTTCTTTCTCTGAGCTGCCAATCCAGTTAAACAACCACAGATTACATCACAGCTTCAGCTTGTTCGGAATGGCTGCCATTCCTAGAAACATTTCCAGATGATGTACTTCCTGAAATAATAGTGTGAGTGGGGGAAAAGTGAGGGGGCCTGAGTCTCCTCTCACTTACACATCTGTAAATCAGGTGTAAAGCTATTGAAGTCAATGTTGTTATACCAGTGAAAAATCAGTGTGAGAGGAGAATTGGAGCTTCTGTATCCAATGACTTGAAATCTCATAGATAGATCAGGTATCTGGAGTGGATACCTGCCAGCAACTAGTCTCTCCCACTCTTCTATGCCACGCATTAATACAGGTGTTGGTATAAAGCATCACTAGTAATCGTGACATGCAGTTGATACTGATCTTAGATAAAGTAATTTTTTTATTTCTTTTAATGTGGGTAACAAGAAAAAGGTAAAAAATGGGCTGATGCTGCAGAACGTTTCCAAGTGTAACTAATCACCATTTAAAACAGAAATGAAAAAACAAGGGATGGATCAGGGTTCTGAAATATTCTGATATTCATCTGATTGAAATATCCACTGTTAATAGAACCAGAAGTGATTCTTTAAGCCACTTCAAAGCAGATATGTCTTCATGTATGTTGGTTCAATGCCCAGGACGATAAAGACCCAATTTTGATTGAGGTTTCTGAGAACTACAGTAATGCAAACAATTGTGTTATTATTTATATTACACAAGTGACTAGACTCCCCAGTTGAGATTGGGGCCTCATTGTTCTAGGTGCTGTATTAAAAACATAATAAGAAGCAGTTCCTGCCGTGAAGAGCTAAAATGTAAATAAGGAATTGATATAAAAGTGGAGAGCAAAGAGAAGCAAAGGAACGTGAAGTGACTTATTCAAGTCATAGAGCAGGTCAGTGGCAGAGCCAGAAGTAAAAGCCAAGTTTCATGAGTAACCATGCCAATGCCCTATCCACTGGACCATAGTGCCTCTCATCCCCTCAGCCCTGACCAGAACTGACCACCTCCAGGAGAGAAAGGATAGGTCAGGCTTCATGTCTTTCCAGTCCTTGGTGTCTCTGCTGAGAATGTAAATAAAAGCTTGATCCAAAATCCATTGAATGTAATAGGAGCCTTTCCATTTACTTCAGTGTCGTTTGGATCATGGGTAAGTGACGTGGGCTTTTGAATTGGGCTGAGATCACCAAATTCATTTTTCATAGGCCACAAAACAGCCTTCAAATGATCAGAGTTTTCATTTTCTACTGACTTGGCTCAGATTCATATCAGCAACCTGTATACAGTCTGTGATACCTGCTTGCCAGTCACAAACCATGGCTGGTGAGGCTCTCGTCCTGGCTCAAGCACATCAGTACACGTTAGCTCCTAACAGCAATGGCCAGCCCTGACAGTGCCATTAGAGTACTTCCTGACTAGCAGTTCACTGAATTGCCATCCCAGTTGTTCAGTGCCACCAATACAGAATGCAAAAGGTGCACTCAGGCTGCTTCAATGATTGCACTTTCCAGGTACACATTCTGTATATGTATCAAAGCCCTATTCTCACTAACCATACCCTTCATTTGACAGAACCATGCCTGCTTATGAAGGAATGTCATGGTACACAAGGAATAACCAATCTTGGTTAGTCAAGTGTCAGAGTTCAAATCACTCCTAACTATTAGGGATTAGGAAGAGACCTTAATGGGGGGTAGATTATCCCATATCTGCCAACTACAGGGTTTCTTATTTTTGTACCATCCTATGAAATTTCTGGTATCGGCCACCATCAGATATAGGATTTAGATTAGATGGACCTTGAGTTGGATCCTCTTTTTCTATATTCCAATATTATATTTTATCTGAAAAAAAGCAACACAGCCCAGCGCACAATGCCTTGTGGGAGGACATTTCATTTCAGACACATGGAAATGTATTTAATGCATTTAGCAATACCATCTACATTGTATTAGTGGAATGTTTCAATAGATGCTGTGCAAAAACTAAGGCCAGGTCTACACTAACCCCCTAATTCGAACTAAGGTACGGAACTTCAGCTACGTGAATAACGTAGCTGAAGTTCGAAGTACCTTAGTTCGAACTTACCTTGGTTCACACTTGGCAGGCAGGCTCCCCCGTCAACTCCGCGGTACTCCTCTCGCCGAGCTGGAGTACCGCAGTCGACGGCGAACACTTCCGGGTTCGACTTATCGCGTCCAGACTAGACGCGATAAGTCGAACCCAGAAGTTCGATCGCTCGCCGCCGAACTACCAGGTAAGTGTAGCCAAGGCCTAAGAGGAGGTTTATCTGTCAGATGAAAAAGTCCACGTGCATGCACCTCATAATGCCACACCTTATATTTTAAAAAATCCTTCTCTTAAAAATAAATCAGGTAATGATGCCAAATGGAATCCTCTACCAAGTAAAAGCCCCAATGTTTCATGGCCACCTCTCTTGGCTTTGGATGTGGTACTGGTGTAAAACACTGGTGGAGAGGGGGGTCAACTGTCTCATTCTCTTGATTATAATTAAATAGTATAAAACTAGCAATTACAGAGTGTTTTTCATGAACAGATCTCAAAGTACTTGACAAGGGTAGATAAGTATCATTAATCTTTTTTTTAAGGAATGGGAAACTAAGGCACAGACATATCATGTTAATTGTCCAAAGTCACATAGCAAATTACTGGCAGAGCCAGGAATAGAACACAGGTCTTTCTGATGCTACATCAACTGCCTCCTGAAATCACTGAAGACGATTTTTTCAATTAGCTAGTGGATTTAATATAATGATATTATATCAGGGGTAAGCAACGTTCGGCACGCTGCTCGCCAGGATAAGCACTCTAGCGGGCCGGGCCAGTTTATTTACCTGCTGACGCGGCAAGTTCGGCCGATCACGGCCCCCACTCGCCGCGGTTAGCCGTCCCGGGCCAATGGGGGCGGCGGGAAGCGGCGCGGGCCGAGGGATGTGCTGACCGCGGCTTCCCCCCGCCCCCATTGGCCCAGGACGGCGAACCGCGGCGAGTGGGGGCCACGATCGGCCGAACCTGCCGCATCAGCAGGTAAATAAACTGGCCCGGCCGCTAGGGTGCTTACCCTGACGAGCCGCGTGCCGAACGTTGCCGACCCCTGTATTATATTATGTGCCTTTGGGGCCTGATCCAATGCTTGTTGACGTTAATGGGATTCTTACCATTGATTTCAATGGGCCTTGGATCAAAGCTTTGTATTTTTTCACCCCTGTCTGTTGTTATCTGCCTAACAGGATGTTTAGTCTATTGCTGTATCACTAGATAGGGAATGAGGGTGTTTGGCTCTCATTAGCAGAGATGGAAGTGCAAGTGTATATCTCAACAAAGGTTGAGTTCAAAACTAATTATTATTAAATGACTAGAACTCATTACCGATTGGCTTGGTGAGTTCATAAAAAATAAAAATCTGTCCACGCCAAATGGCTACATTTGATACCGATTTAGGTAGTTTTGGTGCTTCTGACAAAGGCTGGAAGATTTCAGAGGGCAAGTGTTGGAGGGGCTAAATCTAGAGGGACCCATTATGTGAGAGTAAATCTTAGTGGGTCTAAAACATGAAGAATTTTTTAAAAAACCCACCACGTAGCCTATGTTGACCATTGTGTGAACCAGCTCGTACTGGGAATAATAATATCTTGTAGGCTAGATCAGACTCAGTTGCACTCCCCATAAAACATTAACCAGCTGAGCCTTAGCTATGCCACACTAACAAGTTAATACAATTTAGCTCTACTTCATCAAAGAAACATATAGCTATTCCACGCAGATTGAAGATCCATCAAACTATCTGCCTGATGCATTTTATATAGTGTTGGTTGTAGTACAAAGGCAGGCTAGGATACATTTGCCTACTGAGGGGAGTAATTGCTATCACGGCACCACTACTGTAGGTAATGATACAAAATAGCTGTCTCATTGTCAGCAACTCTGAGACAGCTATAAGAGTTATATCCTCAAATATACCTAGGGTGACAGATGTCCCGATTTTATAAGGACAGTCCCGATTTTGGGGTCTTTTTCTTATATAGGCTCCTATTATCCCCCACCCCTGTCCCGATTTTTCATACTTGCAGTACCCTCATCATGGTGTAACCCTACTGATAACATCATTATATTAAATCATTCTAAATATTAGTTCCTTCATGGAAAACACATGCAGGAATGGAAGAAAATATCTGGCTTTCAAAGGGAAATGCTTCAAAGGGAAAAAAGCCTCAGCTTTTTCCTTAATGGATATTTTCCTTAAAACCACATGTTTTCAGACCCGCTGCAAGAACTGAGGAGTAAGAATACTGCTAATGATGTATTGGTTTTCATAAGAATTGTAACTCATTTTTGTTCAGCATTTTCTTTCCCTATTTATTTTCTTCCTTTCTCTTCATCTTTATGTTGCATTAGCTATTTCAGAATCAAAGAGAGACATGATGTAGGAGATGAGGAAATGTGATGTGTATTCTATAGTCTTTTACTTAAGCTCTTTTTTTATTTGAACGCATTTTCTCTCTTTCCCAGGACCCAAATCAAGATCTAGAAATATATTTGGCCCAATCACCTTTGTAAACATAAAAATACATCTAGGGGGGAGATAAAGGTGTTCTGAAATAAAGTAGCATTACTTCTCCCAGCCCACCCCCTTTATTTATGAAGACAGGCAGGTCACAGTAGATATGGCTAGCAGCAGGGCACCTTGACCCAATAAAGGAGATGTCATTTACAGCAGCTTTCAGGAAAACCAGAGGATGTCATTGTGAGTACAGACCTGCTGAGGGAAAAAAAAAAATTAATGGAGATATCCCATCTCCTAGAACTGGAAGGGACCTTGAAAGGTCATTGAGTCCAGCCCCCTGCCTTCACTAGCAGGGCCAAGTACTGATTTTGCCCCAGATCCCCAACTGGCCCCCTCAAGGATTAAACTCACAACCCTGGGTTTAGTAGGCCAATGCGCAAACCACTGAGCTATCCCTCCCCCCAAAGCTACCTAAGTCTCTCAACGCAACCCACTTGGGCGTCCCGACCCATGGACTTCAGAAGGAGTCAGAGCAGGCACAGCGAGGATGCCAGTCTGCCATGGTAGAATGACATGGGCAAGATCCTCAGCTGCTGTAAATCAATGCATCTTCAATTATCTCAATGGAGCTACACTAAATTACAACAGCTGAGCATCTTGTCCGTATTTCCTGCTTTCCATTCTTAAGACCTACTAGGTGAATCTGTCTATCTTAGGTAGTTAGAGGGCCCCATCACTGTAGTATCTGAGCACCTCACAGTCTTTGAGTTCTCCCCATAACACCCCTGTGGTGCACAGTGCTGTTATCCTTATTTTACAAATGGGGAACAAAGGCACAGAAAGACTAAATGACTTGCCCAAAGGTGCACAGGAAGTCTATGGCTGAGCTGGGACTTGAACGCAGCTCTTTCAAATCCCAGTCTAAAGGCCTCACCACTGGACTGTCTTTCCTCTCTCACTGCTGTATGACAAGGAGATACCAGACTCAGAGGAAAGCAATTTTAGCAGTGTTTTGTGCTAAGGGAGATGCGAATTTAATCAGAAGGCAACTATTAGAGACTAAATGCCTTCCAATCTGTGATGAAGAGTGAACCTATAAATAGAGAGACTCAATGTTATAAAATATGTCTGTACCAGCTGCTGAAAGTCAGCACTTCATAATGGGTCACTGCAAGTCCTTCAAAAAGTCGGCTGAGCTTTTTCACCATGTGCTACTCTCAGATGTTGAAAACTATTCATTTGCATTGTGTGTGGTATTGCAGGGTTCCGACTTGACATTACTTGCAATGCTGTGCGTGTCCACACTGTCCATGTACTCTGAATGGTACTTACACAGAAGTGGCAGCACCATGTGTCTTAAGGTACTTATAGCTTCTCGGATTCAAATAATAAATAATCTAAGTCTAGTAAAATGATTTTGTTTAAGAGGCAAGCCCTTCAAATGAAGTGTTCTACTGATAGCATTACAAATGCACACACACAACATCTCTCTCTGTTTGTGTAGTACAGGGGTTCTCAAACTTCATTGCACCGCGACACCCTTCTGACAACAAAAATTACTACACGACTCCCGGAGGGAGGACTGAAGCCTGAGCCCACTCAAGCCCCGCTGCCCCGGGCCAGAGGGGGACCAAAGTTGAAGCCCACGGGCTTCAGCCCCAGGTAGGGGCGGGGGCCTTTAACCTGAGCTCACGGCTCAGGCTTGGGGCTCAGGCTTCGGCCCCAGGCCCCAGCAAGTCTAACGCCAGCCCTGGCGACCCCATTAAAAGAAGGTCGCAACCCACTTTGGGATCCCGACCTGTGTTCCCTGGAAGCTGTGCGCTTGGGCAGCCGCCCAGGAGAGATTCAAGTGCTGTGCACTTGAATAGCAGAGCCACGCACATCCAGACGGCAGTGTGTGTTCAGGTGCCTCTCTCCCCCTCGCTGCTTTGCAGCCACCTTGCTTCTGCAGCTGCTCCCAGGACCCTCCTGCTGGCTCTGCAGAGCAGGGCTGGGGTGGAGGAAAGGATGGTGCTGATGTCAGGGTGTCTCCCTTCCCCTCCCCCAGCCCCTGTACTCCATCTCCACAGAGCAGGGTAGAGGGAATAGGCCTCAGGACTCGCAGCAGCTCTGAGGTCTGAACAAGCCTTTGGGTGAGTGAGTGCCTTAAAGAGACAGTGCAGGGTCTCTCAGACACACACACACACTGTCTCTCCCCCTCTCCCCTGCCCATCTCCGCAGAGCAGGAGAGGGGGGGGACATGGTTCAGGAGGAGGAGAGCTTTCAGTGAGTGCCGTAAAGAGACAGTGGACAGGCGTCTCTCAGAAACTTCCCCAGCAGCCATCATACACACAGTCTCTGTGTCACACACACAGTGTGTGTGTCACACACATGCACATGATCTCTCTCTCTCACAGACACACACAGAGTCTGTGTAACACACCTCACAGCACTGTTGTTGTTGTTACTTCTTGGTACTTCCTGCAATGCACATATATTCTCTGTGATTTTATTCTTTCAAAGTGTGTTATTTTAATTTTTTGACTGGTCTATGCATTTCATAATTTTTATTTCTCTCTTACACTTATATTTAATTCTTTGAGTAGTGAGTTCTAAAATGCCTAACTTGACCTGGCTGGAGAAATTATCTCTATTGGTCACTTTTAAAAAATATATATTGTATCTAGTTTTTTTTTGTTTCTACTGGTGGCACACATCTGCACATTAACTTGGTGCACATAACAAAATTTATTCCACACATGGGTGAAAAAAATTAAATAGAACATTGGTCCCAACCCACATTTTGAGAACCACTGATGTAGTATAAATATTACACTGGTTATTTTCCATTAAAAATGAAATATGCTTTACATTCCGCTTGAAACCTTTAGAGCAGGCCACACTGAAGGAGGGTCTGCCTTTTACAGCTTTGAGTGCTATTGATAACAGTTTACATGTATCAAACACATTTCATCCCAGAAGGTCCCCCACATGCTTTACAAATGATGGGCCAAATTCTGCAAAGCAGAGTTGAGTAGAGGTCCTGTCATGGGGGAAAGTGGCTATGCTCTGTTATCCTCCACATTAAGCTGCTTCTCTTGAGTTCAGCTGTACATGACGAAGAGGGGTGTGGCTAGGTGTGCTGGTGAGAAGTTAAATCCACATAGATAGGAAGTGAGGGGGAAGAGTTACCTTGTTCCCTTTGCAGGTAAGTGGGACTTGACATTTGAGGCAATGCAATTTAATGCTGCTAGAAGCAATAACCCTCTGTGGCAAAGTAGTGGGAGTATGTGCACAGTGAAGGGCAAGGGCACCATATGACAATGCTGCAGAGCAGAAATAGGGGCCAGGGGACTCCCAGAGACAGATCCCTGCCACATGGAAGGCCAGAGATCCACCAGTCCACCCCTGCATCTCAGCTTCTTCACCTCTTGATGGTCACTCCCCATGGCAAGACTACTGCAAGCCTCACCTCTCACAAGAGGTGATATGGTTGAACAGCAACAGGACATGTAAGCCTGCCCTGCCCTTGTAGGTCTTTTATGGTGTGGTGAAGGAGAAAATTTGATCCTCAGTCTATAAACTGTTGGTACCGTATATAGGAATCACTAGCCCACTACTCAAGTACACTGCACCCACCTTCCCAGTGAAACATGGCAACTGATTAATAATGCCCTGCTCCATAAGCATCTGGGGCCATGACTTCACTCCTCCCACTCTTCACTGGCCCACGATGCTGTTCAACCACCCAGAAGAGAGCCTGTTAAACCACACATGCCCCTGTATTCTTTGGAGCAAAGGAAACCAAATCGTTTTTAGAAGAGAATTGATTTTACACAGGCTGTTCCCACAAAAACGGTGGGATCCCTGAGAAGTTGTTAGCCTCTTCTTTCCCTGGGATGTGCAGAGCTTAGAGCTGTGTTTGGTCCAAATTCTTAGTGCAGGCTCTAATGCTCTGGTCCTTTCTCGTTAAAAAACTATTTTCTGAAAGATTGTCTCTCAAGTGCCTTGAATAAAGTAGGTTTTTAAAATGTAATCCCAACCTGAGACTGCACTCTCCTCATTTCAAGGCCTGTTTGATACTTATAGCATCATTTACTAATGCTCCCCTAGGGATATTTTGAGAAATCTGTCTGTATAAGCTCAGGCTTGAGTAAAGATTAATATGAGAATAACAGGATTGTTCAAAGCTTTGACTTCACTCCACATTTCATCTTTTGAAGATAGATAATGCACTAATCATCCCCCCCTCTAATAACTTAGAAATAGGTTCTTGATTCAGAAATAAATGATCATTTACTGTTGAAAACCAAAAGGTGGAAGGTGCATCAGACATGCTACTGAAACTTGATCCATCTCCCATTGATGTTAATAGGTGTTTTCCATTGAGGTTAAAGAGAACTAGATCAGGCCCTGGAGAGCCTGTTGAACAACAAGCACCAGTTCCCCCTGCAAACAATGTGTGGTGTTTGTGGTAAACATAATTTCCCCTTCCCCCCATAAGTAAAGGTTCATTTGTTGACCAAAGATTTTTTTCCAAGGGCTTTTTCAAACATTCTAGCCTAAACCCAAGAAGCTATGATTATTGTGACAGGTTTTAGAGTTGTAGCCGTGTTAGTCTGTATCAGCAAAAACAACGAGGAGTACTTGTGGCACTTTAGAGACTAACAAATTTATTTGGGCATAAACTTTCATGGGCTAAAACCCACTTCATCAGATGCAAGTGGAGTGGAAAATACAGTAGGAAGATATATATACATAGTACGTGAAAAGATGGGCGTTGTCTTACCAATGCTAACGAGACAATTCAATTAAAGTGAGCTATTATCAACAGGAGGAAAAATCACTTTTGTAGTGATAATCAGGGTGGCCCATTTCAAACAGTTGACAAGAAGGTGTGAGTAACAGTAGGGGGAAATTAGCATGGGGAAATTAGTTTTTAGCTTTTGTAGTGACCCATCCACTCCCAGTCTTTATTCAGGCCTAATTTGATGGTGTCCAGTTTGCAAATTAATTCCAGTTCTGCAGTTTCTCGTTGGAATCTGTTTTTGAAGTTTTGTTGTTGAAGAATTGCCACTTTTAAGTCTGTTATTGAGTGTCCAGGGAGGTTGAAGTGTTCTCTGACTGGTTTTTGAATTATGCTCTGGAAATGTTTAGGAAAGCAAAAAATGATCTTGCCCCCTCATTCTTAAACGGTTTAAAAGAAAATCAGACTGTGGAGTGATAATATAATAAGGCATTTGTAAATGTCTGCTTCTGGATTTGGAATTTTGTGAATCATTTATTTTAGGATCAGAGGCTGACTGGTGATCGGTTTTAGGTTCCGTTTTTGTAATAAAAATATTTTCTGTCCCTGGAATACTCAGTTCATTACAGATTTTTTTGCAAAGTGCCTTTTACTAAGTTTCCTTGCTGTAGTCCATTCTCCTTAGGTGAAAGAGTTGTATTTTATGTGGCCAGTCTTACAATGTGCTGAGGACCCTCGACTCCTAATGACTCCATCAGGAGCTGCGGGTAGTGGGAAAGGCTCAGCACCTTGCAGGATCAGCCTGTTTGATGCTAATGGCAATCATCTTTTAAGAAATAGGATCAGTACAGTGAGATAACTATCCATTCTTGTTTCCTTCACAGAATCTATTCTTTCCTTTTCATTCCTATAAAGGAAGAAAAGGACCACCTGTCATCAGGGCCGGCTCCAGGCACCAGCTGAGCAAGCAGGTGCTTGGGGCGGCCAAGGGGAAGGGGCGGCATGTCGGGCTCTTCGGCGGCAATTCGGCGGAGGGTCCCTGTCCCTCTCGGAATCACCCTGACATTAGCATCCCTATCCCCCGCCCTCTGCACAGCAAGCAGGAGGCTCCCGGGAGCAGCTCCAAGGCAGAGGGCAGGAGCAGCGCACGGCAGTGGGAGGAGGGACAGCTGAACTGCCGGCAATTGCTAGCCTGCTGGGCAGCTGCCGCACAGGGAACTTAGGGGAGCTGATGGGGGGCTGCCGGTCTACCCTGGTTCCAAGCCCCCACCACTAGTTCCAAGGGGCTGCTCTTTCTGCAAGCAGAGGACAAAGCAGGCAGCTGCCAAACAACGTTATAAGGGAGCATTGCACAACTTTTTAGAGCATGTTCTCTAATTGATCAGCAAGGTAACAACGAAACAACATTAAGCAGGGCAACTTCTTAAAGTTAAGCATGGGCATACTTTTTTACAGGTTCAGGGCCTTAATGATCAAAGTATTACAAGATTTCCACCATTCTTAAATTGTGGGTCCCATCTGATACCATTTGATGGGACCCATAACCAGGCTGGGTTAAAGCTCTGGCTTCTTTACAATGAAGCAAAAACCAGCTAAAGATTAATAGTGTTTTTATTTATGTGGTTTGATTCAGCTGTCTTCCCAAGTAAATCAAAAGCACTGTATTTTCCCAGGCTTGCCTCCGAGTCATGTTTATTAGGTCAGAATGGATACAAAGTTCTGGAATAGATCTTTTTACTGCCACATGCAATAAACTGTTAATAGAGAAATGTATGTAAATATTACTTCTTGGTGTCTGATCCACAGGGCACAGCATGTTTTGATGCTGTGTGATCAGTCAACCCTCCCACAGAAAAACCACTGGAGGGATTTGGGGGTGGGGAATCTCAGTGAGACTCGCCTCATGATACTTTCCCCAAAGAGTGTTAAGAGTGAGTGTCAGTGACAAGTTTGCCTCATGCACCAGCCCACCCCACCCTGTGAAATGAGCAGGGGATACTGATGGCAGAACCTGGGGATATGCAAAAGACTTATCCATGCAAAGGCCTCATACCTCTGCACCTGCTCTGAGGTCCTTTGTGCCCCCTCTAGCTTCCTGGCAACGTGGCTGCGCAGGAAGGCTGTGATGTAGATTGCTCTGGAAGCACCTATGAAAGTAGGTCCAAACCTTTCCCCCTGGTCAAGGGTATCTGGCAAGAGCCTCCTGCTCACTGCAGCTCTTCTGACTGCAGCCTCTACCACAGCTTCCTCTCATTGTCTCTCCCTGAGTGTCTCCCCTCTCTCTACCTCTTCCTGCTGCTCTTAGAGTGGAATCACCCTATCCCAGCTCAGAAGTACCTACTTAGTCACAAGAGCTGGCTGGCCCTTAAAGGAGGCTTGTTCGGGCAGGGAAGGGTGGTTCTTCAGCTGCTCCCGTCTTATAGCCCTCCCATTTTGGATGATTGTCCAAAGAGAGGAGCAAAGTCAAGTAGCCAAAGAAAGGAGCTGAGCAGCTACTTTACAATATAAGATTATCCTGCTTGAGAGAAGTAAAAATGCAGGCATGGTTTTAAAAGTGCCTGATTCCCCAATCACAGACTGAATTTAAAGTCCAGCCACCTCCACTCAGAAATGTTGATGAGAGTCATATAAGTACCCAGACGTACAGAAAGAAAACTGTCTTTCTCAGATCCATGTATAATATCACAGGTCCCCTGAAATGAAGTTAATAGTGCTGATGGAAATGTTATGATGTGCACATTTAAAACCTGCCTATACTATCAAAAAGTGCAAAGATCCCATGAAGATGATGCAAGGCATGGACAGATCCATTGTCTAATGCAGGGGTGGGCAAACTTTTTGGCCCGAGGGCCACATCTGGGTGGAGAAATTGAATGCAGGGCCATGAATGTAGGGCTGGGGCAGGAGGTTGGGGTGCGGGAGGAAGTGTGGGGTATGGGAGGGTGTGCCATGTGCAGGAAGGGGCTATGGGTAAGGGGTTGGGGTGCAGGGGGGGCCTGGGGTGCAGGGTCCAGCCCAGCGCTGCTTACCCGGAGCAGCTCCAGGGTGGCAGTGGCATGAAGTGAGGCTAAGGCAGGCTCCCTGCCTGCGCTGGCACCACGTTGCTCCCATAAGCGGCCGGCACCACGTCACTGCAGCCCCTGGGGGGAGGGAAGGGCAGAGGGCTCTGCGTGCTGCCCTCGCCTGCGGCTACCTCCTCCAAAGCTCCCATTGGCCGTGGTTCCCCGTTCCCGGCCAATGGGAGCTACAGGGGGCAGTGTCTACAGGCAAGGGCAGCATGCAGAGCCCTCTGCCCCACCTTCCCCTCCAGGGACCGCAGGGACATGGTGCCGGCTGCTTCTGGGAGCAGCGCGGGGGCAGGAAATGCAGGGAGCCTGCCTTAGCCCCGTGGCGCCATGGGGCTGGTAATCCCGCAGGGTGGATCCAAAGCCCTGATGGGCTGGATCCAGCCTGCAGGCTGTAGTTTGCCCACCCCTAGTCTAATTATTAAGGCAAGGAATGTGCCTGGCAAAGGACGGTCTTCCATATATGATCATTGCATCCCAACATTGTGCATGTGAGAGCTTTGCAGTTTTGCCAGAATGAGTGGTAGTTACTGCTTTGTATGAAAAGATAAATAACATATTAAGACCCCAAAAAAAGTTGACCCTGAACTTTAATCTAATGTTGTCAAATTCTTCTTCACAGATTCCTGTCATGGGAGGAGCTTTCATGGACTCACCCAATGAGGACTTTGGTACAGAATACTCCTTGTTTAATTCATCGGCCAATGTCCATGCAGCTGCTTCAATGCAGAACCAGCCAGAAGAGACATCCCGCTCCTCAAACGATGCCATATTGTTATGGATTGCGATCATAGCAACAATTGGAAACATTGTGGTTGTGGGAGTGGTGTATGCCTTCACGTTCTAAGAAGACAGGAGACTGGAATACTGCAGGAGTGGATGGCTACAAGCGTGTTTGTTGTGCGTGTTTGTGTATATATACATGTATAGCTATATAAATATATCTAGGTAGACACATTTTGTTCATTAAAAGCTGCCACAGTACTGGAAATGAAGTGCAAGTTATTAAACTTGAACTTCAGTAGCAAAGTTTGGATGCATTGGCAAATTTTGTGGAGGCAAAAGCTTTAATCAAGAACAGCCAATACATGTCATATATAAATTTGATGTGAAAGGCCAATGCCGATATGCAAAATACAAAATGAAAGTGGGATTTATGTAGAAAATGCTTATTTCCTATTGGTTGGATTTTCTAGTAGCTCTTCTGTTTTTCGTTTGTTCCTTTTGTTACGTTTTTAATCTGCTTTTGGGATTGGTATTTCTGTCACAACATTATATGAAAAATGCTCTGTATCTTATGCTCCATGGAAATCTAGTTATCTAGATGTGCAGATGCATTGGATGGTCAGCATTGGCTCAATTGTAAGTAGCGGATTTTCAGGATTCTTGTGTATTGAACTAAAATGCACATGATCTGTTGGTTATGTGTAAAGTGTAGATATTATTAATCTTAAAGCAGTGGCATGCAGATGGATGCATGGCTGGTTTAACTAGGACTCCCCTTCTAAAGACAGTGAGCAGAGATGATAATCTGAGTGTTAGTACTGAATCTGCTTGATATTTCCAGAACCTGTATTCCAGAAATGATAATGATTATAGTTCATTGGATTGACTCCTTCTAGAAAATGAAGTCCGTGGCTCTTTTTGGTTCATTATGCTGAAATCCAAATTTCCCACAAAAGCCATGTGGTCAAATAAGCTTTATTTATGAATGAAAGAAATGACTTAAAGTGCAGTAATTCTGCAGCCTAATTAACTGCCAATGATTCATCTATGGGGATAAATGAATCACAAGGTTTACCAGGTAGCCCTACTGTGCACATACATAACCTCCCATGGTGAATTGGGTACATGAGTTACATTCAGTGGTGGGATATATGGAGCATTGGAGGGAAGTAGCTTAAGGGAAGTTGCTGATAGACCTTGACAAATGTTTACATTTAGGCACTAATATGTTTCTATGGCCTGCTAACGAGGGGGGAAATGTAAAATCATTTGTGGTAGCAATTTTATACAAATATTTGTATTCAGTGTTCTATTAATGGGTAATGTCTTTGTTGTATTAATCTTGTGAGCAATGATTTTTAAGGGCTGTATCCATCCAAAATAATCTGTAGCCTTCCTTGCCAAAGGAAGGATATATATCCATCTTCAGCCAAAGCTCATCTGAGCTGTAAAAGTCTGCCCCATTTCTCCTCTTTTAAAAAAGGTGACGGATGTGAGCATAGAGAAATGGCAGCAGATAAATACTTTCCACAAAACCTCTGTGTATTGGACAGTTCTCCCTCTACTCTTGTCCCCTACATCTATTACCCTGATTCCAGAAGGCCCTGTCTGCAGGCAAGGTGGCTATTTTTGACACTTCTCTGTCACTCAGCTCAAGGCTGGAATAAGAGCTGGCAAACGGATGGAGAGGTTTTGCTTTGATTTTTCTCTCTAAACCAATTTTCCTGCAGGGTTAGTGGATAGTCACACAATCCAGAGCAATATGTCCCAAATGAGCATTTCAGCTTTTGCATTTATTTATTGTTAGTCAAAGTGCTGGCCTGTAAAGCTGCCCCGGTTCTTTTGCAGCTGGCTCACTGTCAGTCAACTGCAAAGATCCTTGATCCATGAAATCACAGGAGAGGATTCCCAAGGCCCTTTTCTAGGGGCCATACCGTACTCTGTATGGCTACCACTTCAGTAGGGAAGTGCAGTACCATTCCACACCACTGAACCTCTGAAACCAGACTCCTGGTTAAACTGTATGGATGATCAGTCACGGAGTATCTGTGACAGGCACCTGTGAAGCTGGTATTTTAGATGATTGGCATCCTACTATGTCTACTCCCTCCTTTATAGACAGAGAATTTAGCATCTATTAATGCTCATGTAAGAGAATAAGCCATTAAGTGCCAAATCCTGTAGCCCAAGTAAAGCCCTGAATGCAGTGAAATTAGTGTGGCAGGGTGCAGAAGGGCCTCTACAGTAGACTCAAAGAGGAGGCATTTGGGGGTAGGATGAGTTATGTCAGCAGTGCATTTGTAGTCCCCTCTCCCCGCCCCCATGTACATGTGTATGTAGTGGAAGAGCACAGCCCTCCATGGAGCAGCCTGGTGAAGTCAACCTCCCACCCCACCACCAATAGCAATTGTCAAGTGAAGTCCTTAGTGCAAGGCCCGTCTAATCAGGCTTTGGGCAGGGGAAAAGATTTGGTCCTAAGTGTGTGTGTGCCTCCTCGGCTTTCTGTTTTAAGATGCTCATGTATGGTAGAATAGTTTAATGTCATGCCCTCAGCTATTTCAGGTGTGTCACTAGCATCATAATTGCATCAATTAGTTACTAATAGGATTTTTCGGTGCCTCAAAAAGGCTCTGTAGTGATGCTACCTCATGCAGTAAAACTATTTTTGCATGGTTAATAGTAAAGCATTTTCACGCTAATTAAAACCAGTTAGACAACGTTGTATTTATCTAATGGGAATCTTTTGCTGCTCAGTGAATTTGCCAGTAGAATGCTTTGCTTCAACTTTTTAGGATTTTAATCTAAATGCAATTAGCAAAGTTTATCTTTAATCTCACAAAGTATTGGACCAAATTGAAAAGGTACAGTCAACCATGAAAAAAATACTTAAGAATGAGTTGTTTTAAAATGAGAGATACTGCCATGTTGTCTTGTGCAAAGAAGTGCCCTACTTTCATATGAAGTCAACAGGAATTTCAGGAAAGATTGGAACGAACCAGTTCTCCCCCTGTCCTCTCTCTATATATATTTTTCATCATCAGAGTTGACTTGCCAGGAGGGGCCTGATGTAACTTAATGTAACTGATTTAAGAGGGTGACATTTAAAGTAGGGTATCTAAGGAAAATATTCGCTCTTGCCACATCTCACACTTGAAAAGATTGTAAATGTGTGGTTAGCACTGTGAATTCAGGAGATTTCCACAAAATAAAGGCAGGTGCGATGGGAACTTTATGATTAAAAATAGCCTTCTCCAGGGATATATATGGACTATTGAATGAAAAGTCTGGGCAGTGTGTTGTCAAGCATATTAGGCTTGCACTGAGGTGGAATCTCATCAAACTAGGTGGATATGCAGCTCCAGAACCAGATATTAGCTGTCTAGGTATTTGTAACAGGATCTCAATGTGGTAGCTGAATCTAAGATCTAGATATGGATTGGAACATCAGCGCTTGGCCCTCTTTCTGTATTGGGCCAAACCAGAAGGCGGAATCCAAATACCTCCATGTATTGGGGAATTTCAGATTTGGATCCAATTCTGCATCCAAACATTACAAAATGGACCCAACTTCCAATCCTAACTGGTGAAAGCAGCAGTTCTGGGAAAATAAGTAGGGCCACGGCAGATGCTTCTGCATCAGGAACTCTGTTAGGATCCTTGTACTTTTGACTGCATTTTAGTGCTCTTCTTAAGCAGGTGTATGCTATGCCCTGACCTGCTCCAGCTAGCACTTACTGCTGACTGCACCATGGCCACTAGCCACCTGTGGACTGTGTAGCCCCCTCTTCCAACAGCCCTCACTCTCTTTGGGATGTGGTATGAGCTTCGGCATATCAATCAGGAATTTCTGCCTGTGCATTTGTGCATGCTGGGAAGCCATTCTACGTGGCTATTTGGCAGGGGAGGAGGAGCCCCTCTACACTTCTCCCTTGGCCCCCTTGCACACCAAGGCAGGAGTCAGCTCAAAGATTAGTTCAGGTCAGTATTAAAATAGAGGCACATAACACAAGCAAATGACAATGAGATACTCAGTGACATGCAGAGAGTGTTCATAGTTGTATTAGGCCTTTGTAGTGGAGAAGGCAGAATACCTTCTAAATCTAGCATAAGACCCCTAGCTGTATAAATGCCACACCTTGCAAATGCATGTAGTAACAATATCTGTCCTGTTCAAGTAGGGTTACCATATTTCAACAAGCAAAAAAGAGGACAGGAGGAGCCCCGCCCTAGCCCCGCCCCTGCCCCTCCCATTTCCCGCCCCCCCAGAACCCCCAACCCTCCCCCCGTTCCTTGTCCCCTGACTGCCCCCTCCTGGGACCCCTGCCCTTAACTGCCCCCCAGGACTCCACTCCCTATCTAAGCCTCCTTGCCTCTTGTCCCCTGACTGCCCCAACCCTTATCCACACCCCCACCCCCAGACAGACCCCTGGGACTCCCACGCCCCATCCAACCACTTCCCACCCCCTGACAGCCCCCCCCAGAACTCCCAACCCATCTAAACCCCTCTGCTCCCTGTCCCCTGACTGCTCCGATCCCTCTCCCCACTCCTGCCCCCTGACAGCTCCCCCCCAGAACTCCCAGCCCCCTACCCCCCGCTCCTTGTCCCCTGACTGCTCCGATCCCTCTCCCCACTCCTGCCCCCTGACAGCTCCCCCCCAGAACTCCCAGCCCCCCACCCCCCCACTCCTTGTCCCCTAACTGCCCCCTCCTAAGACCCCCCCCAACTGCCCCCCAGGACCCTACCCCCTACCTGTACCTGACTGCCCAAAACTTTCTCCACTCCCCCCAAAAAGCCCCCCCCCCCGTTTCTTGACTGCCACCTCCAGAACCTTCCTGCCCCCTGGCCCCCTTACCCTGCTGCTCAGAACAGGGTGTTGGGCTCTGTGCCAGCCGGACACATGGCTGAGCTCCCCAGCACAACAAAACCCGGTCCCTGGCCCTGCACAGGGCTGCGGGACCGGGCTGCAGGAGGAGGAGCTGCTGCCGGCTCAGAATGCAGGGAGGAGGAAGCTGCTCCGGAGTCCAGCCCGGGACTTTCCTGCAGCCCTCCCAGCCACTCGCTCTGCTCTGCCGGGGGAGGGGTGAAATCCCGGACATTGTGAGTGCTTTACAAATTCCCCCCGGACGCTATTTTTAGAACAAAAAGGAGGACATGTCCGGGTAAATCCGGACGAATGGTAACCCTAGTTCAAGGTTGTTAATGTACCTCAAGCTGATGTGCTGGGGGGAGCAAGGAGATGGACTGGGTGATCTTCCATAACTTTAGAGCACTGTCTCTCAACCTTTCCAGACGACTGTACCTCTTTGTGGAGTCTGATTTGTCTTGAGTACCCACAAGTTGCACCTCACTTAAAAATGACTTGCTTACAAAATCAGAGATAAAACTACAAAAGTGTCAGAGCACACTATTACTGAAAAATGGCTTCCTTTCTTATTTTTACCATATAATTATAAAATAAATCAATTGGAATATAAATATTGTACTTACATTTCAGTATATAGTATATAGAGCAGTATAAAGAAGTCATTGTCTGAAATTGTAGTTTGTACTGACTTTGCTAGTGCTTTTTATGTAGCCTGTTGTAAAACTAGGCAAATATCTAGATGAGGTGATGTTCCCTGTAGAAGACCTCTATGTACCCTGGTTGAGAATCACTGTTCTAGGGCTCTATGCTCATGTATCTCACTATTTTAAGAATGATTTGACCATGAGCAGCCACCATCCCAACTGAGCAGCCCTGTTGGCATTTTAGCAAAGAGACAAAGAATTGAACAGGTATGGAGACTGCTGGTTCCTCCAGGTCAGGAAGGAGGCATGTTAGTAGGGAGAGGTGAGGGGGGAAGCTTACAGAGCTGCCCCTGCTGTCCTTGTTCTCTTTGGCCTCCATCACTATTAATCCAGTACATGCCCCCAGCACTAACATTCCTTTACAACAAAATGAGAGAGGCGGAAAACATGCCTGTTTCCCAGCAAATGTGGTTTGAAATCAATCATTTCCCTTCGTTAACAACAACTAACAACAAGCAAAATGGAGGAAAGAGATGGCTCGTGTGTTTCAAGCAATATAGATCACCATTTAACAGCGCTCTTGTCAGGCGCTGAGCCCCCTCAACTCTTCCCGACTTCAGTGAGAGCTGGGGGCACTCAGCATCTTGCAGGAGTGCTCAGCACCATTCAAGAATGAGATGAGAGAGGATGCAAGCTAGACAAACATCTGCTTCAGATACACCCATATCGAGCCAACTGGAAGCTTTACTACGGTGGGTGAGTCCAATCCAAATACAGCCACAGTCTTTGTTCAGTGAGCCATTATATATTTTCTCTATTATTGAAAGCCTCCTGTTTAATATCCTGCCATTATTCAATTCTTAATATCCTCTTTGCATTTTCCTGCAGGGAGCTAGTAACTATTAATTTAACACAGCTCTGCTTTTCACACCATGTCCCTGCAAAGTATAATTTTACTGAGTTTTCTGTGGTTAATCACAGAAGTAGATCTGGAAAATGACATTTTGTTAAAAAAATATGATTTTTGTTAATGAAAAGAATTGGCCAAAATCAAAACCACAGTTGGAAACACTTCTGAGCTTTGGAGTTTCGATATCTGGAACAGACTTTCATCTCACTAATGCTAGGGAAGATGAAGGGCATCCCGTGTTTCACCTAATGGTATAAAGTCCCATGCAGAATTCAGAGCATTCTGTTCCTATGCTCCCAATTCAGTTACTCTGATCTCTGTTCACACAAGAGCTGGACATCCCATGGGGACATAGTGTACAGCAGCTCCTCCCTATTTCTGTTGTTGAGACTCCTGAGGGAAGCATTTGTATTTACCCTGCTAGCACTAGCAACTGTGGCCAGGGTTCAAGACTAGTGTGACCAGACAGCAAGTGTGAAATATCGGGACAGGGGGTGGGAGGGTAATAGGAACCCATATAAAAAAAAAGCCCCAAATATCGGGACTGTCCCTATAAAATTGGGACATCTGGTCACCCTAATCAAGACTGAGCTATCTGTACCTTGATTTGTCACCAAAAGAAAGGCATAGGAGAATTTATGCAGGGCATGGAAGATGAGGGGTTGTCCCGCCTTAGCTCCAGCCTTGGGCATGTCCTACACCGGTTGGAGCTTCCTGGGGCCTGCTTTAAACTATGCCAGCTTTCATGGTCCCCTAGCTGGGCATTGCTGGAGTACATTGAGCTCCTCATGCCCACCTCTCTCATCCCACTCTGCCTCTGACATAGCGCCTGCACCAAAGGCTGCAGGGTAAGGTGGTGTAGGAGGCAACCACGCTGATTCTGTGTTGACTGAGGATTCCCACACACATCAGGAATCCCCAGCAGATAGTCTCTGCTCTCTTTGCGCTGCCTGAAAGTCACAAAGCGGGTAGAGTGAGGCCAAGAATCTACCCTTCCATATCAAGAGTGATACGTGCCTTCACAGAATGAAGTGGGTGACATTTTTATGTGGTCCTAGCCTATTCCAGAGTATTTAGACTGATTCAATATGGTTTGGCCTGTGACAACAGGTAGGTTATTTTAAGGGTGTCAATTATCCTAGTCAATTTTGTGATGGGTTGTGTGTGCCTGTCATGTCTGCATTGGCTAAAAGAAGCCAAAACAAACCTGACAGGCTTACACAATAGATAAGTGATTTGACTAGCACAATTGAACCTGCAGGCTATGGTTTTTTAGGCCTATCTATTACATCAGAGCTACTTGTTGCTGAATATTCAGTGGAAGGGAAGAAAACATTTACTTCTGAATGGCTTGGCGTTTAGGCCCCTTTAAACTGATGTTTTTTTCCTCTTTTGTTAATTCTTTTTCTCCTGATCTTGCTACTGCAGTCACTCATTTTGGGAACTATCATAACACTTAGCCAGGAAGACTCCCCTAAATTATAAAACTGCTTGTGACAGAAAAGCCTTTGAGCACACTAGGTCTCTGTAGCATACTGCAGGGTCCAGCCCCAAAGACAGGTTCACCTTGAGGTTCATGGACATGTTCAAGATGTTACCAAGGCAACTAGCCCTTTAGCATGAGCACAACCTTGTTATCTCATCATCTGGAAGTCTTAACAAAGTCGGAAAATCCCCAAAGGCCCCCTTTGTTAGATCTGTCCTGTACTTCCTATGCCAGGCAGTGTGGCTGACGAGGTAGGGGATGGAGGCCTTCAGGTACAGAAACAGCAAAAGAGGCCTCCCAATTTTGGAGAAATGTTTGAGGAACGATTTATTATGTAAAGCCCTATGTTGTATATAAAGAGATATAGACAACAATAGAAAACTATATAACAGACAGATCTCTCGTCCATAAATAGTTAATGAGGAAGCATTATTTGCATAATGCTAACACCACCAGCTGTTCTATAGAACTTTACAGTGGTAGCTCTCAAAGTGCTTTATAAGGGAGGTCAGGATCCTTATTCTCATTTTACAGAGGAGGTAACTGAATCTCTGAGAGCTGAAGCAATTTGCCCAACATCATCCAGCAGGCCAGTGGAAGAGCCAGGGCTAGAACTGAGGTCTCACAATTCCCTGTCTAGGGCACAATCCTTTAGGCCATACTGTCTCCCTTGACTGTTTTATTTCAAATGCACCTTCCTCTAAAGTAACTGGCTACAACAAATCAAACACAACATGACACAATTCCTTTATTTTGTTATCTTCCCCCATTGGCACTTTTTAAAATCTCCCTTAGGGGCACGTGAGTTAATTCCCAATCAACCCATCAAGGAACCAGATTAGGAACCAGAAATAGTCTTCATCCCTTCTCTCAATTTTGCAGACATTCCAAATACTGCTAGAGAAAGTCCAGGAGAGCAAGTGCATCTTCCCTTCCCATAGGTAAGTGTTAGTTACCAAGGGCCATACAAAACTACCCAATATTTCTGCAAGCCAGGCAATACTTTGGGGGCCTCTGAGTCATGGCCCCACTATGTTGTGATTCCCTCTGAGACCTCTTTCCACTCAGCTTCCCAAGAACTTAGTTCAACTCCAAACTTTGTCATTCAGGTATCTCTATGTGGCACAGCAATACTGTGCTGAGTTGATCAAACTCAAACACCAGGGGTGGATGCAGGGTACATCACTGATCTAAAGTTACAGAGAAACCCTCTCCCTTTACATACATTTACACTTCTCATTGCATTTACTATACATTGCATCATGCATTTTTATATTGGCTTGGTTATTGTGTCGGAACCATCCCTGGACAGCATGCTCTGTTCATGCCTTGTCCATGCTCAACCTTCTCTTTACCGCATCTTCACATTCCTGACTTATCTTGTTCATAGTAAATGATTCCTTGGGTGTTCCCCTTGTTATCTGAGCTAGTCAGACATTCTCTCTTAGCCTACTGACACATTTATTTATCTTAGTTACTACAAATATTCCATCTTTAGTCTGCTGATCAATTTCCCTCTCTAATCCTGTCTTCCAAAAAATGAGGCTTCCCCCATATTTAATTACTTATGTCAAGCCAGGCTTACATTCCTACACCTTCTCATTTATAGCATCTATGCTCATCAATATTTGTGCAGCTTAAACATGCCTGCTGCCTGAGTCAATAGACGCTCAGCCTTTATCAGCAAGCTGGCACCCACAAGTGCAAGCTCCTACCTAGCCAGCTTTTAGTAATCAGCCTCAAACCTCAAAACCCAGTCCTCATGTAATTCTACAGCTGGAACTAGGGTATTATGATTACTAATAGAAAACGGGGTGGGAGGAGGAGAAAAGGAGGTTGATGGTGTAGCACTAAGAGCCGCATCCCAGAAAGTGGAAAAATCTTATGAATACCCACATTGTTGTTGTTGTTATTTGTTTGTTTCTGGTAGCATTAACAACGTGTTAGGCACTGTACATACACACAAAAAAGACACAGCCACTAATTCAAAGAGCTTCCCATCAAGAAATTCAGTTTAAAGGGTTCTGAGGATAAAATTCTTGATGAAGTAAGAGTTTGTCTAAGAATAATGCGTGGCTGTGTTGATGTCAATGGCTAAACTCCCATTGGCTTCCGTGGAGCTAGAATTTTACCCAATGTGAAATCATACTCCTCAGTGTATCTGTGATCAGAGCAGGTGTTTGGAGCTCACATGTCAGGGTATTTGTGCCCATCTTATCTCCAATAAGTACCAGAACTCTAGCAGCCAGGATTAAATGTTTTTGGATGTTGAATACTGATCAATATAATATTGTTGAATATTGACCAATATCGTACTGCATTTAAATATTCTAGCAAGCACTGGAAATGCAAATTTTCACAGCTAATGTAATGTTGGATTTATACAGTAATTGGCTACAGTTTATAGCAATTTTTTCTTGATATGGAGAGAATCCTTTCTGTTAAAGGTTGGGGTAATATTGTGTATCGAAAAACCGATCCAATCTTGCTTCTATGGAGTAGGAGAATCCAGAGCCCCAAGAATATGGAGACTTTCTCCCAAAGTTTAATACCCTGTCATCTTGACTTTTTTTCCAGGTGTCTGGCAAAGTGATATTTTAAAAAACATATGGGAAAGCTACTTAATAGACTGTTCATGCTTTATTGTGTTTCATTGTGCTGTAATCAGCACGGGTAGCACAAATAGATCAGACAGATTCTATGGGACCCTTTTCCATAATAGAGACAAAGATGCAGGACTGACCTTACACCAGTATACGGCATTACGATAAAACCATCATCATGGATTTAAACTGCACCGTGCACTCATATCCAATGAAACAATCATGTCAGTCTCTTTGGGTGACTTTTCAATACACACACTTTTTGTGATGATGTGAAATCAGACACGTCTTTTTATGTCATCATTTGGTATGTGGACCTGTCCCTAAATATTCCCTACGGTTCCATTTTACAGTGTGTTTAATTTTGCCTCTTCCAGAAATAATGATGGGCCAGTTTTGATACAGGTATTGCTATCTATGAACTCTTTTCCTCTTGGCTGTTCTTCATGTTGACATGGGGGCAGGATTGAGGCCAGAAAAGGCTAATGTATCATTCAGTTAAAGAAAAATAACCTGAATTGAAATACTTCTGGAGTCCTAGTATTATAATTTATTTTCTGTATTAATGTGCCTCAGAGCCGTAGTCATGAACCAACCCCTCATTGTGCTAGAAGTTCTGCAAACACAGAACAAAAAGATAATTCCTGACCTTAGCGGCTCCTAAGCCACAGATATTTAAAACCCGGGGATCTCTTTTGCTCTCAGGTGTTCATTGAAGCAGATGTATGAACATTCCTAAAGGCCACCCACCTGCTTCCACATGTGGGGGAACATCATGGGCCCAGAAGTGAAGAGGGACAGCCCCAGCAACAAGGGAGGGAGACACTCACAGAGGGACAGATGGTAGCTCCTCCCTCACCTTGGAGTCTCTGGGGCCCTTCGTGGGAGTCAGGCATTGATTGGGCCATTCAGAGATTTAACCTGGAGCCTGGTCCATGTGGAACCTCTTTTGGTTCCATTCCAGCAGATGATATGTGATCATTCCTAAATCAACTTCTGACCAAAGACCATGGATGTGGGAACTTGCTTGGAACTTTTCTGATAGAACTGAAAAAAAGTTTAATAGCGAGGCAGTGAAAAACCCCTAAAACACCTTCAAACACAAACTGATCCTGCTGCCACTGGAATCAGTGGAATCAGACAGCTAAACTATATGCGTAATTTTACTCACACGAGTAGTCTCTTCGATGGCAATGGGCTTACTCATATGAATTAAATTAAACTGCAGGATCAAAGCCTAAAATTCATACTGGGTTATTAGGCTCCTCCCTTCACAAGAATGCCTACAGCCCCAGTGCTGCAAGCTGGTCCATGCAGACAGAACCTTGCCCTCTTGTGGAGCCCCCATTGGCTTGACTAAGGTTCCTTGCTGATCAAATGGGTCTGCCTGTGCAGAACAGCTTGCAGGACTGGGGACTTAAATCTCTTTTATATCTCTAAAATCTTTGTTATTTAAAAAGAAATCAGATCAATGTATTTTTTAAATGAATGGGTAATAGAAAATCTGAGAATTTTGATAGATGGGGCAGAGGGGTGTATAATATAGCAAATTTGTAACTTGCCTTCTCCTTCCATTTCGCTGCTTGCTTGAGGAGCGTCTGAACTTAATCAAGTGAAGACTTGCTTCAGTTCTGAAGTTGACAAGCCCTTAATTGGGTGCAAAATCTCAAAAGAGTTTGTAGGTGATGTAAATAGGCCAAAGAGGTAGCTTTGTTACCTAACTTGCAATGTATTTATTTTTTTCAAATTTGGTTAGCTTTTCATTTCAATTACCACTTGCAGAATTTTTGCAAAAATTCAAACTAATTCCATTGATGCTGTCCAAACTTCACCCCAACTCTCACTGTTTTAGGAAGCTAACCCTTCCTTTTAATCTTATTTAAGTCACCGGCTTTCACAAGAGTGAAAGTACCATTTTTATTAAGTATCCTGACAATATAACGCTCATGTTCTTTCTCTCTGCTACTTCTTTCTCTGCTTGGTTTGCTTTGAAGGGGCTTCACTGTACTGTTTTATATTGTATGGGTTGGTTTACAGAAACTTTATTCTTGTAATGAATTGTTCTTGAAATGTGGATTTATCTGTACAGATAAAAAGTTTGAAAACTGTTCTGTGTCTAATTGGATTTTTCATAATTTATTGTAATCCTTACTGGTATAGTAAACAGAAAAATGTTCCTTTAAGCTTCTGCTACATTCATTTTCTAGTTATTTAACTGGCTTCACTATGTATTTACTTATTACTTGTTTACTCTTTTTACTATGATGAGAATAACAAAATTTGTTAATGTAAGATTAAATTTGTGCTTTTTCTTGATAAAGTTCTTGAAATTGACCACAACAGGATGATTTTTATTTCATTCTCTCTGTTAATTTGAAAGAGATTGGATTATAATTAAAGTTGAGTCTATCAGTATATTAATAATCACCTATAATTTACAGATTCCATTATTTGTTAATCTCTGAGAATTTATTAAAAATAAAATAACATAATTTAAAATAAATGCACCACTCATCTGTTACACACAATACCAAGAAGAAAGGCTGTAGATCAATACAGATAACAGATTAGGGTGACCAGACATCCCAATATTAGCAGGTCCATCCTGATATTAGGGGCTTTGTCTTATATATGCAACTATACTCTCCTCCCCCCCAAAAAAAAAGTGTCCCAATTTTTCACACTTACTATCTGGTCAACCTATATGGCAGGGCAGGGGTAAACCCCTTGAATGCCCTGCTAAAATGCTGGCTAAGCCCTGCTTTTTGGTAAGGAGGCCAAGTGCAGGGGCTCGGGCGCCCAGCAGAGGGCCCAGCTGCAGGCCCTAATGAGGGCTGACTCACAGCAATGACTTGAGTTGAATGCCAGCAGCTGGGCTGAGTAAAGGAGGGCTATAAAAGCCCTGAGGAAAGCTCACTCAGGAGGCTAGCCAGGGGGGAGACAGGAGGGCTCTGTCTCCCCACCCCAGGAAAGGAGCCTCATGGGCCAGCAGACCCTGGGGAGGGTCTAAATGTGGATAACTGTTGGGGGAACAAGGTGGGGTTGCACTGTTGTACTGTAAATAAAGACACAAAGGTGAAGCACTGAAGACTTGAAGGGTGAAGTGCGAGGACTATTTTTTTAACCAGCCAACACAGGGCATAGGCTCGAGAGAGCAGAGACCTGTGCGGACCTTGTGACACCCTATAACAGGTATACACACTTATATCTCCACCCTACAACTCAGCTAGATGATCCCTCTCTCCAGCTGTCTGGAAGGTTGGTTAGCCTTAACCACCAACCCTATGTTCACTGTAATAGGAATGCTGCTTGCAACCCTTAAAATCCATTCTGCTCCTCTTGCAATGCTGTTACCACTTCTCAAGGTCTTTTGCCTCACTATAGTTATTGCCATGGTGATGCACTCTTGGGTCTCTTATCCCAGGAGTGAGATAAAGGGCTTTGAGCTCTGTCAGTAGCACAGTTAAAGCAGCATGTCCTGCTCTTGGTGCTACAGAATGGGACAGGGGTAGCTCTCTGACTTCCTGATGATACTTGATGGGGGAGCAGACCTATTGGCTGGCCTCTAAGGGTAGGTCTACATTCCAGTTAGACACCTGCGGCTGGCCCATGCCAGCTGACTCAGGTTCGCGGGGCTCAGGCTGCAGGGTTGATTAATTACAGTATAGATTATAATCATTACTGAGTGGTACCCCCGAGAACAGAAAAGACCACCTGGTCGGTCTCCAAGAAGATGGGAAGATGACATTGTAAAACGTTTTGGATGAACGTGGAGAAGAAAGGGAAGAATGCGAGAAGAATGGTGGACGTGTTGTGATCGGCGCAGTCTTAATGACAGCTGAAGACAGATCGATTCAGGTGATAGATGTTTGGGATTGGGCTAGGATTTTGAGCTCCTGGACTCTCCCACCTCACACAGTCCTAGACCCCAGGCTCCAGCCCAAGATTGAACGTCTATGCTGCAGTTAAAGAGCCCCACAACCTGAGCCCTGTGAGCTCAAGTCAGCTGGCATGAGCCAGCTGCAGGTTTTTAATTGCAGGGTAGACATTCTCTGAAGAGGCAAGATGAAGTGGAAAGTGGCCCAGACATCTTCTCTTAAGGGGAGTTACTGACAGTGCAGGTAGAAGGCTGATTTCATGGGCCTCCAACAGACGGCTAAGAGGAAATCCAACTCTGTTGAGAGGAGGCAGAAAGGAGTGCTATGAAACTCACCTTACATGGTTTCAAATAAATATTTGTCTTAATTTTGTTGGGGTTGGGTGAATCTGCAACCCAAAACTCACAAATCTGCATGGATGGTAAATTTGGCTAAAACTCATAAAAACCCAGATCAGCTGATACTTATCAGTTACAGTGAGTATGAATCTCTAACACTGGAGTGAATTATGTCATTCAATGGACTAGAGTCACTACTTTTCAGCAGGCAATGCCTAATCATAGTTCATTTACCTGTTGCCATTGTGGAAATCTGGTTGCATATTTGAATTTTTACAAATGTGTGGAAAATTTGAAATAAAACAAATAAACAAAGGTATGTATTGTGTGAAGGCTAATTACAGATAGCAGTGAGAATTCTCTTCAGTAGTCAAGGAGGAAAATAGCAATCCATTTACAGTGAAAGGTCTATCAGGTCTGAGTAGCATACACCAGTTTAGTTTGATAGTATTATAAATATTCTTGAGCTCCACTACCACTTCCTTTTCAGTTCAGGGGTATGAATGCCTTCTGTGACCTAATTAGCAAAGGCATTAAGTAGTCTCCATGTTAAGAGGAGGGATAGCTCAGTGGTTTGAGCATTGGCCTGCTAAACCCAGGCTTGTAAGCTCAATTCTTGAGGGGGCCATTTAGGGTTCTAAGGCAAAAATCTGTTTGGGGATTGGGCCTGCTTTGAGCAGTGGGTTGGACTAGATAACCTTCTGAGGTCCCTTCCAACCCTGATATTCTATGATAATGGGAAAGATTCTGATTTCCTGTTAACTTTAAGGAGTTTTGGGTGAGCTTCTTCATTCTTTTTCCCCCTCTAAATTCTCAACTCTAAAGTTTTGTGTCACAGTGCTAGTTAGAGCTGGCCAGAGCCAAGATTTCCCACCCATGGGATATGCCAACATTCTGATTTTTTTTATTCTCAATTGGAACAATAATAAATAAACAAATAAATAAATAAATAATCAAAAATTTTGAACTTTACCACATAACAAAATTTTGAAATTTCATTTGGGAAAAACTGAAATGACATTTCATTTTGACGTTTTCAAAAATTGCTTTGATAAGGTTGAAATAACTTAGATAAGGTAGAAACATTTAGTTTTGACTTTCTCGACTTGACTACTATATTATGTCACGTCGTCATTATATTATACATATGTATATATATTATACACATTATATTATGACATGACATAACAATTGAAATGATTTGACTTTTGTATTATAAATTGTAATATAACAAATCAAAAATATAATAAAGTCAAAATGAAATATTTCAATAAGGTTAAAATGAATCATTTTGATAGATTTTTCATTGAAAATTCCAATGCATTCGATATGTTCCCATGAAATGTTTGGATTTAATCAAATCAGCATTTTCCAGCAAAAAAACATTGTGTCAGAATAATTTTGACCAACTTTAGTACTAATGTTTGATATGAATCCCTTCCCCCAGGTGCTAAATTGAATTATATTGCACTTATATATATCAGTGGCTTACTTTTTCAACCAATTTCTCTGTAATCACTCCTGTGTGCTATTTAGTTCCAAGGAAAGTAGCCTTCTCAGGAACCAGCTGTGCCAAAGAGCAATTGTATAAGGGTCCTCCTCCAAACCTTGTCTTAGCAGCTGTTTCCCAAAACATTCTACAAACATAACTAAACTAAAAATCATAATGTCTTCGGCTTGAGAAAATTACATGTTTTGTTCATTGAGAAAGTGATACATTTTCCATGAGTCAATGCAGAGAAATTACCAGGGGCTTCTTCACATCTGTTCAGTGAAAATCTTCTGCTGCAATGCACCAATTTTTAATTGGAAAGGAAGCACTGAAGAAAATACATTTTAAACTAAATAAGGAAGCACCACTTTATATACAATTTTTAGCGAGGTAAAATGAGCATAAAAAAAGACAATGCTCCTCTTAGATCCTTTGCAAGTTCCCGTTCTATCACAGTGCAAGAAGGAAGAAAGTCATCATGTTAAGTCTCTATTATTTAGCATGATTCTTTGGTGCAAGTTCACTCAAATATTCTCCTCCTTTATTTGCACTGCAGGTCTCTCTCTCTCTTTGCCTATTCTGTACACATCCCACATGCAGAATTGCAGAGTAACAATAGAGACACCCCAGAGAAGAGATCCACCCTGAGAATTGGAGAGGAGAATTTTGCCTGGAGGCTCTGTTCTGACTCTTAATCCTTATGGGCCACTTTGTGTCCTTGGTACCCTGAAGCTTGCTGGAGGGGGCAGCTCCACAACCATAATTCCCAGGAGGATTTCTAGCTGACTGAGGCATGGTACCAAAAAAGAGTGACTCTGGCAAGATTGCCAGACCAATGTTTGTATTGAACATTATATCTTGTCACTGAAGACATCTTTATCCTTCTGCTGAGCCACAGTCACATCTCATCAACTGCATTCAGTTCACACATATATTTTGTAAAGATTATATCAGCGGTTCTCAAACGGCGGGTTGGGACCCCATTTTAATGGGAATGCCAGGGCTGGTGTTAGACTCGCTGGGGTCCAGGGCTGAAGTTCGAGCCCCACCACCCAGGGCCGAAGCCTGAGACCCACCGCCCGGGGTCACAGTTGAAGCTTGAGCCCCACCCAGGGCAGTGGGGCTCGGGCTTTGGTTTCCATCCCCACTCCTCGGGTCATGTAGTAATTTTTGTTGTCAGAAGGGGGTAGCAGTGCAATGAAGTTTGAGAACCGCTGGATTACATTGAAATGCTGCCAGAATTAGTGTCTAAGTCTCCATCCTATTCTAAACACAGCACACAAACATTGGCTTAGTGGCCAGAACTCTCCTCCCCAGCCTTCCGTTTTCCTCCCTTCTTAGTTTAAGAACCATAAACCTCAGCCTAAACTTCCCCCTGAGCTAGGCTATTCCTAGAGTTCTCCCAGTGGCAATCCCTCTGCAGGGCCGCCCAGAGGATTCAGGGGGCCTGGGGTCTTCGGCGGCGGGTCTTGGGGCGGAAGGACCCTCCCACCGCAGGTCTTCAGGGCACTTCAGCGGCGGGTCCCGGAGCGGAAGGACCCCCCGCCGCTGAATTGCCGCCGAAGACCCGGAGCGGAAGAAGCTCCGGGGGCCTGGGCCTCGCGAGAGTTTTCCGGGGCCCCTGGAGCGAGTTAAAGACCCTGCTCCAGGGACCCCGAAAAACTCTCGTGGGGGCCCCTGTGGGGCCCAGGGAAAATTGCCCCACTTGCCCCCCCTCCCTGGGCAGCCCTGCCCCTCTGTCCCAACTCTAGGTCCTTCTGCCTTACAGAGAGACTCTCTAGGGGACTGATTTACTATCTTACTACATTTTTACGCCAGTGTGAATTTAACAATGGTGTGTGGGTAGAAAGGAGTCGTTTTAAATTGTTGGACACCAAGTCATTTTATTTTAAAATTAATGAAAATATTTAGTCCAGCAAAACAAGAAATGGTAGGCCTGCTCTCCTGAATTGTTTCTTTTACTACCAACTCAGGGGTGAGACTCCCACTATTTTGGAACATAAGAATGGCCATGGCCAGACCAACAGTCCATCTAGTCTAGTATCCTGGCTAGTGCCAGATGCTTTCAAGGAACTGAACAGAAGAAGACAATATCGAGTGATCTATCCTCTGTTGTCCAGTCCCAATTTCTGGCAATTGGGGGTTTAGGGCCACTCAGAGCACAGGGTTGCTTCCCTGACTGTCCTTGCTAATAGCCATTGATGGACCTATCCTCCATGAATTTATCTAATTCTATTTTTTGAACCCAGTTATACTTTTGGCCTTCACAACATCCCATGGCAAAATGTGCTCCCGGTTGACTTTGCATTGTGGGAAGAAGTACTTCCTATTGTTTGTTTTAAACCTGCTGCCTTTTAATTTCATTGAATGATCCCTTGTTCTTGTGTTATGTGAAGGGGTAAATAACACTTTTTCTCCATACTATTCATGATTGTATAGACCTCTGCCATATCCCCCCTTTAGCTGTCTCTTTTTTAAGCTGAGCAGTCCAAGTCTTTTTAATCTTTCTTCCAATGGAAGTTGTTCCATACCACTAATCATTTTTGTTGCACTTCTATGCACTTTTCCCAATTCTAATATATCTTTTTTGAGATGGAGCAACTAGAACTGCACACAGAGTTCCAGTTGTGGGCACACAATAGATTTATACAGTGGTATTATGATACTTTGTTTTATTATCTATCCTTTTCCTAATGGCCTGTACCATTGCTAGCTTTTTTGACTGACACTGCACACTGAGTGGATGCTTATAGAGAACTATCCACAAGGACTTCAAGAGCTCTTTTTGGAGTGGTAACAGCTAATTTAGACCCCATTGTTTTGTCTGTATAGTTGGAATTATGTTTCCCAATGTGCATTACTTAGCACTTATCAACATTAAATTTCATCTGCCATTTTGTTGCCCAGTTACCCTGGTTTGTGAGATCCTTTTGGAAATCTTTGCCGTCTGCTTTGGACTAAAGCAGGGGTGGGCAAACTTTTTGGCCTGAGGGCCACATCTGGGTATGGAAATTGTATGGCGGGCCATGAATGTTCACAAAATTGAGGGTTGGGGTCAGGGCCGGCTCCAGGCACCAGCCTGGCAAGCAGGTGCTTGGGGCGGCCGCTCCGGAGAGGGGTGGCAGGTCCAGCTATTCGGCGGCAATTCGGCAGACAGTCCCTCACTCCCGCTCGGAGCGAAGGACCTCCCGCCGAATTGTCGCCGCAGATCACGATCGCGGCTTTTTTTTTTTTTTTGGCTGCTTGGGGCGGCCAAAATCCTGGAGCCGGCCCTGGTTGGGGTGCAGGAGGGGGTGAGGGCTCCAGCTGGGGGGTGCAGGCTCTGGGGTGGGGCTAGGGATGAGGGGCTTGGGGTGCAGGAGGGTGCCATAAGAACCTGACATGAACCAGCGACCTAGCGAAGGAAAACCTGCAGACTGCTCAGGGGGCCCAAGCCCAAACCTACAACCAAGGGGCCCAAACCCGGACCTTTGAACCCGGGACTGGGTCCTTGTGTTGCTCCCCTTTGAGAAGTCCAAGCTGCTAGCCCAGTGGCAAGGCCCCTACAGAATCATCCGCCAAGTTGGCCCCGTTACTTATGAGGTCTGCCAACTGGAGCAATGGAAGAAGCCCCAGGTCTATCATGTAAACCTCTTGAAGGCCTGGTGTGGGCGGGAGGGTCTGCTAATAACCCCACCACTGAGCAGCAAAAACAAGCAAGATGTCTGTTGGAGGCCTTCCCCCGGACATTCACAGCGATACCAGGACAGATCCTGCTGGCCCAGCATGTCATCTGGACCCCCCTGGGAGAGGCAGTTTTGGAAAAACCCTGACCCCTCCCACACCGCCAGCAGGATGTGATGGAGTAAGAAGTGCACGCGATGCTGGAGCTAGGGGTCATAGAATGGTCACAAAGAGAGTGGCGCAGCTGCATTGTGCTTGTCCCTAAGCCCGATGGGACCCGTCGATTCTGTATTGATTTCTGGAGAGTTAATACCATTTCTAAGTTTGACGCATACCCAATACCCTGGGTAGATGAACTACTCAACTGTTTAGGGGAAGCATGCTATATTACCACCCTAGACTTGACGAAGGGGTACTGGCAGATCCCGCTGGACCTAAGCTTGAAGGAGAAGATGGCCTTTGCTACCCACAGCAGCTCTACCAGTTTACCCACATGCCTTTCGGACTCATGGGGCCCCTGCGACCTTCCAGCAGCTGATGGAGCGCCTACTCCAGTCACACCTGGAGTATGCCGCCATCTACCTGGATGATGTCATGATCTACCACCATCACTGGGAGGAGCACCTGAACTAGGTGGTGGCTGTTCTATGAACTCCCTGAGCCATGGGACTGACGGCCAACCCCAAGAAGTGCCGAATCAGCTACCAGGAGACCACCTACTTGGGGTACGTCCTGGGACGGGGGAAGGTGCATTCAGCCCATTCAAGAACACACTGCCCTGACCATAAAGAAACAAGTGAGACAATTGCTGGGGTTGGTGGGCTACTACTGCCGCTTCATCCCCACCTTCGCCTCGATTGCCACCCTCCGACAGAACCCCTAACAAAGAACCAACTGCAAGATGTCACCTGGTCCCCCGAGTGTGCCAAAGTGTTCAAAACTCTAAAGGACCATCTCTGCCATGAACCAGTGCTTTATAGCCCCGATTTCTATCATAGGTTTGTGGTCCAGACCGATGCCTCGGCAGTGGGACTCAGGGCTGTCCTCTCTCAGACCCTCGAAGGAGAGGAACACCTTGTCCTTTAGATTAGTTGGAAGCTCTTCCCCTGAGAATGCAAATATTCAACCTTCAAGAAGGAGGCCCTGGCAATTAAATGGGCAGTGGAGGCCCTTCGATATTACCTCCTGGGGGACTCCTTCATTGTGGTCAAGGATCATGCCCCCTCAAGTGGCTTCAGACCATGAAACACACTAACGGGAGGCTAATGAGGTGGTACCTCACACTTCAACTGTTTGCATTTACCATACAAAATAGGGCAGGTAAGGAGAATGCAAATGTGGATGGGGGACGGGGACCATACAAGCCCTGGAGAGTGGGGGTTGGACTTGAGGTGGGTGGGTGTAGCGAGGGGGCATGGTCTCCCTCCCTGATGGACAGGGAGAGAACCATGACTGTCCCCTTGTGGGAGGAACTGGGATACTCACGGCTACCTCGCCAGAAGCAGAGGTGAGGCAGGAACTGGAAATATAAAAGGCTGGCCCTCCAGCTCAGTTGGGCCAGAGCTGCCGAAGGAGCAGGACGTCTCCCCCTGCTGCTGGAGCCGGACCTGACGGAGCCCACTACACTGCCAGAGACCCAGAAGGACTGCTGGAGTTGCCAGACACTGGGGACACCGAGGAGCTGTTGGGGCTGCCACTAGCCGTCTACCCCAGCAAGGTGAATGACAACCATGGAACCCAGGTACCCCCTGACTGGGAGTAGGGTGACCAGATAGCAAATGTGAAAAATTGAGACAGGGGTGGGGGGTAATAGAAGCCCATATAAAAAAAAAAGCCCCAAATATCAGGACTGTCCCTATAAAATTGGGACATCTGGTCACCCTAACTGGGAGAGTAGGAAGGAGCTCAAAAGAGCCGAATAGGGTTTGGCTGTGTTGCAAACTGCAAGTCGACCAGCGTGTTGTGGCCAGATTGCCCCGCTGACCCAGTTTAGGCCCTGGAGTGGGACACAGTGGAGTGGGTGGGCCTGCATCCCCCTATTCTCCGCCACCCTACCCCTGGGAGTGGCAGCCTCCCCATCTTTAGGCCAGGAGGCCTGCATTGGTCTGGCGCCCGCCCGAGATAGGACGCTAGATGGTTTGGCTGGCTCTCTTGCCAAGAACTAATCCCCCGTAGATTGCTGTGTTGCGCTACCTGACTGTAGGCCAGAACCATTACTTGATGCTGTCCCACCCTGATTGAGGGCCCCGGGCAGACAGATGCCCTACTGCTCTTCCTGACTGCATGCCAGAGCCATTAACTGATTACGCTCCCGCCCTGATTGAGGGCGCCAGGCCTATAGACTTACTGCTACACTGCCCGTCTGCTGGCAAGAAGCATTAACTGTGTGCTGTCCCACTCTGGCTGAGAGCCAAGGCTCACAGACCCAATTGCTGCCCAGCCTGGACTGCAGGTGTGGACCTACTAACTGTTGGCTAATTCCCCCCCATGAACGGAGTCACTATAGGAGCATTGCAGTGAGAGGGTGGGGTCTCCCTCCCTGATGGATGGGGAGAGAATCATAGAAGATTAGGGTTGGAAGAGATCTCAGGAGGTCATCTAGTCCAATCCCCTGCTCAAAGCAAGACCAACACCAACTAAATCATCCAAGCCAGGGCTTTGTCAAGCCGGGCCTTAAAAACCTCTAAGGATGGAGATTCCGCCACCTCTTTAGGCAACCCATTCTAGTACTTCACCACCCTCCTAGTGAAATAGTGTTTCCTAATATCCAACCTAGACCTCCCGCACTGCAATTTGAGATCATTGCTTCTTGTTCTGTCATCTGCCCCCACTGAGAACAGCCGAGCTCCATCCTCTTTGGACCCCCCTTCAGGTAGTTGAAGGCTGCTATCAAATCCCCCCTCATTCTTCTCTCCTGCAGACTAAATAATCCCAGTTCCCTCAGCCTCTCCTCATAAATCATGTGCCCCAGCCCCCTAATCATTTTCATTGCCCTTCGCTGGACTCTCCAATTTGTCCACAGCAACCACCTTACAGTTCTCAAAAAAGTATTTTTTAAATTCAATAATTCTTAGAGTGTCTTTAGCTTATTAGTTATTAAATAAGTTGTTGATTCTTCATAACAATTTTGGAAAGATTAATCTTGTTTTCCTGAACTGACTGAGGGAGTCAATTGAGCACTGGCAATAATTAATGTTCAGTTAATATAAATAATCTATTCTTAAATAGCTTCTTACATTAGTAATTTGATTAGCAAGGTCATTAGATTCCATGCTGGTACATAATTTTTTAACCATTTACATAGCAATCATATTAGGAAATCATATTAGGAGCTTTGCATTTAGTTAAGATATTTGCAAGTATGCAAAGGGGTTTGCCATTTCAACATTTAAGAAATAGACAAAAGGTTTAAAATATTTCCTACTGCACATATTTTTTCTGGAGTTTTAAAGACGCAAGCAGAGGTTTTTCTATAAAAGAAAAGGGGGCAGAGGGGAATGGTATAGTCCACTTTACCACCTAGATTTATTGCTCTGATAAGACTTTCCCGTTTCCTACCTTCGTTTTTAAAGTATACTGCATAAAGAACATCCTCACATTTTTTCCAACTTGATCAGGTCTTTATTTAAAACATGACTGTTTTGTGTGCTCTGTATTCCTAACATTAGGATTACATTTGTACCAAACCTATATCTTATGTAAGAGGGAGGTGTCCTAGATAAGACATTTTTTTGGTTTGTCTGTTGACCCAAGCTCCTTAGAGTTACAACCTTATTGTTATAACAATTAAATATTTTGTACAAAACACCCATTTTAATAACCAATACATCTTTTAAACATAGCACAAAAGAAAACAGTATAAAGTTAAAGCAAGGTAAAGTTTAAAATGCAGTTTTCCTGAGTTTCTGTAACACTGTTGGGTAATAAACATGGTTTTATGGCTAAGGAGGTGTTATCTTCCTGGCATTTGCTTTTCTCTATGGTGACAGATGCAGAAGCCTCCTGGAATTTCTTTGATTAGCTTGAACATTTTTCTTATAATCACATGGAAGAAGTTAATAGATTTTGGAAGAAAATGATAGTGTCTATAAACCATTTGATGGTGTTGTTTGAATGCAATATATTGGAGGCTGCCAGAAGATGGTACTGTGGTTTTTCTATGTTTAAGAGCAAACTCTCAAGGAGGATGGGAGGGTCAAAGTAAGGAAACTGCTGAAAGCAGGAATAGCTACCACTTCTCTGTGTAAATGTGCATGTAATTCTAGTAAGACCTGGGAACAGCACTTTGCGCTGTTAGATTGGCCAAACCACGTGAAACTTGCTTGGTTTAATGATGAACTTGAAACTCAGAAAAGGTTTGTCCAATGAACATGAGCTGATCAATCAACATATTTTACACCAAAACCCTGGCAACTTTATGTTTTTTAAAAAAAGCCCACAAAACCAGGTGAAGGTTAGCAGCATTGACTGGGTTGTATGTTGAGTTTGGGGCTCATTTGAACCCAGGAACTCCAAGTGAAATACAGGGGCTGCAAACACACAAGGACCAAAGAAAATGTGCACATGAACTCACTGTGATTTTTGCACAGCTGGCTTGCTTGCATCATGGAGTGAATAGCCCCAAAGCTGACACTCTCCCGGTGCCATTCCTACTATATGTATTCCCTTGCAGCTTGAGCCAACCTGCCTACTTTCCATTCCTGAAAACATCCCTGTTTATAAAACAGCAGTTCTGTTAGACAGGCCAAAGAATAGCGCGCAAATGTTCAGTTAACAAAGGAATGTTTAATTCTCATTGCAACATAATGACTTTGCATGGGGTAACTAATACAAAGCAGACAGCAAGAGGGTATCTGAGCCCTTCCTAAGCAAACATTATTTCTCACTTCTCATGCAGAGAAAGGACTTATCAGTAAACAACGTTACAGCCCTGGCTGAATATAGGCATTGTATTATACCAAACCAATTCCCAATCAAAGGCTGGAGATGGAGTAACCTGCACTGCAAATGAGCTGAAGCAATAACTTCCCCAGTAATTTCAAGTGAATTGTGTAAACAGCGGATGGCTCACTTAATTAGAGCAATCTGGGAAAAGGACTGCAAGAGGCTGGCTTAGTTTTCATACTATTTTCTGCCATGTTCATCAACTGGATTCTTCTGTCAAGTGACATTATCTTAATTTTCCTTTGATCTAAATTAACTCTGACTGAATTTTCCTATTTTTGCATCTTCTTAATTTGTTATTCCTTAATCATATCAAAACGTCCAATTGAGTCAAAATGACATTTTTTTTTATTGACAGTAACTTTTCAGAGATCTACATTTTTATGTAGATACCACTTCTAATGATACCACTTCTCTAGCTAGAGAAGCAGCTTTTTAGTTACTCATGGTCTTTTTCCATGCACACTGTTTATAGAACTGGTTAAAACTCAGGAATTTTTATTTGGGAGAAATTTTGAGTTTTCAGAATTTAGTTTAGTTCTGAATTAGAACAAAACCCAAATGTTTTGAAATGTTTCGCAAACCAGAAATCTAAACAAAAAAATTGTTTCAAAACCATGGACATATGGTGATTCAGAAACATCCTGGCCTGGACTGGAACTACTGGCTGAAATTCACATTCTCGATATTAGCTGTGCTTTTACAAGACATTTAAGTTCAACAAGCCATCAATTTTTCCATGAAACTGTTTCGTCAGAAAATTTCCAACCAGTGCTAATTATTTATAACTATTGTGATGGTGTTTTTAAAAGCTCATCATTAATACTGTACTTAGGCCCAAATTTAACAAACATTGAATCGGCAACAAATGCATGGTGGAGGAGCTCACAACACGATGGCAATATATAAGTTTTCACTGGTCACTTGAGGAGAAATTCACTGCTGTGAGAGGGCCAGCACAAGTAATGGCCATCATTTAAGTCCCCTTAACTGCTCATATCAGTATTTAACTTGGTCTTCAGTGATTCAAAGGTCATATGAGTTTCACCATTGAGTTGTAATCCTGCTTCTATCGAAGTAAATTGGAAGAGTCCTATTGACTTGAACAGAGAAGGATCCTTGTTTAGCAAATGTCTCAAACTTCTGAACCCTAGTGCGCTTCATGTCCCATTCTTCTCTTGCTCCAGGAAGTCAATCCAGTTAGTGCCTATATTTTAAGGGTTATCCTTCCTTCTACTTTGGGTATTTTTCCCTTGCCTCCTATAAAATCTGCCTTCAACTATTGTTGTTGTTTTGGATACTGTTAATACCTTCCACTCATCAGACCATTTCTCATATTTGAAAAGTATATTGGCTTATAGTTGCAAAGACTTCTATCTATTATGAATGATACAAATTGTCTTCCTTATGAATAATTCTTTGAGGGATGCGTCATAATACTGAAGGCTTTTCTTTCTCTTTTCCCTCCAGTCTGTGGTTTAGTGATCACCCTTGATATTACAGAAATCAAATATTCTCCTTTGTCTAGATCATCAATTATGACTCCTCCATAATGTAATTTTTTAGCCTTGAGATATCATTAGAATTCAGTGCGGTGGGGAGAGGTCTCCAATGGAATGCTTCATTATGTACTATCAACTAATCATTAGAGCATATCATCATTGAATTATGTTTCTGTTTTCTTTCTAAGTTATAAAAGCAAAATGATCTACATCCCATCTACCTTGGTCTGAATCACACTGTACCTCAGCACCCCACCACAAAACTAAAATGAAAATTGAATCAGAAACACACTCTTCATGCTTCTCTAAGCAGGCTGGGGGAGGTATTCAGCACAGATATACTTTTGGACATAGTGTACCCAGGGGTGAAAGTAACTTAAGGGCCAGAGCAAGGTGGGGGGCCCCCCTCAGGCAGAAGGGGCGGGGCCTTGGGTGGAAGGGGATGGGCCTTTAAATCCCCGGGCCCTTAACATCGCCACCAGAGCCTGAGGGCTCCCGGCCACCACCGCTACCCCGGGGCTCTGGCTGTGATAACAGTAGCTGGGAGCCCCAGGGCCTTTAAATTGCCACCAGAGCCCCAGGGCTCCTGGCCACTGCTGCTACCCCAGGAGGCAGCTTCCCCAGGCCAGAAATTTAAAAGGGCCCTGGGCTCCCGGCAGTGACCAGAGCCCCTGGCCCTTTAAATCGCCACCAGAGGCCTGCTTCTGGGAGCTCTGGGCCCTTTAAAACGCTGTCAGAGCCCTGGGGCTCCCAGCCATTGCCGCCACTGCTACCCCAGGGCTCTGGCAGCGGGGCTCTGGCGGCGATTTAAACAGCTAGGGGCTCCGGTTGTTGCCGGGAACCCAGGACCCTTTTGTATTGTCGGCCTGGGGAAGCTGCCCCCTGCTGGTACGGTTGGTTGTGTCGGTCTCTTGCCGTACGGTCAGGGCCGGCTTTAGGCCGATTCAGCCGATTTGGCTGAATTGGGCCCTCCGCTAAAAGGGCCCCGCGCCACAGCTCTCCACCCCGCCCCCAGCTCACTTCCCCCTCCTCCCGCGCCCCTGCTTCCCGCGAATCAGAGGTTCGCGGGAAGTCTGAAAAGAAGCAGGGGCGGGCAGGCAGCACCTGGTAAGCTGAGTCAGGGGTGTGGGAGTGGGATGTGAGAAGCGCTCCGGGGAGGCGCGGCCCAGTCCGGCCCCGGCCGAGCACCTCCGGCCCCAGCAGCTCCGGCCCCGGGGCACCGGCTCCGTTCTGGCCGAGCGTGCCGTCCCGGCCCCCGCGGCTCGGCTCGGCTCCGGCCCAACTCCCTCAGCTTGGGCCCGGCCCCCGCAACTCAGCTTGGGCCCGGCCTGGCCCGGCCCGGCCCCCGCGGCTCAGCTCGGGCCCGGCCCCCGCGGCTTGGCTCGGCTCGGGCCCGGCCCCCCGGCTTGGCCCCCCGGTCCGGCTCGGGTTCGGCTTGGGCCCGGCCCCCCGGCTCAGCTCAGGCCCGGCCCCGGCTGAGCGGCTCCAGGCCAGACCCAAGCCCCACGACCCTGGCTGGAGCTCCGGCCGGAGCGCAGCCCGATTCCTGGGGGCGGGGCTTGCGGCAAGCCACGCCCCCATGAATCGGGCCCCGCTCTTGCTAAAGCCGGCCCTGCGTACGGTACCAGCTTACTTTCACCTCTGAGTGTACCTTTTAAAAATTCCTTCCTTCCCCACACTGTGAAAGTCTCTTCCTTATGGAATTATCCTTTAAAATTTAAATGAGAAAGCATTCATGGCTAAATTTGGTGGCCTGCGTTATCCATCAGATCGGACTAGATGATCATAATACAGTAGTTCCTTCTGGACTTAAATTCTATGTATAACCTTTTAGTGATTTTTTTGAATGATCTGATAAAATGTAATGGAAAATTCTCTCTCTTCTATGGAATAGTTTAAAAATATATAGAAAGTTTATCATATTCTACTAAATGCTATTGATTTTCAGAGTTAATTTCTATAGCACCCCAGTAAATTTCTGTAAGCCATAGTGTTTTCACCCCTACTTCAAGGTCTTAAATTGGGCATAAGTGGTGCAGGCCTTCAGCACAGCATTGCATTTCACTCTTAGTTCCTTTCTTTATTAAAGATAAAGAGAATTGTTGATCATACACATTATTTTCTTACATGAGTATTAAAGGAGAGGGTGACAAATAGGAGATTTCTTAGTTTGAGTTTAAAAAAAATACATGAATTGAACCTTGTTTGTCCGTAAACAGCAAAGCGTACTGAGTCCAGGCAACACATGTAGTTGAGCTAACCCATGGACTTTGAGATCTATTCTGAAAACTACTATGTAAGAGCAAGGTATTATCATTATTATTTATTATTTCCATACACAGAGAACAAAAAATATCCTCCCCCCTCTCATTTTGGAGCAAGGAGAACAAGAGCAAGAAATAACAAAAGTTCAGCGTGCATGGGAGAGCCCAGTGTGTGTCTGCTCTGCCGAGCATGGTGGAGCAACCTGGAGACAGGCAGAGTTCTTAAATATTTAATAAATGCAGTGGCCATGGAAACAAAGGCATCAAAGTTTTATGTACACCGCGTCTTAAAGAAAACCTTCATTTTTAAAATAAGGACATTTTCCTCCTAACTGAAGTTGAACTAACAACAACAGTGAGTGGGCTGCTTGTCAGCAAATGTCTAGTGAACAAGCTTTAGGACTTTAGCGCCATGTATTTGATTCATGGCCTGCTTCTGCTTTTCCGGTAGTTTTACCACAGGGTAGCTTAATTGGGCCTGATTCTCACAATCATTGTGCAAAGTGGATCTAACATGCTAAAATATCGCTCAGGTAGCATTTCATACCAGCATTGTACAGAGTGTTAAATGATGACATATGGTGCAAAGGGAATCAGCTCCATTGACTTCATTGGTGTTACTCCTGAGCTATACCACTCTGAGTTCAGAATTAGTCCCTCGGTCTCACACACAGCCCTGAAAGTGCTCATTAGGTTTTCAGTGCCATTCAAGCCTCGGGGGAAAAAACCAAAACAATAAGTCAGTCACCAGGATTATCAAACTGCTGCAAGCAAAAAGCCACTGCAGCTTGAAACCCTTTATATAGTTACCAAGATTCCTGTCATTGTTTGTATTTGCAGAATTATGACCAGGCTTTTCCTTCTCACACTCATAGTATGGAGAAGCAAACCTGCATGGTAGCTGCTGCAGATGTTTTTCTTTATTATAAACTCTGCAGGCATGTAGGAAGGAGATGGCAGGTGAAGTTGCTGCCCCGCCACCCCCTGGGGAAAAAAAGTGAGAGGGCAACTACTGGTAACTTGCTCTAGCTCTACATGAATTTTTAGAGTAGCAAAGCTCTCACTGAGGAGTGAGCTCTTTAAGAATCAAGCACTGAACCCCAAATCTCCCTGGGTGAAATCCTGCCATCACTGCTTTCTGCCACAGCTTTCTCAGCTTCCCATGAGTGATATCCTGTCCCACTAAATCATGTACTGGCAATAAAATACATTTCCTCCTCTTTGTTGTCTGCTTTACTGTCTAAGTTGGGACATCCAAAATTTGACCTAGTTTATTATTTCCCCAGGTGTCTCTGCAAAAGCCACGCATTGCTTTATGTACACCTCTTTGACGAACAAAAGCTTCAGGCACGGGGGGTGGGGGAGGGAGGAATATACAGCACTCCTTGCCTAAGTTTAGAAATGGTTGAGGGCAGGCATCAAAAGCCAAGTGAGGCTGAGTTATCATAGACCCTTCCCTGTTTGTGAGCAGAAAAGATATGCCCAGCTTCTTTGTAATCCAAAACAATGTGAAACCGCTCTGAATTGGTGGTTCGTTACTCCTGGAACTCAGCGCTGGTTCTTTCAGATTCACAAACCATTCTAGCAAACTGGGGCCTGGTTTCATAGATTCTAGGACTGGAAGGGACCTCGAGAGGTCATCGAGTCCAGTCCCCTGCCCGCATGGCAGGACCAAATACTGTCTAGACCATCCCTGATAGACATTTATGTGACGTTTCATGTGACTCTGGGCTGATTTATGGTTTTGCGTCTCTGCAGATTGTGCATCTCTGCTGCTCTTGCAGGTTTTAATGGTTTTAGAGCCTGAGCCAAAACCTAAGTGATGGCAACAGAGATTTCCAGTTGACTTCAAGGGACTTGGGACTAAGCCTTTGTTTGAAAACTGGTGAAACTCTTGAGTCAAAACCCCAAAGGAGATTGATGGCATGATCCCTGATGAATCACAATAGCCAGTTTCTGCCCAGCTCTAGTGAGCAGCCCTGCCATAGCACAAGTGTGTGTGTGTGTGTCTGTATGCACACATATCTTTGTGCATGTGCAGAGTGGGAGAAAAAGACATTTGCGGGAACCACAGATTTGAGTTTCAAGTGTTTAACAAATTAAAAGAAATTCTTTTAATTAAGAAAAATACTTTTAAAGTCTCTCAGTTTGACAAGCCAAATTGCCACTGTTATGATTAGCATTCCAGAGCAGCCCTATGGCATAACTGGCCTCTCATTACATGGCTCAGAGTTATGAGCACTCACATTCTGCCTCTTTCCTCTAAACTTTCTATCCCCTATGGATTAACGTAAAGGCTTCGCCTCAGGCCTTTGCTCTCCCATGTAACATCCTAACCTTATCAGATTTTCTCATGCATATGCTTATTCTCACAGCCTTTCTTCATGTTTTCAGCTGTGGGAATTCCTGCCACCTGCAGTAACTGTAATTCAAATGACACGCTGTGATTATCAAACTATTGTTTTTCTCGCATTATCACTACATAACCCTCAAGCGAACGCAGCCCAACACACTGATGTGTTTTACTTCAGTGGGAGGCTGAAAATAGCATAACTTCTTGCTAAAGCAATCAAAAATGTGTCCCCGATGCAGCATCTTGACACAGGACAGCATTTCTGCCTCAGTCTAATCCTTGAGCATCCTAAAGAAGAATCTTTGCTCAGACCCACTGCATTGAATAAATGCCTCCAGTTTCTTAGTGAACTGTTTCTCACTTCCCTTCCTTTTCTATCTGGGTTTTCCCTTTAATGAGAGAGAGAGCTAAGCTGTGATGTTTCCAAACTTTCCAAAACTGAGGAAAGATTCAGATCACATGATCTGGCTCAGAACCATCATTCATCTTAATTTTCACCCAGTGAAGCATACACTGGCATTTTAGATAAGAGTGGGAAATGGTTTTCCTGTGGTTACAAGCCCTATTCCCATTTCTGGATCTTTAATTTCCTCATGGGGAAAGACCCATACCAAAACTCCAGCTCTGAGGTGTCTGAATTTTCCAAATGATCCCTATGTTTAGAATGGGTGTGACCTGAAAGCCCTAATCTTAATACACCTCTACCCCGACATAACGCAACCCAATATAACATGAATTCAGATATAACGTGGTAAAGCAGCGCTCTTGGGGGGCAGGGCTGTGCACTCCAGGGGATCAGAGCAAGTTCGATATAACGCGGTTTCACCTATAACGCGGTAAGATTTTTTGGCTCCCGAGGACAGCGTTATATAGGGGTAGAGGTGTATATACACCCAGGTCTGAGACATTTAAAAGCAGATTGAAATGTACCTTGAGCCCATCCCGGTTTGTATGTAGCCCTTTCACTTTTGCCAGAGAGATTTTTCTCTTCTTGGTCTCTTACTTTAGGGGATGAGTCACTGCAAATTTACATTTCTTATTCCTTAAAAATGCTGCAGTATGTTGGCATGTTACAGTGGATTGTTATGTAGGACATCTTAAAATTAGAGCTGTGTCAGTCATTACATACCCACAATCCTGTTCTACCCACTGGCAGCCACTTTTAATACTAAAAGTCACTTTGTCCATTAGTTATTTGCCATAGGATGAGAATTATCCTGCACAATGTCAGCAACTAAAATCTTTTGGGATAGTTTGGTTTTTAAAATATATATTATAAAAGTTTTCTCTGGAAAAATTTGCTGACAGGAGCAAATGTTTAAACGGGTCTTGACTGGGATGCTGAGCCTGTGCCCAGGACTTGTTTCCACTGAAACAGTTAGCTCAGTTTAGTACTTTTGTGTTACGTCACTCATGTTAACCTAGCTTGAGCAACCACATGAAATACCCCGAGCTATAAAGAGTGACTGGAATAACAGCTGATGAGTTGTTGTAACTCAAGTTCCCACATCCCCACTGGATCACTAGGTCAAGCTTCAGGAGCTCTTGAACTTCACCCCACAGCCTGGACAGGTCGGCTAGCTCAAGATTAAAGCACCACTTAACTCAAGCTAGAGATCTGCATGTGTGGACAAGAGTCGGGTTAGGCTCAACACGAGAGTTATAGTGTGAGCTAACAATGCTGTGAAGACAAGCTCACATGCAACCATCAGAAGCAGACAGCTACACCCACACAGACGAGTTAGAAATTGCTGTATCGGGGCCTTAGTTTCTTCCTAATTGGTTTAGTTTTGGGTAGAATTCACCCTGTGCAAAGGGCCAGCACTATGTTATATCTGCCAATTACTCCCCCCCCCCTTTTTTTCCCTATTAGCACAATACAGCAATGCTTGTGCTGTAAAGAGTCTGAATATTTTTCATTATTCGTTTATCTTTTAAGCACGGAAATATTTTTTTAGACTTCATAAGAACTGTTAGAATTTTAAAATGATAAAAATCTATAAAATGTTTCCATTCCTTTAAAATGTTGGTCTTTAAAAAAAATAAACACATGTATAATAATAAGCATTTCAGCAGCTGACTCTGATTGTGGAGTCCAGTCCATTTGTAACCACAGGTGTAAGGAAGCATCTTGAATAGTTTCTTTAGATTTACTCAAAGAGGGCCCAATTCTGTTGCCCATACACTGAGCAGTACTTCACTCATTGAAAGTAATGGGACTATTTGTACAGTACGATACTACCATATGCAAACCATGGTCCTGGCCCTAGACAGACAGTGCTTGGCCAGGGTTACATTCTGGTCTCGATGCACGAGCCCATTGTTGCTTTCATTCTCTATCACCTCTCCTTTCCAGCTGCAGTCTGATATCCATCCCATTTCCTCATTCTTCCCCTCTTCCTGTATCCTGAACATAAGAAGGATCATTTCTTTCTAGCAAGCAGTGAGCCTCCTGCTCCTTGCCTGCCTTGCTTCCCCTGCTAACTGGCCTCTTCCACATGTAGCCACTGTCCACCACGCCAGGAATTCCCAATGCTGACCAGCTGAATTCCCTGTTTGAGACAAGGGGTGGGATCCAGCAATGGGAATAGGGGCAAGCCTCTCCTCCAGAACAGGGAATCACCATCAGATCTGCTCACTCACACTTGCTCTGTCCAGGAATCCAACAAGGCCCTTTCCCCTGGCAAACTCAGTCAAGCCCACTCCCCTGGCCTCAAATCTAGAAAAGTGGCTATCCCCGATGTGTAGAAGACTCAAGGACTGGCCAGCAACCTAAGAGTTAAATGCCTTAATAAGCTGAGGGGTGTTCTGCCAACACAGGCAGAACCAAGGACTACTAACAGCCTGTTACCTGTTTAGTCTTTGGAAGGAGATATTGACAAGATACAGATAACACCATATGGAGATGAGTGAAACCACAATATGATTACTCTCCTTAGAGTGGAGTGAGATAACCAGAAGATGCAGTTTTTAGGATCTCAGTGTGGTAGCCAAAGATTTCAGCTTGCCTTATTTGAACTATACTGTTTGCCTTCTGCTGAGTGTTTAAACGATGGATGGAATATTTACTTAATAAAAAGCCAAAGGAAAGAACAAACGGAATCATCTGACGCATTCAAATCTATTTTTCTATTTCCGCTTGGCTACAAAGTTCCTGAAATGTGTGACTGCCCTGCAGGGAATGTGTCATTTTTAATGTGGGTGTTCCAAGTTATTTCCCCTGTGTAAAGGAAGAAATGATTATTAACATTAATGATGATAAGATGAAAGGAATCAGACTCCTGTTATTGAGGAAGAAAATCTCCAACTGCCAGATCTGATAAGGTGTTATTCTATAAATAGCTGACCGTGGCACAACTGTAATGGAAGTAGATGCTGATCGTAAAGAGCTCAGTTAGGTGGGAATGTCTGAGAAAAAGATTATGCAATAGCCAACAAAAGCTTCAGTCAACAAAACCGCATGCAACTGCGGGGAATGAACTAAAAATAAATCATGCTCACAATGCAAGAAATTCTCAACAAGAGAGATGGTAAGGAAGGGGAAATGTAACAATTTCCTACACACTTGGATTCCCTGAATTAAACACCTCAGATGATCCCAACTTTGTACAATGGCAATGCCATTATCTAGTCCCCATCTGCACTATGGAAATGGCTCTTTGCTGGCATCTGTTGACATCAATGGGTCCACCTTCAGCTAGTGTTGAGCATAGGTAGGGCCCTTCATTTTCAGTTTTTATTTTATTTAATTTTTGCTGGGAATTTATCAGTGTTTATTACCACAACAAAAAGAGGTGAAAATCAGTGCAAAAAAACTATTAATAATTTTTCTAGGTAAATATCAGGGTTTATTTTGGTGGCTGGAAAGAGAGGGGGAAAGTATTCAGTAGACTAATGCTTTGAATTCTGTTCATCAGTGTGGTTTGCTGCAGAACTAAAACAGAAATCAAAACACAATTCCACCTCTGAGTTTAAGAAAATAATATATCTCTAATCCCCAAATAAAACTTTTCATTTGAACAAACAGTTCACAGTTGTAGTTTTAGGACTATTAGCCTATAAATATTTACATTTAATACTTGGGTCACGCCATTTGCAGCACATACACTCAACTTCATCCTTTTAACCTGTTTTTGTTTTTCTAAAACTTTCGAAAACTTTCTTGTGTTCTGAAATGTATTCTGATATAGATTTTCATTTTCTTCCCATTTTAATGTGTCAAATCTTTAAACCATTATCTGCTAACAGCTTGAAACGTGTCTGTGGTAGGCATGAGATTCATCAGTATGTTCAGATGCGCACGCACTTCAGAGCTCACGTGCGTGCCTGTTTGTTTATTGTGCATATCTTCTAGACTAATACATAGCCTTACTTCAATAGGCAGCTTTGCATATACACACAGTGTATTATCAGAATACATATATCTCATGCAATCTATTGTATTTTCCTAATAAAACAAATAATTTTTATATATTTGGATGATACAAAAGTAGGGCAAAAATCAGAAAAAAATGAATACTACTTTTTGTAAAACATGGGAATTTTTCAGTAAAAATTGGTTTAAACTGAAAACAAAGGTGCTTAAGTGTAGGTTAGGAGGCAATTGCATCTAGTAGCTAGATCATTAGACTGGAAGCTAGGAGGCCTGGCTTCTGATCCTGCTGAGTGATTATGGACAAGTCACTTCACCTCTGTTTTCCCTCCCAATGTTATTCTGTCGTGTCTATTTACAGACTAAGCACTTCAGAGCAGAGACTGTTTCGCATTATGTGTTTGTGCAGAGCTTATCACAATGGGCCCTCGTTCAGAGCTGGGACCTAAGGCATTGATGGAAACATAAACAATAGTAATAACAGACAAAACAAAACCATTTCCAGCACCATCACAGGCAGTGTGACTGGGGCCATGGGTTCTCTGGCTTTTTCTGTAGTAGTGCTTGGATAAGTCTGTGCTGTTTTAAACAAGGCCAGCTGCTAACAGTTCACAAGGGATGGTATGCTGGCTGGAGATCATAGGCGCGGACTCCATGGGTTCTCCAGGGCTGGAGCACCCACCAGCAGCCCCTCTATCAGTTTCCCCACCAATGCCTCCCGCCCGCTGGTGGCCCTGTGGATCAGCACCTCCCCCTCTCTCCCCACTGTTTCACAGCATGCTCGAGGCTGGGAGGGAGAGGGAGAAGCGAGGACGCAGCACGCTCGGCGGAGGGGGAAGAACTGGGTGGGAAGAGGCAGGGACGGGGTGGAACTGGGAAGGAAGAGGCGGGGTGGAGCAGGGGTGGGAAGAGGCAGGGTGGGGTGGAGCAGGGGTGGGAAGAGGCAGGGTGGGGATGGTGCCTTAGGGGCACCCTCCCAGCACTTTGGAAAGCTGGCACTTGTGCTGAAGGTTTTAGAACACAGCATGACCCAGCCACAGCCTCTGTGCCAGGGATGGATAGAGGAAGGAGCTGGTTACTTCATCTCTGCACCAGCTAAGAACTTCGCCACACCAGGGGAATTCTTAGCTGGGAAGATCCAGCAGCCTTTCAGCCTCTAAGTCATGTCTGAAAGGAGCAAAGGGATCGGAATGCACAAGAGAATCTGGCTCAGTGATTCATCTAAAGCGTCAGTCATGTTCTCACAACAATGATGAACAGAGTTTTGTCCCATATACACTTGCAGTTATACTATTTTTGACAGCATGCTAGAAACATGGCCACAGCAGTTCAGTGTGGAATGAAACACCCTGTTCCCACTTAGTTATGCATTTACATCACTTGCTGGAATTTTTCCCACCCCTCTAAACTAGCTATAAACAAAGCCATTGTGTTTATCTCGTTGATTTATAAACGTTGTTTATACACAGATGGATGGTGGGGGATGAGAGCTTGCTGGTCCATCTGGGGCTCTTCCTATTGCTTCACAGGCTGATTAAATATGCCCTCTGTCCTATTTTACTGTTACTCGGCCATACCACCTGTCAAGATGTTTTTAAAAAATAGAAATAGATTCTTTTGAAATCTAGATGAATGGAGAAAATCCATCAGGCTGGTGGCCAGTGCTTTCAACGTTGTTTTAAAATGGCAGTGCCAGAAGAGGCGAGGAAGACGAAAGAGCCAGTGTTGTCTATGCTGAATGCACACACAGAGGCTACATAACTGGAAAATGATGTCCATCACCCTGAGAGTGTACAGGATTTTCAAAAGAATTCAACTCCTGTTTAGGCACCTAAATGTCAGATTTTGAAAGCTTCCTACGGCTCCCAGGGTGATATTTAGAGCCAGACTTTCAAAAAGCTCAGCACCCAAAATGCTGATCTGTTTGAAAATCTGGCAGTGACAGAAGCGAATGCCACATCATAGTAAAAGCCTCAGTCAAGCCTTTTCTTATCAAGGGAGTTATTTGCAGTTTGGTCTTGCTCTGCTATGACGTACATTATTTATTTAAATGGTAAAAGTCCATATATGATCTAGTACATTAAAAGATAAAGCAAAAAAAAAATGTTTCCAAGTTATACATATGCACCTTTAGGAGAGGATTCTGCCATCATTCATGCACGTGAGTAACTTACTCATAGTAGTCCCATTGGCTTTAAGCTATAAGTGCTTTGATATCCTGCGAGTAGATAAGGTCACATTTTTATTGGCTCAGCTTCTGTTGGTGAGCGAGACAAGCTTTGTGTAAGTTCTGTGTAAACTCTAAAACATGCCGTTCTCACCAACAGAAGTTGGTTCAATAAAAGATATGACCTCACCCACCATGTCTCTCTAATATCCTGGGACTGACATGGCTACAACAACATTCAAATCCTGTGACAGATTTCTGACAAGCATTTTGCCTAATGGTCAACAGCTGGTTTTCATAGTATGGGGATATGCTTAAATCGGGGATGAAAATGAACTCTGGTCTAGAGAATTAACAGTCCTTTTATTTTTGTAAAGTGCTCTGGGATTTAGGTATTAGATAAACACAATTCTCTTTTATTTTTTTCTATTTCACTTTGCATCTCCAGAACAGAGAAACAAAGTCTGTGTCAAGTTCTTGCTCTTTATTTGAAAAACTTTAGCCAAGTACCATCCCATTAAGTGCCATGTGGGCAGAAGAGAGGAATAGCAGAGTGTTATCTCCTACTAACTCACTGATTGACCTTCTGTAAGTCACTGCTCACTTTGACGAGTTTCAGTTTACTCGTCTACAAACTGGAGATAATACTTGCCTACCTCACAGGTGTGGTATAAAGATTGAATGCTTGAGGTATGTAGAGCACTTTGACAGCCTCAGATGAAAGCTGTTATATAATTTGTGGCAAAGCTCCAACCTTGTCTCAGTGGGTCCCATGCTTCCAGGTGGATTATGCTAGCCTCAGAGACTCACTGTGACCTTCCACATAGCCGTTCTTTCTGTAGGGCCAAGGGTCATAGCCTACTGAGCCATTTTCATCATAAGCCAGCAAGGGAGGTATGAAAAAGCTACCCTCCCTCGCACAGTCTCTTTTGCTTCACAGTCTCTGTGATTAATTGGGGGAGAGGGGGAACCCAGGCCCACCTTCTACTTTGGGGTCCAGCCCAGGGACCCTAATAGCAGCAACTCTTGGCATCTGACTTTGAAACAGGATGGGTACAATTCCCTGGACCCCTTCCCCACAGCAGCCCCCCACCCCATCTACTCCACCTTTACCTCAGGGCCTCCTCCCCTGTGGCAGATAGGGTTTGTGCTGCCTATTTTCTCCAACAGCACAGCTTCCTCCTACCACTCCTGACACACACACCCACCTGACTAACTGGGAGGCTTTTAACTAGTTTCAGCGAGGCCTGATTGGCTTCAGGTGTCCCAATCAACCTACCTGTCTTCACTGCTTTCTGGAAGGATCTTAATTGGCCCCAGGTGTCTTAATTGACCTGGAGCAACTGCCATTTACTTACCCTGGTAACAGGGATTTGTTTAGCCTGGGGCTAATATATCTGTCTCCCACTACTTTCCTACAGCCATCTGGCCTTGCCCGTCAACAAATTGTTACGAAAAAAAGATTTGGGGGCCAACTTGAGTTGGTTGCTTTATGCTGCTATAGCAAAACAAAGCATCCAGAAAGCTGGAGTAGCTGGTCTCCTGGGTACTCTTCAATAACAGCTCCTGCACTGACCACCATCCCTCCCAGGCCAGGTGCAGGGGATGGATCTGGGAAAAGTTCAGCGTGGCTGTGGCATCTCTATGAGTTGGCAACTCTCCACTACTAGAACAGCCCATTGGGGCAATGGGAGCCTGGTGTGAGTGAGAGCAGCCCTGACTCTAAGAACAGAGCTACACTTAAAAAGCTGTAGCAGTGCAGTTGTGCCACGGCAGCTCTTTAGTAAAAATGCTACTACACCAATGGGAGATGCTCTTAGTTAATCCACCTCTGTGAGAGGCAGTAGCTATGTTGACAGGAGAAGCTGCCCCATTAACATGGTGCCATCTACAGTAGGGGTTAGGTTGTATAGCTATGTTGCTCAGTGATGTGGCTTTTTCACCCCTTCTTCTCCCCCACCCCCGCATGGCATAGTTCTACCGATGAAAGTTTGTAATGTAGCCTAAGTAAGCCAGGCGCCACAGCCCAGGATGTGCAGCACAACATATAACTTGGAATTTCTATTCTGAACGCAAAAATATCAAGACACAGTGTACATTTTTTTCCAAGGGATGAAAAATAGAACATGACATTTATTCACAGACTGAGCTGTCAGACTAAGTCCACATGAGGTTTGCTCAGACTTCTATGGGAAATATAATATACATCCATAAATGATATGTATCCATAAATGACTTTATTGTCTAATTCTCATGAGAGGTAATGCCTACTAATGCTGGACCCAGCCTGATCCTGCTTAGCTTATGAGATCTGATCAGAGCCCAGCAGGGTGTGGCATGGTTGTATACCTCATGTCCACCAAGACAGAATTCTGACCCTGGTTATGTGGAATAAGACTTTTATTTAAATCAGTGGAAGGTAGTCATGCACATCTAAGGGCAGAATTGGTCAGTCTCACTGCTCTGTTTTAAACTCTTGTCTTTCATTTGTAAACAAAAATTCTGCATATAATAGTAATATCCTGGGAAACCAAGTTTGAAAGCTGATTAAAGTACTGGTATTTTTATTAAATGTTTTTGTAATGCTTTGTGGGATACTAAAATCTTTAGATAAGAAAACCCTCCTATGAAGGATTCCAGAACACGCTTTAGAAATGGGAATACATTAAGGAGAATAATCTCAGCTGTGATAAATACTTCAAGGGGAATCTTTGAGTTACAAGAAGTTGGTCAACACAGAACCTGCTACTTATTAGTGTACTATCTTCCAGATTGTCTTTGTCACTATTTATGAGCACGTGGTTGGCCCTCTAACTAGTGGAGGTCAGCTGGGAGAGACTTTGTGGCTCCAAGTTGTAGGGCTGTGAGATCTGTGACTTGCCACTGAAGAATTGGAAAATCCTTGTAATCAGAATCAGTCATGCATAAGGTCTGAACAGACAAGCTCATTTTCCCTAATTCTAAAGCCACTCAAATATCAGACTGCAACATTACTGAGTTCATGTTTCACTTTGGAGACAAAAAAGGAGTGCAGAGATGGGCCAGAGTAAAACATACTGTGAAACAAATTGGATGAATAATGGAGTAGAGCGAAATAGCAAATACTGAGACATGAGAAATGGGTGGAGAAGGAACAGAGATGTTTAGAGGAAGAAATTCTGCTAAAGAAAGAAATTCTGTGAGCACCCATCAGTGCAAGCTTAGCTTTCTTGTGGGGTCGGTGGGAAGGGATTTTTTAATTTTTAAGGCCAGGTCTATGTGCAAGACGTCCCCGGGGTGCAACCTGGAAGTGGGGTACTCTCACCAGCTTGGCTCCCTTACTCATTGTGAGGCTGTGGCAAGCTGCAGACCTCTCCCAGTCCTCATAGACTCATAGACTTTAAGGTCAGAAGGGACCATTATGATCTTCTAGTCTGACCTTCTGTACAATGCAGGCCACAGAATCTCACCCACGCACTCCTGTAACAAACCCCTGACCTACGTCTGAGCTATTGAAGTCCTCGACTTGTGGTTTAAAGACTTCAAGGTGCAGAGAATCCTCCAGCAAATGACCCGTGACCCACGCTGCAGAGGAAGGTGAAAAAACCCACAGGGCCTCTGCCAATTTGCCCTGGAGGAAAATTCCTTCCTGACCCCAAATATGGCGATCAGCTAAACCCTGAGCATGTGGGAAAGACTCACCAGCCAGACACCCAGGAAAGAATTCTCTGTAGTAACTCAGATCCCACCCCATCTAACATCCCATCACAGGCCATTGGGCATATTTACCACTAATAGTCAAAGATCAATTAATTGCCAAAATTAGGCTATCCCATCACACCATCCCTTCCATAAACTTATCAAGCTTAGTCTTGAAGCCAGATATGTCTTTTGCCTCCACTGCTCCCCTTGGAAGGCTATTCCAGAACTTCACTCCTCTGGTGGTTAGAAACCTTTGTCTAATTTCAGGTCTAAACTTCCTGATGGACAGTTTATATCCATTTGTTCTTGTGTCCACAGTGGTACTGAGCTTAAATAATTCCTCTCCCTCCCTGGTATTTATCCCTCTGATATATTTATAGAGAGCAATCATATCTCCCCTCAGCCTTCTTTTGGTTAGGCTAAACAAGCCAAGCTCTTTGAGTCTCCTTTCATAAGACGGTTTTTCCATTCCTCGGATCATCCTAGTAGCCCTTCTCTGTACCTGTTCCAGGTTGAATTCATCCTTCTTAAACATGGGATACCAGAACTGCACACAATATTCCAGATGAGGTCTCACCAGTACCTTGTATAACGGTACTAACACCTCATCTCTACTGGAAATATCTCTCCTGATGCATCCCAAGACTGCATTAGCTTTTTTCACAGCCATATGACATTGGCGGCTCATAGTCATACTGTGATCAACCAATACTCTGAGGTCCTTCTCCTCCTCTGTTACTTCCAAGTGATGCGTCCCCAGTTTATAACCAAAATTCTTGTTATGAATCCCTAAATGCATGACCTTGCACTTTTCACTATTAAATTTCATCCTATTACTATTACTCCAGTTTACAAGGTCATCCAGATCTTCCTGTAGGATATCCCGGTCCCTCTCTGTATTGGCAATACCTCCCAGCTTCATGTCATCTGCAAACTTTATAAGCACATTCCCACTTTTTGTGCCAAGGGCAGTAATAAAAAGATTAAATAAGATTGATCCCAAAACTGATCCCTGAGGAACTCCACTAGTAACCTCCTTCCAGTCTGACAGTTCACCTTTCAGTATGACCCATTGTAGTCTCCCCTTTAACCAGTTCCTTATCCACCTTTCATTTTTCATATTGATCCCCATCTTTTCCAATTTAGCTAATAATTCCCCATGTGGAACCATATCAAATGCCTTACTGAAATTGAGGTAAATTAGATCCACTGTGTTTCCTTTGTCTAAAAAATCTGTTACCTTCTCAAAGAAGGAGATTAGGTTGGTTTGGCACAATCTACCTTTTGTAAAACCATGTTGTATTTTGTCCCAATTACCATTGACCTCAATGTCCTTTCTCCTTCAAAATTTTTTCCAAGACCTTGCATACTACAGATGTCAAACTAACAGGCCTGTAGTTACCCGGATCACTTTTTTCCCCTTTCTTAAAAATAGGAACTATGTTAGCAATTCTCCAGTCATACAGTACAACCCTTGAGTTTACAGATTCATTAAAAATTCTTGCTAATGGGCTTGCAATTTCATGTGCCAGTTCCTTTAATATTCTTGGATGAAGATTATCTGGGCCCCCCAATTTAGTCCCATTAAGCTGTTTGAGTTTGGCTTCTACCTCGGATGTGGTAATATCTACCTCCATATCCCCATTCCCATTTGTCATCCTACCATTATCCCTAAGCTCCTCATTAGTCTCATTAAAGACTGAGGCAAAGTATTTGTTTAGATATTGAGCCATGCCTAAATTATCCTTAACCTCCACTCCATTCTCAGTGTTTAGCGGTCCCACTTCTTCTTTCTTTGTTTTCTTCTTATTTATATGGCTATTGTGACAGACCCAGACCAGTGGGGTACAGGAGTCTGGTAGAGGGCAAATATACTGGTCACTGGATGAGTAGTTTTCTGTTCCCTGAGTGACCAGAGCAGGGACTGCACTAGAGTAATCAGGAACCTGCTAGAACCAGTTAAGGCAGGCAGGCTAATTAGGACACCTGCAGCCAATTAAGAAGAAGCTGTTAGAATCAATTAAGGCAGGCTAATCAGGGCACCTGGGTTTTAAAAGGAGCTCACTTCAGTTTGTGGTGTGAGTGTGAGGAGCTGGGAGCAAGAGGCACAAGGAGCTGAGAGTGAGAGGGTGTGCTGCTGGAGGACTGAGGAGCACAAGTGTTATCAGACACCAGGAGGAAGGTCCTGTGGTGAGACTAAGGAAGGTGTTTGGAGGAGGCCATGGGGAAGTATTAGAGGGAGTTGTAGCTGTCATGCAGCTGTTACAGAAGGCACTATAGACAGCTGCAGTCCACAGGGCCCTGGGCTGGAACCCGGAGTAGAGGGCGGGCCTGGGTTCCCCCCAAACCTCCCAATTGACCTGGACTGTGGGCTCTTCCAGAGGGGAAGGTCTCTGGGCTGTTCCCCAACCAACATGGTGAATCTCTGAGGCAAGAAAATCTGCCAATAAGCGCAGGACCCACCAAGATAGAGGAGGAACTTCGTCACACTATAGAACCTTTTACTATTGGTTTTAATTCCCTTTTCAAGGTCCAACTCTACACAAGCATTTACACCGGCAGGGACACACCCAGCAGCAGTTACTTGAATGCCTTTGCCAGTCACTCAACAATAAAGAGGCTTCAGCCTCCAGCCTAGGACCCCAGAGATGAACCATCTTGCCCCGGTCAAAACCCTGACCAGTGTAAGTTTATTTTCCAGTCCACCCTTCAAACAACACACTGTTTTAGGTAAAAAATATAAAACACATGTATTAACTACAGAAAAATAGATTCTAAGTGATTATAAGTAATAGCAAACAGATCAAAGTAAAAAGCAACAGAGTCCTGTGGCACCTTTAAGACTAACAGATGTATTGGAGCATAAGCTTTCGTGGGTGAATGCCCACTTTGTCGCATCCGACAAAGTGGGCATTCACCCACGAAAGCTTATGCTCCAATACATCTGTTAGTCTTAAAGGTGCCACAGGACTCTCTGTTGCTTTTTACAGATCCAGACTAACACGGCTACCCCTCTGATACTTGAGATCAAAGTAGATGACCATAAGAAATAAAACAAAAACGCAATCTAGGTTCTGCAAACTGGATGGGATTTGAATCAAGAAGTGTCTCATCCTATTAGCTAGTACAAGCAGGTCGCAGCTTTTGTATACACAGGCTGGAATTCTCCTGTCCTGCCTGGGACCCCATTCCAAAGTTCAGTCTTTGTTCCTAAAGTGTTTCCAGCCGTCAAATCGTGGGAGGAGTGATGCCAAGTGATGATGTCACTTCCCTCTTCTATATCTTCTTCCAGCTTACTGGAAAGATCTTTTGCTTTGACGTGAGTCAAACAGTCTCCATCGGGTATGTGCTATTTCTGATTTGTAGCAAGCAAAACAGGAGCCCTTTAGAAGACAAGGGAATAACTAACTTGATTTTAAATATTAAAATACTGTTCACAGTTCAGTAAAAATGCAAGTTATTATAACTCAGAGCCATTAGTCTGGAGCTGCCAAATAACATAAGGAGCCTTGAAACAAAAATACTTTTTCACTGCAACTTGTTTTAGGAGTAAAAGCAAAACCCATGTAATAATACAATTTACTTCTTTGTTATTTAGTAATGTTTAATACACATTACGACTATAACAAGGTTAAAAAAAGAACTAGATAAATTCATGGGGGATAGGTCCATCAATGGCTATTAGCCAGGATGGACAGGGATGATATCCCTAGCCTCTGTTTGCCAGAAACTGGGAATGAGCCATATGGGATGGATCCAGGCCCGCCGACAGGGGTGGCGGCAAAGAGGGCAATCACCTGGGCAGGCTTCAGAGGTGATGCTGGGGGTGGGCGGGAAGGGTCAGCCACTCACCCTCCCCAGATGCCTGCTCGGGGCACTCGACACAATTATTGGACACAATTATTTTTTCTGTCTCCAGTGGAGGAGGAATTACTAGTGCAGAGATTCACAGATACAGAAGTAAAGGGGAGACTTCTGTTATTGCACTGTGTAGAAATAAATATCAGATTGAAAGAAATAAAAATATTAGAAAGCTTCTCCTTACTCAGCTTGAAAGCATTGAATTTTCATAATCTCTTCTGCCATAATTCCAATTTGAGATGGGCTAGCTGAGTTCAGATAAATAAGAAGCAACATAAACCCGAAGCCTAATTCAAGCCACACTGTTCTAGAGGTCTGACAATGCTCTGCTACTACTACTATTATTATGGTAGTGCTTAGTACCCCAAACAGGAATTAGAGCCCATTGTACTAGGCAATGTTCAAGCAAACATCATATAGATAGTCCCTATCTCTAGAAATCTTACAAGCTAGGATTTAGACAATATGCAACAGGTGAATAAACAGACACATGGGAGGTAGGGATTGAACAACCAGGTTAAAGGTAGGTGGCATTACATAGGTTGTCAGTCTTGGTGGTCTCTGTAGTCAGAGGTGGTCTCCAATCTAACCAATGTCAGCTGTATCTTCTATTTTAAATTCTTGTCACTTTTTCTATTGCATTTCCTGGTTCTGTGTGGAACCCAGAATAGGAAATGAAAAGTTGCCAGGTGAAAAGCTAGTCTTGTGAGATCTCCAGTTCAAATTTGCATACTCAGGAGGTTTAGATTAGAGCTGGGGCCCAAACTAACACCATGCATATGAACCCCATGGAATTTGGGGAAAGTTCAAATTCAGAATCCAGCTTCACAGCCCTGGCCTATCTCTAGCTTATATAAGGTTTCAGTCAGATAAGCATCTGGATTTCAGGATGTTTCTATAGCGTGAACCTCTGAACCCTCTGAGGCTTCATCTATCACTGTCATCTGGCTACTAGCTTCCAGTCAGTGGAAGGAAGCACAACATATGCCCTGCCTTCTCACACAAGGCTTTTTGAAGCTACTGGAGTTTCCTCAAGCAGATAATTAGTCGTTTTAATTAATGAATGTGTAGAGAATTTGTTTACCCAAGTTGATTTGCCTAGGATGTTTCAAGCTTTGACAGAGGTGCTAAAATAGCAGCCCACTGCATATACCACCCAAAACTTTCCCCTTTTCAACATTCACAGTTTGGTAATGAGACTCTTCTGGCTCATAAACTTTTTGTTGTGTGGGGACAGTTGTCTGTATTCTCCTGAGCAAAACTGAAAACATCCTCATTAAATTTGATGAGCATTTGTTTAGTTTTTACCAGAGTGCTCAAGTTTTTTCCCTATTAAAGACTGAAAAGTGCTTATTTTCAGTGCCTTAATATCACCCACTCACAGTGTGATGGCCCATATTAAATAATGCTTTAAAAACAGCAACTCCTGTCACCATTCTTTTTTGTAGCAAATGTGGTAATGTGAAGACACTGCCATTGTCTAACATGAGACAAAAAAGGCTAAGGGACTTGAGGGTAAGTCATAGACCAAATAGCTGTTACAATGTTTAATAAAGAGAGTTCTTTATAGACCTTTAATGCAGAGTGACACACGTATTTTGGTATTGTGGGTCAGAAATACAGAAGAAGAGGCAGTATCTGAAAAATTGTCTAATATCATGCAGTTACTGACATCTAATATACTATTTGACCTATTGCCAACATGTCTGTTATGAACCAGATATCCTTAGGCTCTTCCCAAGTCATGCATAAGATTTTCTGTCTCCCTGTATTTCACTCTCTCTCTCTCTCTCTCTCTCTCTCTCAAAACAAAAACAAAACAATTCAAGCATTACACAGAATCTTGCCTCATTATTACAGTGTGGTGCTAATCCATCTGTAATTCAGGTTGCAGCTTTCATCTTGTTATAAGCCTGATTCTCAGCTCCTCTCCAACCTCCCAAAACTAGTCGCCTGAAATTTCACATTTGATTTGCATTTCATATATAGATAGCTATTTTTTCCTCAAAGTTCAGTGGAAATCAAGAATTTTACAGATAAGACTGAAATTGTCACCTTCTTTCTTTTTCCAGCCAATTTTGGACAAACAGAAACATTGAGAGGTCAAACCCACTCGGAAACCAAAGGCTAGAAGGCAAACACCCTTCAAAAAAACCTTAACTTTACTCCTAAAAATCTTTTTCAGACGTCTGAAGTGATGGTTCTTCAGATTTTACACTTGAGGTCAATTTAATATAGCATCATAATGTAGATGCTTACTACTTCAATGGAAGGGATTTTTCCATTGATGTCGTTAAGCCATGTTTCTGAATGATGGTACCGAGGTCAATGGAAGAATCCTTCTGTCAACTTAATGGTGTCTACACTGAGGCTTAGGTTGAGCTAACTTTGGGACTCGGGGCACAACATTGTTCACAGCCCTCAGTGCTGTAGCTTGGTCAATCTAATTTTTAAGTGTAGACCAAGCCCAAGATCACACAGGAAGTCTGTGGTAGAGCAGGGAACGGAACTTGCCTTTCCCAAGTTCCAGGCTAGCATCTTGGGCCAGCCTTCCTCCCTCTGAAACTTCTCATGCTACATCCTGCCCAGACATACAACTTTGCACAATATGTGCAAGCTACGTAGGTACAAATGTTTGTGTCTCTGAACTTTATTTAAACTCTCTAATTGTTTTTCTCCCTTTCCCTGTATTTCACAGATTCCTTTATTTAAAAACACGAGAATGATCTCTCCCTCGTTGAGTGAAAAGCATCCCTATGCAGAGGGCACAGCAAGACCAACACCTCACTTAAGCCTTGTGCTAGTTCTTTGCACAGTGGGGAATTTCAGCCTTTGCCTCCATGAGGAGAATGACTCCCACTGGATTCTTTTTCAAGACTGATTCCATAATGGTGGAGTTATTTAGCTATGTAGTCAAGTACAGAGAAAAAGATGCATCCCTCGCTGGAGCATTTTCATGCATATTACTTCCATGTGCGTAAATATTAATAAACATTACAAAAATGATGCATCTGACTCCCATGTGTACATGTTGGCCGGGGGAAGACTTTTGAGAGTTGGAGGGAGGGGAAATGCTTGAAGTTGACAGCACTGCTCACCAGACTGGATTTAAACTTGAAAGCATCCACTCTTGGTTTTTACAACATTTTTAAAGGCTTACAGGTTCACAGAAAATATATAAAGGTTTACAGTAAAGTTTCAAAAACCAGATAGGCCAGCAGTGCTGCCTGCTCTGTAACCCCTGTCCACCACCCTCCTCTGAGCCCCATCTCCTGCTCTGCTTGGAGCATGGGGCTAGCAGATGACTAGCATACAAGGAATAGCAGATGACTGGCATACAAGGGATACACCAAAGTGTGCTTTGGGGGAATGTGAAGGTGAGGCAGGGGAAGGTGATGGTGAGGATTCTTCATCAGATGATGGTTCTTGTGCAGGCTTGGATCCAGGTGCAGGCTTTGGTCCAGGTTCAGGTGTGGGGTCTGGTGGCAGTTGTGCAGATGGTGGTGATGATTGCTGTCTGGCCACAGGAGGGGGTGTCCCATCCTCGGGTGGGGAAGCATCACATGCCAACATGCTGCATGTGAACAACAGTCAATATAATGTGCACCTTTCCTTTCCGAGGTGTGCACCTTCACCAGACACCCCACAGTGGAATCATGTTGTGCAATGCATGCGAGTGACCCGCTCTCCTGGGACAGGGAGGGGGAACATGGATTGGGGGATGGGGGTCGCGCAGTGGGTGAAGGGAAATGGAATCTTGCTCTGTGGCTGTGTCCCCCTGCCCGTGCAGTGGTGCACTTGCTCACTGAGTACCTTACCCAGCCAGCTGGCTACTGTGGTTAAGCACCCATAAAGTGCATGCATGCAGTCATCGATGCCTTCCATTGGCCTCATGGAGCCATCCTACTGCTCCTACTTGCAGCATGGCTGGCAACTCATCCACATGGTGTTCAGCTCCCCAGTCCCCTTCACAGCCAGGACTGAAAGGGTGGCCCCTACCACCCTCAGATGCTCAGGGAGCTGTGGCACCCAGGCTTCTCCCCCACATGGCCCCCGCTCTCAACCAGCAATTCCCTGCAAACCTGTTCCTGAAGAAGTCCCCACTTCTTCTGAATGTCCTCCAGTTCCCATCCGTGACCTCCCAGGGAATTAACCTGATTCAGCAGCTGCCCCACAAGCCTGTCGCTATCAGCCAGGCCCAATTCCTGAGCCTGGGCACCAGTGAATTCATCAGCATGGGCAGCCATGAAGGTGTTAACTTCACTGAGGCTGAAATTGAAGCCTTTAAGACCTGTGCTGCCCAGGCCCCCCACTAGGGGTGCCCCGCGTCTGCTCTCTCCCTCTGGGACCGAGGACTTTCCTGGCTGGTGCTTGTGCACAGGCCAATTGGGGCTCAAGGTCTGTCTTGTATTAGCTGTTCAAACTTGGCGCTGTCCAGTGACCTGTGCTTCTGTGTGCAGCCGAAACATGCTCCTCTCTTAGTGCACAGCAACTGTGTAAGTGCCCAAGCCCAGCCCTTTGGATGGGACAAAGCATCTCCATCTGATGTAGTCGCTGCACCTAAGTAGTCGCTGCACCCCACCACAGGCAGGTGGCACAGCCTGGCCAGGAGCACCCTGCTGCATTGCACGGCAACCAGCCATTGGCCTTGAGCTCAACTGTATGCAAGGTGCTCTGGCAGGGTGGAGCAGGGAGGATTACCCAAGCCTGGGAATTTCTAAACAAGGGATTGCTCTTTGTGGAGGGCTGGGATGTGGGGAGGCCCCACTCCCAGACATGGGAGGTATGTGTGTCCCCACATCCTTGCTTGATTCTTCCTCCTGCTGGAGCAGGGGGAGTCCCTCGCCGGACTGGGTGGGAGGGGTTAAGCTGTGCCTGTCCTGGGGAGGTTGTTGCTGCTGTGTTCAGCTGTGAACCTCCTGTTCTTCCCCCCAGGCCTGTCCATGTCAGTAGTGAGTATTCTGATGTTGGGTGTCCTGTTGTGGTGTTCTGTGGGAGCTACACACCGTGGGGTGGTGTTTGGGGAGCACAGGATGGGATGGCCGGGTGCCTGATGGAATTTTGTTTTAGAGAGAAGGGATGGTCTGGGCTGTCTTCCTTGTCTGCCCAATGCTTCTGTGTGATGAATGTGTGTGTTTCAAGGTAGGAATGAGTTTATGATTTATCGGATGTTTTTCCAGTGGCCACCCAACACAGTAGTATAAATTTGGATCACCCTGTCCCCTAGGGAGGTGAGTAGGCCCAGTGGGAGGGCATCCCTGTTTCAGCTGCTGGGATCCGTGACCTCCATGACATAGTGCATCCCTGCAGCCTGTCATAAAGCCACTGAAGTCAATGGAAGTTGTGCCACATATCTGATAGCAGAACTTGATCTACAATGTCTGGTAGCAAAACAGATTATGTGATATTAAGTTTAAGGTCTGATGAAATAAAGGTGGGAAGCAGCAAAACCTCTGAAAAATACCCAGTTAGGTTATGCTCCTTCAACACTGCTGTAAAAAACAGTCAATTTAACTGAATGGGAGTTTGGCCCCCTATGACACTGCATCCCATATTCTTCATAGAGATAGTATTATAATACGATTATGGCATAACTATGATGTATTTTATACAAGATAGGTGATGTAAGATATAATTGGAAATGTTATAATTTACTGAATATGATTATCCTATTTGTTTGCATGTATCATTTTTGTATCTGAAGTTAGGAATATTGCCCATACAGCTGTATTACAAATATGTTTACACCTCGGGAATGCCCACTAGGCAGAATGCAATCAGATGGTTGGCTGGGAAGGGCCATTAGAGAAAACAGTAGGCCTTAGAAGAAGTTTATCTCCCACCAGGGAGCCTTCCTGACGATGCTACAAACAGCCTCTGAGTCATGGCTGCTATGACGCTAGAGGGGGCATGTGACCAGATCTCCTGGTACTGGACTCCATCTTGGAATACCAGTGTTTTTACGCTGAAAGGCATGGAAACCAAGCTTTGAGACTAAGGGTTCTCGCCATATACAAAAGCTATTTAAGGCAGGGGAGTGACCTCATCAAGGTCTTCACTGATTCCCTGCCCAAAGGAGACTCTTGGAAACACCTGAGGAACAAGGACTGAACTGGGGGGAAGTGCTGGACCCAGGCTAGAGGCGTTTCTAGCCTGTGAAAAGAATACCTGGGGTTTTAAGCTGAAAGCAAGTGCAGCTTGCCCTTTAAGAGCCTGCAGCTGGCTTAAATCATCATTTAGGGTGAGAATTTGCTACTCAAATTCAATCTCTTTAGTATATTAAGCCTAGATTGCATTTTTGTTTATTTGCTAGGTAATCTGCTTTGATATATTTGCTATCCCTTATAATCGCATAAAATCTATCTTTTGTAGTTAATAAATTTGTTTTTGCTTTATCACAAACCAGTATGTGGGAGTTATAACTTGGTGCAAAAAACTGTTGTATATTCTCTCTCCACATTGAGGGAGGGTGCGAATTTCATGAGCTTACGCTGTACTGTTCCAAGCAGCTTACATGCCAGAGGCTGTGCGTGAACAACCCAGAAATGGGGGTTCTCACAGCAGAGCAGGATAAGTCTGGCTCCCAGATTCAAGGTTTGGAGTGGCTTTGCAGATCACCGGTCCAGATAACACCAGGGGAACGTCACAGCCATCACACCCCCTATAACTGTAAGACTTTGGCTGCATGTAACTAACTATGGGCCCACTTGCAGCTTTGCCTCAAGAGTTACAATCTACCACAAGGCTTCTCTCTTGCTCTGAGGGTGAAGTTCTCTGTGACCAGTCTATACTTCTTGAAGCATATTTCCTCTAATGTGTCATCCAGCCAGTGCATTGTGAGGGCGAGGGGATCCAAGGGTCTGCCCACTTTCATGGGGGTGGGAAGTAGCAGCCCTGCAAAAGCCGCTCTCCTCCTTGTATGGTTATGTGAGATAGCCAAAAGCTGGCCCTATGCCTCCACAGTAAAATGGGGATAATGACCCTTATCTACTTCACAGGGATGTAGTGAGGTTAACTACAAAAATGTCTGCAAAGCACTCTGAGATCCTGGCAAGGAAGATGACAGGTTCCATACAAGTGCAAAATATTACTGGCTAGTGTTCATCATTACTCCTTCTGAACTCTGAATCTTTGTCTACACTTGGAGCTAGGGGTGTGATTCCCAGCTCAAGTAGACCTAATTGCACTAGCTCTCATGAAGGTAGTGCACTAAAAATAATAGCGTAGCTGTGGTAGCATGGGCAATGGTGAATGGCGGCACAGGCTAGACACCCTGAGTATATGACCCCAGGGTCCAGGCGGGTTTCTGTGATACATTTTTGATTTTTCTGCTTCATCACCAGTAATTTGTTTAGCAGGACATTTGAATAGAACCAAGCCATTTGTTGCAGGGGTCATCTGTTTCTGCCCTGGATGCTTATTTCACACCTGCTGTAGTCAGCATTTTCTATTTGTGGCATTATACTGATGTCCACTGACACTTGGAGCAGTGTCACTCATGCAAGACAGTGGCTGCCGGTGAGGAACAAGCAGCAAAAGCAGATGAGCTAGTCACAAAACAAAGATCGTTCTACAGTCCCTAGTACTAACAAATTAATAATTAAATAAAAATAAAAAACAGAGGATGAGATAACAGAAAATATTATCCTGGAGCAGATCTGTCCCTAAACAGAATGAGCCAAATTCACTGGTCCAATGTGTTTCAGAGTTTTCCCCAATTAGCAGCTCTTTAAAGAAACATTTTGGAGGTTTCTGTCTCCAGAGCTCCTAGATAGCTTATAGGAAAAGTTTCCTCTTCTCTTTTACAACATGCATGGGAATGCCCAAAGATAATAGTATTCTGGAGGAAAATAATTAATAGAATTTTCAAAATAATAAAGCTAGGCTACCCATAGTGGCTCTATTAAATTGCAGTCCAAGAAGTTATTGACTCAGGGAAGGACCCAATGATAACACAGGCCCAGATCCTCAAAGATATTTAGGCACCTAACGCCTCTTGATTTAAACGGGAGGTAGGTGTCTAAGTACCTTTGAGGATATGGGGGCACAGTTGCTACTAGCAGCCAGCTGTGTGATAGCTCATTTTTAGAAAAGGACAGATCTTCCCAATATTAGTGGCATAGAGAAATAAAGTATGAGGAATCCTTTCAATGAGAAAAATGGCAGGCAGCCTTATATCGGGATCAAATCGATTTTATAACGTAGGGTTATCATTTTGGGAGTCTGAACAAAATTAATACATAGATAATGGTAAGAGGCTAAGCAAACACAGATGAGGCTTTTAAAGGTAACAGAGGATATGAATAGGATTTGTTAATATTTGTATGGAAAGTCCAGGTATGTTACTAACGATCCAATGAAAAGTTTTTTAAAAAAGCACAAGACCACTGAATATCAAAACAGGAGGAAAGTAATTTGGGGCTCACACAAAGAGAGGCAAGAAGCATCTTGGGTAAAACTCCTGCCCTTCCCTGCCAAGAGAGAACATTGAAACTGCACTTGTTTTTTGTATAGGACTTTTTCTCCTTCATGGATGATTACAGTGTTTCCTGGTTAAATATTGTCTGGCAACCCACACTCTGAATTTGCACTTAACCTGTGGGCGGATTTTGTGTATAGATACTGAATGTTTGAAAAGTGCTCTCATTCTCTCTACAGCAATCTTAGTCACTTGGTCTTGGACTGCATAAAATGATAATTTCAAACATATTGAGAAATGGAGAAATTTCCAGTGTTTAGAAATAACTTAATGCTTTTGCCAAAACAAAGACCAAAATGACAAATGATATTGCAGAGAAGTCCAAGGGTGTTCTGGGCCAACATCTGATTCACTAGAGAGAGAGTGGCTAGTCATCGATTGCAGATCTTAATCTAATACCTTCCCCACAGTTCAAGGGTGTTCAGCTTGAGAGTTTCTTGGGTTCAGGTCCATAGTGTGGTCAGCAGTCCATTTCATGATTGGTTAGTCCAGACTATGATTTAAGGGAAGATGCCAAGTGACGTGGTGGCAGACTCTCGCTTTGAATGTGGAGTGAAGGGATTGGAGGCGAGGTTGGAATTATTATTATTTATGCACGATATTATCATGACACTAATTTAACCATAAATTCCTTTATTAAATCCAAAGGCCAAATGGTATGTTTATAATTGCTCTAAACATGTCTAAAAAGCCTAAATAAGAAGCAGTGTATTACATCCAGACAGTAACAAAACATTTATAAGCATTCAATCAAGAGATACTTACAAATGGGCTAACCACAGGGGTGCTTAGATCCATATTGACTGCCTCCAAACTCATCAGGCAGGTATTAGCAATGAATCTTTTAAGAGCTTACTTTTTTATACCCATTCACAAACAAACGATGTCATTGCCAATTACTGACATCAGCTAAAAAACAACTGGAGACAGTTCACCCTTATTTCCAGTCTTAATCCAGATAAGATTTACAACCTTCTTTCTCCCCCTCCTTCTTGCTGACCCACAGATTTTGCACCTGGGTTCACACAGGCCTTCATTTTTGCACCTGGGTTCAATTTTTGCAACCCTTTGCACCTGGGTTCACACAGGCCTTAATTTTTGAGCTAACACTGGTAGGTGTGGTGGGAAGGTCCAACCATCTGCAGTCATGCCCATCAGTCAGAGGCCCTCTTTTTAGGGTACGTCTTCACTGCCCGCCATATCGGCGGGTAGCAATCGATTTATCCGGGATTGATATATCGCGTCTCATTAAGACTCTGCATGGAGAGTAAGGGGAGCTATTGCAGCTAGGGGGACAGCCGACTCCAGGCTAGGAAGAGGGGTCCCAGCAATTTGCAAAATTCAGATCTTTTTGAAATTTCCCATGAAACAGAAATTCCAAAAAATTCTCAAGATCCTAGAAAAATGATTCCAGACTAACACAAGGATATTGGAAACAACAGCTCCCCTTACTCCTCTCATTACTGCCCTGAGTGCTTCTCTTATTCTCTAGATCAAAGTGTCTCTTCTATATGTTGTAATGAAAAGTTTGATACTTTGTCAAAGTGTTAGACTGTTTCATTCCAACACAAACAGGAGACTTGGCTCTAGAAAAGTTAAGATGTTTCAATCAGGACTAAGTAGCAGCTGCCTCTAATCATTTTAAAAATTATAATAAAAATATAATATTTAAACAATTATATTGTTTTATTATGACATGAGTAGTATTGGTGCATATTGTGCACTGTAACTTTGACATGTCATGAATAATATAAACATAAAAATATAAAATAAAAAAGCATAAAATAAAATTAAGAATGCTGAAATGAGAATTTTCTGAAACAAAAACATTTTGAAATTATTTTTCATGGGAAGTTTCAGAGTAGCAGCCGTGTTAGTCTGTATCTGCAAAAAGAACAGGAGTACTGTTGCAAAATTGCCACCCTCAGGTCTGTTATTGAGTGACCAGACAGGTTAAAGTGTTCTCCTACTGGTTTTTGAATTAAACAGAAAAGCTTCAAAAACAGACTCCAACGAGAAACTGCTGAACTTGAATTGATATGCAAACTAGATACAATCAACTTAGGCTTGAATAGAGACTGGGAATGGCTGAACCATTACAAACATTGAATCTATCTCCCTATGTAAGTATTCTCACACTTCTTATCAAACTGTCTGTACTGGGCTATTTGATTATCACTTCAAAAGTTTTTTCTCTTACTTAATTGGCCTCTCAGAGTTGGTAAGACAACTCCCACCTTTTCATGCTCTCTGTATGTGTATATATATCTCCTCAATATATGTTCCATTCTATGCATCCGAAGAAGTGGGCTGTTGCCCATGAAAGCTTATGCTCAAATAAATTTGTTAGTCTCTAAGGTGCCACAAGTACTCCTGTTCTTTTCATGGGAAGTTTCCCCAAATCTGATATTATTTCGCAAATGTTTCCAGATTCATCAAAACAGCTTTTTCCAATGAAAAACTGTTTACATTAAAATGTTATGACCAGCTCTGCTAGAGATCCAGGTAATGCTGCTGGGTCCTGTTGGGTTTGTGTCCCACAGCGTCAATAAAGAATCCCTTCCATATCCATTGTAAAAAAAGTTCTGTGTCTTCTCTACCATGCGCGACACTACATGGCACATCACATAGCTATATATATATGTACAAACATAAACAGAATGCAATGTAGTAAAAAGAGGAAACAGTTCTTTATCCATCTACAGAACCCACATCAATCCTGGGTAGACAAATAGACAATATCGTATCACTGGTGAGATTGTGTATTCCTGCTCACTGAAGTTGTAGCATCTCCTTTGCTTACAAACTAAATATAAATCAATAGCCAAGATTTTCAAAAATAGGTGCCTAAAATTAGTCTCCTAAATTCATCTTTTGGCAACAAATGAAATAGCCTGATTTTCAAAAGTGCTAGGAACCCAATGGGTTCCACTGACTTCATCAACTACTGCAGCTTTGCACCTCTATGACCTTCCTGACACTTCAAAACCCTGCTGCTCAGCGTACACTGTAACCATGTCTGTCCTTCTCTTTGAATATCTCTCCTGGGTCATTCTTCTGCACTGCATCAATTACTAGCTCCTGGTCTGCACCTTTAAGGCCTTCATAGCCTAGCTCTTCCCCACTTATCCACGCTTTGATCAGCCTCCATCATCCCTTTGTTCCCCTTGCTCCCAAGATCTGCTAATACCATCGTCTGTTTCTCAGCTTCTCACACAAGCACCTTTGCATTTAATCTCAACCTACTGTACATAAACCACCCTTCCCAAACTAGTCAGTACCCTATTTTACAAATCCCTCCCCAAGGCTCATTTCTTCTGAGATCCCTATCAAAAATGGCTGGCTAGGCGACCAGTAGAAACTTCTGGTATTTATCTTATTTCATTGGCCTATGTAAATACATGTTCTTATTACTTTTCCCACATCCTTTCTTCCTGGTTTCTCCTAATTGTTTGTTACAGTCACTTGTTGAGTCTTGTGAACTCTTCCTGCCAGGAGCCATCTTCTACTCAGCCTTTATACAACATCCAGGGCCGGCTCCAGGCACAAGCGAAGGAAGCAGGTGCCTGGGGCGGCCAATCAAAAGGGGCAGCACGTCCATCTGTTGTTGGGGCGGCACATCCGGATCATCGTCGTCGGCACTTCGGCAGCAGCTCAATCGGTCCGAGGCAGTCTTCTGTGGCAATTCAGCTGCGGGTCCTTCACTCCCTGTCTTCCTCGGTGACACTTCAGTGGTAGCTCAATCATTTTCTTTTCTTTTTTTTCTCGCCGCTTGGGACGGCAAAAAAGCTGGAGCCAGTGCTGACAACATCTAGTCAGAATGAGGCCCCAATCCTGACTGGGGCTTATAGGCACTACCTTAAGGAAAACACTATTCAAAATAGTTATATTAAAGCAGCTGAATGTTTGGTGCTAAAGATAGAGTTGGCACAGCAAGTGGATACAAATTGAGGGCCAGAGGTCACCTTCCTACCAGAGAGAGGTACATGTAAGTTATTGCTATTTCGCATTCTGTCCTTCTTAAACAAAGGGAACTGGGAACATGAAAAGCCATTCTAGAGAATAAGTGAAAGAGAATAAAAGTTAAAAATATTAAGCATCGTTTTAGGCTTCTTGGGTGAGACGCACAGTCCTGAATGGAACATGTAAAACCATACATATAGTTTGCTTCTGAATATCTGAAGTAGCCTGTATGCTTTCATGGCTCTTGCAGTATAGGGTGTCTCTCCCAAGAAGCCTAAAATATATTTAATGATTTTTAACCTTTATTAATTTCCATTTATTCTTCATTATGGCCTAGCTTGTTCCCATTGGTTAGCCACAAGAAATAACTATGTATGGTGCATACCTCTTTCTCTGGGTCACCTCCCAAAATTGTAGCAACCACTGCACTTTCATGGAAGTCTCCTCCATCAAAGGAACAGCGCAATTCAGGATAAATTCATTGGTACTGTGTAAAGAGGCTTTTTTTGCAGGAATACTTGCATGTGTATGTATGAGGAAGCTGGGAAAGGCTGAATCCACCTACCCAGAACACAGGCATTAGTCAGTACCCTGAGACCTCTACTCCAATCTCTGAGCTAGAATAAGAGCTGTGTCCCCGGTGAGCCCCTTGCAGATATTTATGAATGGGTTATGACTGGAACCATTTAATTTAACTGATCAGTATAGTACAGTTAGCCCATGTCACTGAACCATGCACAAGACGAGCCCCTGTCATGCAAATATAATAAAAGAACATACGCCCACTTTAAATAAACAATCACATTTATATCACATTATATCTAGTCACCAGTAATAATATGCCCTGGTATAACTTCCTCAATGCTGGAATATGGGAAGGTGAATAGATCAGATATGGCAAAGTTTATTTATTTCTTGTTGAATGTCATTGAGATTGTTTATTGAATATGGAAGCAAGTCCCTGTGCTGGTTTTAGACTCTGTATTCTACATCTTCAATTAAAAAACAAAAAACAACTATCTCTGGGCTCCTTCTTTTAGGCAGCTTCACTTCTTTTCAGAGGTTTAGTGCAATTTTAATCCACACCACCTTCTGATTGGTGAGTTGTTTGAAGGGCGAAAGAGATAACCCAGACAGTGGCTTTGAATCTTTTTGCACTGAAGAGAGAGCTGTGTATTTACTTTTGCCCATGTCACCCCTCTCTCTCTCTCTCTCTCTCTCTCTCTCTCAAAAGGAATACAATATTTTTGAATCTACCTGCTCAGCACCCAGTGCATGCACGTTAAGTGTAAAGTGATTCAGGAATTGCTGTTGATTGTCTTGCACATGCAAATAGCCCTGTGGACTTCAGTGTGACTATTCACATGAATTAAGTCAGCAGGATGGGCCCAGGGACTGACTAATGCTGGGTAAATTTCCAAAGGTTCTGAGGAATTCCAGGGGTTCTAATTCTCATCCAAACACATCTGACTCTGTTTCTTTTTAGAGGGTAAAAACAGCTGGGGTGAAATAGAATAAATGGTTTCCTGGAAACTATTTTCTAAAATTAAATTGTATATTTTTACTAAAACTGGTTGGGAATTTCCCATTGGAATGATTATCCGATGGAAAATATAGTTTTTGAAAAATCAAAATTTTCTACAAGAATGTATAATTTTGCTGAAAATTTTCAAAATTCTGTCAGGAAAATAGAAATTAAGTATTTCATTTCAGGCCAGCTTGACTTAATCAGAATATTTCATTTTGACTCAATACAATAAAATATTAAATATTGCTTGAACCCCGAGAGTCACCCATTGCACACTGTTGTAATAATCTTTGTGCAAAGTATTCCTTGTGAGGTGTCATTTGAAAACTCTTACTTTGCTGGTCATTATTGTCCTAGTAAAATATGCACGTGGCAACATGGTATGTAAAGTTATAAGATACCACTGTATGGTGTGACTAACACACGTTCCAAGTCTGGGGAGTAGCCAAACCAGTTCTGCAGAGACAAAGGGCAAGCTGACACCTCACCCAGGTGTAAAGAAGGCCAATGGGTCATTACTTGCTAAATGGCCATTCTTTGGCAGGAAAGGGGGCCTGGGTGAAAAATCTACATTTTAGCAAAGAAACAGCATGGAGCTCCTGTCTACACAAGACTGCATGTGGCCATGCTCCTAGCTGGAAATGCTTCTCACAGAGGGGAAGAGGACTATCAAAAGGAAGGAGAGACAGAGGAAGGAGCATTTGACTGGGGGAGGGGTTCTGACCTAAGAGTTTGTCCAGTATTCTGCTAAAGCATGTGGTGAGAACATTGCTTTGAACTTAACATAGTTTAAGTTAGGCACTAGTTGTATTTTATCTTTATTTTACTTGTAATCATTTCTGACTTTTATGCCTCATTACTTGTACTCACTTAAAATCTGTAGTTAATAAATTGGTTTTATTGTTTTATCTAATCCAGTGTGTTTGAAATGAAGTGTCTTGGAAACTCCATTTGGGGTATAAGACATGTGCACATCATTTCTATTAATTATATGATGGACCGTATATATGTTTGTATTGTCCAGAAGAGGGCTGGGCAGTACTGGAGATACATTTTTGGGGGGAAATCTAAGACTGGGAGTGTGCTGGGGTCACCCTGCAGCACAACCAAGGCTGGTAGGAGCCGAGGTGTGGCTGGCTGGCTGGCTGGCTGCAACATACACACAGACATAGCAGGGAGTGACTTACATGCTGGAGGCTAATTGTGAGCAGTCCAGGACTGGAGGCTTCAGCAGCAAAGCAGGGTAAAGGACACCCCAGGTTAGAGGGCAGGGAGACACAGCTACTCATTAGTCTAGATTGTACCCTGGTATGTCACAAGAATGTTCAAATGTTTCGGTTTGATCAAATAAAAAAAATTGAATTTCTACTCCACAAAAATGTCAACTTTTTGTCCTGATTTCGAACAAAAAGAATGTTAAAATGTCAGAATTTCCTGTAGGATGGAAATTGTGAATTTCTCTTAGCTCTAGTTTTCACTACTGGAACTATTTGCTTAATTGTTTTAAGTGGCACTTGGGGAAAAAATGGCATGTATTTCAGCAAATTTTAAATTTTAAGCAATTAAGGACTCCAAATATTTTAGACAACACTAAAGCACTCGTGAAATTACTCAATTAATCTCTCATTTCTGCCAGAGTTTCATTTATTTCATTGTAGAGCCATTTGCCTCTTGGTCACTGGTTTGAATATATTAGTGAGAGTGGGAATGATGGGCAGGGAAAATGGGTTATCCCTTACTATTCATCCCTTAGGTCTTCAGCTTCTATTTAGTCAGCACCTAGTGGCTGAATTCTTGGGAACATTGTATCTATTTGACTCCATCTCTGCCAATATAAAGGGACCACAAAGCAACCATAAAGGCACTCCAGGGTATTTCCCTTGACATAGGATGAGTCTCCAACAGGTACAGAGTATCATAGCTGCTGCCAGCTCTGTTGCAGTTGAGCCCCTGGATGTGTGCCAGAAGAGGGAAGGGACGGGTGGTGTGAGTGGAATTCTTCTATATTCCTGCTATTCCTGGCTGATGGAACACAAACAGGGTTCATTGCAGCCAGAGTGCAAGTTAGGGCAGCCTTTGGACTCTTTAAAACAAACAAAAGGAAGCATTTCTTCACACAACGCACAGTCAACCTGTGGAAGTCTTTGCCAGAGGATGTTGTGAAGGCCAAGACTAGAACAGGGTTCAAAAAAGAATTAAATAAATTCATGGAGGATAGCTCCATCAATGGCTATTAGCCAGGATGGGCAGGGATGGTGTCCCCAGCCTCTGTTTGCCAAAAGCTGGGAATGGGTAACAGGGGTGGATCACTTGATGATTACCTGAAGGGTCGGCTCCAGGCACCAGCTTCTCAAGCAGGTGCTTGGGGCGGCCGCTCCGGAGAGGGGCGGCAGGTCCAGGTATTTGGCGGCAATTCGGCGGACGGTCCCTCACTCCGCCGGGGAGTGAAGGACCTCCCGCCGAATTGCCGCCGCAGATCGCGATCGCGGCTTTTTTTAGATCGCGATCGCGGCTTTTTGTTGTTGTTGTTGTTTTGGCTGCTTGGGGCGGCCAAAACCCTGGAGCCGGCCCTGATTACTTGTTCTGTTCATTCTCTCTGGAGCACCTGGCATTGGCCACTGTCGGAAGACAGGATACTGGGCTAGATGGACCTTTGGTCTGACCCAGTATGGCTGTTCTTATGCCCTTGCCTGTAATGGCAACCAAAACAGCCCCCTGACAAATCCCAGGATAGCACAGGTGCAAGAGAACCTTTACCCCTTAATGCTTGTGCTGAATTGACCCTGGATCTGTGGAGGAGACACTTTATTTTAATGCCTCAGTGGACAGGCTTATTAACCGCACTCTTCAACTCCATAATTCTCACCATCTGTGAGCTGGAGACCTACAGGAAACAGAGTAACCTTTCTAATGCCACAACCTCAGTTTTTCATTAACTGCCTAAGGTTAAAAATGTTCCTTCCTGTCTGTGGTGAAGCTCATCCAAAACATCCTCAACCACAGATTACACCTCCATCTGTTTTATTCCAGAACACTGATTTAATCTTGTTGACAACAGTTATCTTCTCCGTGTCATTGAACTTCTCCATACACATAGCAAGGCTGGGAGGGGTGCAAAAGTTTAGAGGTTACTGAATCCTCCTCTATAGATTCATTCTCCCCGCCAATATCTCTCCTCAGATGTGACTTTTGCAAAAGCTAAGTGTCACAAAACCATACAAGACACCAGAGACTAGGAAGTTTTAGAGACTCATGGCTCTTTGTTCCAGAAATTGCTTGAGGATTAATAAAACTTGTTGTCAACCATACCAACATCCTCAGAGGCTTTCAGCCCTTCTCAAAAATAAATGCTCCAGACAGCTTAATTCATTCCAACCACTTTAAGATTCCAGCTTCAATGACTTCCACATCAACAGAAGATAAGGAAACTAAAAGCCTTGCTGAAGAAAATCTTGTCATCAAAAATAGATTAAAATAATGGGGTCACAGGCTGGTACTATTACTATGCAGCAACTTCATGCAAAGTTTTCTGCCTCTGTAAATGGCAACTTTAAAAACTCAGCAGTTCTACAACAGCACTTTTGAGAGGTAGTGTAATGGCCAAACACCATTGTGCTCGTTCAACTGTGCTGCTAAGACTGGATCCTCACTGAACACATTCCTCTCTTGTTTACTTGTCTAGGTAAAGAATAAGGGCCAGATGTACAGTTGTTGTTGTAAACTGGCATAACCTGATTGACTTCAGTGGAACTATAGTGATCAACGATAGGTCAGGAGTTGGTCCTCGGGTTGGAAAACCCGGCCTTAGAAAAACAATTTCCAGTTTTATAATCTATCCTGTTCTGGTGCTACTGACTAAAGATTTCCAGTCAAAGTTCTCTTTTCTTCCCATTATTTTATACTCTCCATTGTCTTTTGAATGGGAAGTTTCTCATTTTTACAGGCTTTTCCCAGCGAACATTGCTATTTCAAGCTAAACGTTGTCATGAAAGGCAAAGCCCCAAAATGAAAACCAACATCATTTGAAATTTGCTTGAGACAAATCTAAAGTGTATGTTGTTGCACATGGTAAAGAGGACACTTCTGTGAAGAACTGGAACATTTGACCAATGCTATTTTTTGAGTCCTATGAAATGTAAAAACTCTGTCAAATATCCTGGTAACTTCTTTCACAATAAACAAAAATCGCTCTCCTTCCTCCTCCTGTATGAGAATGTAAATATCCTTTTCCTTATCCTTCTTTTCAGAGTAAACTACTTAAAATAGTACAAGGTGAACCTGAAAGTACAGAACACATGGGACATAATATAAATTCTAGAAGAGAGCAATAGCTTAGCATAATGGAATGAAATGTACTGAGAAATGACCTTACCAGCATTGTTTTTAGGGAATATTAGCACTCTCCTAAGAGGTGTGGTAGCTAATCTGTTAAGGGGATTTTCTACAATCCTGAACAGTGTGGGTTTGAGTTTTGCCTGGTCTCGCACTGGAAGGCCACCTCCAGCTACAAATGGTTACCTGATTCATCAGGTTAGGGCTGTCAAAGGTGGTTGAATGTGATGCTGGCCATATAGCTCCCTTGTGCACCTTGGCTATGACACTGTTATACCTTAACCAGGTCAGCCCAATGAGCCATTGGCTTGGGGGAACTTTGAATGCCACAAATAGCTGTGAGATTTTGTGATCGCTTCCCTAATCCCCAGCACAATCACTCTTCTAGCTGGAGATGGGAACAAATACATTGACATACACACCTATTGTGGGAACAGCAGAGCATACCTGAATTGCAGTGATTCAGCCTATTTCCTGAATAGTTCTGTCACATCTGGGTGCTTTAGATAGAGAGATAAATGAGTTCAGACTGAAGCTAGTAATAAAACTTTATAGCAACTTTCCTCCAAGGCTCAGAAAAGTGCTTTGCAAAAGGTGAGTACTAATTACCCCCTTCTACTGACAGGGTCATTTAAGCACGTTTCTAATTCTCCACTGCCTTGCAACTTGCGTAGTCACTGGTGCCTGCTTGAAGTGAGCATAAAATGCTACCATTCTGGTCTACAGTCCGGTCTACGCTACAGACCTACGTCACTCTGGGGTGTGAAAAATCCACACCTCTGAGGGAAGTAATTATATAGATCTAACCCCCATGTAGACAGGGCTATGTCGGTGGGTGAGTTTCTCCAATCAACATAACTACCACCTCTCAGGGAGGTAGATTAACTAAGCTGATGGGAGAGCTCTCTCCCGTCGGCTTGGAGCGTCTTCATTAAAGCACTACAGCAGCAGCTGCCCTGATGCAGCATTTTAAGTGTAGACCTGCCCTCAGAGTGTATCATGCTCACTATACATACATGTAAATGTCTAGCCAAGGTGCAAGGCAGTGGAGAATCAGGCCCAAGGTGTTTAAGTGTCCTACCCAAGGTCACGTTGGAAGTCAATGGCAGAATCAGGGCTAGAACTCAGGTCTCCTGCCTCCCAGTTCCCTGTTCTAACTACTAGACAACACTGCCATCATGCAACAGTTTCATATGCTAGAATCTGAAGGGTCAGTTCAACAAACTAGTACAGAAAGTGATTCACATTTTCCTTTATACCTGGATAGTTTTCTTTATTGTCAATGCTGGCCTGCTACTGAATTTCCTTAACGCATCTGCTCTCAGTTCCCTGGGCCCTTTGGTCATGGTAGAACTACAGTACAATGACCAGTTTGGAAATAAAGACTACCACTAATGGGAATTCTGCAAATACAATACAATAAATAAAATTCCTTTTGCATCAAGATGAGCATGTACCATGAGGACAATAGAACAACTACAAGTACACTGCGTCCTGGAACTCGTTAAATGTAAGGAAGCATAACGAGCCAGCTTTCTGTTTAAGTACAATCATCTCAAACCTTTACTTTAATGAGTCTGGAATTAAAGGCAGCAATCAAGAACAAATAATACAAAGTAATTTCCCATCCAAAAGAGAGAAAGAGTTACTCCTTTGAGTAAAAGAGAACAGTAATAGTCACATTCTTAGAGCATTTTTCAATTAGCCATCATCCAAAGAGAGAGACGTAGCAGAATATTACAAATGCCGCCAATAAAAAATGAGTTTGCAGTTAGAGCTGGGCAAAATTTTTCTACAAAACATTTTTTTTCAGCAAAAATGCAGGTTTGTCAACACCGAAAGGTTTCACAAATTTGTATCAGTCTCGCCAAATTGTTTCAGTCGGAAAACAAAATCCTTTTTAAAAATGCTTCATTTTGACATTTTTTAAATGAAACATTTTGATTTTTTGATTCAAACCAACATCTCATTTCAAAATTTCCTTTAATTTTATATGAAAACCAAAAATAATCAAAACATTTTCAATGGTTGCAATCAAAAGAAAACATTTCAGTTTTGTCAAAATGAAACGTTTCATTCAACCCAGTGTTTATTTTTCAGCACTGCCAGCAAACTAAAAAATCCATTATTTGCATATCTCTCATGGCAATATTCTTTGTACAGAATATATATAGATATGATCAGGAAATTCTGAATCCTGTTTAGAAGGCATGTTGTTTGCACGCTCAGCATAGTATATTTCCATCCACGATCAAAACATATTTAACAGGTAAATTTACATCATGTGACTCTTTGCAAAGACTATTTCTTTTGGTAGGTTAAAGATAAAATTCTCCTCTTTCATCTCTAGTTATGTCAACACTTGAATTGAAGGTGTGATTGCAGCTCATATAGATATACCTGAACTAGTTTTAACCTACCTGGAGCAAGTACCAACAGCAGTAACGTTGTGACAGCACAGGCTTCAGCATGGGATGTACAAGCCTGCCAGGGACCTTGGGTACTTATTCAGGCAACTAGCCCTCACTGAAGTCTGAGCTTTCATGGCTTGGTACTCCTGCTAGTTATATTAAAGCTAATTCAGGTCTATCTCCCTGTGCTGCAATCACACCTCTGACAGTGCAGACATACCCTCTATGGTGGATCTTGACTTTGCTGCACTGCTCGGCTCTTACATGAGCTAAATTCCCAATGATGCCAAAGGATAATATTCCCCTGTTGTTGTGCTGGGTTAACATCTGAAGGGAAAAGGCCACTTGAACCATTTTTCCTATGTGTGTTAAAGGCCACACTTCAAAAAAAAAAAAAAAAAAAAAAGATAGCCTTAATTTGCTACCTCCATGTTGGAAATCATGAGTAAACAGCTGAGCCCTATGAAATTTGCAATTTTCTTCAAAGCTCAAGATAACAGCTGATGTACATTCTATTCCTCCCAGGACTGCTGTGCTATATTTTAAAAGATTACTTGTCATCACCCTCTGTGATATGTCTCCCAAGTGAAATTCATCTGCAAATCTTTTAATACTAGTTTTACCAGCAGAGTGATTTGTATAAATAATAGAACAACCAGAGTCTTGAAACCGATCAGCTATAAAACAAAAAACCAAATTCAATTTATACTTTTCTCTTGTTTTCTATTCTCCAGAGAATTTTTAATCTGCATTGTCCTTTTTTTTATATTCTTCCCCTGGGCTGTGTACCCTATGCAAATACTCTCCGAAGAATATATTGTCCAGTGCTTTTGCGAAGTCAAAATAGATTGATGTCTCTTTTATTTACAAGGAGCATGGGCTTTCTTTCTTTTTTTTTTTTTAAGGAAACAATGCAATTCTATTAGTACAAATGCATAAACCTTTGTTTAAATTTTGAAATCACTAGAAATCTATTTTATGCATATTTTAAAGTGGAAGCTAATGGAAGTTATATACATTCCCCGCATCAATTTGGAATGATGTTCACATTTTCAGAACTTAAGTTTGCATCACACATCTCAACTTGAGTCCAAATGACAACTAAATCCTTACAAAAACCTTCTCTTCCTGAAATCATGTTGCAAGTCATTCAGCCAAGCTGAAATTTTCCAAGAGATCTTCCAGTGATCCTTTAAAAGAGTTTCTGAAACTCTTCCATGCGATTGATATTGACAAGGACAAACTGGTTGTTTTACAGGCCAGCATTCTAAGCTGCAAATGCATGCCACAGCCGACATGCTGCCTTCCCTCACCACAGACTGGCACACTCCCATTTTCCTCCCCCATGCAGGCATATACCCATCTTAACTGCTGGCTCTTCATGCAGATGGATGGTGTTCAGTGGAACTGAGTTGTAGTGCTAGGACTTGGGGTCACTTCTCGAGCTAGCAGTCACTTTCATTGGCTAGGAATTAAAGTGGGGAGTGGGAAAGGGATAATGGTAATGAGAATAATGTGCGTTTTTTTATGATCTGATATCTCATGAATCTCCCTGGCTAGAATAAATTTCCATACACCACTGCAAATCTGGGATTCTTAGATTTGCAAATGGTGTGTGGCATTATTTTATACCTTGGATCAATCTGTCACTGAATACTGAAGCAACAGAGAGTCCTGTGGCACCTTTAAGACTAACAGGACACTCTGTTGCTTTTTACAGATCCAGACTAACACGGCTACCCATCTAATACTGAATACTGAAATGAATTTATACCTCTGGGGAAAGCCTTTTCAATGTTTCTAGACTCAAACTGAAGTTGCTTGGTCAAAGTCAGGTATTATATTCCATCAATGGCCCATAGGCATCCAAGTACTTTACTGGCTGTACTATTATCTTCCCTGTGTGGGTCTCACTATTAGCCCTTCTTTCCTCCAGGTTTCCCAGATGTGCTGCATTTAGGATGTGTTACTGCTGGCAACACAATGGCAGGATCAGAAAACCCAACTGGCTGATGCTTCACTGTAGTTCTAGCCTAATGCAAAAAAATCCCGAGTAGGATTACTTATCAGTCAAGAACCAGTGTCCTGGGCCTTAGACTTCAGACATACTGTTTCTTGAAGCTAAAGATTTGAATGAATAGTTGATCTATAAATGAATGAAGTATGCAGAAAATCCTAAAAGGGTTAATATTTACTAACTGATACTAATACACTCAAGCTCTGCTACACTGTATTCCTTCCATTAGAGGGGATATCACAGGATGTCCGTGTATGAGGAGGGCTTGCCTGTCAGATCATCTTTAGTCCAAAACCTGCCTTTGAAACAATATGGGTCAACTCTGGTTGTCCTTATTCCTTGCTCAGTCAAAACTCCATTTGCCATTGATATTAATGTGAGCTTGGATTTAGTAAGGACACTAGGATCTGGCCCTTTATTATCTACTGTCCTAACACTGGCTAAACCCACAGGAATCTCTCAAAAAGACTCAGTTTCCATTCAGTTAATATTCTTAGACAAAGTATAAAAGCCTAAAGAATGTTATAGGTGTACAGCACACACTGGGGTCAAATATTTGCTGGTGACCTTTTTTAATTGACTATATTACTAGCTAACAAGATACTGGGTTTTTAGGAGGTGCGGGAAAGGGATGTTATTCATCCTTCCAAATAATGCACTAATCATCTCATAGACCACCCTGTTCTTTGAGAGAATATAGTTTTTTGGACCCCAACTCACCTCACCCTTGGCTTCTGAATGTATGCATCACCCACTCTGCTGTGATGCTATCTGGTAGTAGGGGTCTTTATCCCTGGCTAGTGGCTGGTCCGCCCCTGAGGTTAATGAGTCAGCTATCGCTGCCAGCTCCTAAGCCTGTTCTTTTAGCTTAAGCGAGAGGCTTGTATTTTTAGTGTGAGAGATCCCAGGTCCAGTCCCCACCGATGACCCATAGTGAGCAGTTATTACATTTTTTCACTGGTTTACCGGCACTGTTTCTTTACTCTGGTATTTGGTTAGTTCTCTTCTCTAGTTAATAGGTTCCCAAATATTCTACTGCCAGCCTTTGAATTTGCCAGATGTATGAATTTTAATGTGGTGCCTATGTGTGTGGCACTCATAAAAATTTGTGCTCCTGAGGAGTCGACATTCTTTCTGCTAATGGCTATTTTATGTTGTCCACTGCTATTTTTTTAGATGCTTGAGTGCTTTACTTATCTATGCCATGCCACAGGGGTATTTTAGCATATACAGTAGACTGTCAAAGTTGTGCTCAAAGACATTCATTGATGTACTTTTAGTGGTTTGCCTCATAGTTGTCATGTAAGCTGGTCAGCTCAAAACATATTACAACATGAGCATTTAAAACCAAGGAAGTTAACTTCTTTGAAACCAAAAAAACAATGTCTAGTGGACAACCTGGGTCTACAGGGCTAAATCAACTGGCAAAATATGCAGATTTTTGCATTTATATGTGAAAGGGATTCAGGGCCACATTTTGCTCTCAGTATAAACCCAGAGTAACTCACTAAAGGAGCTCAGAGGAGAATATGACCCACAGAAACATTTTATTTCTTCTGCCTCTTCAGAGAAGTCACTGGTTAAAATATGTCAGTGATTCAGTGCTGATTTCTTCTGATTTGTTTAGCATCCTCCCCCAAGAATAGCTCATCTCAATGAAGCTTCTCATTTGACGGCAGGAAGATGACTTGGGTAAAAGGAGGTTAAAGGCCTGATTGTTTAATCCTTACTCATGTTGCAGGGCACTTCCTCACACAAGCAGTCCCAGTGACTTAATTTGGGACTACCCCCATGAATAAGTAAGTCTCCCACCATCAGCCCCTAAATGATTTCCCAACATCATACACTGAGCCAGGCCCAGGCTGGATTCATAGCTTCCTGGATTTTAAGGCCAGAAAAGATCTTTAATTCATCTAGTCTGACTTCCTGTCTATTGCAGGCCATAGAATATCATTCGGTTTCTCCTGTATTCAGCCCTATAGTTTATGTTTGGCTAAAGCACATCTTCCAAAAAGGCATCCAGTCTTGATCTGAAGACATCAAGAGATGGAGAATCCACCACTTCTCCTGGTAGTTTGTTCCATTGGCTAATCACCTTCATTGTTAAAAATCTGTGCCTTATTTCTAATTTGAATTTGTCTGGCTTTAATTTCCAGCCATTGGTTGTTCTTTTGCCTTTCTCCATTAGATTAAAGGGCCTTTTAGTACCTGGTATTTTCTCCATATGTAGATACTTATACATCACAGTAAAGTTACCTTTTGATTTTGGATTAGAACACAGGATTTCTCAGCTACTGGTCCTTTTCCAACAGGTTGACTGTGCATTGTGTGAAAAAATAGTTCCTTTTGTTTGTTTTAAACTTGCTGCCTATTAATTTCATTTGGTGACCCTTAGTTCTTGTGTTATAAGAAGGATTAAATAACACTTCGGCCTCGTCTACGCTACAGAGGTAGGTTGAAGGAAGCTGCCTTAAGTCGACCTGTTAATGTATGTGTCTACACTACCAGGTACTTTACACCGACCTAAGTCGCCACTAATGTCGACTTCTGTAGCACTTAATTTGATTTTCATGGGTCGACTGCAAGATAGTACAGACACAGCATTGTATAATTTGACTTAATTGGCCTCCAGGTGGTGTCCCACAATGCTCATCTGTGACTGCTCTGGAGATCATTTTCAACTCCACTTCACTGCAGCCAGGTACACAGGAAACAGCCCCTCCCCTGCTAAAGCCCCAAGAATTTTTGATTTCTCATTTCCTGTTTGATCAGCATTGGGAGCATGCCAGGTTGAGCACAGCTGATCATGGAGGCTACGCGCTCCAGCCTGGTCTGCACAGGAGGTGGTGGATCTCATCGCTGTGTGGGGAGAAGAGTCTGTGCAGGTAGAGCTCTGATCCGGCAGAAGAAACCCTGAGATCTATGCAAATATCACTCATGGAATGGAGGAGAAGGGCTACACAAGGGGGACACAGATGTTCCGTGTGAAAATAAAAGAACTTCTCCAAGCGTACCAGAAGGCAAGGGAGGTGAACTGTCATTCTGGTGCTGAACCCCACACATGCTGGTTCTACAATGAGCTGCATGTGATTCTCGGGAGTGGCCCTACCAGTACCCCCACAAGCAACGTGAACCCTTCATAGGTGCATGAGTCTAAGGACAACAAGGAGGATGATATGGTGGATGAGGAATAGGAGGAGGAGGGGAATGGGAGACAGGCGAACAGTGGATCCATTCTCCCCAAGAACCAGGAAATTTTTTTAACCCTGGAGCCCTGTGGGTTGCAGGACATCACGGTGGCCGACCATGATGTCGGGGAAGGCACCTCTGGTTTGTATACAGTTACAAACAAAGTCCGGTTAAACTTTAGTGGCCCCACACATTCGGTGGCATTGCATGTTTACTGTGAAGAAAAAGTGAGGTGCTGTGGTTCTCTGCTTACAAGAGCCCAGGAATTCTCCAGGAATATCTCTAGGAAACTTTCATGGAGGTACTCTGCAGTCTTTTGCAGAAGGTTTCTGGGCAGGGCAGCCTTACTTCTTCCACCATGGTAGGACACTTTCCCACGCAACTCCTGAATTAATTCTGATGTCATCATTGTGGTACACAGCATAGCAGCATAAGGACCAGGTCTATACCCAGATGCTTGCAGCATCTCCTTCCTTTCCACCTCTGTTACCTCAGGAGACTGATATCACATAGGGTCGCCTAGGGGAAATGGGGGAAATTCTTATTAAAAGTGCTCTTACAAGAAAAAAAGAGCATGTAGATACCTCCCCCCCACACACATACACACACATTCCAGATCGCTAAACCACACAGCTGCTAATGTGCCTTTACTGTGCTCGGCATGGGTCGGCATGTAGTTTAAGTGGTTGATAGGGGACTGGGGCTTCACATGTGAAATTCCGCAATTTGGGAGTGAAAACATCCCGTCCCCCCACCACACACCCTGTTCGTAAACAGTTTCCTGTGGAACAGCAAAACAGTGCAGTGAATGGTTATGGATTCTGATTAGGTCATGGCTTGTACCTAGTGTAATAAGATTTTATATATAATATAAATGGCCTTGCTATGGAAACATTTTTTGCATGTACAATGGCTCCTTTCTTTTTTCCCATGACAGACTGCTGGAAATGTGTCCTTCGGCATGTCATCAACATCTGAAAGCAGACTTTCACTGATTAGAAGGAGAAAAAGAGAACGCGGGAGGACATGTTCACCGAGATAATGAATGCCTCCGGGACAGCTGACACAGAGCTGACAGTGTGGAGGATTTCACTGTTTGAGAAGTTGGACATGGAAAGTAGGAAAGCTTCTCATGAGCATGAGTGTGCGGCGCAGGATGAGATGCTTCAGATTATGCGGGACCAATAAGACATGTTGGGGTGTCTGGTTCAACTGCAGGAACGGAAACAGGAGGGTAGAGTCCCTCTGCAGACCTTGGTGGACAGCCAGCCAGCCAGCATTGCCTGGCGCAGAATCACCTCCCCCAAGCATTCCATGAGGCATGGGAGAAAAGTCCATTATCCCTTTCACTTAACTCAGGCGGAGGGTACAAGGAACAGAAGGTGCCCATTCAGAGACCTTTTATGGTCTAGAATGCAGTGTTATGTTACACAGCTAAAAATGTTTCTCCTGTTCCAACTTTACAACCCCTTTTCCCCCAGGCTAACTTTTTTTCTGTTCTCCCTCTTTACTTAAGTTTGTTAAATAAAGTAGATGAATTCAAGAAATAAATGTTCTTTATTGAGTAGAAGCAGTGGGCTTGGGTGGGAGATTGGCTTTACAGGGATAGTGATACAAGCCAGGTGAAGGTTTGGGAAAGCATAATGCAGACAAGCACCTCACATTACTGTGACTCATTATTGAAATGGCATTTCAAAGCCTCGCAGATACGCAGCACCTGTTGCTATGCTCTTCTTATTGCCTTGGTGTCTGGCTGCTCAAAAACGGCTGCCATGTGATCTGCCTCAACTGCCCATCCCGTGGACACCTATAGCCATCGGGATGTTCTCTTCACTAAGGTCCAACCTTGTTAGTAAACTTCTCCAGCACCCTTTTAAGTGACCAAAGGCACATTCAACCACTATTCTGCAGTTGTTGAGCCTATAGTTGCACCGTTCCTTACTACTGTCCAGGTGGCCGGTGTATGGCTTCATGAGCCATGGGAGCAAGGGGTAGGCTGGGTCCCCCAGGATAACTATAGGCATCTAAGTGTCCTTAATGTTCATTTTGTGGTCTGGGAAAAAAGTTCCGGATTGCAGCTTTTTGAGCAGACCAGAGTTTCTAAAAATGTGTGTGTCGTGAACCTTTCCCGACCATCCTACGTTGATGGTGAAATGGCCTCTGTGATCCACTAGCGCTTGAAACACCATTGAAAAGTATCCCTTTCAGTTTATGTACTCTTTGGCAAGGTGGTCTGGTGCCAAGATGGGGATATGCATAACATCTGTCGCCCCACCGCAATTAGGGAACCCCATCGCAGCAAAAACATCCACTATGTCCTGCATATTTCCCAGACTCACTATCCTTTGTAGGAGAAGTCGATTAATGGCCCTGCACACTTGGAGCACAGAGAGAACCATACACTTGAAGAGAACTATACACGACTCCAAGATCTCTTTCTTGAATGGTAACAGCTAATTTGGACCCCATCATTTTATATGTGTAGTTGGGATTACTTTGCATGTATCAAAATTGAATTTCATCTGCCATTTTGTTGCCCAGTCACCCAGTTTTGAGAGATCCTTTTGTAGCTCTTCGCAGTCTTCCTGGGACTTACTGAGATACAACTGGAAAGAGATAGTATTTTGCTAAAACTCTGACCTCTCTGCTCAGAAAATATCATGAGTTCTTCAAGCAACCCTAGGGGTTTCATTACAATCTTCGATGAGGCATGAATACAACTGGAGATGGGCAAATACTGCAAAATACTTTCCCACAAATATTTGTTCAGTTCTTTAAATAAATTCACTTTGGTCCAGCAAGCACCATTTTCATGTTCACTTTCCATAAATATTGATCGACTGAGCATTACTAGCACAAATGTTCCTGGAAAATGGATTTCAAGAATGTGCACTAGTATTGATGGCAAATTAATTTTAAATGTTTGCACATGCTGGTATTTGTACTGGAAGTGTTTGAGTGCTAGCCCAATGAGGGAACAGACACAGTACCTAGTGAGTGTTTTGACCAATCCTAACCAAGCAACACATTGAATGGTTTCCCTTTTTCACCTCTCCTTCTGGAGAGAAGGAGGATCTGGTGCCGGGATAGAGTCTTGTGGAGAAGAAGCAGATGGGAAGAAGAGGAGTTTTGTGGCAATCTATTCTCCCAACACAGTGCTGCTGCTGCAGCAAGTGATCATAAAGCCAAGCACCTGTTTCTACAACTGTAGATTAGCCTACCTCATGAGTCTTTATACCATCAATCTGTGAGTAGTTGGCAGGAGGGGAATCAGGGGCTTTGTTCACCCAAGCCATTCAGCCGAGGAACGGTACTGTTGCCCCTCTTGACCTGAGAGATTAGCCAAAATTCGAATTATAACATTCAAAAACAAGTCGGAAAACACTTCAATCTCCCTGGTCACTCGATTACAGACCTAAAAGTCGCAATATTACAAAAAAAACCCCCCGTAAAAAACAGACTCCAACGAGAAACTGCTGAATTGGAATTAATTTGCAAACTGGACACCATTAAATTAGTCTTGAATAAAGACTGGGAGTGGATGGGTCATTACACAAAGTAAAACTATGTCCCCATGCTTATTTCCCCCCTACTGTTACACACACCTTGTCAACTGTTGGAAATGGGCCATCCTGATTACCACTACAAAAGTTTTTTTTTTCTCCTGCTGATAATAGTCCACCTTAACTGATCACTCTCGTTATAGTGGGTATGGCAATACCCATTTTTTCATGTTCTCTGTGAATATATATATATCTTCCTACTGTATTTTACACTGCATGCATCCGATGAAGTGGGTTTTAGCCCATGAAAGCTTATGCTCAAAATAAATTTGTTAGTCTCTAAGATGCCACAAGTACTCCTCGTTCTTTTTGGTCTTGTTCTGTTTTCTGTTCCCCTCTTCCCCCGTGGCTGCACGTGTAGGAGTGCCCAGGCAGCATGCTCCAAAATCTGGCTGTGCTCCTGACCAGGAAGCAGTTTTCTTTGCTAAAAGTTTCTTCTGATTGGTTTCCATTGAAAACACTGCAGGCTCTCTGATAGCATGCTTGCAGTGTTCAGCAGACAATAGGTTATCCCTGATCTGAGCTACAGCCCTTTGCAAAGAGAGGTGTGGCTTCCATTTGCAATAGACTGCACCACAGATTGTCAGCATAGAGAGAACTAAAGAAGTTGCCCCAAGGAACTCTGGGATACATCCGGAAGACTTCCAGAATCTGAGTTAAGCTGGGACTGTGTGCACACATGAAAGTAATAGGGCTCAGACCCTAGATCCCAGCTTAACACAGGCTCAGACCTTCAGGGTCCTGGAACCCTAGGTTCAAGCCCTAGGTGTGTGGACATGTGGGTGCAAGGGAAGTTAGGCTTGAGCCTGGGCTCAAGCCGGGGTTTACATTGCTGTGTAGACACACCCTCATTTAGCCTAAATGGAAGGAAGTTCTCACATCCAACAGCATCAATGAGATGGTGTGATTTCCTATCCCCAGCCATAACAGTACTGTGATCCACAAATATAATTTCCCCTCATTTACATTGGTGATATGTTTTACACCCTTTCTCCTGGGATGCAAGTGACTACACAAGGTGCCAGGCAGTGGAGATCAGGCTCTTGGATACCTGAAAATCAGAATGGAGGGGTCCACAAGAGAGACACTACATCAGCAGCAGCAATGGCACAACTAGAATAGAAGTGAGTCATTTCACTGGTATTCAGGGTTGGTGGGCATTTCATTTAACACTTACTTCACTTGTAAATTTTCAATCAATAACTGAGAGGACACAAAGAGCTGCTTCTTTGTGTTGTTGGCAGAAAACCCTCACTGCTCACATGAGATGCCAAGGAGCAGCTGAACGGCAAAACTAAACCCAAATCAGAATTGTTACAAAACAATAGTTATCCACCCACTACTCACAGACCAAACCATCAAGGAAGTCTTTATTTGCATCACATGCACTAAGCTTGCCTGCTCTGTGGAGAAAGAATAGGCTCATTCGTTACAAGCAGCGAAGAGTGATAGAAATGGATTCTTTCCAGGCTTTCACTGTTTGCTAATCCACAAAGCCGTTCCGTTAGACTTGCATCCTCTAAACTCCTGGCATGATGGAGACCACAGAACGAGAAAAGAATGTAGTTTCTCGAGAACATCCACCTGTCATTTCTAGTAATGAGGAAGAGAAGCAGGTGCCAAATGCTACACTCTGGTTCCTAGAAGGCAGCCCTAACTTGATCTGGTTTGTTTTAAATACATTTCACCTTTTTTTCGCCACTGTGCTGAGGAACGAAGCTGAATTGTGAGCCCTGGAGATTGAGGGCCTCTCTGTGGTCCTGCTTTCCAATGTGCTTAGGTCTATTGCTGTTCAGCAAAGAATTTCAGCATGTGCTTAACACTCTGTTTGGCTGAATCAGGGGACTTTGAGCAAGATTTACAAAGGCGTTTGGTGCCTAAAGATGCAGATTGACGGCTAACAGGTTTTTCAAAATGCCTAAGCAGGATAAGCATCTACAAGGGAACATCTGCAGCTTTAGGTGATTAAACACCTTTGTGACTCTGACCTTTTACACCCCAAATGGATGCAGCAGGCTTAATGCTATGAGTCGGTCATGGAGGTCACGGATTCAGTAATTTTACATAAGCTCCTCGACTTCAGCCCTGGGCGGCAGGGTTCGGGCTGTCAGCCCTGGGCGGTGGGGCTCCAGCTTCCATGATTTATTGTTTATTGCCCGTGGTCTGTCCATGACTTTACTGGCAATACAGCCTGTCCTATACTGCTTTGTCATTTGTCCTCATTTTGGGGATCGTGCCTAAGGATAAGATTGAGTCTGTCCATATGGACAACAGTTAGCTCCATTTCTGATGGGGGCTTTTGTGGTGCAAAAAGGCCTGTGACGAAGTGGGGGGTTTTCTTGTTTTCTGTGGGGTTTCAATGGTTTGCATGCAGAGGAGGTGGGACTCAGTTTCCCTGGGGCTTACTGGTTTAACAAGGGGAGGGGAGAGAGAGTTTGTTGTTACAGAGGACCGAAGAGGGAACTTGGGACCCCAGACAATAGCCTGGAGGATGGATACCCCAGCGACCAGTGACCTGAGACCCCCGACTCGGAGACCCAGCTCAGGAGTTGCAGCCGGTTCTGGCCAGTGGGAGAACAATGGGCTGCAGAGTGAGGACCCAGTGACCTAACCAGCCGGTTCCAGCCAGAGGACAGAAGCGAGGAGAGGAGGCCCCAGTTTACGACCCTGTTTACCTGGAGAGAAGACAATGGACAGAGGCGGGGTCTGGGGCCGGTGATCTCAGATGCCCAGCTGGGAAGCAGGGGGGCTCTGGGCTGGAGAGGGGGAGCAGGCAGAGCCCACCTGGATGCAGAGAGACTGGGGTGTGCTGGGCTGAGGGAGGCCAGGCCTGAGGTTCTGAGAGTTTCCTGTTCTGTGTTCAACTCTCAATAAACCTTCCGGTTTTATGCTGGCTGAGAGTCACTCTGGTCTATAGAACAGGGTTGCATCAACCCCTTCGGGGGTGGAGGCCCGGGGGGTCCAGAGAGAGAGGACTCCCTGAGGGGGCACACGGTGAGAAACAGGTGTGCTAAGGCTCAGAGAGGTGCCGGTCCAGGAGGTGGAGGGGCCTGACCCCCGGGAGAGAGTGGACCCCCGAGAAGGGCTGTCTCATTAAAAGGCGCACCCCCCACGGACCGCACGGGGCCAAGAGTGGGCACGATCTGTGAGTCCGTGACAGGCCATTAGCTTGCTTCTCATGCTATAAGCCACTGAACTACCAGTCTCAAATTTCTACCGAGGTTTGACTATAGTTTTCAAAGCCCAGCCTCTTAAATATCTTCATGTATTGTTATATTTTATACTTTCTTTGACCATAACATGAAACCTGTTACATGTTATGATCTTCAGTAAGCTATCCCTCTGGACTAAGGGAAAGGACAAAGAAAGAAATAACAAATAAAAGTATCCGTACAAGAATGTGCTCTGTAGCAGCAACCGTTTTAAATTTAGGGACAGATTTCAAAGCTTTAGGCACCTATCTGCACCTTTAGGTGTCTAAATACGATTTCCAAAAGCCCAGGTGCAGGTTAGGTACCTAACACCCATTGAAGCCTGCTTAGATGTTTGGAAAATCCCTTTAGGCACCTATCTGCTTCTGCACTTTTGAAAAGCTAGCCCTTAGTCACAGGAAAAAACCTCCAACCAGCTCAAGGTGCCTGCTTTACACTTAAGGGTACAGGATTTAAAACAGACCCTACATACAAAGCCAACACATACTTTGCTTTCATTTCTTGCCAATTATTGCCCTATCTCTAATCGTCCTTTGTTATGGAAGACCTTTACAAAGGTTACTTGGGTGTCATCTGTTGGCCTGTGTTTTTCTTATCCCTTTTGGCTTCTGACCCTGCCACCTTTCTGACAAACAGCCCCTTATTTAAATGTCACATTGTTGGTGACTCAGCCCTGGTCGACCCTACAAAATTACTTTGGTATAACTTTGTTGCTCAGGGGTGTGAATAATCTACACCGCTGCGCGATGTAGTTATATTGACCTATGCACCGATGTAGACATCACTATGTCAGCGGGAAAGCTTCTCCCGCCAACATAGCTACCGCCTCTTGTGGAGGTGGAGTTATTAAGTTGATGGAAGAGCTCTCTCCTGTTGACCTAGAGCAGGGTCCCCAACGCGGTGCCCGCGGGTGCCATGGTGCCCGCCGGGGCGTCTAAGTGCACCCGCGTACTGGCCGGCGGACGAGCATCCGCCGAAACGCCGCTGAATTTCAGCAGCATTTTGGCGGGTGATGCCTCTGGATGATGCCGCTTGCCGGCGGTATTTCGGCGGATGCCCGTCCGCCGCCACGGTCCTCCAAAAGGTTGGAGACCACTGACCTAGAGCATCTTTGCCAGAAGTGCTACAGTGACACAGTTGCATTGGTGCAGCTGGGCCACTGTAAACGTGTAGTGTAGACCTGCCCTTAGCTCTTTCAGTGGAAATAATTCATTCTGGATTTCACTTCCCCACTGCACCAATAAAGACAGAGTCGCTTCATCTTTAGGGCATAACACAAGGTTCATTTCCTTTCTCTAGCATTTGCTTGAGGCAGAGGTTTAATGGGACTTGGGGAATATTTTTTTTTCTGTAAGAGACAGCAAATGTTGTTTTGATGATATTTTTGTAAGCAGTAGGGCTCATTTCATAGATAAATCTGTGTTTATGGAATATATCCATCGTTTTGTCATCTACCATTCACTGACTGTGTTAAACCTCCCCATAGTGAAATTAGTAAGCTGGGTTTTTATGTGTATTTCTGTACTAGTTACTGCAACAAAAGGCTGAGATAAGGAAATATTACTAATACTTTGCACTTTGAGAGAACCTTACCTCTGATATTCTCAAAACAATTTACAAGAATTTACATAATAAACCCTTCAAAACACTCCTGTGTGGGAGGAAAATCTATCAATCTGTGAATGAATCTAAATTGTTTCTATACCATGCTCCTCACAATAGTATCTGAGCCCCTGAAGTATTAATATACTCATTTTAGTAAACGAAGGCCTAGAAAAATTAAGCAACTTTTTCCAAGATCACACAATGATCCAATGTGAAAGATCCAAAAACAGAACCCAGGACTACTGTCTGCCAGTCCCTTGCTCTGACCACTAGATCACACTCTTTCCCAATGCAGTTGGGTTCTCACCTGTTGATGCAATGGACTCTTGTAGCATCACACCCAGATATTTCTGGAGTGGGCGGTGTATCTAACAATATTTTCGAAGGAAGCAATCTAATGAAAAGAGAATCCTCAAAGCTATCTCTGCAAAAGCATGAAGCCAGGACTGAGTGATTCTGAAATCTGAAAACTAAAGTAGATGATTTTAGCATAATTTAACAGCTGCCTAAACGGGTACAGTAACTCCTCACTTAAAGTCGTCCCAGTTAACTTTGTTTCGTTGTTACGTTGCTGATCAATTAGGGAACACGCTCATTTAAAGTTGTGCAATGCTCCACTCTTACATTGTTTGGGTGTCTGCTTTCTCCACAGCTGGCAGCCTCCCTACGCTCCCCCCCCCCCCGCGCCTCCCGCCCGCCGGCAGACCCCGTGAATCAGCGCCTTTCCCCTCCTCCCCCCGCCTCCTGCCCACGGCAATCAGCTGGCTTGCGGCGTTTAGGAGGCAGGAGGGAGGGGGGAGGAGCGAGGACTCGGCGCGCAGGCTTCCCCTCCCTCCCCTGCTTCCCAAATGCTGCAAGCCAGCTGATTGCCGCAGGCAGGAGGCGGAGGGGAGGGAGGGGGAACCTGTGCACCAAGTCCTTGCTCCTCCCCACTCCCTCCTGTCTCCTAAACGCTGCAAGCCAGCTGATTGCCCTGGGCAGGAGGGAGTGGGGAGGAGCAAGGACATGGCATGCTTCCCCCCTTCCTCCCCTGCCTCCTGCCCACAGCAATCAGCTGGCTTGCAGCATTCAGAAGGGAGGGGAGGGAGGGGGGAGGAGCGAGGACGCAGTGTGCGAAGTAAATGGGGAGGAGGTGGGGGGGAGAAGAGGCAGGTCAAGGGTGGGGGTTTGGGGGAAGGGGTGGAGTGGATGGGCCGGGGTTGTGCCCCCCGCCCCCGGCAAAGTCAGTGCCTGTGCTTGCAAGAACAGCAAGAGGAGCAGCCGGACAATCCATCCTCTTCCACTCTCTGATTCCACCACCTCAACCAAGCTTCATACTCAGCAGTGATGATTGTAGTATTAAATTGTTTCTTTAAAATGGTTTAAAATGTATACCTGTATTCAATTGCTTGTTTAAAATGGTTTAAAACTTATACCTGTATTAAATTGCTTGTTTAAAATGTATATAATGCCTTTTGTCTGGCAAAAAAAAAAATTCCCTGGAACCTAACCCCCTCTATTTACATTAATTCTTATGGGAAAATTGGATTCGCTTAACATTGTTTCACTTAAAGTTGCATTTTTCAGGAACATAACTACAACATTAAGTGAGGAGTTACTGTACTTCTCAAGTAATAGTGATTTAACTCAATCCAAATCACTTTCTCCTTCTCTGTAAAATGCTGTCTATTATCATGTTAACCCTGCCTGTTATCAGAGAATGAAAACACCAATATAAATCGTCCCTCGCCAAACAAAACTTGCTGTCAGGGATAACAGATTTTCAGCTTAATTGCTTACACTGAGCTCCCCTGACATTTTCAGTGCTTCAGTTTCTAACTGTGCACACTAGCTAATGACTAACTGTCCTCAGGATTTTATTCTGTTCATATTTTAAACTCACCCTCTCAGGAAATCTTAAAATCATGGTCAGCCCATCTTCTTTCACCAGCCTACACCTGCTTGTGGTGTTTCAAGACTTAGCAGCATAAACAGCAAGGGCAGATTTTTTTTTTTGGTGGTCTCATGTAATTAAAGGTATCTATCTATTCACTTCATAGCCAGCTCTGCCTGCATATCTGCTTTCTCTTTGTGTATTAGCCTGTTTCTGCTTCTTACTTTTTAAGAAAGGTCAATTTCTGAACAAAGAAACATCAATTTCTTTTTCCTCCCTTACTTTTTAAGGCAGAGGGACATCCGTGTATTATGGGTACAAAAATACGTGTTTTCCAACATTATCCTGCCTGAATATAGTGCACTAAAATGCTCTAGACACTGCAACTTGTCAGAATTCTCGGGTGAATTACTGAGGTGATGACCAAAGCAATCTAGAAAGTAGAAAGACATTGAGCAGTGTTGCTAGTTACAGCAAAAAGAGCAAGAACTGAGGGATTCTGCTTATCACACCATGCCTTGGATTAGTATTGCTGCACTACACTGTTTCACTGTATGGAAATTTAGGCTGCTTTTGCCCACAAGCACTAGGTGAGAAAGTACTTTTATAAGCGAGGTTTATTGTTAGCTGTAGCTCAGAAACCTTGTAGAAGATTTTGGTGGAGTTCAAGCATGCAGAGTCTATTGATGGATGCTATTTGTCATCCAGTGAGCACAAAACAGGGATCTTTGCTTGGGCTCTTCCTCTCTTCATGCACCGTTTCCCCCTCTGCCTCCGTTATACCAGTTTTATTTGTTACAAAATAACATTAGATTAATCTAGTCTCTTTGGTCCTGATTCCCCACTCCATTACACTGATATCATGCCAGTGCAACTCCATGGGATTTAATTGAGTTATATCAGTGTAAAATTGATACACTGGAGAATCAGGCCCTGCTAGTAGCCATTTCTCTTTGAGTATATCTCATTTCTAGTTGCAAGGAAGACGCGGGGGCGGGGCAGAACCGCAGCTGGTGTAAATCTGACATCGCTCCTTTGACTTCATTGGAGCTACACAAGATTTACACCTCTGGCGGATCTGTCCCATTATCTTAGTTGAAACTAGAATTCCTTTGTCTAAAACTTGTCACTGACATTATATAGGCTAAGAACAAGTTTGCAATTAACAAGCTGATATGTTGTTGAGGGTTTTTTTTTTACTACCAGATATCACACTAGCACAGGTATTTGCGATTGTTGCCCCATGCCATAAATGGGCTGTTTAGTTAGGGTGACCAGACAGCAAGTGTGGAAAAAAGGGGGTCACGGGTAATAGGACCCTATATAAGAAAAAGACCCAAAAAATGGGACTGTCCCTATAAAATCGGGACATCTGATCACCTTATGTTTAGTTAGCAATCATGGTGTACGTTACTTGCAGCCATGGACCTGTTAGAAGCTTCAAAGTTTGTGGAGAACTCTAAAATCTCCTGTGGTTGAAAAAAGGATTCAAAGTGCATCCTGTCCCATCTCGGTGTTCTACATCTTGAAGCTATTTTATTCTTAGCCTGTCAGTTACTCACCCTTTCAGCTTACCCAACTTTTCCCTCTGCAAACCCTGCTCTCTCTTCAAAGTGATATTTTAACACAAAATCCCAAGGTGTCCACCCTTTCTCCTTTAACTAACACATGTGTGACAGCAAGTGAAAGCAGCTTGTTGTTCATTTGGGAGTCAGTGTCAAAGAACAGTGCTAGACTGCTCAAGGGTATTTTCTTACTTGTGTTTCTCAAAGCCGGTACTGAAGATTGATAGAAACAAACACAGCCAAAATATCCTATTATCCTGATGGCAATGTATCCTGATGGCATTGTGATATCTTTGATGTGTGTATGAGAGATATCTATTTGAATAGCTATGTATATAGCTGTACAAACATAGGTATAAGCCTTTTTTTCCTGCATTGAGCACAGGGTTGGAAGCCGGAGAATTATCCTCTATTCCTGACTCTCCCAATGACGTGCTTTGGCCTTTGGGCCATTCTGCACCTCAGTTCTCACATCCATAAAAAGAACAGTGGAGCTCAGGCACCTTATAGAATGTGATTTGAAGTTTACAAATGAAAAATGCTATTACTTATTGTTATCGGTTAGTACATAACAACCTGGTTATGTCACCTCACAGTCCTGCTCCCGGCAGGCTTCATCCTGCTCCCACTGAAGTCAATGGCAAAACGCCTGTTGACTTCAATGGAACTGGGCCCATTTTGTGGTCTTTTAGATAAAAAAGTTTCAAATAGAAAAATTCTATTTAAACCCCTTAGTCCTCCCCTAGCTGCCAATGCAGGAATGTTCCCTAGACTATAATTCTACCAAGTAACTGTGCCTAACTAGTAGTTACTAATCTGCACACAGCACAACCCTGGGAAGGCTAGTCAACAAGCTAATAAATCTCATTGTTGGCAAATTCAGGCTGGATATCAAAAAATATCTTCAGTTTTTTTAATTTCATTCCATTCGTTCTAGTTAAAGCTCCTTTGGACATTGCTCCTCTCCCTTCTTGACCTTTACATCTCTCAGATACTTGCAATGAGTTATGTCCCATTCAGATGTTGTACAGCCATCATTTATCTTTCCAAACATGTGAGTCCCTCCAGACCCAATTGTCCCTTTTTTCAGGATTCTCTACCATTTATCTTCTGAAGCTTTCTTGTACTGATATACCCAGAGCTGAACGCCGCATTCGAGACTCAGCAGTGATGTATGGTACAGAAAAGGATTATTGTCTTCTCTGACTTGATTCCTTTGCATATGCAGCAAACAAAACAATTAGATTAAAATTGCATACAGTTGGTACACAGAGAGAGAAAATAGGTGAGATAATATCGTTTATTGAACCAGCTTCTATTGGTGAGAGAGACACGCCTTTGGGATTACACAGAAGTTGGTCCAGTTAAAGATATTACCTCACCCACCTTGACACTCTAATATCTGGGACCAACACAGCAACAACACTGCAAACATATAGTACATAACAGATGTATTAGTTCCAGTAAGGATGGAAGCACTAGAGAAACAGACCACCAGCTTATCTTTTGCACTTCTGCTTCATTTATCCTTAATGCATGTATGGTGATCAGGGGAGAATGGCCCACATTTATATGGGCACTGTGTGTGTTCTCTAAATTAAACCAGTAAACATCAGAAACATCATGGTCTAGTGTACTAAGTATAAGTTAAGGAGTCAGGAATTCCTGAGTTCCAATCCAAGCTCTGCCAGTGATTTGCTGTGTAACCTTACCTGTCTTCTTGTAGGGAAAATACTACTTACCTATCTTTCAAGGGTATACTGAGCATTGGGGTCCCATTCTGCTAGTGACTGAACAGATATATAATAGACACTTCTTTCCACAAAGAACTGACCTCTCCCTTTGATATCAGAGCCTTGAACACAGGAAAAGTTGTTTTAAGCTACTGAATTTAGATGGGAGGGGGAAACAGGGCTTGGGGTGGGGATCGGAAACCCTGTGGGAGGACAGAAATGGAAATGTTGACTCATAGGCCAGAACGGACCATAGTGATCATCTAGTTGACCTCTTGCACATTGCAGACCACAGAAAGTCACCCACCCACATCTGAAATAGAACCATAACCTCTGGCTGAGGATAATGCACCTAAGTTAAAGTTAATGATCCTATAAGGTGCCCAGCACCTTCAGCTCCCATGGATTTCCTGCCTCCTAGTCACTAAGGCTATATCCACAAAGGGACTTTGATGCCTACATTTCTGTGGTGCATATGCACACAGCCACCTAAGTCCTGATCCTACTGAACTGGTTGGCACCTAACTCACACCTAAGCCCCAATAGGATTCGCAAACTGGAAGTGTTTCCTGCCTGGCTTGCTTGATCTGGTAGGTGTGCTATGCACATGCCGCCATCCCCAGGAGCCCTGTGGTTAGGGCACTAACCTAGAATGTAGACGACCCACGTTCAAATGCCTTCCTTGTGGATTCATAGATCCCCAGGCCAGAAGGGACCATTGTGATCATCTAGTCTGGCCTCCTGTATAACACAGGCCATAGAATGTCCCCAAAATAATTCCTGGATCTAGCCCTGCAGCTTTCAGGCTCAGAGATTCTGGGTCAAATCCTGGCTCCACTGAAGTGAATGGGACTTTCGTCACTGACTACAGTGGGCCCAGGATTTCACCCTGTTTCTTCTGCATGGGTCCAGTAGCTTACTCCAAATTGCTGGATTTGTAGTCCAAGGAGTGACTCCTCTCACAACCCTCCATGAGAAAGCCAGAATGAGCTGCAGAGCGGGGGGAGGTTGTATCCTTTCCTATCCTTTTTCTTGTAAGTTGCAATTGCAGGATTCAAGTTAAAACTTAATGGAGTTTTTTCTCCTACTTACCATCTGTAGCCTGAAGCTTGTACAGATCTTAAAATGAAAAATAAAAGTCAAAGTTATTAAATAACTTTAGGCTGAAGAAAGTGGTTTTGACCTGTTGAGAAGCAATTTGCCCATTTCCATCCACACGGCTTTACTTGTCTCAGACAAACCAAAGGAATATTAAAATGGCATTAAAGATCTGGGTTACACACAAAACATCATCTCCCATCCTTTTTATCAGTGTAATTGTGTTGGATAAGAAAGAGCATGAAGGTTCTTTTAGCCATCCTGTCATGGCTTTGTTTCATAGACTCAGACTTTAAGGCCAGAAGGGACCATCATGATCATCTAGTCTGACCTCCTGCACTTTTCAGGCCACAGAACCTCACCCACCCACTCCTGCAATAGGTTCATAACCTCTGCTTGAGTTACTGAAGTCCCCAAAGCTTGGTTTAAAGACTTCATGTTACAGGGAATCCACCATTTACTCTAGTTCAAACCAGCAAGTGACCCATGCCCTGTGTTGCAGAGGAAGGTGAAAAGCCTCCAGGCCAATCTGACATGGAGAGAATACCTTCCTGACCCCAAATATGGCAATAAGTTAGATCCTTAGCATGTGGCAAAACCCACCAGCCAGATACCTGGGAAAGATGGAGAGGACTCAGAGTCCTCTCCATCTAGTGCCCCATCTTCTGCTATTGGAGATATTTGCTAATGAAAGTTGCAGATGGGCCATATGCCATTGCAAGCAATCTCATCAGACCATCCCCTCCATAAACTTGGCAGTCTTGAAACAAGTTAGGCTTTTGCTCTCACTACTACCTTTGGAAGGTTGTTCCAGAACTTCACTCCTCTGATTGTTAGAAACCTTCATCTAATTTCAAGCCCATACTTATTGATGGCCAGTTTACATCCATTTGTTCTTGTGCCAACATTGGCCCTTAACTTAAATAACTCCTCTCCCTCCCAAGTGTTTATCCCTCTGATGTATTTACTGAAAGCAATCATATCTGCCCTTAACCTTCATTTTGTTAGGTTAAACAAGCCAAGCTCTTCAAGTGTCCTCTTGTAAGATAAATTCTCCATTCCTCTGATCATTCTAGTAGATCTTCTCTGCACCTATTCCAGTTTGAATTATTTTTAAACATGAGAGATAAGAACTACACATAGTATTCCAGATGAGGTCCCATCAGTGCCTTGTATAATGATACTAACACTTCCCTACCTCTACTGGAAATACCTTATCTGATTCATCCTAAGATTGCATTAGCCTTTTTCACAGCCGCATCACATTGGCATCTCATAGTTATGCTGTGATTGACCAATACACCCAAGTCTTTCTCCTCCTCTGTCACTTCCAACTGATATGGCCTCAGCTTATAACAAAAAATCATGTTGGTAATCCCTAAATGCATGACCTTGCACTATCAAATTTCATCCCATTTCTATTACTCCAGTTTTCAAAGTCATCCAAATCTTGTGTGATATTCCAGTCCTCCTCCATATTGGCAGTACCTCCTGCCCTTGTGTCAGCCACAAATTTTACTAGCACACTCCCACTTTTTATACATCAGTCACTAATGAGGATCTCCACTAGTAACCTCCCTCCAGCCTGAGAGTTTACCTTTCAACATGAAATAATATAGTCTCCCCTTTAACCAGTCCCTTACCCACCTTTCGAAACTTGTATTAATCCCCCTCTTCTCCAATTTAACTAATGATTTCCCATGTGGAAGTGTACCAGATGTGTTACTGAAATCCAGATAGATTAGATGTACTGCATTGTCTTTGTCTAGAAAAATCCGTTATCTTCTCAAAGAAAGAGATCAGACTGGTCTGGCATGATCTACCTCTTTTAAAAACATGTTGCATTTTATCCCAATTACTATTTACCTCTATGTCCTTAACTACTCTCTCTTTCAAAATTAGTTCTAAGACCTTGCATACAATTGAGGTCAAGCTAACAGGCTTGTAGCTTCCCAGATCACCTTTTTCCCCTTTCTTAACTATAGATACTATATTTGCGATTCTCCAGTCAAAGCGTATGACCTCCAAGTTTATAGATTCATTAAAAATCCTTTAATATTCTTGGACAGAGATTATCTGCTCCCCCCGACTTGGTCCCATTAAGCTGTCTGAGTTTGTCTTCCACCTTGGATGTGGTAATTTCGACTTTCACATCCTCTTTCCCATTAGTCACCCTGACACTGTCTCCACATTACTCTTATTAAAAACTAAAGCAAAATATTTGTTTAGGTGTTAGGCCATAACTAGATTACCTTTAATCTCCACCCAGTCATCAGCATTTAGCAGTTCAATTTCTTCTTTCCATGTTTTCTTTTTATTTATATGGCTAAAGAAACTTTTACTATTGGCTTTAAGTTAATTTGCAAGGTCCAATGGTCCAATGTGGGATGCACCTCTAACTAGTTAATTTTTATTCTGTGCAGTTTACTATCTGTGCTATAAACATTTTGGGCTCCAACCAGCCTTAAGAATGACCAACAAACCAATAAAATGGGAAGAAGCCTAAATAAGGAGAAATGGACTATTGTTTGTGGAAGAGTTTATAAACCAATGTCTATACAACTTGAGATAAGAAACAAGGGCTGCCGTTTAAAAGTCAAGTTTTCCACTACTATACTCAAGCAGAGGAATTATTTTTTCCTCAGGAATTCTAAACTATGACTAACTTAATATGATGTAGCTGGACATCTTACATAATTATAGATTTCCTGAAGAAAGGTTTTCTTCCTTCAATTATACAAATATATGCACCTGATTCTTCAGTCCTTAGCATGCACTGCTCCCATTCTATTGGTCAAGTATTACTAAAGAAGCTATGGTATTTATTAATTTCAGTGAGAATTAGTAGAAGGATCAGGTTTCATAAATACTGAAAATTGATATAAAACCCATTAGTGAACACATATCCGCTCTGTGTAACATGTTCCCACCACTATTACGTTCAGTGTCCATCCTGTGTTGCTGTTTGTATGAAGGAATTATCTTCTTTATTGAGCACTACATAACACAGAAACCAAAGCCTGCTTTAAGCTGCAGCCTGCTACTCTCTGATCTGCCCCCTACAGTCCAAAGACTCACCTTCTAAAATGGAGGATGACCTTAACTTTCTGCAGTTACATTCTCCCACTACACTATTGCCAACCCCAAGTACTAAAAAATCATGAGACTGGCTTAAAGATCATGAGATTTTTAAAAAGTGACAAATACTGGATTCTTTTTGTTTACCTTCTGGTGTTTGAGCCTTTGAGCTGCATTTAGGTCACATTTTCAAGCTTTTGCTCTCAACCATGAGGGATAAAATCTTAATTTTTTAATGAAAGCTGAGATTCTCATGTGTTCACTTGTCTCTAGATGCTGGGGATTTAAGAAAAACACCAGATCGCATGAGACTAGTGATGAAATCACAAGAGTTGGCAATATTGCAACAATGCAAGCTGTTCCACGAATCTCTCCCTTCCTTTGTTTGTTGTAGCCACTTGTACATTTACTCTACACTACAGCCTCTGCCTCTGCCACTCCTTAGAAAATAATGGGCTCTAAAAAGCTTATGCTGCTTACAGGAATCTATACAGTTTGTTCTATGTAGATTGTCACAGGCTGTCAAATATTTTGCTTTTACAACTGGATTATTTCATTTCTTTGGTAAATATACAAACGAAATGTCTTTATTCTTTTCTTAATTTAGACTTGGGTTCTTTGGGCCAGGGCCCGTCTTTTCATATAGCACCTTACGCAATGGAGCCCCGTCCTTCCAGAGGCCTCCTGGAGCTACTATACTGCAAAAATAATAATAATTAGCAATGAAGAATAATAATATAATGAAACCTGCTGGCGGTGCTGTGGGCAGAACTGGCTGATATTGCTGCTGCTAATGATACTATTATACTAGCAGGTGTACAATTCTATTAGCTATAATTAAAGGACACCAAACCTGGTATTGGCTGGAAAGTGCCAAGGGGCAGAGGCTTGTTACTGCAGATACGACCAAGGACTTGTCTGCCCAGCAAGCTAGGATGTGAATTTAAAGCACACTAGCTACTCCACACTAACTCCCAATGTGGACACTCTGACTGTGCCCTAAGAGTGCCTTTGTGTGCAGTAGCTTACTGAAATTTGAAAGGGCATTAAGATAAACTGCCTGAGGGCACGCTTAGTGCTCTGTAAGTGTGTGCAAGTGGGGAGTTAGTGCACAGTAGCTAGTCAGCTTTAAAGTCACACCCTATCTTACTGCACACTAACTTCCCTGGGAAGACAAGCCCTAACCCCCTGTAAGAGCAGCTTGAGTGAATGGAATAGCAGAGCGAGCTGGGACTCTAAGCAGCATGACGGGTCAGCACAGGCTCCACGCAAGCCTTACAACAGGATCCCTTGTGCTCGCTGCAAGTATTGTGAAATCTGCAGTCACTGTAATCCTGGTCTCTTCTGAGAGGCACTGGGGAACAGGAGGCCTCCTGTAAGTGCATAGGGAAGCCATTTTAGCCCATTTATAATGAAAGATGAGTTTAGTCATGTTTGTTTTCTCCTTTTCTTTGTTTGATTGACTGAGACTGAGCTTGCGGAAAGAAGCTTTGAGGGCCTCACTGCTTTGTGAACTGTACGTGCCTTATTTTGTTCCTGGTTTGCGATCTTGTTTTGATGTCAATAAATCCTGACAATTATTCTCTCTCTCTCTGTACCTAATCTGGACAGAAGAACTGTCACTTCATGCCTGGTCCCCAGCACATCACAGGGACTTGGCTGCCAGACAAGTCATGCCCCTAAGTAACTGCACCTGCTGAGCGTGTGCATGCTTTACTAATGTGAGGTGAGCAACATCCTAGAGGGCAAACATGGCACAAAAAGCTCTGGTTCCAATACCCATAAGTCTGAAAAGAATCTGCACTAAGATCTGGGTTCTGTCATCTGTTATCATGACAGAAAGGGTAAGTCTGAGAAACAGCAGCCATTCAAACAGCTAAATTGAAGAGGATAAAATGGGACACTTGTAGACTCAAACAATTCTGTTTAAATACAGAGGGTTTGTTAGCTATTTTTGTCTGCCAGCCATAAAAGTATTTCTCAGTGGTTGTGATGTAGGGTGTGTCATCTTGGGGGTTTGATCAGCAGCCAAAAGTCAAGACCATTGAGTTCTATTCCCAGCACTGGCAATGACCTTGATCTTATTCTGTCTCTGCCTCAGTGCTGTGCCTGTCTGCCTGCCTTATAGTCATCTGGTGACTAAGATTAGAAAGTGCTAACGGGCAGTGGCTTGTTACTGCCAGCAAATGTAATTATATTATTATTATTCACTGCTAATTCGCTAACTAATCTTTGTGTCAAGTGCTTGGTGATCCTCTGATTAAATCTGCAATATAAGTGCAATGTATTATTTATTGCAAGATATTTTTCTTATGCACTTTCTATTTATTTGCTGCTATTTTAATTTACTTCAAAAATACATGGATGATAAAACTGGATAGAATTATATGTTAAAACCTGTGAATCTTTACTGGTCAGGGCAGCTATCCCACAGGGGAGAAAGGATAGTCTTGTGTTTAAGTTATTGACTGGGATGCCAAAGATCTGTGTTCAGTTCCAGGCTGGGCCACAGACTTGCTTTTTAGCCTTGGGCAAGTTACTTAACCTCCGTGCCTCAGTTTTCCATCTGTGAAATGAGAATAATACCTTTCTCCCACTCTTTGCCTGTCTTGTCTATTTGGACTGCAAATTCTTTTGGGCAGGGACTGTCTCTATGTATGTGTATGTACAGTGCCTAGTTCAATGGGGCCCTCATTAGTTAAGGTCCCTAGATGCTATTGTAAAATAACTAATAATAAGCTATGGCCTGTCCTGCGCACACTGTTCATACAGACTCTCATCATCTCTCATCACAATTACTGCAACATCCTTTTCTCTGCCCTTGACAAATGCAATCTTGTCCTGCTGAGATCAATGCAGAATGCTGCTACAAAGGTTGTTTTCCCAATCACATCACCCCTCTCTTTTCATTCCTCCAGTGCTCCCTCGTCTCTATCGCATCAAACATAAAAGCTACTTGTATTCATTTTCAAGACCCTTCATGACCTATTCCCACCCTATCTTCTGTTTCTCATTCACTATTGAGTATCAACGCCGGCCTCCGATCACCCCATGATCCCAGCCTCTGCTGCCCATCGGTTACATTTTCAAACAAGCACCTTTGTGCTTTCTCCCAGGCTGCCCTGTTACCCACACAAAATTCTGTTACACATGCTCTAGGGCATCCACCTTAACCCTTCCATGGGTTCAAGGCGTGATCTTGCTAATTTAGGCATCCCCACCCTTTCCCAGTTCCTAGGACTCCAGGCAAAAGACACCTAACTTTACCTAATTCCCAGGACGTAATGTGGTTAATTTAAATACCCACCCTTACCCAATTCTTAAGACTCAGGGCGTAATCTTGTGTGGGTTTACAGGGTCTTTTACCAGTGAAAGAGCCTCACACAGTAATATCCGTAACCTCTATTTATTAACAATCACCAAAACGGACTGCACACGCTAAGCATACAATGCTCACCACACCCAATAAGGCAGATGAACTTTTCTTGATGGCCAGCTAGGGTTAGGTCATCTGGGGGACTCCAGCTTCTGCACTGTGTCATTGGCAGGGTGCTGAGGTCTGGCAGCTCTGATCTTGGGGCTGTGTCCTGGAGTTGGTTCCCAAGAACTTCTTTTGGATCCCAGTTTATATAGTGAAACTTGAGTCCTGCTTAGCTGTACCTTAACCAATCATTTTACAAAAATATTACTAAACAATTCTCTAACCAATCCTAACATATTGTAAAACAATTCTTTAACCAATCAGACCCCGCCACCTTAACTGATTTACACCTAGCAAAATTAGTTATGTAACAGACAGAAACAATCAAAGAACCAGATAAACAATATAGAAGTAGGGACCATAAAGGCAAACAATAGAAGTATAGATTTTACAATCACAACTGTTGATAAGTGATTTCTTGCCAGATAGAATGCTATCAAACATAGTTTTCTTTAACCATTTTAAGTCGGTTTCTTTATAGGGTGATGGTGGGTACTATGAGGACAGGAGTGCCTTCTTAACAGCCTGATATTACATTGTTTTAATGGAATGTGAGGATGTGACTTTCTGCTTCTTAGATCATGGCTGCTGGTCTCCTAATATGGCTGCAAGAAAAAGGTCTCAGACCTTACAATATGGCTACAGAAAAAGGCCTAATCCTTACAGCCCCTCATGCTTGGAGAAACTTCTCAGAAATATCCACTAAACTAATTTTCCTCCTTCAAATCTCTCCTTTTCTGTAACACCTACCAAAAACTTAACCATGGTTAGGCTGCTATGGTGTGCTGAGACCACTGCCTGTCACGCTGACCAATATTGACTCATTCTTTTCTGGTACTTCCCATGTCTGTCTGTATCCATCTGTTGTGTCTTGTCTTATACTTAGGCTACTAGCTCTTTGAGAAAGGGAGTGTATGAAACAGCTTCCATATGAGGATAGATTAATAAGACTGAGACTTTTCAGCTTGGAAAAGAGACGACTAAAGGGGGATAAGATAGAGGTCTATAAAATCATGACTGGTGTGGAGAAAGTAAATAAGGAAGTGTTACTTCTCATAACACAAGAACTAGGAGTCACCAAATGAAATGAATAGGCAGCAGGTTCTTCACACAATGCACAGTTAACCTGTGGAACACTTTGCCAAAGGTTGTTGTGAAGGCCAAGACTATAACACGGTTCAGAAAAGAACTAGATAAATTCATGGAGGCTAGGTCCATCAATGGCTATTAGCCAAGATGGGCAGGGATGGTGTCCCTAGTCTCTGTTTGCCAGAAGCTGGGAATGGGCAAAAGAGGATGGATCACTTCATGATTAGCTGTCCTGTTCATTCCCTGTAAAGCACCTGGCACTGGCCACTGTCAGGATAGTGAGCTAGATGGACCTTTGGTCTGACCCAGTATGGCCTTTCTTATGTTCTTATTGTTCTGTCTTTGTAAAGCACCTTGCAGAATGAGGTCCTAGTTCATGACATGGGCTCCTAGGTTGTACAATAATAGAAATAATCAAATACTAATCATTTTACCACATGACTCCCCCTGCTTTCACCTATCATGAGTGCAATGTGGTCTCAGAAATAACTTCTCAGAAATCAGTGTGTGGTCTTGTTGATTTTTCAACAAGATGTAGGATGGAGTTTGATGCAGGTTCCATAGAGCCATTGGACCCACTTTTCGATGTATAAATGTATTCATTTTGTACATCACCCAAGTGCTTTGACAATGAACTTTCAATAACCAATAAATAATTTAAACAATTACATAATTACTGATAAACCTATTTGGCAATACAGCTGGACAAATGTCTAATGAGTGAACAATGTCCCACTCATGAAGAGGTTGATTATGTGTATCTATAAAGGCTACCCCTGTGTTCATTCTGTAATACACACATTTGTAAGAGGAATGTTTTGATGTGACTGTTCTCAAGTGCTTCAGAGGTTCAGACTATCAAACAACAGCTCTGGGATGCTTGGCTTGTGTTACACTTTGTAAACACTCCCATGGAGGTTAAAAATGATGGGCCAAATTCAGCAAAGCTGCCTGTGGGAAGTAAATAACTCCCCAGGAAATCTAAGACCTTTACATGTTTGAAGGGAGCCATTCTGGAAGAAGGTAGATGGTGTTTCTGCTACTACTCCAGGTGAGGTTTCAGTTAGTGCGGACACTGGGCAGCTTTAATTTGTAAAGCAACTCCAGTAGGAGAGTCACTGAATCATCACAATCCCCAAACTTTCCAGGATACACCCCTTTCTGGTCGGCACCAACCACTTTCGTAGCTGTAGGCCTTCCCCAAAGTAATGATGTTATTACTAGTTTGAACCACCTCAAACTTTCCCCCAGGAGAGAGGGAACCTATGCTAAACCTGGCCCTATCACTGATTCAGTACAAGATATGAAATATGTGTGAGGCCTAGAGGTAAAAAACAAGGTTCCTTTTCTGTATAAAATTAAAAATAAATAAGGGCTTGATCATTTTTCTGCTGGTTGTCTGGGAGGAAGAAAGATGATGAAACTATCTAATGGTCTTCTGATGTCTCTATTTCATTTTTAAAAGAGAGTGGCCATTTTATTAGGCCAAAAAATAAAGTGTATTTAATAACAGGGAAAAGCTTCAGGACAAAAGTGATGAGAGTGAGACAACCAGAGCACCTCCTAGAGTCAACAGGCCAGCTCCTCAACTGGTGTAAACCGGTTGAGCTTTACTGAAACCAATAGAGCTATGCCAATTTATACCGGCTAGCATGTACCACCCCATCCTTCATCACAAATAATGGACATGGGGGCATGTGGTGGATAAAATATGCTTCAGAAATTTCCTCCTATCATGTAAAAGCTGGTTGTTCAAAGAGTGGGCCTTCCTCATCATAGAGATGCTGGACTTGTCACAGTGATTAAAACCTCACCAGTGGTAAAATAGTGTAGGATATAATTATTTGTTTTCCTTTAGGAATGCTCAGGCAGGTCATCATTGTATAAAGAATCTAGGGCTAAATTGTGGTTGTTCTGACCCCTTCATGTATAGAACAGGGGGAGTTCTATAAAAGAAAGGGGGTGGGGGTTGAAGCAAATCTGTCTGGTTTATCTGATAACCCAGTGTACTGTACAGCTGTCCTCTTAACTGTCCAATATAGGGTATGATACTGAAGACTGATAGGGTTATACACATGAGTCAAGGTTACTTGCATGGATGAAGCTGCAGGATGAAGCTTTAAGATTATAAACTCCTTAAGGCAGGGATTGTGTTTGTGATGGTCTACACCAGGGGTCGGTAACCTTCAGCACACGGCCCATCAGAGTAATCTGCTGGCGGGCTGCGAGACATTTTGTTTACGTTGATCGTCCACAGGCACGGCTCGCCACAGCTCCCAGTGGCCACAGTTCAGTGTTCCTAGGGGGATGCAGGGCCCAGGACAGAAGTGATGTCACTTCCGGGACCGACCACCCAGGGATGGGTAGGGGAGGCTGGGGGAGGTGGTGCCCACCGCACGCTCTCCCTCCCGGCACTTCGGGGCAGTGGCGCCACCACGCGCTCTCCCTCCTGGCGGCGAGTGCGCTCTCCCTCGGTTGGAAGGGGCAGAGCTGGGGGTAGCCTCCCCCAGCCAGTGGTTCACCTGCCGCCCATGCAGCACCGACCAATTGCACCAGTCTGCGGGCCCCCCCAAAGTGTGGGCCACCCAGAGGGATGGCTCTGCTTGCAGCCTATACCCCAGCCTATACGCCCAAGGGGTAATCCTCAAAGAGGGGAGAGTGGTATAAGAATGAGAGACAGTGGCCTCCAACTCACCTCTCTCTCTCCACACCCCCCCCCATCTCTACTCACAGCAGCTACAACTCTTGAAAGACAAAGAAAGTATCATTGAACTGGGGAAGGGGTGGTCCTAGCTGGAAGGTTTGTCAGTTAGTACAGACTGCTGTAGCATATAGTCAGCTAAAACCTTTTGCTTTTAAGTTCACCTAGCTTGCTAAGTTAGGTATTAGCATGCTCTTTACGCTTTTTTTTCCCTTTTGTAACTCGTTCTAACTTTTATGCATCATCACATGTAATCACTTAGAATCTATCTTTCTGTAGTTAATAAATTTATCCTATTGTTTTATCTTAACCAGTGTGTTTGGATTGAAGTGTGTGGGAAACTCCATTTGGGATAACAAGGCTGGTGCAGTTACATTTTCTACTGATGAAATGACAGACTTTCTATGAGCTTGTACTATTCACAAGGGTACTGAGCAGTAAAAGATGCACATTTCTGGGGGACAAGGGCTGGACTAAGAATTTGTGGGTTTCACCCTGTATGTAAAAAGCAACAGAGGGTCCTGTGGCACCTTTAAGACTAACAGAAGTATCCCTGGAAAAATCATGGAGCAGGTCCTCAAGGAAACAATTATGAAACATTTAGAGGAGAGGAAAGTGATCAGGAACAGTCAGCATGGATTCACGAAGGGGAAGTCGTGCCTGACTAACCTAATTGCCTTCTATGATGAGATAACTGGCTCTGTGGATGAGGGGAAAGCAGTGGATGTGTTATTCCTTGACTTTAGCAAAGCTTTTGATACGGTCTCCCACAGTATTCTTGCCGCCAAGTTAAAGAAGTATGGGCTGGATGAATGGACTGTAAGGTGGATAGAAAGCTGGCTAGATCGTCGGGCTCAACGGGTAGTGATCAATGGCTCCATGTCTAGTTGGCAGCCGGTTTCAAGCGGAGTGCCCCAAGGGTCGGTCCTGGGACCGGTTTTGTTTAATATCTTTATTAATGATCTGGAGGATGGTGTGGACTGCACTCTCAGCAAGTTTGCAGATGACACTAAACTAGGAGGCGTGGTAGATACACTAGAGGGTAGGGATCGGATACAGAGGGACCTAGACAAATTAGAGGATTGGGCCAAAAAAAACCTGATGAGGTTCAACAAGGACAAGTGCAGAGTCCTGCACTTGGGACGAAAGAATCCCATGCACTGCTACAGACTAGGGACCGAATGGCTAGGTAGCAGTTCTGCAGAAAAGGACCTAGGGGTCACAGTGGACGAGAAGCTGGATATGAGTCAACAGTGTGCTCTTGTTGCCAAGAAGGCTAACGGCATTTTGGGCTGTATAAGTAGGGGCATTGCAAGCAGATCGAGGGACGTGATCGTTCCCCTTTATTCGACATTGGTGAGGCCTCATCTGGAATACTGTGTCCAGTTTTGGGCCCCACACTACAAGAAGGATGTGGAAAAATTGGAAAGAGTTCAGCGGAGGGCAACAAAAATGATTAGGGGTCTGGAGCACATGACTTATGAGGAGAGGCTGAGGGAACTGGGATTGTTTAGTCTCCAGAAGAGAAGAATGAGGGGGGATTTGATAGCAGCCTTCAACTACCTGAAGGGGGGTTCCAAAGCGGATGGAGCTCGGCTGTTCTCAGTGGTGGCAGATGACAGAACAAGGAGCAATGGTCTCAAGTTGCAGTGGGGGAGGTCCAGGTTGGATATCAGGAAAAACTATTTCACTAGGAGGGTGGTGAAACACTGGAATGCGTTACCTAGGGAGGTGGTGGAGTCTCCTTCCTTGGAGGTTTTTAAGGCCCGGCTTGACAAAGCCCTGGCTGGGATGATTTAGCTGGGAATTGGTCCTGCTTTGAGCAGGGGGTTGGACTAGATGACCTCTTGAGGTCCCTTCCAACTCTGATATTCTATGATTCTATGATTCTATGATTGGAGCATAAGCTTTCGTGGGTGAATGCCCACTTCCTCAGACGCAAGTAATGGAAATTTCCAGGGGCAGGTATAAATCAGTATGGAGATAACAAGGTTAGTTCAATCAGGGAGGGTGAGGTGCTCTGCTAGCAGTTGAAGTGTGAACACCAAGGGAGGAGAAACTGCTTCTGTAGTTGGATAGGCATTCACAGTCTTTGTTTAATCCTGATCTGATGGTGTCAAATTTCCAAATGAACTGGAGCTCAGCAGTTTCTCTTTGGAGTCTGGTCCTGACGTTTTTTTGCTGTAAAAAAAACTTTACCTTTACATCTGCTATTGTGTGGCCAGGGAGGTTGAAGTGTTCTCCTACTGGTTTTTGTATATTGCCATTCCTGATATCTGACTTGTGTCCATTTATCCTCTTGCGTAGTGACTGTCCAGTTTGGCTAATGTACATAGCAGAGGGGCATTGCTGGCACATGATGGCATATATAACATTGGTGGATGTGCAGGTGAATGAACCAGTGATGTTGTAACTGATCTGGTTAGGTCCTGTGATGGTGTTGCTGGTGTAGATATGTGGGCAGAGTTGGCATCGAGGTTTCTTGCATGGGTTGGTTCCTGAGTTAGAGTTGTTATGGTGCGGTGCGTGGTTGCTGGTGAGAATATGCTTAAGGTTGGCGGGTTGTCTGTGGGCGAGGACTGGCCTGCCTCCCAAGGTCTGTGAAAGTGAGGGATCATTGTCCAGGATGGGTTGTAGATCACTGATGATGCGTTGGAGAGGTTTAAGCTGAGGACTGTAGGTGATGGCCAGTGGAGTTCTGTTGGTTTCTTTTTTGGGCCTGTCTTGTAGCAGGAGGCTTCTGGGTACATGTCTGGCTCTGTTGATTTGTTTCTTTATTTCCTTGTGTGGGTATCGTAGTTTTGAGAATGCTTGGTGAAGATCTTGTAGGTGTTGGTCTCTGTCTGAGGGGTTGGAGCAGATGCGGTTGTACCTCAGCACTTGGCTGTAGACGATGGATTGTGTGGTGTGTCCGGGGTGGAAGCTGGAGGCATGAAGGTAGGCGTAGCGGTCGGTGGGTTTTCGGTATAGCGAAACCCACCTATACCGAAAACCCACCGACCGCTACGCCTACCTTCATGCCTCCAGCTTCCACCCCGGACACACCACACGATCCATCATCTACAGCCAAGCGTTGAGGTACAACCGCATCTGCTCCAACCCCTCAGACAGAGACCAACACCGTGAATAATGTAGCTGAAGTCAACGTACTTAGATCTACTTACCGCGGTGTCTTCACTGTGGTAGGTCAACTGCTAACGCTCCCTGGTTGACTCCACTTCTCGCTCCGGTGGAGTACCAGAGTCGACAGGAGAGCATTCAGCAGTCAATTTATCGCATCTAGACTAGACGCAATAAATCAACCCCCGCTGGATCGATCGCTGCCCTTCGATCCAGCGTGTAATGTAGACATGTCTTAAGAGGCACTCCAAGCTAGAGAATTAAGGGGACACAGTTGTTCAGCAGTTCCAATTGTACCCTGGGGAATGTCACAGTCTTCTTCCATGCTCTGTAGGGTGCCACACTGTGATAATGTTAAATAAAAGACAGTAATAATAATAAAATGTACAGGTGAGGTACCACCCTGTTATTACTTTAGATGGGTTAGTTTGCTACTCTTGAGGGAAAGGGCAGAAGCATTTGTCGTTTCCTTGGAGTGGGGTATAATTCCAAGCTAGCTTCTTGGCCAGATGAACAACTGCAATATTTTTCTGGTAATTGTCCATTATTAATGCTGATTGAAATCCAAATTAATTAGGCTTATCTGTATTTCTCTGCCTTTCTCCTTTCCACTGGTGACGTGATGGGAGTTTAATGTAAATTAAGAAAAGAGAAAGGTATGGGAAACTGCCAGTATCAGTGGAATACAATTAGCAATGCTAGACATTCAGAGATAGCTTGCCAGACTTTAATTGACCCTTTTTAAAAATCTCTCAAGCAATAATCAAAACACTGTTGAAATTAATTATGCCGCCTCACCCATCTCACACTGTTTCTCTAACTCCCTTTCCCAGTAAATTCACAGCAACAGGCCTTGCAGAAAAACATATCAGCTTATAACACAATCAGAATGGTAAAACTTCAAATACTTATTATTCATTGAAGAACTCTATTCAGTAACACATTTTATTCCCTTCATTAAAGGATTAGACTTGCATATTTACTTCAAGTTAATTCCTATGTCCCATAGCAACTTTTTAAGGGCCCCCTTTTTTTTTTAAATATAAGAAAAGTGTTGAACTGATTGTAATGCCACAGCCTAGAAGAGAAACATGGCCATGCTTCCATGATCTGTGTCTAAGATACCTCAATATATATAGTTGCTTTCATGAATTATTTTTCACAATCTCTTTCCTGTGAAGATTAAATATTCTGTGAATATTTAATATGACTAGTATAAAGAGCAGCAACTCCTCATATATTATCATTTTCCATTTCCATTTTCCAGTACCTACTTATTACATATGCAACATTTTAAATATATACACAATTTACAAAACATAATATAATCAACATTTAAATGCCAGAAGAGTCTTGTCATTAGAAAAATACAAAATGTGGCAGTTTTCCCAATTCCAGCCCTAGGAATGATTTGCAGTTTTCAATAGAATTAGAGCCTGATATTAAGTCAGTTGATTTTAATATAGCTGATAGTAAAATGGAATTTCTGTCCTGCAGGAAATTCTTAAATTTCAAAATTGCCTTTCATCCCAAATTAGAACAAAAAGCTGGAGTTTCTACATTTACAGTGGCATGGAAATTTCAAAATGTTTCCATTCAGAAACATCAGAATGACTCATTGAAATGTTTCATTTTGACAATATTGAAACAATAGAAATATAAACAAATTAAAAAGTTAAAAAGTCTAAATGAAACAAAAACCTCAGAATGAATTGAAACAAGAAAGTCAAAATGAAATACTCCATTTTGATTCAAATCATTCTAGAATTTTTCTGTCAAATTTTGCTGACATCAACATGTTCTCATGAAATGTTTTGACTTTGACAAAATAGTATTTTTCCCTGGAAAACTGTTTTGTTGAAAAAAAATTGACCAGCTTTAGAAATTAATGGGAGTCAATGATGAATTTTGGATTAGGCCATTTAAAACCTGAATTCACCAAAGTACTTAAATACAAGCTTACCTTGAAGACTCATTGAAGGGCTGAAGTCGCATTGAAGTCAGTGCTTTATTGAATCAGGTCCTTAGTGATCGTGTCTCCACTGTTTGTCAGTATTACTACAGTAAGACAAACTGCAGCTCATACCACTGAGCCGGTATTAGGTGGGACCTATACACAGATTTCAGAACAGTTTTTAATGACTAATTATAATCTTACAAAAAATAGGAGTATAGTTCTTCTTGACAGATGAGCTGTTTTTAAAATTCAGTGTTCATTTTACTCTCCATCTGTTACATGAGCAATGAAAGGCTGAAATTATTGAATTTGAAAAGGCCACTAGTACTCCAAATTATTCATATGAAAATGTTTGGCTTCAAAGCTGGGTTATTTTTAAGTGGAAACTAATGATGATAAAACAGAAACAGCTATATTTCTTCTTGATTCTTGTATCTAAAATGTATAATGAAAAGCTAAAATGCATTCCTAACAGGACTAGGAGTGTGGTGAACTAAAGGTAGCTACTATTCCATTTTCTGCACACTGCATCTATTATTAATTATCTACATTATTGTAATGCCTTGGGGCCCTCGTCGTAGGCCATGATCTTATTGTGCTAGGCACTGTACAAACACAGAACAAAAAAAGTCTCTGCCCCAGTGAGCTTACAATCCAAGTATAAGAAAGGAGTCTGTCTGCCAGAGGGCAGAGTTGTGAGACCCATTGTGCTTTCTTTCTCAATGCGATTTTAGATTTGTTTTTAGTCCTTAGATGTTTTCCACAACCTAAAATACGTCATCTAGATTGAAACCACTTGTTTTACTCTTTGTGTATAAAAGAAATCCAAAGAGGAAACAGCCGTTTCTTTGTATACAAAACACCAACCTCAGCATAAAGGTGAGGAAGCCAGAGAAATACAGGAACTTCAGAACAGAATGGTGTTTATTCACCTGAGAACAGAGTGGTATTTTGTTCACCTAGTCTGCCTTCCTAACCATCCTGTTCCTAACTCAGTTGGTTTAGAATGTTATTTTTCAGCCTTTTTGAGATTAACAAGTACAATCAGAATATAAGTTTCGTATAGAGAAATTTATTCTTTAATGCTAGTGTCTGTCCAGGAAATACAAAAGCTAGTTTAAAAACAAAACAAAACATGTTTTCTTCAAGTACTGCAAAAATCTTGTGTAAACCAAAGTGCTCGCCTGCATATCTGTCTCTCTTTAGGAGACAATTGCCTGGTTTCGAACGTCCTCTCACAAGGTTCCACTTTTTTGGAACTAGGTTTCCAGTCACTCTAATTACTGTAAACTAAGAACTAGACATCTGGAAATTGTGTACAAAGTGATACAGCAGCATAACTAATTTCCCATACATCAGGACCCTATTTTGGAATCCTGAGAGCCTACATCTTTTACGCTGTGACACAGAGTTCTCAGAAAATGAATGCTATTTGATCTGGTTTTGTTCAGCTTTGCAGTGGTAGCACATTTGCCTTAACCTTTGTATTTTAGGGCATTTTCAATTTTTGTTGATCCATGTCCTGGGGTCAGCCAATTCTCAGGAACCCCCTCATGGCAGCCTGCCTCAGTTTCCCCCTCAAAAGAATTCTTAAACACCCCCACTGGAGTTTTTCTTGTCTATTCACCACCCCTTATCAGAGTCCAAGTTCAGTTACATAAATAAAGCTCCAAAATAAGACTCAACATCCCAAAACACAGATCATTGGTTTTACCCCCTTGTTGGGTCACCCCAGACTTTTCCAGTCTGTAATCTGCATAGGGAAATCCCAGATCTTTCTGCTGGAGTCTGCTCATCCCCAGCAGTCTCTGATTCACCCTACTCCCAGGTTTGGCAGGCTACTCCCAGGCTCTACCTGGCTGGAGCCTCAGAGTTCTGGATCGAGCTTGCAAACCTGTTACTATCAAGATCTTCCCTGCAGAAGCATTTCTTTTATTTCCTACAGTTTCCTGAGCTTCCCCCTTCATTACAGCCACAGGCTGCCCTTTATAGGGAATTACCTGATTCAACTCAGGTGTGCCTTTTTAGTAATCAGGGTTGGCTGGCCCTAGATCCCTAGCCATTAAGAGGCAAAACTCCCTGTTACAATCCAATAAAACCAGCTCAGACACAAGGGGAATTCCTGACTTCACCATATCACCTAAACCACCTATATTCAAGAGCTTCCTGTCTGCTCTTTGCAGTAAATACTCTGCACTGGTTACCAGTAAACCAATGGGCTCAATTCAAGGTCTTACAGACAATATATATAGTTCTTAATCTAAGTCTGAGGTACATGCGTGATTGTCTGTCCCCATGTTCCTCTAAGACATTTGCAATCAACTGAATTATCCTTGATTTCTGTCCCAAGGTTCCAGCTGGCTGGTGCTAGGAGCAGGGCCTTCATGGTTCAGCAATTCATGAAGCTCCCTCCCTGTATTCATCAGCCAGAGGCCATTGAGGGCTGTCTTCAGGACTCTGTTCAAAGAAATTCTGTTTGTGCTGGTTCAACTCTAATCATTTCCCCACCCTTTAAAAAAAAGCTTTTCTTACATGAGAAAACCTTGGGTTTGGGGTTTATTTGTTTTTTGTTTGGTTGGGTAGGGGTTTTTTGTACATGGCTATCCACCAGCTACAACAAAAATAAGGCCTGATCCTGTAGTCCTTACTTAAGCAAAACTCCCAGTGAAAAAGAGGGGAGTAGTTCCTCAGTAATGACAATAGGATCATTCCCCAAAACCTTAGAACAGGTATTGTTGCTTCACTGCGGAAAGGGATCTGGGGGTCAGAGTGGATCACAAGCTAAATATGAGTCAACAGTGTTACGCTGTTGCAAAAAAGGCAAAATTCATTCTGGGATGTATTAGCAGGAGTGTTCTAAGCAAGACACAACAAGTAATTCTTCCACTCTACTCAGCGCTGATTAGGCCTCAACTGGAAGATAGTGTCCGGTTCTGGGCGCCACATTTCAGGAAGGATGTGGACAAATTGGAGAGAGTCCAGAGAAGAGCGACAACAATGATTAAAAGTCTAGAAAACATGACCGATGAGGGAAGATTGAAAAAATTGGGTTTGTTTAGTCTGGAAAAGAGAAGACTGAGAGGGCACATGATAACAGTTTTCAAGAATGTAAAAGGTTGTTACAAGGAGAAGGAAGAAAAATTGTTTTTCTTAACCTGTAAGGATGGGACAAGAAGCAATGGGCTTAAATTGCAGCAAGGGAGGTTTAGGTAGGAAGTTTTTCCTAATGTCCAAACTGTCAGGGGTGGTTAAGCACTGAAATAAATTGCCTAGGGAGGTTGTGGACTCTCCATCATTGGAGATTTTTAAGAGCAGGTTAGACAAACATCTGTCAGGTATGGTCTAGATAATATTTAGTCGTGCCACAAGTTCAGGGGACTGGACTAGATGACCTCTCAAGGTCCCTTCCAGTCCTATGATTCTACGATTCACTTCGTAGGCAGAGACATCCGAGCTATTAAATAAAGAAAAGAGGCACAATATGGGACATGTTTACTGGTGGGAGGTACAGTATCCTCCTACATCTGGTCACAGCCTTTGAGAACAATAGGGTTACAACTGATGAACATCCCAAAACTCATTTTAGCTCCTTACTACTGTAACAGGGGCCATATATCTAAGTGCCTCCCAATCTTTAATGTAAGAGACAAGTTGGGTGAGGTAATATATTTTAGTGGACCAACTTCAGTTGATGAGAGAGACAAGCTTTCAAGCTATACAGAGCTCTTCTTCAGATCTGGGAAAGGTACTCAGAGTGTCACAGCTAAATATAAGGTGGAACAGATTGTTGAGCATAAGGAATTAACACATATTGCAAGAGACCACTTGAGATGATGTGGGCAGTTAACATGTCTTCAATCATAGGACAAAGGAAGATTAGTGGGTGATAGGTTATTGTAATAAGACATAAAACCAGTGTTTCTAATGAGTCCATGATTTTTAGTGTCTAGCAAAGTTATGAATTTAAGCTCCCATGCTCATCTTTTGAAGGTGTTTTGCAGGTTTCCTTTGAGGACAAGGACTGAGATGTCAGATACGGAGTGATTGCTTTGTGAAAAGTGTTCACCCCTGGGTGATAGGGTTTTCCTGTGAGTTCATTTGAGAATTTTCAATGTAGTTATCATCACCAGACCATTGTGAAGTGTGGAAGTACTATTATTCCCAATTTACAGATGGAGAAGTGAGGCAAAGAGAGACTCTGGGCCAGATTTTTAAAGGCATTTAGGTACCTCATTGGGAGTTAGCTGCCTAGTTGTTTTTGAAAATACCCTTTGATGCCTATCTGCATCTTTAGAAACCAAAATACCTTTAAAAATCTGGCCTTAAGTGACTTGCCTAAAATCGTACAAGATGACTGTGGCAGAACAAGGAGCTGAACCTGGGTTTCACAAGTCCTAGGCTAGCTGGCATCTAATCACTGGACCATCCTTCCACTGTGGATACTGCATCTCTACAATACAGAGCCAAATTATCAATTGTTGTAAACTGGTGGCAATTTGTTAGCTTGGAGATGTCAGGAGATGGGGTCTTGACATTAAAGGTCAACGTCTGTGGCACCCTCTCCCCACTGACATACACAAAAGTTCACTAGTGGCATCCTTCATGGCTAGGCTCAAGACCTTTTTCTTTCTCTTTATGCTTCCATGTGCTGTGGGATTGTGGGATTATTTGGTTGGAGTTGTTCAGCCTTTGTTACTTCTCTAAGAACAAATTGACCATGTTGGCATTTTATTTTAAATGATGTATTTGTCTTCTTGCTATGGCACCCAGAAACCTTTGGCATAGATGTGCCAGTGTTAAAGATCATATTAGCAACAGAGAGTTCTGTGGCACCTTTAAGACTAACAGATGTATTGGAGCATAAGCTTTCGTGGGTGAATGCCCACTTCGTCGGATGCATGTAATGGAAATTTCCAGGGGCAGGTATAAATATGCTGGCAAGAATCAGTCTGGAGATAACGAGGTTAGTTCAATCAGGGAGGGTGAGGTCCTCTGCTAGCATGCAACAAACCTCGATGCCAACTCTGTCCACATATCTATACCAACAACACCATCACAGGACCTAACCAGACCAGCTACAACATCACCAGTTCATTCACCTGCACGTCCACCAATGTTATATATGCCATCATGTGCCAGCAATGCCTCTCTGCTATGTACATTGGCCAAACTGGACAGTCACTACGTAAAAGGATAAATGGACACAAGTCAGATATCAGGAATGGCAATATACAAAAACCTGTAGGAGAACACTTCAACCTCCCTGACCACACAATAGCAGATGTAAAGGTAACCAGCTTACAGCAAAAAAACTTCAGGACCAGACTCCAAAGAGAAACTGCTGAGCTCCAGTTCATTTGCAAATTTGACACCATCAGATCAGGATTAAACAAAGACTGTGAATGGCTATCCAACTACAGAAGCAGTTTCTCCTCCCTTGGTGTTCACACTTCAACTGCTAGCAGAGGACCTCACCCTCCCTGATTGAACTAACCTTGTTATCTCCAGACTGATTCTTGCCAGCATATTTATACCTGCCCCTGGAAATTTCCATTACATGCATCCGACGAAGTGGGCATTCACCCACGAAAGCTTATGCTCCAATACATCTGTTAGTCTTAAAGATGCCACAGAACTCTCTGTTGCTTTTTACAGATCCAGACTAACACGGCTACCCCTCTGATACTAAAGATCATATTGATATCCAAAGCATCATCACATCATTAATGTTGTAGTGTATTATTATTTTAAATCTAATATACAACAAGGCAATTAAAGTCCCCTTAGATCACTTACTAGCCAGACAAACAGGATGGTGTGGTTAGATGTTTGGCTGCATGTGTGGGTTCTCCCTGTGTGCTGCCCCAGCTCTGTGCAGATAGCCGGCATAGCAGACCTCAAGTGAACTGCCCAATGACCACAAGATCCGTTAAGGTACAAAGGCACCAGGCCATTTTTATTGTCGTCAAAGCACGGTAATAGCACCTGGTAGACTCTATGAAGATACTAAGACATGTATGCCCCTGACAATGGACGCAACTCAGTGAATGGCAGGACTTTCCATTCCCCCTTGATTGGACAAAGATTCTCCCTCGGAGATACATCTTTATACAAACAAGTTAGTACTGCCTCTGACATAGTTAGTTACTGTCCCCTGACATGGCTAGCCATCACCCATCACCTTGTACATGTTGGTTCAATCAAAACAACCCTATTACGTACTATTATCCTGATTATATCTTTTAGGTGTGGTCAGTGAGTTCCTGTTATCCTTGGGGAATGATTTTGCCTGTTCCTGCCTTCAGTTTTCAATTCAATGTCAGATTGTAACACATTCTGACACAGCAGATAATCTTAAAAATGAATGTGTTGCAAGGCATTGAAACAACCAGACTGAATTGGGAACCTGAGAAAGATATAATTTTCCACAAAGCATTTGCACTTTCCGTGAAGTTCTTGATGTTTCCGAAGGCATTTTGGAATTTTTATTAAATTTCCTAGAGCTGGTTCCAGTGGCTTAGATTATAATGAGAAATGACCCCATCAATCAGCCCCAAATTCATTTCTATAGTTCGGCTAAGTGATGGTTAAAAAAGGAAAAAAACAATCTTCATATATTTAAAAAGTGTGAAGACCAAGGAGGGAAAGGAATTACTTAGTGTGGTGCAGAGCATAGCTATATGTAATGGGATGACATTAGGAGGACAAAGTTTAGTTCTGTCAAGAAAAATCTTTCTGACAATGAGATGGATTAGGATGTGGACTAAAATCCCAAGAAAAGTGACAGAAATCCCAACGTCAGACTTTTAAAACTAGACTAGAAAATATATTTTAGAGAACAATGCTGCATTGGCAAAGAAATAGATCTTTTCAGTCCCTAACTTCTACGAGAATGTCACTATAAGACCAGACCAAACTGTTTCTGAAGTTCAAAAAAGGTCAGGTAACTTTGTTTTTCATTCTTTTTTCTTTTCATGCACTTCACACTTCTGGGACCACCATCAGAATGCTAAAATAACAGGAGGTATTTTACCACTTGCAGTATTTCAAGACTGACCAAAAGCTAAAAATACAAGAAACCTCATGAGAGATTTTGTTCTCCCTAAATTCCAGACCAGGTTTGCAGACCTTAGAGATTTGGATACTTTGCATAAGGTTTGCAAACTATGGAGTATTTATCCAACCTGAAGATAAACATTGGGTGCTAAATATATACTACCTCACTGAAATCAAAAGTGTTGAACAGGATGTAAATCAAGACAGAAGTTTTCCAATCCCTAGCCTTTTCCCACAGGAAATCACTTAAATTTAGAGCTGGGCAAGCCATTCAGGAAACACCTGAACCTGTCTCTCTCTTATATCAGTGAGATCTCCAAAGTGAACCCCAACATCAACTCTTGATCGGAAAACAGACACCCCCCAGTTAAAATCAGTGACTATCACCCACTTAAATGGGACAAATATGTCTTCAAGGACCAAGACTATAGATGATGGAAGACTGTGAACTTCGGTTTCACAAATCTCTAATAAATTAATTTATTGTCAGACTCTAACTCGTGGGGATTAATTGTGTGGAACCAGCCTTCTTCTCCCTATAAAAAATAGGCTGTCTCTAGGCTAAATGGTATTTTGCCATAGATCTGCCTGCATGAACCTTTTAGGGAAGGGCTGAATTCCTGAGGCTTTTGTGCCTATTTCAGATTCTGCTGTAATCTCTAGCTCAGGGGTCGGCAACCTGTGGCACACATGCCAAAGACGGCACGCGATTTTTGATGGCACGCTGCTGCCTGCCGGGGTCCTGGCCCCACTCAGCCCCCCTCCCCGCCCACCGATTTCTCCTGCGGGGGCAGGAGGCAGAAGCTTGGTTATGCCGGCAGCCAAGCTCCCCCTCCCCCGCTTCTTCCACCAGCGTGGTGCTTTCCTGCCCCTCCCCCTCCCTGCCGCCGATCCGCTGATCGCCCAGGGGAAGGGGAGGGGGAGCGGAGCCGCAGCGTGCTCACTGCTCCAGGGAGGAGCCAGAGAAGAGGTGGGGATGCGGCCCCCTCCAGCCCCCTGCCGTGAGCACCCCCACGAGCCGAGCACCCCAGCCCTCTGCCCTGACCCTTGCACCCCCCACACATACACCCAGCCCTCAGTCCTGACCCCTGAACCCCCACACACACCCAGCCCTCTGCCCTGACCCCTGAACCCCCACACACACCTCTAGCCCTCTGCCCTGACCCCTGAACCCCTCACACACTCCCAGCCCTCTGCCCTGACCCCTGCACCCCCTCACACACACCCAGCCCTCTGCCCTGACCCCTGCACCCCCCACACACACACTCTGTCCTGACCCCTGCACCCCCTCACACACACCCAGCCCTCTGCCCTGACCCCTGCACCCCCTCACACATACCCAGCCCCCCCACATCCCCACCCTGAGCATCAAACGGGAGCTCCTGCACACACACCCCATTCCCACCTGCACCCCTGGTCTCAGGTCCCGGCTGCCAGCCCCTTGCCAGCCGGGGTCCCGCAGGCCCCGCTCAGCCCACTGCCCAACTAGGTGAACGGAACCCCAGACCGGCAGTGGGCTGAGTGGGCCGGCTGCGTAAGATCAGCATTTTAATTTAATTTTAAATTAAGCTTCTTAAACATTTTGGAAATCTTGTTTACTTTACATACAACAATAGTTTAGTTATATGATATACACTTATAGAGAGAGACCTTCTAAAAAACGTTAAAATATATTACCGGCACGTGAAACCTTAAATTAAAGTGAATAAGTGAAGACTCGGCACACCACTTCTGAAAGGTTGCCGACCCCTGCTCTAGCTCTTCCCTCTGAGTTGAGATTGATGGCCTGACCCCTTTCAAAGTGTTTACACTGAAAAATGTTTTATTCCCTACTTTGTAGGTACCTAAAGCATAAAGATCTAAAAGACATGCACAGAGAGAAAACACTTTCCACCAGCTTTTTGCCCGCAACATTTCATTGACACTATATTAATCTACCAAACTGTCAGACAAGAACAAGGCAGCTCACACTCTTTTCCAGAATATCATCTGCATCCTAAAATACCAAATTATCCAAACAAAAGTATCTACAAAACAGCGACCAAGGCAGAATCTTTATTACACAGGAACAATACAAGTAAGAGTCAGAAGCATGAACAGTATCTACTGAACACAGGTATTATAGGTCTGTATGGCTCTTCTGCATATAGATACAGAAGCCAGCATGGATCTGTTAGATAACAGCATTTTCCTTCCTATCGGATTCTGCAGAAAGAAACCTCCTTCTGAAGTCTGTATTTATTTATCTGCATTTCACTTTGCCATTAAAGAGATGCTAATTTGTCTCCTCCTAGTTTGTCTACTGACATCCAAATGGGAGCACAAACTGTCCCTATTCCAATGGTGAAGTGAGTTCAATAAAATCTTCATTTAAAATGCACCCATTAAGGCAGTTTTGGACACATTGAACCACGGCAGAAGGTGCCAGCTGGGAAGCTGTATATTTCAGCTCAGAATTATTACTTTAGCTTCCAGCTAACAGAAACCTAATTTACAAGAACTTGATTTACTTTACACATATTTGCCATTAATCTTCACTACCAAATGGATGGGCCTGGTGACTGATTTTTGTTATTGTTTATCTCTAGCAAGTTTTTCTTATCTGTTGCCAAAAGCTGTTCATTTTCTCTGCCGCTCAGGGTCATGGAGCTCCCTTTGCGCTTCTAGAGCAGCTTCTATCCTAGAATTTCAGAACATTTTAACAATGTCCAATAATTAAACCTCACCCCACTCCAGTGAGGCCAAGAACATTACTATCCCCATTTTACTGTTGGGGAAAACAAGTTAAGGGACTTGGCCAAGCTCCTACAAGAAACCTGTGGTGGAGTCAGGGCTAAAACCCAGATCTACAGTGCCATACTGCAGTCTCAAGACCAGCCTCCCCCTACTGGATAGTACCAGATTGTCCCTTGCTTTTGAATGAATGCAGCAATGGTTGCAGGATACAGCAATGCATCGAATCTCCTCCACCTTTGTATGCCTCATGCAAGAGCCACCTGCACTTCTAGCCCAGCCACGCTCCCAGTGGCAGGTCCAGACAGCCCCAGGTAGATCCCCTCACAACAGTCCCTCTGAGAGGTTGTGAGGGCATGAGTGATTGAGGCGATACTTGCAGCTCACAGGGAGGGGTGCAGCCTCTTTACTAGCTATAGATTTTAAAAGTTCTGTCATGGTTACCAAAGCAACCTGGGAGTCCCAGAGATCTAATGGATGCAGAAGATCCTGAGAGTGAGGGCCACTTTGACCATGTTTATGCAGATGCATTTATTTGATGAAACAATTACAGTTTTAGACAGGTAGTCAAAGCATTTTCCCTTGATGATCAACTTCACCTCTGTCTTTTCTGGATAGAGTTCCAGCCAGCAAGAGAAACAGCTGGAGAATCAGCTGTAAAGTTGGCGTTTTCTGAAAAAAAAACATGAAAACTAAATGAAAGGCATTAGCACAGAAAGTATTGGGAAGAAAAAGTTACATGGTGATGATATAAGAGCCTGTTCTTGCTCCCAATGACAAACTCAGGTTGTATCTAACAGTACAGAATCAGGCCATAAAATGATTAGATTAGATAGCAATCAAGAACCGCCTCTCCAGTCGAGCAAGTCCTACCTCTGGCAGCTCCCAAGGAAGAATCATCTTGACTTCCTCAATTGCATGGATGATGGCTGGAATGAGGGGTCAGCCTCGATCCCAGGGAATGAGCCAACATTTTTCTTTGGAATAGGCCACAATACTTAATGCAATATTTAGATATATGCCTTGCTTATGGACAACATTCCGGGAAATAGCAGATTTAACCAAAGGCATTTTCTCTTTTTGTCATTTCCAAAGGCATCGAATTAACCTCTGGTGGAATGCTGATGAAAAACATGTTACCATCTGCTGTTTAGAAGGACATGAAGTATGAAGAATTGATTTGTTTCTGCCCAACACCCCAAAAAATAGCTATTTGATTGTCTTATTCTTCTTCAACAGCTAATACAACAAGCTATATTATATTTTTCCTGCACGTAGGAACATATTTTTAATATGCCATGGTTTACAGTTCACTCCCATTTATCCAAAAGCTCTGGAGAACGTCCGAAAGTTTTGGACAACCAGGAGTTTGGATAAACAGAAGTGATTAACAAACATAGGGCTACAGGGAGGACACATGAATTTAGATAACTAGGATTTTTGGATTGAGGCCATTTAAATTATTGGAATTATACCACATATATTATTTTAAGAAAATGATTGTCCTCTAATGAGACTGAAAGATGCTGGGAACTAGCATATTGTTTTCCTAGCAAATGTCAAACTCCATTATTCTATCTAGGCTTCTACCATTCTGAAGTGGACTTCAGATAATTAGGGAAATACCAACATTTGGAAATGAACTCACTTTTCTATTTAAAACATGACGCTAAAGAGTTCACTCCTGGATATCTGTTGGTTTGTCCATTTAAATGGCAGTTCAGGATGTCTGGCTTTTTTTACAGGAAGCGTGGGAATTGTCCACTGAGTCTCCAGTTATTTAAGTCTCTCTTTTTCCAGGTTCATCCACTCCTCATTTATGTTCCTGATTCTGTCACCCTTCCCTCTTTTTCCTGTCTAGAAAAGAAATGCATACTTTACTACCGTCACTCCCAGGGGCAGTCCTTTGTCAGCTTCGGGCCCCCATCTGCAATTGCTCTAGGAACAATACCTACAATTGGGAGACCCAATCTAATTCAAAAAAAGAATCCTGCTGTATCTTCCTTCAAAAATCTTATCAAACTTCTTCAAAGAAGTTTGGATAAAGCTAGACAAGCAGCTAGAACTGTTGAGTATTTTGACTTATCGCATCCAAACTGCACCCCTTTTGAGCTCCCCCTCCCCCATTTCAAGAAATATGAGTCTTCATACACCTGTTTTATATGGTGTATTCCACTGACTTCTATGGTGTTCTCCCAATTTACACCAGTAAAAGTGAAATCCAAATCAGACCCTAGATGCTCAGATAAAAACCAGAACTTCCCCAAAGTGAGAGGGTGATTGATTTGCAGAATCCCTTGTCGTCAGATGCTACCGGTGTGGTGCTATGTTCTGTTCAATGTTGATATCAATCGGCTGCGTGCGTGTGTTCCCTCTGTGTGCTGCCCCAGCTCTGCAGATCGCTGGCACAGCAGACCCCGAGAGAACCCCCAATGACCACAGACTCCAGTAAGGTACGAAGGCACCCGGGCCAGGTTTATTGTCAAACGAAGCACAGTAACAGTTCCCTCTAGACTCTACTCTACAGGACATACTATGAATATGTGCCCCCTGGCAATGGATTCAACTCAGTCAGTGGCGGGACTCTCCACTGCCCCCTAGGCTGGACCAAGACACCGCCCCAGGGATGCATTCTTATACACAGGTACAAACATGTTACACATCACTCCTGACGTATTGAGGTGCAAACCCTCTACGCAGCAAGGTACAACTCCTCTATGTAACAAGGTACAGCCTTTCACCTTGTACATGTTGGTTCGAACAAAACAACTCTATCCATCATAGTACTCTTTTGACCTTGTCTTTAGGATGGGTCAGCTTGTTCCTTGTTATCTGTGTGGAATGTTCCAGTATCAGAGTGTCCTGGTACCGTATTTATACTTCTAATATCTAATACACTGTAGGTATATGTTGATGCAACATCAGCCCTATCCTTGCCAACTTCTGTGAGCAGGGCCTGCCTCTGGCTCACAGCTTAACTTTGCTTTATGTTAGCAAAGTCCTGACCATTACTTTAGTTCAGGCCTTAACCAATTCTAGCTCTCATCTATATCTTTTTCCTTTTATGAATAAATCTTTAGATTTTAGATTCTAAAAGATTAGCAACAGCGTGATTTGTGGGTAAGATCTGATTTGTATATTGACCTGGGTCGGGGGGTTGGTCCTTTGGGATCAGGCAAACCTTTTTCTTTTACTTGGGTCATGGTTTACATAACCATTTGTCCCCACAACAAGTGGCACTGGTGGTGATACTGGGAAACTGGAGTGTCTAAGGGAATTGCTTGTATGACTTATGGTTAGCCAGTGGGGTAAAACCAAAGTCCTCTCTGTCTGGCTGGTGTGGTGTGCCTAAGAAGTGGAGAAGCCCTAGCCTTGGGCTGTAACTGCCCTGCCCTAAGCAATTTGTCCTGAATTGATACTCTCAGAAGTGTCCCACCAAAGGCAGCGTCATTACATGATTAAAGTATTGAATTACAACACAGGAGTGGTTCAGTTCCCAGCTCTTCAGCAGACTCCCTATGTGATGCTGGGTAAACCATTTAATCTCTCTATTCCTCACTGGTAAAGTGGGGATAATAATATGCAGGGCCGGCTCCAGGCACCAGCAAAGCAAGCAGTTGCTTGCGGCTAGGGTTACCATTCGTCCGGATTTACCCGGACATGTCCTCCTTTTGTGTGCTAAAAATAGCGTCCGGGGGGAATTTGTGAAGCACTCACAATGTCCGGGATTTCCCCCTCCCCCGGCTGGGAGGGCTGCAGGGAAGTCCCGGGCTGGACTCCAGAGCAGCTTCCTCCTCCCACCCCCCCCTCCCTGCATTCTGAGCCGGCCGGCAGCTCCTCCTCCTGCAGCCCGCTCCGGCAACCCTGTGCAGGGCCAGGGACCGGGTTTTGTGTTTTGCAGGGGAGCTCAGCCATGTGTCCGGCTGGCACAGAGCCCAACACCCTGTTCTGAGCAGCAGGGTAAGGGGGGGGGCAGGAGAAGGGACAGGGAGGTTCTGGGGGGGCTTTTGGAGGGGAGTGGAGAAAGTTTGGGGCAGTCAGGGTACAGGTAGGGGGTAGGGTCCTGGGGGGCAGTTGGGGGGGGGTCTTAGGAAGGGGCAGTTAGGGGACAAGGAACAGGGAGTCTTAGGTAGGGGGTGGGGTTCTGGAGGGCAGTTAGGAGCAGGGGTCCCAGGAGGGGGCAGTCAGGGGACAAGGAGCGGGGGGTAGGGGGCTGGGAGTTCTGGGGGGGAGCTGTCAGGGGGCAGGAGTGGGGAGAGGGATCGGAGCAGTCAGGGGACAGGGAGCAGAGGGGTTTAGATGGGTTGGGAGTTCTGGGGGGGCTGTCAGGGGGCAGGAGTGTGGAGAGGGATCGGAGCAGTCAGGGGACAGGGAGCAGAGGGGTTTAGATGTGTTGGGAGTTCTGGGGGGGGCTGTCAGGGGGTGGGGAGTGGTTGGATGGGGCGTGGGAGTCCCAGGGGTCTGTCTGGGGGTGGGGGTGTGGATAAGGGTTGGGGCAGTCAGGGGACAAGAGGCAAGGAGGCTTAGATAGGGAGTGGAGTCCCGGGGGGCAGTTAGGGGCAGGGGTCCCAGGAGGGGGCAGTCAGGGGACAAGGAACGGGGGGAGGGTTGGGGGTTCTGGGGGGGCGGGAAGTGGGAGGGGCAGGGGCGGGGCTAGGGCGGGGCTCCTCCCGTCCTCTTTTTTGCTTGCTGAAATATGGTAACCCTACTTGCGGCAGATTTGGAAGGGGCGCAAGAATCCAGCATGGGAGCTAAGAACCAACAGGGGCCCCTGGGAGCTGTAGTTCCTTGGTTAGCTCCCTGCCTATAGAGCCAGCCCTGGAGCAGGGAAAGAACTACATTTCCCAGCATTCCCTTGGCCACTAGCAACAGGAAGGGGTGTGGGAAAGGCGTATGGAACTGAAATCTGCAGCTTGCTGTGAATGGTAGGAACAGAGCCAGCTCTAGGTTTTTTGCCGCCCTCCCACCCTGGGCTCCCCCCCCCCGCCCACACCCCCTGCTGCCCCAGCCCTGGGCTCTCCCCCCACTCGCAACTCCTGCCGCCCCAGCCCTGGGCTCTCCCCCGCCCACACCCCCTGCTGCCCCAGCCCTGGGCTCTTTCCCCCGCATCCCGGCCACCCCAGCTCTGGCCCCCATCCGCACCTCCTGCCACCCCAGCCCTGGGCTCTCCCCCACCCACACCCCCTGTAGCCCCAGCTCTGGCCCCCACCTGCACTCCCCTGCTCCCCCAGCCCTGGGCTCTTCCCCCCCACCCGCACCTCCTGCTGCCCCAGTCCTGGGCTCTTTCCCGCACCCCCCCCCCCCGGCACCTCCTGCTGCTCCAGCCCTGGGCTCTCCCCCAAAGAAGGAATTGGGGGGGGGGACTAAATGGACGGTGCACCTCTCTATCTGAAGCCTAGCAAGGGAGGTATGTGGATCCCACTAGAATTTAAAATGAAAAGTAAGGGAGGGGAGGCTCTGGACCTGGGCAGCTTTAGATACAGTACCAGGCACTTAGGAGGATTTCCACTTCTGAGCCATGGAAGCAGAAATTGACTTTTCCTCTCCAGATATAGCTAATATTCAGAAAGGGAATCTAGCACCTGCCTTCCAGATTTGAACACCCTCAAAATTCAGGAGGGCTCAAGCTCAATTTGGGCAGCTGTTACTTCATTTCCCCCAAATCAAATATTGATCCACTGTAACTTGCTGTAGAAAAAGTAGAATAAATTGAGCAAGAAATGCTTTCCAGTGGTTCTTAGGACTGGAATTGCTATGTTCAACAGCCATTGCTTTTTTTTTTTTTAAGTTTTAGTTTTATTTGTTTAAAAGAAAGACCGTGATAGTGCATTCCCCATAGAAACAAAGAATGGAACAAAAGAATAATAAAGGCACCTCAACTTTTCCTCATTTGGGTAGGACAGTCTTATAATGTGCATCCAGATATCCTCCAGTAACATAAGCTGAAAATTGTTCCACTTTACTGCAGTTCTGTAACCATATGGGAACCAATCCTGTCTGTGTTCTGTGCTCATCCAAAATTCCTGCTGAATGACCTGCCCTGGGAGCGAGTTACCAGTGACCCAAGGCTGGGGCAGCAGGAGGGTGCAGTTGGGAGGGTGAGAGCCCAGGGCTGGGGTGGGGGGCAGCCAAAAATTTTTTGCTTGGGGCAGCAAAAAACCTAGAGCCGGCCCTGATAATATGACATCCTTTGTCTACTTATACCAGAAAATCTTTGGGGCAGCAACTGCCTTCCATTTCATGTATGTACAACATCTAGCATGGTAGATCTTGATTGGAGCTTCTATAAATTACGGTAAACAAATCACAACAATGAGATGTAGCAGTTAGGCATCTGTCAGGTTGCCAGCTTTGCCCTTGATGGTAAGAAGTTCCTTGTGTCTCAGCAAAAACAGGAATCAGAAAACAGAAGCTATACAAATGTTACAAAAAAAACAGCAGTTGTTTTGGATTGCAACCCAGCACACTTGTTCCTTGTAAGGATCATATGTTTCAGGGCATAGATGGAGGGCCTAACTTTTGACCTCTGTAAAAAGCCAAACCAGAAATGACATTCATTCAACCAAAGAAGCTTTTTTCCAGTGAGCTGCATAAAGGGAAAACATGAAGAGATAAAACCACTTACTTCTGAATACCTTACACTGTTAGCAAAAGCAATTTTATATAATCATCTTCCTACTGCTAGAGTCATAATCCTCACCATTTTCTGGTGTCACCATCTTCCCATAGCAACAGATTACCAAGCAAGTACATCATTTGATTTCATTGAAAGTATGAAGATAGAAAAAAGCAGAAAAATATTGATGTGAAAAGTCCTTGAAAACTACCAGTTATTTTTTAAAAATAACAGCAAGTTTACTCCCTTTTTTAATGACCACGTTCATTTTTCACTTGATTGTTCAGATAGATTGGATTGTAAGAGAAGAGTTTTAATTTTAATCCAAGTACAAATATTTGAAAGATTAAATTGTAGTGTCTCCTTTGAATTCAGTGTCCCTGCCAAGTTGGCTCTTAATGAAACATTCTGATCTTTTAAATTCAGATATTGTCTCTGAAAATTCTTTCCCTTGAACCAAATGCATCAGCAGTGATTTTAAATAAAGGGACCCCAGTCCTGGGTTGCACTCTGGCTCCTTGGCATTGCTTCATTGGCAGAAAGCAGCCCCCGTGAATCCAGCCAAGAAGGATCCTCTGGTCCTATGCAACCTCTCTTGGTGAGTATTGATGTAGGGGTCATAGCCAGAGAGAAGAGAGAGTGGCTGTTCTTTCCCTGCACTTTGGTAATCTCTATCTGCCATATGGCTGCTGGCACAAATTAGAACAGCCCTAAGAAAAGTGTGAACTGCCCAATTCATCTCAATGGGTTATTAACTCTGAGAGCTAATTGTCACACTGTCTGCAGTGGGTCATAACTATGAGTGCCTACCTTGACGCAGACTATCAAAAACAAGACAGACACCACAAACTGGTGGTGGGGGTCTATAATTAGATTTAATCAAGCTAGTAACAAATGTGAACTCCTGGATCACTGTAACAGTCTTACCCTGGAGTCACAGACAGCCCCCTTAGTCTCTCCAGTCTATCTTGCCCCCCAAGGACAAACTGGATTTAGAGATAAATGGTCACTTACACTAAAAATCACATCACATTCACGTTGCTTCCAGTCTCCTATCCTAGATCAATTGGTACCCTAGATCTTACACCAAAGATACCGCCTGTAGCCAATCCTGTAATAAACTATCTAAAGGTTTATTAACTAGGAAAAAGAAATGAGTTATTTACAGATTAAAGCAAGCAAACATATACACACAAATGAGTTACCATCTAAATCCTAAGAGTGTCGGAGTGGTTGTGCTCTGCTAATTCAAGTTGTCTTTCAGCGTGGACCCCGGAGGTAGCCCTTGGGGATCTCTGGCTTCAGTTTAGAGTCTCTGGCCCTTCAGAATTCAAACAACCAAAAAGATGGAAAATTTTCCTGTGGTTTTGTTTTACTTCCTTTATTCAGCTTCCAAACCTACAGGAGGAGTTCCTTGCACATAGCACTTCCCTGGTGCAGGGAGGGCCATTAACCAATTCTCAGTATTGTGATATTCCTTGATGGTTTTGACAGTCCTTCTGGATGGGTGAGGGGAGGAGTCTCATGCCTGGATTCATAAGTTCAGAGCACACACATTCAAAGTTAAAAAGCAAAACTTACATATTTTCTTATAGCATGGAATTCAGATATTGCAAGTGAGATTAATGCATGCAGCAACTTACATACTTTTCATGGAGTCTAAACACTAAATACATTCTTATAAGATTAATAATTCTGAGTAAAACTAACATACAGGTCAACTGGCCTGGTCTCCATCTACAAGTTTGTCAGTTCTTAGTTAATGTCTGCAGTCTTGGCAAGAGCTGGCCCCTGGTTTGCCAGTGTTACACTAATGATGACAAATTAAATGTCAACATTAATCATTTTAGAAGAAATATCAAGCTAACAGGCCTATTCCCCCAATCCTCTCTCACCTTTCCAGGTTTTAAATAGTTTAGCTGCAGCACACCTGTCAAAACCTCCAACTTTCTCCAGGACAATTTCTACAGTGCAATCATGTATTTTCAATGCAAAAATGAACAACTAGAACTACAGGGGCAGCATAATGTTAATTAAACTACCCGGTTTTGCAGACTGCCTGGGTTCCATCGGGAGCTCGTGAAAATCTAACCATGTCCACAAGATGTTTTGTGGGCAAATTCTGATGGAAAAATGTGTCATGGTAATTTTCCTGACCAGCTCTACTAAGATTGGCACATAGCGGGATTTACAAAAGCACCTGAGCAGGTTAGGCACTTAACGCCCATTACAAGCCAATGTGAATTAAACACCTAGCTCATCTCGGGGGTGGGACAGCTCAGTGGTTTGCACATCAGCTTGCTAAACTCAGGGTTGTGTGAGTTCAATCCTTGAGGGGACCGTTTATGGAGCTGGGGCAAAAATCTGTCTGGGGATTGGTCCTGCTTTGAGCAAGCAGGGGGTTGGACTAGATGACCTTCTGAGGTCCCTTCCAACTCTGATATTCTATGATCTGGGCACTTTTGCAAATTCTACAACACACCTACCTGCATCTTTAGGTACTTAAATACTTTCTAAATCTTGCCCTCTATCCTCTATGATTCTAGCCAATGATGAGCTGCTAAAATCTTAACAACCGGTTCCCTATAAAAAGTTCTGATTTAAGGGATGTGCCACAGTATGTATTTTTTGTACCAATAGGGTTACCATATGTCTGTATTTTCCCGGACAGTGATTTAAGAACCAAAAAGCCTGATATCTCCAGGAAAATACAGATGTATGTTAACCCTACCTAAAGTTCTTTTTTTTAAAAGATGGGCCTGAACTAGAAATGAGTTCCATTTCACATGTGTGGGTCCCCGCCACTCCCTGGGGGTGTGCTAGGGTGACCAGATGTCCCGATTTTATAGGGACAGTCTCAATTTTTGGGTCTTTTTCTTATATAGGCTCCTATTACCCCCCACCCCGTCCCAATTTTTCACACTTACTGTCTGGTCACCCTAGGATGTGCACATGTGTGGGTCCCAGCTGCTCCCTGCCCCCCTCATTGAAGCAGGTGTGCAGGGTTACTGCCCTGGGAACTGCAGGGCACCCGTGGATGTGGGGCTGGCTGCAGACAGGGGCATGGGGCAGGGCTAGCTGGAGGCAAGGGGTGCGACATGGGCTGGCTACAGGCAGGGGCTGGCTGCGGGCAGGGGGGTGCAGCAGGGGCTGGCTGCGGGCAGGGGCTGGCTGCGGGCAGGGAGTGCAGCAGGGGCTCGCTGTGGGCAGGGAGTGGCTGCAGGCAGGGGGTGCAGCAGGGGCTGGCTGCGGGCAGGGGGTGGCTGCGGGGGCTGGCTGCGGGCAGGGGGTGGCTGCAGGCAGAGGGTGCAGCAGGGGCTCGCTGTGGGCAGGGGGTGGCTGCAGGCAGGGGGTGCAGCAGGGGCTGGCTGCGGGCAGGGGGTGGCTGCGGGGGCTGGCTGTGGGCAGGGAGTGCAGCAGGGGCTGGCTGTGGGCAGGGAGTGCAGCAGGGGCTGGCTGTGGGCAGGGGGTGGCTGTGGGTAGGGGGTGGCTGCGGGCAGGGGGTGCAGCAGGGGCTAGCTGTGGGCAGTGTGGTGGGTACTCACACGGGGACTGCAGCTCGAAGCAGCAGGACGCAACCAGCTGTATTCCTCCCTTCCACAGCTGCATTTTGTCATGCTCTCTAATCCTGCATTGTATTCCACTCTGTTGCCTTGCCTTAGTAAGCAATGTATTTTTCCAGGCCTCTTGCCCTGATCTTTTTATCAAAACATTTCCCCATCTTGGGAGGTTTTAGTTCAATGATTCCGACTTGATTGAAGTGATGAGCTTTTTGGTGACATCTCTTCCCCCTTCCCTCCCACTTTATGCCATTCAGTTGCCTTGTAGTGTTTCTGCTACAGTAAATACAATTTGACTCAGCCACTAAGCCTTTGGCCAGGAAACAGCAGGCTAGGAGTGTAAAAAACATATGTTAAACAAACAAACAAACAAACAAACAAAAAGCAATAACTGAATCTTTACCTTTCTATGACCTCTGGTAATATTTAGGAGGATAAAAAGCCACTTCCCTTCTTTCATTTCCTGACTTCTATTGCAATCAGATATTGTTGCTTGGCTAAATGGGATATGGATGATGCTATCCAGACCTACACACTGTTCGAATGGAATCAAGAATAACTTAACCTTGGGTTTATTATTGTCACTAATCCACAGCCTTCTCTATTAGTGTGACTAGCTTGGGAAATAAGCAAGTAAACCGTCTCACCTCTTTGCTCTCGTTTCCTCCTGTTTCTACACTTCCTCAGAGCCTCCAGCCTCACGGCTTCCTGTGTATCTTTCTCTGATTCCATCTCCATGCTTTCTTCCATGCAGCCCCTCCTATTTAGAATTCCTGCCACCTGGGCACAAAAGGCAGCCCCTCACCTTCTCTTCTTAAAATCACTCATTAAAGCATGCCTCTTCCACCATACCTAGCAGCGTTAGGCCACTTACATTATAATTACTGCTTGCTAACAATAGTAAAGTGAAATTTACCAACTAAACGAGTTATCCAGCTCTAATTATTTGGGTCTGAACTGTTTTGCCTGCAACTAACTAGATTACAAGCCTTTTAAGGGTACAGACTGTAATGTCCTGTGTCTTGTTTTAGTCACACAAGAAGGACGTGGTTTTAAAATCCTGCTGTATTTCCATTTGCTCAGGCTGACTGCTAATGCAGGGCTGCCTAGCACAAAGGCATTGTCTCCCTAGTAAGGGAGAGTTCAAGAGGCTCAAACAATGAGACTGATGAAAATGAATTTAGCATTTACTCTATTCCTGGGACCCTGTTACCTATACGATGGTGTAGCACTGAGACCTCTATTGGTGTCCAGTTTAAAAAGAAAGAGAGAACAGCACAATTAGCATCATTTCCAAGCAATAGCTGACAAAGGTGGTATACTTTGTCAGGCATGGAAACTCCCTAAAGCTCCAGCACTTCTTAGATAGATATTATTGGTAGTTTACTGACTGTATGCATTATGTACCTTTACCTTCTAAAGAGTTTTAGTGAATGGATGTTGGTGAACAATGCCAGACTGATCGCACTGAAGACAACAGCCTAGACTCTGAGCTGAGACAGAGGAGTGCTTGGTGCAGCTCAGGAAATGTCTTTAAGCCAGTTCCCCATGACCATTCGGGCATCTGCCACCCTGGTGGCCATCGGCAGCCAGTGGAAGATAAAGCAGCCTTCAGGAGTCTAGCTCAGTGCCCAGTGGCCTGAGGAGCACCGAGGTGGATTGAACTCACCTTTGCAACCCTGCCCCTCCTGAAATGTGCAGTGTGCCCTATCTGGCAACAACAGAAGATCAGGGCGATTGTATTCAGTTCTGCTCCACCTTTATCTAAAGGTCGTCTTTGTTTTAAAAAAATGGTCAGTCCCTGGCCATTTGAGACAGATTTCATTGACTCTGTCTGTCTGTAGCAGGTTCTGACACCATGGGCACCACGGCAGTATCAAGGTGCCTAGAAATTCTGTTGGAGTGCTAACCTACTGCCCTCCCCTAGACTACATCTTACCCCAAACCCCGTTAGCTTCCCAGAGTAACTCACTCTAATCAAGACTCTGGCCTGGAGTCTCAGTCACTGCTTCTGCTCTGTTGGTTTGCACAGGCCTGCGTTGCCAGGTCCCAGGCAATGAGCTCCTGGGTAATATTTTTCCCTTCAGAACCACCCTCTGCTCCCTTACACTGCCTCCCTCTGAAGTGCCCTGCTCCTGTTTTTAAAGCCCTGCCTCCAGCTTGTGCAAGCCCTGCAGGTGCGTCTGGGTGGGGCCAGAGCTGTTCCTTAACCCCTTGCTCTTTGATTGATTTGTGGGATAAAACGCCAAGCTGCCACCCCTGGCCATGACTTGTGGGGCTCAAGAAATGAGAGCAGACATGTTCTGCCAAACAGAATGCTTCTGTGGGCACACAGTCTACACACCTGCTCCTGCATTTTCTGGGTGACGTTCACGTCGCCTTGCGCAGCAGGGGTGCTAGAGGAGCAGGTAAGGAGAAGTTCTTGTCCTGTGCTCAGGGAGTGCAGTTCTAACTGGCCTACAAGTAGACCACACAAGGGAGGGCGTGGTCACTCAGATGCACAAGCCTTGATGGGGGCCTTTCCATTGGTTTCAGTGGATATTGGATCAGGCCCAGGTCATACACCTGCATGAAAGCCAGGGGTCAGATCACAATCTGGTGTAAACTGTCATAGTGGCATTGACTTCAATGGAGCTATGACAATTGATACCAGATGAGGCTCTGTCCTCAGGCATTGGCTGAACTGGGCCCTAAAGAACACAACAGTACACATTAGAAACACAAAATAAACTGGTGCCAAGAGAGTGTGAAACAATAAAGGAAACACACTGCAGAAGCTTGGGATTGATGAGAGTGAAGGAATTCCTTATGTTTAAGATCCTTAGTGGCAACACGACCCTTGAATTTAGAGTACAGAGGCTATGTTTACACTGAATGCTTCTTTCAGCAGTGAGTAGAGTATGTACTCAGGTAGCCCCCCCCAGCACGGGTTTAAGTAGCAGTATAGACGGTGAGACACAGCTTAGGCAAGTAGAGTACAGACACGCCAGAAGGGTGGGGTATGTACTGAGTAGGTACCCGTGACAGTGTGATGAGCCTAAGGGATTGTCTACACTTAGGCCATGTCTACACCAGAGAGCAAACAGCAGCACCGCTGTACCAATGCAGCTGCGCTGCTGTAAGATCTCTGTGTAGCTGCTCTATGCTGACAGGAGAGAACTCTCCCGTTGACATAATAAAACCACCTCCATGAGCAGCGGTAGTTATGTCGGCAGGAGAAGCTCTCCCGCCAAGATAGTGCTGTCCACACCGGTGCTTCTGTCGGTGTAACTTACATTGCTTGGGGGGGGCGGGGGGGGGGGGATGGAGGGTTTCACACCTCTGAGTGACATAAGTTATACCGACAAAAGTGCTAGTGTAGACATAGCCTTACAGCGCTGCAGCTGTGCTGCTGTAGTGCGGAAAGACACTACTTATGCCGACAGGAAATCTTCCCCCACAGACCTAGGTACTCCACCTCCTAGAAAGGTGATGGCCATATCAACAGGAGAAACCCTTCCGTAGACATAGCACTGTCTACACTGGGGGTTAGGTTGGTATAACTGCGTCGCTTAGGCACACTCACCACTCTGTGCACTTTGGAAGTGTCACCACATGGGGTAAATTGATGAGGTAGTTTAAGTACTAAGTGATTCAGCTTGTCAGCTAGAAACAGTTAAAAGAGGCAGGAAGATGGCTGGAATAGAGTGGCCAACTCTGTCTGCCAACTATTCCAGGAGATTTTCCCCCAGCAACATGGTGTAATGTCATTTTCTTAAAATACCCTATTAAAATCTTCCGGATTGCTTTCAATAGTCACTGGGAGATCGATGCCAGGGATTCCGGGAGACTCCAGGCCAATCCTGGAGGGTTGGCAACCCTAGGCTCGAAGGAAGGGCCAGAGAAGCCCAAGAGATCAGAGAGGTGAGATCTCTCCCCTGACCCTTGGGGATAAGCCTTATGCTGTAGGCAACAAACATTTATAAAGCACATTGTAAATAAAGCACTTGGTGTTCACATGCCAGTGGTGTATGCAAGGACGGTTTACAGTAAGAACCCAGGGTGAGGGAACCCCGCCCTGTGACAATGCCCTACACAGCTCTCTACTCACCCAAGCCATGCCTTCCCATCTACGTAGTGTCCAGCTGCCTCCCAGCTGCTGGAGCTTTTCCCCACTGCAGGAAAAGGCTCGGGAATGGGGGAGGCTTTTCCCTGCTGCCCCCCCACCCCCCCATGACAGAGCCTTTCCGTGCCACAGTGAAAGGCTTCAGCAGCTGCTCAAGCCTTTCTCCTGCCTCCCCTCTGCCAGAGCCTTTCTTTGCCACATGGGGTTACACACAGCAGTGTGGACGCAGCCTGCTTTTCACTGTGGTATGTAGCTTCCTGCACCCTACCTGCTGCTGAAATTGAAGTACAGTGTATCTATACCCATGGTCACCAAGTTTGCATCTGGATTGGAATCTGAACGTCCCCAAAGTACATTGTGTACAGAACTGTGTCCTGGGCCCTTCTCTAACTGAAGCTTAAACAGATTACTGACGCACTTCGCCCTGAACATCCCATAAAAAATGTTTGGGGATCTATTTTTTTTCTCCACTAGAGCTTGTGGTTCATCATCTCTGGAAAATCTTCAAAGCTTTCATATGAAAGATTAGAGCCCTGCTGTAAACATATAATTCCCTCAGGACTGTAGCCGCTGCTGGAAGAAAAGCATTAGCTTTTAGAACCAGAAGCTGTGGAAACAGTCCAACCCTGCAGCATCCCAAATGGATTCACAACCGCCGCTCTGCTTTGGCAGGTTTTCATAGTAACATGTCATTCTGAGCTTGTTCATGCCATTCAGGAAGCTCTTCCTTCCCTGCCCTGCAAATGGCATGAGGAACAGGCTCTACTGGCTTCCCTACAAAGTTAAATTGCAAGGAAGCCTGGACGGCACAGACCTGTCTCCCAGAAAAGCCAATGAGAAGCTACTTTATATATTTCAAAGCAATTTCCTGCCATTGACATATTTGTGTGGCCATGTCCTATGAAGCAGGAAGCACATGAGGAAAACATCATCAACTGGAAAACATTCCATGGCTTTCAGAGGAGCCCAGAAGAGGGTGCTGACCTTGGGCCAGGTGTATAATTAGAAGTTGGCTTGGTGACTTAAAAACACCTAACTCTCAGCTCTGACAGTGACTGGAAGAGATCAGGAAATGACAGAAGCATCTTCCTGCCTTAACTTTATCCAGGAAATACAACAGTAGTCTGCACTATAATGAACTATCTATAGATTTATTAACTAGGAAAAGGAAATAAGAGAGCTATTTACGAGGTTAAAGCAAATAAACATACACACAAATGAGTTCCAATCTTAAATTTCAAAATGTAACAGAAGTTTCTATGATAAGCAAGCTTTATATGTCTTTTAGGGCTAACCCAGGCCAAGCACTAAGCATCTTTTGTGTATGCTTAGTAATCCTTGCCCTGTAGAGTCCAAGCAGCATCCGAAGAAGTGGGCTGTAGTCCACGAAAGCTTATACTCTAATAAATTTGTTAGTCTCTAGGTGCCACAAGTACTCCTGTTCTTTTTGCGGATACAGACTAACATGGCTGCTACTCTGAAAAAAGATACTGTTCCTCCTTGTTAGGTTTTTTTATTCCTTCCTCCCTTCTGCATCAAGTTTCAAATACACCGTTGGGAGCAATTCACTTGCACATCTCCTCCTCATGTGGTGGGGAAGGAAGCAATCAACAAAATCTTTTGTTCTCTGACATGCACAATGCTTCATCTGTTGTTGATGGGCCTTCTTTGTTAGGCAGAGGATAACATCTCCAGTTGGAAACTAGTATTGTTAATGCTTCTCTCCTGTCTGGTGATTTACAGTTACAGAGCAAACACTTAACTCTTACATTATAACATGGGATACAGATATTACAAGTGAGATTAATGCATGCAGCAATTTACAAGCACTTCATGAAGTCTAAACACACAGGTGAACCAGACTGGCTCCAGCTCTGTATTTGTCAGTGTTCAGTTGAGGCCTAGGGGCCCTGGCAAGAGCTGGCACCTGGTCTGCCAGTGTCCCACTCTCATTTACATAGGAAATGCTCAATGGTGCTTACAGCAAATCCTATTTATGCTCAAAATATTACTCCCTCTCTGTCAATAAAGGACAAGATGTATCACCCTTCTCCAACACACTGGAAATGGAAAGAAGACAGAGAGAGCCCCGTATTCAGTATATATCTGTGATGAGAGGTTCTCGGGGCCCCATTTTCCTCCCAAGGAATGCCCACAATCACATCCGGTGTGGGGAGAAGCAGTCCCTTGTAGAAGGATAGGAGTCAGGCTTTTTTGGTGTATAGTCACTAGTGGAGGAGATATGAATCAGAATGTGCAGATACTCACTCGTTATATCACAAGCGCTTTCAGGCTTGCATTCCTTTCATTCTTAGGAGTAGATGACATGACTGCCCCCTCGCCATTGGCATTTGGGGGCAATGATGTCTGATACCATTGGTTTAGCTCTCTAATGCCTCTAGGAATATTCTCCATGTCACATATTATATAGTAGTAGCACTCTAATAGGTCTATGAGTGCGCAACAAATGGACTGTGAATCCTGCTGTTGTGTGACCACAATTAATAACCTGTGAAGCCTGGGTCTGTGATGCCAAAATTAAAAATATTAATAGAACTTAAGGGGCCAGTAGATGGGTAGGTAGAAGAATTGCACAAGCAGGATATAATTTCACCTGGCAAGTTCAGGGAATGGACGGCACCAGTTGTGCACGTTCCAGAAACTGATGGGCATTTCAGAATTTGTGAGGATTATAAAGTCCCGATAAACTCCTGGTTGGAGGTGAATCGATATCTGATTCCAAAAGCAGAAGAATTCTGTGCTAACTTGGCAAGAAGGGTGACATTTATAAAGCTTCATTAGTCTCAATCATATCAGCAGGTTGTGGAAGAGGATATTTTTAATTGAAGGACATAGCTAGTACACTAGTATTCAGAGAATCGTACATTAGGTGCTGCAGGGGTTAAATGGGGTCATCTGTCATTTGGAAGCCACATTGAGCATTGGGAAAGATACTGAAGAAAGTGTAAGAATCCTCAGAGTTTCAGAGAAGACTGTAAAAATATAATTTTACAGTAGAAAAAGAAAAAAGTGCTTTATTCCTGTATGGAAGTTATTCGGGGCATAGCAGAGATGCAGAAACATCCCCTGAAAAATAACCAGTTCTGGAGAACGTGGCTGTACCCCGAAATATTTTAGAGTTTGGATCTTTTATAGCAATGCTGAATGGTTATGAAAGATTAATTCCAAATTAATCAACTTCAATCAGCCAACAGTTTGCAAAGTTAAGAAGAAAATGTGAAATGAGTGTAGCTCAAGAGATAAAACTGAAAAAGAAGCAAAAGCAAAACTGAAAAGCTTCTGTGTACTGGGGCATTATATTTCAGAGCTTCCTATACTCTTAGCGTGCACTGTCTCTCCCATGGGCTTAGGAAATATCATTCCACAAATATATAAAGGGGGAAAGATAAACATAACATTTGCTTCCAGAACATATAAAAAGCTGAGGAATTACTTTCATTAAAAAAGAAGGGCTTGGCACTATTATGGGGATAATTACATTTCATGAGTGCTTGTCAGGAAAATATCCCCGCAAGTCTTTAGTAAACATACTGGTCCTTGGATCTGGCCAAGCTGTGCTCAGTGCAAGGCTGGAAGCAAGACTAATAATGGCTTTATGACATCACAGCAGTCTACCAGTTCTTGGGGCAATCAGGGGTCAGTTCAATCCCCAGGGTAATTTAGAACATCCTAATTATTCTGGCATGTCACTGCCTGGAAGGCGAAGGTTTACACCAGCCTGGAATCACGGTAGCATGACACACTCTTGGCCACATCTCTTTGTGCCCTCTACACCAAGGAGGCCAGAATCTAGCCTACTAGGTCCAAAGGCACCAAGTAGATTGCACTTCTAACAGCAGCCAGGACAGAGAGAAGGGCTCTGTTTCTGACTGTGTATCAGCACAACATCAAGGACAGAGGGCCCAATTAAAAAAAAAAGTTTACCTTTTTCTGAAAGTAAGCTAATACCAGTTCCAGCAGCCTTCCTGTTACAGGGGTATGGAATGCACCTGTTCAAACCAATAATATCTCACTGACTGAGATAAGATTTTTTTAAATGTGCCTTTTATTTCAGTAAAACATGCTAATGCTGAAAAGCTCTCACAATAGCTACTGAGAGTGGAGCCACATCACTGTGAAATCACTGTGCACAGATTCTCTTGCCTAGATGATTTTCCTATTACATCCAGAGAACTCTATAATTATGGATACTAAACAAGAAATGTTTTAATTAAAAGTAATTCAACACATCCTTTTCTAAATGGGCAAATCAGAAAGGAGATAGAGACTTTATCCCTACTTTGTTAGAAAAATATAGTTATCAGTACAGGATGATTGTTTACAGTGGAATAATACCAAACAGTTTACAAGTGAGAATACTGGTTGAATTACTTGAACATCACAAAGACGACTGATAAAGAAAATTCACCCAGAAGTTCTTTTTGGTGGCTAGACTCAGATGAGGACATAGAAAGGTCAGTGTCTTATTGTAGAGAAGATAAAAATAAAAATATATAAATAAATTAATGGAGGTATCCTATCTCCCAGAACTGGAAGGGACCTTGAAAGGTCATTGAGTCCAGCCCCCTGCCTTCACTAGCAGGACCAAGTACTTATTTCACCCTAGATTCCTAAGTGGCCCCCTTGAGAATTGAACTCACAACCCTTGATTTAACAGGCCAATGTTCAAACCACTGAGCTATCTCTCCCCCGTGATACTGAAACTGCTTCTGGTCATTCGCTGACATGGGCCACTCTGCCCTGGCCAAAGTACTGAATTTGCAGAGAAGAATAAATGAATGTACTTAGGGTTGTGGTGCTTATGGCAGATGGCCAGAAGTCGAGCACCATACATAATGAAACGTCAAAGTATATGGGAATCTGTACACTGCATGTGGGTTTCCTGGATCATGTCAGATAACAGCCCTCAACTGGTTTCTGAGAAATTTCAAACATTCCTCAGGATTAATGGAGTACAGCACACTAGATCTGCCGCTTTTCATTCAGCAACAAACGGGCTAGAAGAACCCCTTGCACAGGTACTTAAAAGGGCATTAAATAATGAAGTTTGCAATATTTGCATTGCACATTTCCGTTGCCATACGGATCTCCCCCACCCTCTACCACAGAGAAACCCCCAGAAGAGTTTGTTCTAAAATGTCCCTAACAAACTAGATTCTATTGAGCGAAGATTTAACAAAACGACTGAATGAAAAACACAGAGTAAAGAGTCCAGCTATGAGTTCTGGGATTATATGCTTAGACCAGAGAGTATTGGCACAGGGAAAGGAGGGCTGGAACTGGGGGAAATAGCGGTGTCATGAAGGAATGAGGACTAATGACTTACCTGGTAGATTTCAGAGTAGCAGCCGTGTTAGTTTGTATCCGCAAAAAGAACAGGAGTACTTGTGGCACCTTAGAGACTAACAAATTTATTAGAGCATAAGCTTTCGTGGACTACAGCCCACTTCTTCGGATGCATATAGAGTGGAACATATATTGAGGAGATATGTATACACACATACAGAGAGCATGAACAGGTGGAAGTTGTCTTACCAACTCTGAGAGGCCAATTAAGTTCCACTCTATGTGCATCCGAAGAAGTGGGCTGTAGTCCACGAAAGCTTATGCTCTAATAAATTTGTTAGTCCCTAAGGTGCCACAAGTACTCCTGTTCTTTTTACCTGGTAGAGGTTAAGACAATACAGAAACATACTGAGCAAGCTATTACAAGGGTTTCAGAAAGGGAAAGGTACTGAAACAAGCTGCTAACAGTAGACCGGAAAGGAAATGATTGTCCTTCTTATTTGCCTGAAGAAGTTTTAAATGATAATGTTACTCTAGAGAGTGAGTTGAAGGAAGTAGATAGAGAACTGGAAAAAAGAGCAGGTGCTAAATGCCCTTTCCCGCAGGTACTTTTGATCACAATGTAAAGACAGACCTCTCATTAGACTAAGCTAGTAACAAAAATGTTTGCTTGATTTTTTTTTTAATTATGGAGGAAGAATTTGGTGTGTGTAATTGAAAGGTGATGCCATTCTGTTTTCTGCATGCTGTAGTTTTAAATGAAGAGGTGCCCCCTTGCCTTTCTGCAATGGTAGACGCCATTTTTTGTTTTTTTGTTTCAGTTCAGATGCGCAATATTACAAGGTGATAATGTCTCTTTCATGGAGACATTATATTCATTCTTTCTTAGTTTGATGTTTTCTCTAATCTAGACAGAAAAACCCAGGCTCTGTTCTCTGGGTGTAATCCACCAGCGCAGCGGGTTAGCACAAGGCTGTATGGAACACTTAAATCCCACTTAAGTGATGCACAGAGCTCAGACAAGTTCTCTACAAAGAATTTCACCTTTCATGAAAGGGAAAAACATAACAGCAAACATATTTCAACAAGAGGAAGTCACTAGCAGTTCTCCTGAGGGCGAGTAAATCTCTCTGAGTCTTATGAAGTCTGTGAAAACACAAATAATAGATTTATCCCTCTGAGAGAAAGCATTTGCAGTGGCACAGGGGGTATTTAATCTGTTCTGATTTCAAGAATTTCACAGAGGTCCCAACCCTGCAAGGCAATCAGTACAGCTGGGTGGGAAATGATTTGCGTTTCCTAGGAACATTTTTGAGATTTTGAGAAAAGTTTCTGTCTCAAATCAGTATGAAAAGTCAAAATCTCAAAAATTTTGCAAACTGAAAAAAAACCAATTGGTTTTGGGTCAATCAAAACATTTCATTTTCAGCTTTGATTTTTTAAAATATAATTAGCTTAAATTTCAAAACAAAAAGTCATTTTGAAGCAAAAAACTGGAATTTTCAAAAAAAAAATTAGTAGAAAAATGTGTCGAACCTGATCCTTTCCCGCAAAAAGTTTCAAATTTGATGAATCAGCATTTTCCAGTGGGGGGAAAAAAAAACATTTTGCCAGAAAAATTCCTGATCAGCTCTAGAGCTGGGCACCTTCAATTCCCAGTGAAGACAACAGGATTAGAAAGCACTCTGCACCACACAGGATCAAGCCTAAAGCCATAGAGGCAGGAAGGGAGAGGGATTTTCCTTGCACTTCCATAGCTTGATTTGTATTATTCACAAGTTTTAGTCAAATACCAGTGATCTCATATTGAAAACAGCTGCCAAACTTTGATCTTGGAGGAGATTACAGGAGGGAGAAAAAAAAAAATCCAGGAGTCTGATGTCATGAATAGTGGGATGAGCTTATTCTGTCTAGAGTTGAGCAGAAAACCAGAAGTTGGAATCGTTCATAGAACAGCCAGAAATCCTGTCCACAGAAATCTCTCTCTTTACCAACGTTTACCTCCTTTGAGGTGTATTTGGCGTGAAGGTACGTGTTTCTGCTTCTCTTTAAGTGAATATGAAAAGCCCTCAATTATTCAAATTCACCACAATCTTTCTTTTCTTCCTCAGACAAATTCCTTGATATTTTTTTTCTCTGTTTCTGTTTCAGTTACAAAAGAGATTATGCTACAAGGGAGGATTATTATTAATTATGATTATTGCTTCAAATTTTGTTTTAATGTTAGACTCTATCTTTCAAAAGTAGTCTTGATGATTAATGGGATTTGCAGCCCAAAATGACACCCCTTGACAGCAGCTAAGGTGTCACTGACCCAGTGGAATTTCAGTTGTCAAGTGACTACACTGCATGTCAGAGGGCAGATCATTGTAACCGTAGGTCACTTACTGTGTCTCCCAAAAGTGCAAAACAATTCAGACCACAAACTTCCTAGTTTGTCTTCAGTGAGAGATTCCCTAACAAACTGTAGAGAAAACATACTGAGTGAACTCTCTCTTTTGTGTCTCTTACGGGTATCTTGTCTTCTGTGCTTGTTATTTGGATTGTTAGCTTTGTGGGCAGGGGCTGTCTTTTTATGTGTATTTTGCATTGCTGAGCTTTATTATCTGTGCTTAATAAATAACAGAAGGCAAATATGAAAATCTAAAGTGTGTGCAATGTACAGCAAAGCTGACAGAGTTCAAATTTACTTTTAAATATTATCAAGCTTCTTGTTAAAAATTACATCTTACTTTATATTATAGTAAAGGAAAAGCTTTAAAGTGTCAAAAATGTGAGTTGTAAGCTGATGATAATAAAAGAAGCTTAGAGTTGGAGTTATTTCTAGGAAGATATGGCAGAAAGAGCAGGTAACAATGTCACAATATATGCTAGAAATTTTAAGTCACTCCTGGTGCAGCACGCAGTGACTTTTAGAGATGTCTCAGCATTATAACAATAGTTATACAACAGCAGAACACCAGGACAGGGGAATTCAAATAGTTTGTCACTAGGATCCCCAACTTTGAATTACTTTTTACTACATTGTTGGATATGTATTATTTTAAACAATGATATATTTTAAGGCTAAAATGCATGTGTTAGAAAAATTTCTGTTTACACTCCATAATCCCCAAAAGTCTCATATTCCAACATGCTATTTTAAAAGTCTTGGGATAGCAAGTCATATCAATAATATGATTTTTGTTGTTATTGTTGTCTGCTCTGTGAAAATTTGCAGATGAAAGAGAGAAAGATGTTTAAATGGGAGTTTCTTCATAACTGAGAATTGTCCCAGGTTTACTTGTCTTCAGTATTGTCAAGTTTTGAACTATACAGACTTGAAGGAAAGAGAAAGATCCAGGAATAGATGTGGCCAAATTCCTGGCCAAGACTTTGGAAGAAGAAGAGGCAGGCCCCAGAAAAATTTCCACGGGTTTTACAATGAGCCCAATGCATGTTAAACAGGATTTGAGTTTAGTCAGCACTACCTGAACTCTCCACAATCCAGACATGACCAATGAGGGTCCTTGATTGGAGGAGCTCACCAGTAATGTGGGCCATAACTTTAGGAAACTTTCAGCACTATGTATCTGAAGTCCTTCCTCAGGCAAAAAACAACAGGAGTTTTGTAAGGTTTCAATATAGTGCCTGTGAAGAGTTTGTGTCAGTTTCCACTGATCTAGTCTTAAAATAAAACATTATGAGATAGATTGTAAGGGGGAAATCTTCAAAGGCACAAACGACAGTTAGAGGGATTGAAAATAAAGGAGAGATTTTCAAAAGCATCTAAGTGACTTGGGGGCACAAATCCTAAATCAATGGGTCTTGTGTTTCTGTGCTGAGTTGGTCACAAAACAAAGGTTTGTTTTTTAAATTCATTTTGGTACACATTTTCAGTGGCAAAATTTTGAATTTTGTCAAAAATACAAATACTTTATAAATTTTCAATTCTCAGCAACCAAAAGTCAAAAAAGAAAAAAAAAATAGTCCAAAAGCCGCTGAAAACTAAAAAAAAAAAAGGGGGGGGGAGGGAGGTTATTTCCTCCAAAATAAAATAATAAGAAGAATAAATTGACAATTCAAGGAAAACAAAAAAATTCGGTTTCAATAAAAAAGAAGTTTGACTAGCCCTATACTTCAGTCAGTGCTTTTGAAAATCCCACCTTGACTGCCCTGTGTGTCTTTGAAAATCTCTTCCTAGACAGATACACAGAAGAGGTTTTCAAAAGGGCTGATCTGCCTCCCTATTGCATTTGCAATATTTGTTCCCGAAGTTGAATTGCAGGCACAAAGAGGAACCTGTGTGTCAAACTACCTGACTGCAACTGCTATGCAACTGTGCATGCAAATAGCACTTTAAAAAGGGTAGGCTGAGCCTGAGCAGATGTCCCGATTTTATAGGGACAGTCCCGATTTTTGGAGCTTTTTCTTATATAGGCTCCTATTACCCCCCACTCCCTGTCCTGATTTTTCACACTTGCTGTCTGGTCACCCTACTTGAGCATGACTGAAAAGACAGCTCCACCTTTAAGCACTTTTACAAATAGAACAAGCCCTGTGTGAGGAGGTAGTTTAAACAGTATGACTGCTCCCCACAGATGGAACCTGAGAACCAAATTCAGCCCAGGTTTAACATGTGCAACTCCCGCAGCAGTAAATAGGAGTTGCACCCACTTATGATCTTGGCCCAGAGAGATTAAATGGCTTGTCCATTGTCACACAACAAATTAGTGGAAGAACCAGATTTAGATCTCAACACTTCATGGCTCCCAGAATTCAGCGTCACACATCTGCATATATATATCCCACCCATGTGTATGTACATCCCATCCACATTCTAGGGGCAAAGACAAAGGGAGTTTAAGGGAGCATTATTCAGCTGGGTGTGCAGCCCCATTGTTTCTAGATGTTACAGCACATACACTGGCAAGCAGTGAAATGTCATCACAGCACCGTAGTATCCTTATTATTTATGTGTATTGCAGTAGCTCCTAGAAGTCCTAGTCATGGACTCAGATCCTATTGCATTAGGTGCAAACACAGACCAATGGCAAAGAGCTTACAATTTAAGGGTATGTCTACACTAGGCAGACACCATAGCTACATCACCACAAGGGTTTTTCCCTCATGATGGTTGATTGGGGACACAGCTGTGTCTACATTGGGGGCTAGGTCGGCATAGCTATGTCAGTCAGGAGTCGGAGTGTGTTTTTTTTTCACACACCAGACTGATGTGGCTAAATCAACCTGACTTTTAAATGTAGACCAGGCCTTAATAGAAGCATATGATGAGAGACAACAGGTAAATCCAGACAGACAGGAAGTGCAAAGTTACCTGCTAAGAGGGGGACATTTTAGGTATCAGGCTGATAAGGGAATGGACAAATTATAAAATGTTGAGGTAGAAGATTTCGCTGCAAAGTTGCCAGATCCCAAAACTGAGTGGAATGTTTTGGGCTCAGACTGAGTCCTCTCTCCTTGAGTCCCTGCATCACATACCCTTACTGTTGTGCTAACACGGGTTTTGAGGGTTTAAGACATATATATGCTGAGAATGATTTTCCTTACGTACCAAGTAATTTCCCCATAGTGACGAGTTTGGCTTGCTTTCGGCGCTATGTAAATTTTATTTCCTCTCAATATTCTGACTCCTCAACTGTGTTCTACGGGGTTGTTTTTCTTTAAAATACCTTTGATCTGATTGTTCAGGCGTATGGACCCTCCGATGCTGCCTACTCTGCACAATGTTCAGCTTTCACGCCTATGCAAACCAATTAATCTCAATAGTGTCACATGGCTGCAATTGAGGACAGAATGTGGTCCCTGGTTAATTTCAGATAGTGGGGCTGTCAACATGCAGTTATGGGTTTCTTCTGAGAGGTACATCCGAGGTCACAGCTAGCCTCAGGAGAAGAGAAAGTGTCACGGCTAGCAGCCCAGCTCCCTTTGACTTTAATGGGACTTGCACCTGGGTAACAGAGGGAGCAGCAGGCCATAGATGTGTTTCTAGGGCACTTTTTCTGCACTGGCAGAGTGAAGAGTGCTATAAGGAGGAAGAGTGATGTTCCCATCTCTCTGCATCTTTGTGACCTTCCTGCTTACCTCGGTCTGTCCCTCTGGAGGGAATTCCATCCCTTTTGCCTTTATTCAATGTGATTTCCCATCAGCAAACACTTTCTTGGTCTTCCTCAAGAGCATATCATGCTGGGAATGGGAAATTACATTATATAAAGGCAAAGGGAAGAGACTCCCCTCCAGGGAATGATCTGAGCCTGGAAAACAGGCATGATGAGAAGCGATAATACTCCACCTCATCCCAGCTCACTCTCCTCCCCTAATGGTAATGGCTAATGATAAACTGTCTCATGATAATGGCTAAGCTGGTGACCTGTTAGTTCATCACTAGCTGTCAGCCCTTACTAGGGTGACCAGATGTCCTATTTTATAGGGACAGTCCCGATTTTGGGGTCTTTTTCTTATATAGGCTCCTATTACTCCCAACCCCCTGTCCCGATTTTTCACACTTGCTGTCTGGTCACCCTAGCCCTTATCCAGTGAAAAACAACAACTGTGAAGCCTTAAAATGTCCACTTAGGGCCTGATCCAAATACCATTGAAGTGGAAAGATAGAAAGACTCCCACTGACTTCAGTGGGCTTTGGATCAACTGATACAATTACCACCAGGGGCTAGATCATCATCTGGTGTAAATGGGCATAATTCCATCAATTTCAGTTGAGCTGTGACATTTATAAGATGGAGATTTGGTCCCAGGGATCTATTTACTAGAAATGGATGGGTAATAAAAAGCCGCTGTTTGCTGCCAGTTTATATTATAACTCCATTCTCCTGTCATCTGGGGACAGCATTCCCAGAAACCAGGGCTCAGCTAAGCCAACAAAACTTGTACAGAATATGTTTCAGCACCAGCGATATCGTGACAAAGGCTTTTTTTACTGTATTCCTTGTCTGGCCAGGAAGGATCAGAAATCAATGTAGCTGGCCCATCACTAATTCCCATCACAGCTAAACAGTTCTGTGAGATTGGAAACACAATATAAAGAGACATGCTTTAATTTGACTATCAGTTCTTGGAGTAGATGCAGGAATTACTAGGTACGTTTCTATGGCTTCTGTTATGCAAGAAGATCCGACTAGATGATCTAAGACCTTAATGGCCTTAAAATCTGTGAATCTATGAATCCCTGAGCTGTAGGGTAGATTCATAGGTTCAAAGGCCAGAAGGGACAATTGTGATCATCTAATTTGACCTCCTGTATAACACAGGCCATAGAACTTCCCCAAAATAATTCCTAGAGCAGATCTTCTAGAAAAACATCCCATCTTGATTTAAAAATAGTCAGTGATGCAGCATCCACCACCACTCTTGGTAAATTGTTCCAATGGTTAATTATTCTCGCCATTAAAAATATATATGCCATATTTCCAAACTCTTGCTTTCAGTGCAGAAGGTTCTACATTTAAACCCTGCAGATGGACAATGCAGGGTCTTTAGAGACCTCCCTCCAGGAGACTTCTTTATCCTTCCTATCTGTGAGATGGTCCATTGCACAGGCTGCTCTCCTCCTTGTTACTGCCCTGAAGGGTCTTATTCTTCTTGCTACATCCCATTCTGTCCTAGTAAGGACAGCATTGGAAACACACCAAACTCCTTTTTCTGGGGGAAAAAGACAGCAAATAACACAGGCCTGGGGAAGGACGGTGAAGTGGCAAGTGGCAAGCTGAGGTAAATGGCCTCCTTGTAGATATATGCTGCACAAGCAGAGAATTATGTAGCATCTTGATAGGAAGGTAAATTATACTGCCATTTGCAGCTGCATCAGCATGGAGCCCTGCTCTGTAGCCATCTCTTGAGTTAACACAATGTGGTGGGGTGCTCGGGCAACTGTACTGTTTATTTCCTGGCCCCCAAGAAACCATCCTCCGTGATAAAAAGTAATCAGGAATTATTTTCATCAGACAATTCTGATGTCTCCTTTTATTAGGATCAAAACTGATTTGCTAATTTATTTCCTTTCCCATGTTTGGACATGGATCTTTTATTTTCTTTCTTCTAAACCATACTAAAATGTCCAGATGGCAAATAGTGATGTTGGCTGATAAACAAGCATCCAACTGGTCTGGGATTGTTTGCAGAGATCTGTGATAAGTACCATAAGGGAAAGGGGTTTCTTGGGCTTCTAAAGTGTGGAAGAAGCCAAGCTAGGATTTCACAAAAGCTAAGGCAATGTTTTAAAGCTGAAAAACTTTCCAAATGGGGCTTTTTTTTTTTTTAAATTGTGAGTTGCCAGTTCATTTTCAGAGTGGCAAGGCCTGGTTTTACACCATCATAGTTTAATGCCAAGTCAGAGTGAGTCAGGCACCAAAGCTGCTCCTGCATGTCTAGGATGCTGTACGCTGATTACATATATATATAGGGTAACAAAAGGAGCTTGTAGAGGCATGTTGGACAAAGCTTCCATTTACATCATTCATCTGAAGAAAAGAGTGAGAATTTCCCACACATTATTGTGCCAGTTTTCCTGTAAAATCGAATACCTCACAACCAAGAAATCCCCGCCCTTTGGCTCAACAATGGACCTCCTTCCCTGAGCTAGAGAGAGGGGCAATGTATGAAGTTTGGCTAAAAATACTTGCCTAGATGTTTCATTCAGTGATTTAGAAATATTCACTTTTTAGTGAAATGCAGTGAGACTCCCCAACCAATAAGCCGTTTTCTCCCACAAGAGCCACACTCTATACAGTGTCATTCAGCCTACAGTTCCACTATGCTCATTGCAATGCTGTTAAATATGAGGGGGTTTCATTCTGCTGCACATAACAAGAAGCTTATCTGCTGCCAAGCTCACTGTATATATAGATTCCATTGTACATGAATTAAATTGAAGTTTAAAAAAATTGTTAGGATGGAATGAATGAGTTCTCATCATGTACAGGGGGAAATAAATTAAAATAGGCTTGATTTTAAATACCAGATCTAGACACTGCTAAACTTTCAGGGTATTTGAACTCTAAACCTAGCTAAGGACCAAAGTTGTGTTTTATACTGGGCCAAACCAAAACCCCAGATCCAAACTTTGGGATGTTCATAATTCAGATCTGGATCCTGGTCCATACTTTGTCGTAAACCCATCTCTGAACATTAAAAATCTCTCTCTCCCTTCGCAAGCCCAGCATTCCCCCCTCTACTTGCTTGTTTTTCAGCCTAGTTTCCCCTGTCCTGTGTTCCAGAGCTCATATTCTCTCTTTTTCTAGAATGGGGAATGTGGGAAATTTCTTGATTATGAAAATTGTGTCTCATTCAGTTTACACATTCACTTTTGTAGTTCTATCTGCTTGGTCTCAGGAAGCAGACTTCTTTCCAGAGATTTCTCACTGAGTGTAAAGCAACAGAGGGTCCTGTGGCACCTTTGAGACTAACAGAAGTATTGGGAGCATAAGCTTTCGTGGGTAAGAACCTCACTTCTTCAGATGCAAGTGTGTGTCCTTTTGGCATGTCTGGGTTGGTGTGAATGAACAATCAAGAACTGTCAACATGTGACTACAACTACCTTACAGATACCATGGAGACCCATGACTGGGCCATTAACTTTTAATGCCTGCTGGGCAAGAGAACTTTTTGGAATATGGTGGGTGGTTACCTGTCTAAACACAGCTCCTGCCCTGCCTAAACTCAAGGAGGAGGGAAGGGTACAAGTGAAAAAAAGCATGAATGCAACTACAGAGAAAGAACTGAACTGTTAAAAGACTTGCTGAGAGAACAGAAGAAGGTAATCCCATCCAGTAACTGTTGGGCAGGGCCAGGGAGGCTGGCTGCAGACAGGAATCTTCCAGGCAGTGCAAAGAGGGACCTTCCTAATCATGCAAGAGGATGCTGACAGATTAGGCGAGAGTTGTGCATTTAGGCTTTTCTTTACCATTTTAACCCAGTGTTCCTGAATACTGTTGTCCCGTGGACTGATAAAGAAAATCTTGTTTTGAAGAGGCTGTCCTGTGTCACTGCAAACAGCTCTCAGTCGCAGAGCTCTGAAGAGGGGAAATCTTGAACTGGAGTCCAAACTCATCTGGACCCACTGAAGGAGCCATACTGAGAAACAGAGGTGCTGAAGCCAGAGACCCACTCTCAGAGTAGTGGAGTCACAGGAGTGGAGTCTTCAGCAGAGTGAGGCCCAGGGTCTGTCTCTAAGAATGGTACACTCCCAGAAAGGCTTTATAAAGATGAGAGGCATGGGATGCCCTGTAATATCAAGACAGCAGGGACCTCAAGAGGTCATCTAGTTCACTCCCCTGCACTCATGGCAGGACTAAGTATTATCTAGACCATACCTGACAGGTGTTTGTCTAACCTGCTTTTAAAAATCTCCAATGATGGTGTAGCAGGGTGGACACCTGCTCCTGCCTGGAAGGGCTTGAAAGAAGCCCTGGAGAGGGCTGCAGCTCTAAAAGCTGGGCTGATTGGGGAAGCGGCTGCAGCTGCGCCACACCCCAATTAGGCCACAGCCGGCCTGTATAAGAGGCTGGGAGCCAGGAGCTCAATAGTCTCTCTCTGGATTCAGAGAGAGATGGGCCTGGCTGCAGGAAGCTAGAGACAGGGTATCTGCATGGAGCAGGATTGGGGAAAGGCAGAGGAGCTGGGGAGCTCCAGCCTGGAAAGCCCCAGGCTGTGGCCTAGCATTGGGCTAAAAGGTACTGGGAAGTGCAGAGGGCAGCCCAGGGGTAGTCCAAGGCAGCAGGTCCAAACCCAACCTTGCCAGTGATGAATAGGCTGATACTGCAGTCTGCCCCAGGGCGTGGGGCTAGACAATGACTGGCAGTAGCCTTATACTGAGGTAAAGTGGGAATAGTGGGTGGGGGTTCCCTGGGGAGTGGAGACCCTAAGACTGAGGGGTTACTGCCAGGGGGCAGTACCCTAAGTAAAAGGGCACCAGGGTCTAGGGAGGGACATGGGGGGGGGGGGGGGGAGGGCTAGAGGACAGGCGGATCACTGGCCTGCAGAGGGCACTCCGGAGCTGGAATGAGCTAATTCCCAGAAGTCACCAGCAGGAGTTGCTGCAGGGGTGAGTCTGCTCCTCTACAGATGGAAATTCCACAACCTCCCTAGGCAATTTATTCCAGTGCTTAAACACCCTGACAGTTAGGAAGCTTTTCCTAATGGCCAACCTAAACCTCCCTTGCTGCAATTTAAGCCCACTGCTTCTTGTCCTATCCTCGGAGGTTAAGAAAAACAATTTTTCTCCCACCTCCTTCTAACAACCTTTTACCTACTTGAAAACTGTTATCATGTCACCTCTGTCTTCTATTTTCCAGACTAAACAAACCCAATTTTTTCAATCTTCCCTCATAGGTCATGTTTTCTAGACCTTTAATCATTTTTGTTGCTCTTCTCTGGACTCTCCAATTTGTCCACATTTTTCCTGAAATGTGGTGCCCAGAACTAGACAAAATATTCCAGTTGAGGCCTAATCAGCACAGAGTAGAGTGGAAGAATTACTTCTTGTCTTGATTACAACTACTGCAACACTACTACAGGACAGGCCCAACAAAGAAAGTAACAGAATGCCACTAGTAATCACCTTCAGCCCCCAACTAAAACCTCTTCAGTGCATCATCAAGGATCTACAACCTATCCTGAAGGACGATCCATCACTCTCACAGATCTTGGGAGACAGGCCAGTCCTTGCTTACAGACAGCCCCCAAATCTGAAGCAAATACTCACCAGCAACCAAACAACAAAAACACTAACCCAGGAACCTATCCTTGCAACAAAGCCAACTCTGTCCACATATCTATTCAGGGGATACCATCATAGGTCCTAATCACATCAGCCACACTATCAGAGGCTCGTTCACCTGCACATCTACCAATGTGATATATGCCATCATGTGCCAGCAATGCCCCTCTGCCATGAACATTGGCCAAACCAGACAGTCTCTACGTAAAAGAATAAATGGACACAAATCAGACATCAAGAATTATAACATTCAAAAACCAGTTGGAGAACACTTCAATCTCCCTGACCACTCGATTACAGACCTAAAAGTTGCAATATTACAACAAAAAAACTTCAAAAACAGACTCCAATGAGAAACTGCTGAATTGAAATTAATTTGCAAATTGGACACCATTAAATTAGGCTTGAATAAAGACTGGGAGTGGATGGGCCATTACACAAAGTAAAACTATTTCCCCATGCTTATTTTTCCCCCTCTACAGTTCCTCACATTATCCTGTCAAGTGCTGGAAATGGACCATTTTCATTACCACTACAAACAGTTCTTTTTCTCTCCTGCTGATAATAGCTCACCTTAACTAATCACTCTCCTTATAGTGTGTATGGTAACACCCATTGTTTCATGTTCTATGTGTGTGTATGTGTGTGTATGTGTGTATATATATATATATGTGTGTGTATATATATATATATATATATACACACACACATATACATACACACACAGAGAACATGAAATATATATATATACATATATATACATATACACACACACAATCTTCCTACTGTGTATTTTCCACTGCATGCATCCGATGAAGTGGGCTGTAGTCCATGAAAGCTTATGCGCAAATACATTTGTTAGTCTCTAAGGTGCCACAAGTACTCCTGTTCTTTTTGTGGATACAGACTAACATGGCCGCTACTCTGAAATCTAACTCCTGCTAATACATCCCAGAATGATGTTTGCTTTTTTTGCAACAGCATTACACTGTTGACTCATATTTAGCTTATGGTCCACTATGAGCTCCAGATCGCTTTCTGAAGTACTCCTTCCTAGGCAGTCATTTCCCATTTTGTGTGTTCAACTGACTCTTCTTTCCTACATGGAGTACTTCACATTTGTCCTTATTGAATTTCATCCTATTTACTTCAGACCATTTCTCCAGTTTGTCCAGATCATTTTGAATTTTAATCCTAACCTCCAAAGCACTTGCAACCCCTCCCAGCTTGGTATCATCTGCAAACTTTATAAGTGTACTCTCTATGCCATTATCTAAATCATTGATGAAGATATTGAACAGAACCGGACCCAGAACTGATCCCTGCGGGACCCCACTCATCCTTCCAGCATGACTGTGAACCACTGATAACTACTCTCTGGGAACGTTTTCCAACCAGTTTTGCACCCACCTTATAGTAGCTCCATCTAGGTTGCATTTCCTTAGTTTGTTTATCAGAAGGTCATGTGAGACAGTATCAAAAGCTTTACTAAAGGCAAGATGTACCACATCTGCCGCTTTCCCCCATATCCACAAGGCTTGTTACCCTGTTAAAGAAAGCTATCAGGTTGTTTTGACATGATTTGTTCTTGACAAATCCATGCTGGCTGTTACTTATCACCTTATTTTCTAGGTGTTTGCAAATTGATTGCTTAATTATTTGTTCCATTATCTTTCCGGGTACAGAAGTTAAGCTGACTGGTCTGTAATTCCCCAATATATTGCAGTTAATGTTTAAAACTGATTAGGTATTACAATGTCACAAAATTATTTTACCAATGTGCACATTAAAAATGCTGCAGCAACACACGAGGGCCGCTGGAGCTTGCAGCCCTCTTGCTGCTCGGGGCACCACTGGATCAGCCCATGCCTGGCAGAGAGCACTGCTGGGGGAAGCCTGGCAACCCCTCCATCTTTGCTTCTCTTGCAGCTGGCTGCAGTGGTGAGTCTGCCCAGGAACCACTGGATCTGCCAGAACACTTGGATCTGCCCTGGCACCGTTGCTCTCCTGGCAGCAATCCACCCAACTAGCTACACTAGGCAGCTCCTAATAACTGGAAGAGCGAGGGATGGGATCAGAGCAAGGCGTGCAGCACCCACCCATGCACATGCAAATGATTCTCCAGCCCATTGTACTCCACCTCTGAGGAGAGACAGCAGGGTGGGCCCTCCCCCCCAAGACAGGGGTAGACTGTGAACTTGTTAATGATTAAATGGTTAACCAATATAATTTTAATAGTATAAATGGGTACTTTTAAAAATGATATTTACGTCCCTAGTTCTGTGGCCTGCAATGTGCAGGAGGTCAGACTAGATGATCACAGTGGTCCCTTCTGACCTTAACATCTATGAGTCTACATGCTGTTGGTGACCACCTCTGTACAAGGACTGATAATATAGGGTAAAAATAAACAAATTGTACTCACAATATACCCAGAGTCTGCATCACTGATTTTTTTTTCAATAGGAAGCTGACCTGCAAAGCCTCAATATCTGCTAACACCACCACCACCACAAAAATACAGTTTATTCCCAAAATGCTGGAAAAGATGCGGGGGGGGGGAGAGAGAATACAGTGCAGCTACCAAAAGGTGGGAGTCAAACTCCCTTTTGTCACTCCACAGCTGTACCAGTGTAGCACCTGAACTTTTCATGAACCATCCAAACAGTTCAGCTTTAGTACAAACATTTATGTTGGTTATAAACATAAATAAACTGAGTCTTATCAGCAATGGCTAAATTCTTTTGTCAATTACGCCCAGAGAGATCCAGTGTAACGCTACTGAATTGTTGGGTCATTGGAGTTATTCTGGATTTACAGTGGTAAAACAGCATAGATTTTGAGCCATGCCGTTTTTTAACCTGCTACGGCCAATATCTTTGCAAACCTTTTAGACCACTATAATTACTCTCAAAACTTCAAATACACCCACATCTTTCCCTTCTGCAGCAGAAAACTTTCCAAAAAAGCCCTATACTCTCTGGTATTTTTAACCATAATTTTCTGAACACTATGTCCTCTTTCACAAACACTAGGGCATCAAGTCCAGTTGCGTTAATCAGTTGGGTCCAGAGACATCAAAATAATGTGACATGACTGCCCCAGCTGCTCAAGAGATAGCACAACAGGATGTGTTCAACCTGGGGAGCGTAAAGAAAAATGGGTTTTTGCAGTTCATAGTTCAAGATGTCAGAAACAGTTCGGTACAAGGCTACACTCTCCTTGAAAAGGGATTTTTACCCCAGTGTCTACTCTGCCATGCTTTAAATTTGAATAATCTGCAAAGTGGGTATGAAACAAAAGATTTAAAAACAGATCACTGAGTAAAAATCTACCTGATATTCATGCAGTAAATACCTTGTACCTGCATTATACAATATCTCACAAACTAAGCAGGGTTGAGCCTGGTTGATGGGAGTTATCCAAAGAAAAGAGAGACTTCTCAGGAAATGGAGAATGTTTCAGTGTGTAAGGTGACTTAGTAGATTCTGACTCCCTGGCATGAAGTTAGCGGGTCCTATAGATTAAACATTTAGCGAGTCCCCTCTGATCATTAAGAAACCCATGGTACATTTTACTAAGGGCTTGGCTACACTTGCAAGTTAGAGCGTATTAAATCAGCCCCAGGCTCTTGAGGTGTCCACACTGGCAAGGAACTTAGAGCGCCTGGACTCCACGGCTAGAGCGCTCCTGGTAATCCACCTCCACGAGAAGCATAGAGCTTGCTGCGCCCTGGCTGAAACGCCGGGATGTCAGTGTGGATGACGTGTTGCATTACTGCGCTGTGAGTGGCCTCCGGAAACGTCCCATAATCTCTTGAAGTCAAGTGGCAACTCTAGTCATTGTTTTGAACACAGCTGCAGTCATGTGGATATCCCCTTTCAAAGCTCTGTTTCTGACAGCCAGCATGCTTATCTGCTCCAGGACAAAGCAAACCAATTCTGTGGAATGCTGCTGCTGCAGAGGCAGGTGTGTGTGCGTGTGTGTGAGAGAGAAGTGGTGGGGAGGGGGATCTGCTGCTGTCTGAACTTACAAGACAGCATGCGGACACACTCTCTGTCCCCCAAAACAGACTGTCTCTCCCCCCACATACACACAACACACTCCCTGTCACACCACCCCCACATTTGAAAAGCACGCTGCAGCCACTTGCACAATGGGATAGCTACCACAATGCACTTCTCTCTGTGGCATTGCAAGAGCTGCTAATGTGACCATGCCACTGTGCTTGCAGCTGACAGTGTAAACACATGGCAGTGCTTTCCCTGCTACAGTCTCCCAGCGCTCTACATCTGCAAGTGTAGCCATAGCCTAAGGTAGCAATATTAAGTGTACTGTACAGGACAAATTCTGTCTTGGCTAATTAAGTTCTGGCAACCTGAAATTGCCATTGTAGTTTCAACTGACAATAGTATATTCACCCTCACTTTCTAGCTTAAACTATTGTCTTATTATTATACACTATTAAAAAGTGCTGGATCACACAGTGATGAGTTGTCATGGAATCACAGAAATGTTGGGCTAGAAAGGACCTTGAGAAGTCCAGCTCCCTGCAATGAGGAAGGACCAAGTAAACCTAGGCCATCTATCCTCGGAAGGAAGGCACTGTAGGAGTGCGATACTGACTTGGACTCTTAATACATTCCATGGGTGGCATACCCGAGCCCACTTATCCACTGACGCTCTAAAAAACTCCCGCACCCCAATCTGGGTCTGTGCTGGTTATGTGATATGTATGTATCTCTTCATCCTTGTAACCAATACCTGTTATCCCTCATAACTCAAGCCGGACCCCCGATGTACAGTATCTTCCCTCTTAACTTCTGTATATTTAATTTTAAACTAACTTTAATAAAATTTAACTATTATTTTACAGAGAGGGCCAGCTTCTGGCCTCCACTCTAGCTGCGATGTCCCTGAGGGTTCCTTGTGCCTGGGTGGACTCCTCAGGTTCCATAGAGCTGCCAGCATGGGTCTTAGTGGGGAAAAAAGGGCTTTGGCTGGATTATCTCTGCACCCTGGCATGGATGGCTGGGGCTGTAGCCATCTGAACATAAGTTATAACAGCCATCACACTGCTCTGACTTGCACCAGGGACTGGACCAGTCCCAGGATCAGTGGGGACTAGAGAAATCAGCTGCATGTGTGATGAGAACTGATGAAGACTGTAACTCTGAGGGAAGAGATTATGAGAGTCCAGGCACACCGGGCAGCCATTCTTAAATACTTAGGCCTTGTCTACACTACACAGTTTTGTCGGCAAAAGGCAGCTTTTGTCTACAAAGCAGTGGAGGTGTACACACTACACTGCTCCTCCGGCTGACAAAACTCTCCTGCTTTGCTGAGGAAAAAAAACGAACACCTCAATGAGAGGTGTAGAGCCTTTTGCGGCAAAGTTAGACCAACAAAGCGTCAGTGTAGACACTGCATTCATTACATCGCCATAACTGGCCTGTAGGAGGTATCTGACAATGCCCACCATGACCGCCCTGCTCACCGTTTTGAAATCCGCTGCCCTGCATCCAGCTATACAGGCATGCACCCCTCCGCTTTAGAAACAGCTCAGCGTGGAGAGCTCACATAGCTACTGCCCAGCTGAGCATGTCAGCTCCCGGCAGCAAACACACTCCTGGACTACAGGGGAGGGGGTGGCTCTCTTTGGTCAGTGGGGAGAGGGGCCTGTGGTAGAACTCAGTGGGAAACACGGAATCAAAACATTAACGCGGAATCCTGCTCTCCCTGGCACTTGGACCACCGCAGCAGGCAGGCAGGACAGGCTGTTGTGGAGAAGGGGGGAAAGAGCATACACGTGCTGTGCTGTGCAGAGCCGGGGGCTGATGTTGGGGTGTTCCCGTCCCCCCCACCAGTGTACCAGACTCTGCGGAGCTGGGGTGTGGGAACAGGGAGACACAAAAAGTATGATCAAAAGCTTCTGCCGCAGGATTGGTTGCTTCCAGCTGGTGTCTGAACTTAGAGACAGCATGCCGACACACTCACTCTCCCCCAACACACTCTCTCTCACACACACACCTGCTGCACCCCCTGCACGCACCAGCCCCACACCCCCTGCCCTGCTCACAGCCAGCCCCTGTCTCCAGGCAGCCCCGCACCCCCTGCCCACAGCCAGCCCCTGCTGCACCCCCTGCCCTGCCTCCAGCCCCACACCAGCCCCTGTCTCTAGCCATCCCTGCACCCCCTGCCCTGCCTGCAGCCAGCCCCGCACCCCCTGCCTGCAGCCAGCCCATCTCCAGCCAGCCCCGCACCCCTTGCCCTGCCCGCAACCAGCCCCACACTCCTTGCCCCTGCCTCCAGCCAGACCTTACCTCCAGTCAGTCCCTGCCCTGCCCCTGCCCTGCCTCCAGCCAGCAATGTACGTAATATATAATTTTGTTATGGAAAGTTATGGAAAGTATATAGTTTATATAGTTATGGAAAGTAAATAATACATGGAAGAAACTAAAGGGATTTTTTTACGTGGGTTTTTTTTTTTTTTTTTGGTCATCTCTGCCGGGGCCCCGCTGAAAATGTTCGAATTGGGCCCCGCACTTCCTAAAGCCAACCACACACACGCACATGCACACGCACATGCATGCACACTTCTGTGGGCTTCTTTTGTTAGTGTTCAGCAATATCAGTTTGGTCATATTACCGAGTGCTACTTTAAAAAGTGTTACTTTTCAGGCACACACCCATGACAAGGTTCATAACATGGTACAAACCAACAATGCCAGGCTCAGCACACTACAGCAACACACATTACTGTGGCTCAGTGTTAATATGCTCCTTCAAGGCATCCCGCAGCCGAATAGCCTCCCCATTCAGTTCCTCTTATAGCCTTGTGTTCATAACGCACAGCACAATACTGAACAGCAGTGCAGGATCCATGCTTTCTGACAGAGATGGCTGAGTTGCAGGTTACCAGGGCAGTTGAAAAGCAGCTGGCAATCTATTAGGATGCCCATAGAATGATGGGATTGAGAAACCTGCATCATGTGATGCTGTACCTGCCTCCAGGAGGCATTGCAAACCCTTCCCAAAGCACCTTGTAGCCAGTTGCACAGTGGGATAGCTACCCACAGTGCACTGCTCTCTGTGTTGATTCAAGAGCTGCTATTGTGAATGCGTTCCACTGACACAAAGAGCACAGTGTGGACATGCAACAGTGGCTGTACATCGGCGTAACCTGCATTGACAAAACTCTGTAGTGTAGACGAGGCCTTAGAGCTTTTAGACACTAGCCTGCCTTAGCTAATAGTGACAAGCAGATTTCCCTTGAGGAACTGCAGCTGTGCACAAGTCATGTGTGAAAATCTATTAGTGATGTGTAAAAGTGTGCAGCATTGTTGCAGCCACCCTCAATGGCACCTATATCTGGCTGTAGTGATGGTAGGCCAGGGATGAAGTGAATTCCAGCCTCTTCTATTAGGGGCTGGCACAGTGTCAATGTGGTACCACTAGCAAAGTGCTTACAGCCAGTTCATCTGAAAGTCAGATCGCTCCATGAAATATTCAATGTGCAGAGAAAGAGACACCGGCAAAAGTTGTTTGGCCATTAGACCATCACACTCTGCCTAGTCAGGAGAGCCGTAAAGCTCCCACCCAGGGAAAAGAGCTTCATTTCAGCTGCTACCAGAGAGGAGCTAAATTGCAGTAAGAGTTACAGTATTTTATGTGCAGTCTGACAGAAGGGAGAGCCAAAAGAAGACACCACCAATGTGCTTCTTGAGGAGTTTTAAGTGGAGTTGTGTATGTAGCTGAACTGCTATATAAAGCCTCTGCCCTGGCATGGAGAATAATGAAATACCACTTGTTACAGCTGCTTTGAGAAGGTGAATGTCTCAAGAACTTTCAGCCACTGATTTTCATTTCTCTTTCCTTCCTTTTGGCTTTTGCTTTCCCTCCAGTGAAGCTCCAGTGTGAGCGTGACATGCTATTAGGTACTTTCCGCACTAACTGCTGCGCAGGGTTAGATGACTGATAAGGGCACCGTAAACTAGGGAGTAGAGGCTTATATTTTTATTGAGGAGGGAAGGAATGGGGAGCACTGAATAATGACTCATGCAGGGCTCTTTTGTGACTTATATGTAATGATGAGTAAAATACTAGTGACTGCAATGTAGCCAGAGGAAGTAATACAGGAATTGCAAATGCAAACCCCTTTGATGGAGAGTGAAGAAGGAGCCTTCTCCAGTGGCACAGGTGGAGTTGAATCAGAAATGAATTGACACTTTTTCCCCTCTTAAGGAGTAATGATCAAAGAGCTGTTATCAAATGTGTTCAGAACATGCACACAACTTCATATGCAGAGTAGGTGCTTAGGAGGAGATGGTGAAGGGAAAAGGGCCAGGCCTGGTGTTCGGAGCCATCCATTCCTTAGTTTTAATCCTGCCTCAGACACTGTGGCCTTTGGAAGGCCAATTACCCTGTGTGCCTCAGTTTCCCCATCTGTAAATTAGGGATGGGGAAATTTGCCTACTTCCAGTGAGGTTCTGAGAATTAATTAGGTATTTGTAAAACACCTTGGAGATGTGAAGTGCTATACTGGTGCTATGTATAAAGAGTAGGAGAAAGTGTCAGGGGGTGTTTGTGTGTCAGATACATCATACCACATTAGCTCTGTTCTGTTCTGATTGCATGAATGTGCAACCACTTTATGTATACACACTGGTGTGTCTAACATCCATATTCTCTATCTATAAACATTTTTATTAAGCCCTATACTCCCCAAATACAGAAGTCAAACTCTGCCTATGGAGCCAGTCCCATGTGGTGGGGCTCAGGGTCGGGGCGCCACCTCCACCCCCTGACTCGCCTCAGCGGGCCCCCTAGCCACCTAACCTGTCTGGGTTGCGGGGATGCAACCAAAAAATATGGGGAGGGGGGGGCATGTGGCCTCTGATAGGGGACACAAATATGCTTGCTCATCCCGGGCACACAAATGCCTAGTTATGGCTCTGGCTGGGACTTCCCAGGCACACACTTGTCACATGTGAAGAAGAGGAAGTCTGTGCAGCGCATCCTGATGCCAAGACTCTTTTTAATTTTTTTCTTCTAGAAGTGTTTTGCTATCATCCCCCGCTGTTCTGTCAGAGACGTGCAAATGTGCACTGACCTCTGCTTCCCACACAACACGGTTAGCAGAACAATGTGATTATAAAGACACTGTGAAGCTAGGCAGCGAGCCAGCTACTGGAAAGGAAGACATATTAATGGCTGACCATCTCTCTCAGCAATGAGCCAAACATAGAGCACAAGTCCTTGAGGAAAAAGGCACGTGAGTGAGACACTATAGGGTTTTCTAGCTACTTATGAAGTACATAATAATTAGTTTACTTTGTGTCAGGCCCTTCAGCTAGGGACGCACAAAATTGTGACTTCAGTTCACAGGGGGGTTGCTGCAAACTTTGGTTTTAGTTCACCCATCCCAAAAACTTATCCAAAATGGTCACATTTCACATAGTTTTCATCCTAAACACTAAGCAGGATTTGCCTGCCAATTCCCCCCAGGCTGCCCCCTCCCGCGCAGCCACAGCCTCAGCCTCCCTTCCCTTGTGTTTGTGATCTTCTGGATGTAGGGACAGGAAACCAGTGGTCTGCAAATAACTTCTCCATTTTTCACACCATAACCTCCTCCTCTGTCTGTGGGAAGAAGGGAGCCAGTCAACCTGAAGCCCGGTGTAGAATTTTCCTTAGGCACAGTACACTTAGAATCAGAGAATAGTATCATAGAATATTAGCGTTGGAAGAGACTCTCTGCCCCGGGCTCCACCTCTGCCCGCCGCTGACTTGCTGCTCACCTCTTCATCCCCCCATCAGATCCCGCCTCCGCTCACCTCCTCCCTCACCCACCTGCCGCTTACTCATCTGCTGCTCGCCTCCTCATTCTGCCCCGGAAGCAGCCAGCAGGTCTGGCCCATAGGCGGGTGGGGGGCGCGGGGCTCCGCGCGCTGCCTGAGCACCAGCTCTGCACTCCCATTGGCCGGTTCCTGGCCAATGGGAGCTAGGGGCGCAGTGCCTGCGGGCAAGAGCAGCACACATCGCAGAGCCTCCTGCCTCCCACCCCTGGAGGGGGACCTGTTGGCCGCTTCCAGGGCGCAGCATAGAGCCAGGACAGGCAGGCAGCCTGCCTTAGCCCTGCTGCTCCACTGACTGGGATCCCTGCAGTTCCCAGCCAGTGCTGACTGAAGTCAAGGAGGTCTTTGGAAGTCACAGACCTCCATGACTAAATCAAAAGTCTTACAGATCGACACCACAGGTATCCACCACAAGGGCACATAAAGAATATGTATCTAGGAGCAGTATGGGCAACATAATACAGCCACTTACAGGCATAGCGGGGATTGATCCATCCCTGTGATGAAACAGATTTGGGGACAGAGGGAAGCAGCTTGTTTCTCCCATTCAGGCTATTACAATGGTGCAGAATTGCCTCTCCAGCAGCTGAGTAGCCTCCTTTCTGCCCCCGTCTCCAAACACCCCCTATGCCTGTGCCTGCTACCAACATACTGCACAGTTGGAGACAGTTCTGGATCCAGTGTAGAAGCCCTTTCACCAAGGGTATTCCTACGCCTGCCCTGTAGCCATTCTGCACCAGGTTAGCTGCTGCAAGAAGTGAACAATGGTGAAGAGGGTCTCTCTAAGGGCTCTGTATCCATACTGCATCCACCCATAGGGACAGATTGAGTGAGAGATATTTCAAGCTACATTTTAAGTGAGTAAGATCCCCCCTTACCCCCCCCCCCCCGCAAAAAAAACCCATAAGAGATTAAACCCTGGCAAGGAAGCTAGGTTATGAGATGCAATAATGAAGGGTAATGATGTTTATTCACCATGAATAAAAGTGGCAAACATTAAAGCAGCTGATAGATGGGAGGAGAGGCTAAAGGTTAGTCTCTGGGCCCCATTTGTTTTATTGGGACTTTTTAAAAGACTATTTACAATTGGTATAGTACTCACTGCTGCAAACTGCTATTTCTGACCTGGTGTCAAGCACATAGAGACCAAGGGTTTTCATGGCTGACTTCCCCTAGCATGCTGGTAAATAATGTAATGGAAACAGTACTGCAGTCAGACATTTTGTGTGTTCAGCCACTGCCACCTGAAAACTTAACATCACATAGCTAGGACTAATCTTAGGTCTTTGCGAGACAAGGTCAGACAGCTGCATTCTTGCAGTTTGTTAATCAGAATGGGAGGATGGGATAGAAAGTTATGGAAGAGAGACTGAACAGCGACCTTGGTTTTAGGTACCCCGACATATTGTTGTTATGGCTAGAAATACTAGAAATGTTTTGAGATAATGAGTAGTTTGTTCAAATTAGGAGAATTGGTGACCCAGTAGAGGTTATTATGCTGACCCACAATGAGTCACTTTGGGTTATGTGTTTTGTTAGTTTGCTACAAAAGATTAGGTAAAAGTAAGAATCTCAGAGAAATCCGAGGGAGCTTTTCTTCAGCGAAGGAGCTAACATCTAAACTCCCCATCAGCTGGGACAGAAGGAGGACCCCTGTAAGCCCGGCACGTGATCACTCAAAACCATCTCAGACGTGAGTAACTATATCTGGGATCATGGGCAATGGATGCAACTTCCTCTGGGGGAGGCTAGCTCCTTGTCCTGCCTCTTCCACCACAGCCCTGCCCACACTCCACCCCTGCTCTGCCCCAAGGCCCACCACTGCCCACCGCTGACTTGCTGCTCACCTCTTCATCCCCCCATCAGGTCCCCCCTCCTCTCACCTCCTCCCTCACCCACCTGCCACTTGCCCATCTGCTGCTCACCTCCTCATCCCCCTGCCAGACTCCCCCTCCCGCCACGAGACCCCACCACCAGCCATGCAGCTGGCTCGCCACTCACCTCCTCATCCTGCCGCTCCCCCCGCCTCCCCCAAGAGACCCTACCACCTATTCACCTTTAACGCACCAGTAAAATTCCCCTGCGGGAACTGAAGAGCTACAGATCAATTGCCAGATAGATTCTCCTCTGAATGGCAGGGAGTTCAGTGTATACTGTATAAAGAGAGATGAAAAGTCAGGCTACCTGCGCCAAACTGAAGCCTAATCTCTCCTTTTGAAAAGTGTTGGTCATTGACAGCCTGCATTAGGACAGTAGTTTAATGACTTTTCTTACACAGAATTCCTTGCCAGACTCGCTTACTTAAACTGGGTTTGAATAAAATGACTAGATCAAGAAATAAATTCACTGACTATGTCAGCTCCTCCTTGAGCCAGGTTAGTCAAAAATACTTCTTCTTGGTACAAAGAATAACTGACGGCTCATTTGGAAACTGTTTTTAACCCCAAGAACACATTTTCCTACAGCTGAATGTCGCCAAAGGCTTCCTGGGCGTTGGCAAATGACTGTTAAATGACTTCATTACCATTTTATGGTCCTTAACAGTTTTAGTGATCTGCTACTAGGTCTCTGGTCTGTGTAAAGTTACTCAGGGATCCCCTCCACTCCCCTCCCCAACCCCCCGCCTGTTGTTCGCAACCTCACACACACCCCACACCCCGCAGAGATGGAAGGCGAGGAGGAGAGACACGCCGGTAGCTCCTCCGAAGGGGGAGGAGGGTGTAGTGGAGGAGACGAGGAAGACTCACACCAGGCAGCAGCAGGCTGTAGGAGTCTCCAGGAAGGGTCAGAGCAGAGAGGGGAAGAGGCAGGTTGGGGGCATAGGTGCTGACTCCAGTGGGCTGGAGCACCCGCGGGGAGCCAAGATCCCCTCTCACCACCCCACCCCACCTCCTCCTCCACCTCCCTGCTCCTCCACCTACCTCCCAGAGCTTCCCACCAGGCCACCGTTTGGTGGTGTAGCAAGCTCCGGGAGGGAGGGAGAGGAGCGGGAACATGGCACACTCAGGGGAGGAAGCAGAGCCGGGGCGGGGATTTGGGGAAGGAGTCGGAATAGGGGCAGGGAGGAGGCAGAGTTGGGGCGGGGACTTTGGGGAAGGGGTTGGAATGGGGGCAGGGCAGGGTGGGAGGGGACGGTGCCTCATAGAAGGGGTGGAGTCGGGGCGGTTTGGGGGTAGAGGGGGGTCGAGCACCCACGGGCGGGAGCAGAAGTTGGTGGGGGCACCATGGCCCAGGTGTCGGGCAGCAGGTACGGCTTGCTAGGGGAGGCAACGCTTCCACTTGCCTATTATACCCGCCGCCCATGTCCAGGATGTCCTAAACCTATTGTGTATGTGTGTGTGCTTAATATCAAATAGTAGTTTTAGATAAGAGCATGCTTTTTTGTATCAATCATTTCTCAGATGGAAGCACTGTGATCCCATTGATTTATTCCTGATACCACCTGGAGAGAAACAGTTAAGTTACCACTGCTTTTGGTTCTGAAAAACCCCAGGTAACAACAGGATCAGACTCCATAGTTTTTATCCCCTGGTCATAAAGGCATTATGTTGGAAATAATTAAAGGCAAGACTTTTCCAGATTTCCCTTTTATCTGATAATTTTCCCTACTACTTTGTTGCAGCAGGATGGGTTTTGCATCTATTCCACATTTCCTTTAGGTAATTGAAAGGAACAGCATCAGAACTGAATGGATTGCTCCTAGGGGAAATTTAGCAACTTGTTTTTTTCCACTGGATTCATTGCTACCGAGGCAACTTTAAAAACAATAGACGTAATTGTTTTTCATCTTTTCCAAAAATAAAGGAGCTCAATGCACTTACCTATAGATGCGATGTGACAGCCGTAATTTCACACTGTGCCATCAGATTACATGCTGTAGGAGCTCTTAAAATTTAGTTTTTGAAGTGTATTATCGCTGTATGTTTTCTTTATTTCTTGATGTGCACTGTTTTCCTATAAAGGGAACAGAAATAGGGAAAGATGTTTTATTTGCTTTTCCTTTATTTCTGCTTTGGTGCTTTTGATTGGTTGCACTACTAGACCTATGACATACTATGACTTTTTTAATTCTCATGTAGTCTTACTTAACAGCAAACAATATCTAATGTGTAACAGAAAGGTCTCCTTTGTAATCTTTAAAGACTTTCAAAATCAGAGCAACTTACTCATAGGTTGGAGATGTTAAATGTTCTTATCATGGGACTGTTAGGCATAAACTCCTATCCTTCAAACTGTTTCCAAAAGACTCTGGCACTAGGGCCGGGGGAAAGGCGGCTCTCCCCACCACCGCAGCCTCCACTGCAGCCCTGCATGCCCCAAGTTCCCCGCCCACCCCCTATTCTCCACCTCACCCTACACCTCTCTCCTTTCCAGACCCCTGTGGCTGCGCACCTGCATGGCTCTCCTCATCAGGTGCATGGCCCTGGATGGGTTCCTGTGCAGCCGCGCATCTTAGAGGGAACACAGCTGATGCCCCAAACCAGTGGTGGGGTCGATAATTAGCTTTCACCAAACCAGTAACAAATGTGAACTCCTGGATCACTAGAACAGCCTTACCATGGCATCACAGATAGTCCCCTTAGTCTCTCCAGTCTATCTTGCCACCCAGACAAACTGGACTTAGTAATAAATTGTCACTTACACCAACAATCACACCATTTTCAGGTTGCTTCCAGTCCCAAGAGATCAGTCACTTACCCAAGATCAATTAGTACCCTAGATTTTACACCAAAGACACTTCCTGTAGACAATCCTGTAATAATCTAAAGGTTTATTAACTAGGAAAAAGTCATGGGAGAGTTATTTACAGGTTAAAGCAAGCAAGCACATACATACAAATGAGTTACCATCTAAATCCTAAGAATGACAGAGTTGTAGTGATCTGTCTATTCAAAGTGTCCTTCATGGCAGACCAGGAGGCAGCCCCTGGGAATCTCTGGCCCTAGAGAGTTCCAGCAGCCAAAAAGATGCAATTTCTTCTTAATGCCCTTCCCCCAGAGTTCAGGATAATGGGTCGAGTTCATGTGCATATCTCCTCTTCATAGTGAGGGGGGAGCAATCAACAAAGTCTTTTGTCCTCTGATGTTCCACAATGGTTTGTCTGGTGTCTATGGGCCTTCTTTTGTTGGTCAGGAGAGGATATCTCCTGTGGCAAACTAGTATTTCACACTGGTAATGCTTCTCACCAGAGCAAACACTTTTACATTTACAAAGCAAACACTTAAATATTACCTTATAACATGGGATATACATATTAATGCATGTAGCAACATACCAGCATTTCATAAAGTCTAAACACTAAAAACATTTTATAAGACTAATACCTACAGTATTTTGAGCAAAGCTAACAAACAGGTGACTTGGTCTGGTCTCCATTTATGAGGCTGTCAGGTCTTAGCTAATGCCTGCAGCGTGGGCAAGAGCTGGCCTCTGGCCTGCCAGCATAACAGTGGAATCTATGTACAAATAGAATCAGTGGAAGACAGTCTTTTCTGTGTATAATATTGCAGGATGAGTCACCCTTACTTAAACCAGCTTTTAACTAGGTTTCTTTTTACCATTCACTCTAATCACAACACTTCTGTCTAGTATATATAGTCTTCTTTCCACAGCTCAGATGGCCCCTCGATAAACATATTTGCTGCAGTTTTAATGTTTACATAAAGGAGCAAGTCTTCTAAATTAATAAATATTCTCCCGGGGAGATTCGACTATATTAGCCAGGCTCATGTTACATGAGAGATTCAAGGAGATGAACCCACAAACTGAGGTCATTTTCTATGGGAAATACACAATCACAATGAAAATATTCATTCTGCATACAGGCTGTGAGACCGGTAAATGCAGAAGGTTGATTAGGAAAACAGTTTCAGGGAGAAAGGCTGTGTTGAGAAACAAGAAATGGTATGCTAGCTTTTACTAATTGTTCCTCTTATTGACAAATCTAACAACAGCATATCAAGAGATGGATTGATACAGGCTATTCATAAGACTATTTCAGGAATCGTGACTCCACTAATTTAGTCACAGGGGTTCTTTTACATACCTTACAGACACCAGGATTAAGACCAAGCAAAATCATCACAGCCATTAAAGAAAGGAAAAGAAAACATTAAACAAAACACAAATGATAAACTGGTTACTTCCCGTACAATCTCTTCTGCATGTCTCTCTGTGAAGAGTCTTTAACAGAAATTACACACTTGAGAGTGAACTGCTTCTGGGGGCACTTTTCTCCTGGTAAATTAAAACCAAAGTATACGGTTTCCCGAAATTATTATGAATCCATTATTTAGTATATCCTTAGATCATTAAGAATGTTGATAGACGGGAAAAACAATTTATTTCAGGGCAGGTAAATTCAAATTTAAATTTACCTGCCCTGAAATAAATTGTTTTTCCCGTCAACATTAAGAATGTTGATAGACGGGAAAAACAATTTATTTCAGGGCAGGTAGATCTGTTAATTATTAATAAATAACCAGCCAATTTATCGTTGGGTAAAGTAAGCAATCTTAAGTACGTCCTATGAAATTTAAAAAAATATTTTAGAAGAAGCCATTTAAGGAGCTGTTTTGAGATAGGTCAGTTAACCAATATTAAGAATCTTAAATCCAATTAAATCCCACTATTTCTCTGTTTAGCAATGTTTAGCCCCTGTCTAGTCTTCAGGAATACATGGGCTAACCACTTTGTGATTATCAGGAGAAACTTAATATTTTAAGTTACAACCACATTTCAATAGCCCAATAGAATTATACAAGTTTCAATGTGATCCCTTATCAGTGTCTTAATTAACTTTCTCTCACCAACCCACATTGAAGTTTTGGGGAGATTTTTTTTGGATTGGTTTCTTCTGGAGTCTCCTCTGTTTTCTTACCTATGTGTAGCAACTTGCTTGTAGAGATGGACTGGAAGATTGTGGAGTGCTTGCTGTCTAAGCAGGGTAGCAGAGGCTTGTGTGTGAAAGGTGCTCACTTCAGAGGTTTTTTTGGCTCTCTTCCTTCCTATTTCCATGAAATTATGAAAATGCTCCTCTTTCAGGCCTGTTTAGATTCAAAGTTGGTTGCTGTCACTCTTTCATTGGCTTCATGTCTTCTGTGTTGGCTTAGGTGACACCTGCAGCTCCTGAATATGCAGTCGGCCTGATCAAGACACAACGGTTCTTTAGAATCATAGAATCATAGAATATCAGAGTTGGAAGGGACCTCAAGAGGTCATCTAGTCCAACCACCTGCTCAAAGCAGAACCAATTCCCAGCTAAATCATCCCAGCCAGGGCTTTGTCAAGCCGGGCCTTAAAAACCTCCAAGGAAGGAGACTCCACCACCTCCCTAGGTAACGCATTCCAGTGTTTCACCACCCTCCTAGTGAAATAGTTTTTCCTGATATCCAACCTGGACCTCCTCCACTGCAACTTGAGACCATTGCTCCTTGTTCTGTCATCTGCCCCCACTGAGAACAGCCGAGCTCCATTCTCTTTGGACCGCCCCCTTCAGGTAGTTGAAGGCTGCTATCAAATCCCCCCTCATTCTTCTCTTCTGGAGACTAAACAATCCCAGTTCCCTCAGCCTCTCCTCATAAGTCATGTGCTCCAGACCCCTAATCATTTTTGTTGCCCTCCGCTGGACTCTTTCCAATTTTTCCACATCCTTCTTGTAGTGTGGGGACCAAAACTGGACACAGTATTCCAGATGAGGCCTCACCAATGTCGAATAAAGGGGAACGATTACGTTCCTCAATCTGCTGGCAATGCCCCTACTTATACAGCCCAAAATGCCGTTAGCCTTCTTGGCAACCAGAGCACACTGTTGACTCATATCCAGCTTCTCGTCCACTGTGACCCCTAGGTCCTTTTCTGCAGAACTGCTGCCTAGCCATTCGGTTCCTAGTCTGTAGCAGTGCATGGGATTCTTCCGTCCTAAGTGCAGGACTCTGCACTTGTCCTTGTTGAACCTCATCAGGTTTTTTTCGGCCCAATCGTCTAATTTGTCTACGTCCCTCTGTATCCGATCCCTACCCTCTAGTGTATCTACCACGCCTCCTAGTTTAGTGTCATCTGCAAACTTGCTGAGAGTGCAGTCCACACCATCCTCCAGATCATTAATAAAGATATTAAACAAAACCGGCCCCAGGACCGACCCTTGGGGCACTCCGCTTGAAACCGGCTTTGTTCTTTGTTCTTGTGGTGGGAAGCATCAGATAACTTAGCTCTTTCTTTTTATTCAGTCCATTTTCTGAGATATCCCTTTAGTTCCATCAGAGTTTAATAGGAGTTCAAATTCAGTTTCAAATGAATCCAAATACTCCTGTTTCCTGTGTAGAAGTCAGCTCTCAAAATAGTCTTTTCAAATTCTTAAATGATCAAAAAAATATTGTCTTTTCTTTTTACCAATCTTTGTAGAGGTGCTATCCGCCCTTCCTGCAGCCCCCATTGGCTTGGAGCAGCGAACCGCGGCCGGTGGGAGCCGCGATCGGCCGAACCTGCAGACACGGCAGGTAAACAAACCGGCCCGGCCAGCCAGGGGCTTTCCCTGAACAAGCGGCGGACCGGCTTTGAGAACCACTGCGCTACATTCCTTTCACAATCAGGTCTCTTCGTAAAACATGAATGTTTTACGTTTTTTCTTCTTGAAATAAGGATTACCTTTGTATCAAGCTGGTATCGTATACAAAGGGAGAGATGTCCTATTCTTTGATAAGACACTCTGGTTGATTGGTTTTCTGACTAAATGGTTTCTAGATTTTCAATCTACCATTTGCAGTATATTTACAATTGTAATTACAGACTCTTATCAAATATTCTGTATAAAGCATGAATCACAATAATGAATCATAGAATCATAGAAGATTAGGGTTGCAAGAGATCTCAAGAGGTCATCTACCCCAACCTCCTGCTCAAAGCAGGACTAACACCAACCAAATTATCCCAGCCAGGGCTTTGTCAAGCCGGGCCTTAAACCTCTAAGGATGGAGATTCCACCACCTCCCTAGGTAACCCATTCCAATGCTTCACCACCCTCCTAGTGAAATAGTTTTTCCTAATATCAACCTAAACCTCCCCCACTGAAATTTGAGACCATTGCTCCTTGTTCTGTCATCTGCTACCACTGAGGACAGCCTAGCTCCATCCTCTTTGGAATCCCCCTTCATGTAGTTGGAATCCCCCTTCATCCCACCCTCACCCTTCTCTTCTGCGGACTAAATAACCCCAGTTCCCTCAGCCTCTCCTCATAAGTCACGTGCCCCATCCCCCTAATCATTTTCATTGCCCTCCACTGGACTCTCTCCCATTTGTCCACATCCTTTCTGTAGTGGGGGGCCAAAAACTGGATGCAATACTCCAGATGTGGCCTCATCAGTGCCGAATAGAGGGGAATAATCACTTCCCTCAATCTGCTGGCAATGCTCCTACTAATGCAGCCCAATATGCCATTAGCCTTCTTGGCAACAAGGGCACACTGTTGGCTTGTATCCAGCTTCTCGTCCACTGTAATCCCCAGGTCCTTTTCTGCAGAACTACCGCTTAGCCCGTCGGTCCCCAGACTGTAGCAGTGCGTGGGATTCTTCCGTCCTAAGTGCAGGACTCTGCACTTGTCCTTGTTGAAACTTATCAGATTTCTTTTGGCCCAATCCTCCAATTTGTCTAGGTCACTATGGACCCTATCCCTACCGTACATGGTATAAAAGCAAATAGTATAGAATATTAAAGCAAAATTGAAGTTATAAAACTGCATTCCAAGGTCAGTGTGGAAAGACTTGGAGGTAATAAACATTTTACGTCTGTAAAGCCATGTTTATCTTCCCGGATATTTGCTTGTCCTTGGGAGATAAGGTAGAAGCCTCCTAAAATTCCTTTGGTTAGCTTGAATATTTCATATAATTAAACAAACAAAAATACCTGCATTTGACATACTTTTATCCAAGCACTGAATGTATGAAAGAAATGATAAATATATTGTAAGCTTCAGTTAAGACACAAGCAAGTTTAATAACCTGCTATTAAATATATACATAATTTTATTAATATCATTTTTGTATCAGTATTGATATCTCTGCCCTACATTTTTCATGTAACTTAGATCTAAACACATACTTACAGCACCAGCTCTAGGGTTTTTGCCCTGGGCGAATGTCTGCCCTTCGGAGCCTGCAGTTATTCACAGAATAATAAACAGCTGCGAACCAGATTTTCCTCCTGCCCCTAGTATTTTGCTGCCCATGGCAATCAGCTGTATTGTAAAGCTAGCCGCATGTATCTGAGATGCACAGAATGCTAGTTTGGCCCGTTGTAGCTCCTGTGTAAATGTAAGATAGTATGTATACTGCAGATAGGCTCACTCTGGACATGATACCTACCATGCACTGAACTCCCATTGAATATTACAGCAGAACCCATCCCTTATTAAGACACAAATGACTAAATAATATGTTAACATCTATGCCAAATTCATTGTGAATGGTCATGAACTGTGGAAACGCACCACACTGGATGGAAAACTTACAGAGATGGTGGGAGATTCCACTTCCTGGTTAATTGTTGTGGCCATCATCAGACAGGAGCACTGCTTCCTATTCAAATGTATGAGTGAGACTTGTGGGCAGCTATATTCCATATTAAAATTAAATGCCCAGTCCTTCTCTCAGGGAAATCCATGGGAGTTTTGCCATGGACTACGGTAGGAGGAAGAAGAATAGCACATAGGTGAGGAGGTAAGGGACACCACGACTGGTTCTTCTCTTTCTTACACTGGTGTAAGTTAGGGAAAATGCCACGGTACTTAACAGAGTTACACAAGTGGAAAGCTGTTGTAAGAGAAACGACAATCAGACCATTGTTATTGGTATGTAATAGACATGGGCAGCAACGTATGGGACAAGAGCTACCACATCTGAAAGATCAGGTTAAAGTATATTTAGATAAATTAGATGTATTCAAGTTGGCAGGACCTGATCAACTTCATCCCAGAGTACTTAAACTAGGAAGCAATCTCAGAACAATTAGCAATTATCTTTTTAGAACTCATGGAGGATGAGTGAGGTCCCAGAGGATTGGAGAAGGGCAAATATAATACCTATCCTAAAAGGGGGAACATAGATGACCCAGGAAATTACAGATCAATCAGCCTAATGTAGATACCTGGAAAGATACTGGAAGAAATGATTAAACAATCAATCTTAAGCACCTAGACAATAATAAGGTTATAAAGAATAGCCAGCATGGATTTATCAAGAATAAATCATGCCAAACCACCGTAATTTCCTTCTTTGATAGGGTTACTGGCCTAATGAATATGAGGTTAGTAGTAGTTGGGATATATCTTGATTTTAGTAGGGCTTTTGACACTCCCATATGCCATTCTCATAAGCAAGCTAGGGAAATACAGTTTAGATGAAATTACTATAGAGTGAGTGCACAGCTGGTTGAAAGATCATACTGAAAGAGTAGTTCACTAGCAAACTGGTTCACTAGCAAACTGGGAGGGCGTTTCTACTGGGGTCCCACAGGGGTCAGTTCTAAGTCCAGTACTATTCAATATTTTCATTAATAGCTTGAATAATGGAGTAGAGAGTATGCTTATAAAATATTCAAATGATATTATGCTGGGAAGGGTTGCAAGCACTTTGGAAGAGAGGATTAGAATTCAAAATGACCTTGACAAATTGGAGAATTGGTCTGAAATCAACAAGATGAAATTCAGTAAAGACAAAGGCCAAACATATTTGTAGGCCCCCCAGGGAAATAATTGTAAAAGGGGCCGGGAGTAAAAGCACAGTGGGGCAGGAGCTAGGGTTGGTCTCTAGAGCAAGGGAGGGGTCAGGGGTAAACTGCAAGCGCAGCAAGGCTAGGAAGGGGGTAAACAGGATCCCCTCCGCCCCTGCCCACATAGAGCGGGTACCTACCTGGTTCTATTTCTGGGGTATTAACAGCATTGGTATTTACATGGGAGATAAATTGTCCCTCCCTACTTGGCACTGGCCTAAGCTGGAGTACTATGTCCAACTCTGGGTGCTACCCTTTAGGACAGATATGGACAAATTGGTCAGAATCCGGAGGAGAGCAATAATAATATAAAAAGATAAAAAGTTTAGAAAACCTGACTTATGAGGAAAGGTAAAAAAATGGGCATGTTTAGTCTTGAGAAAAGACGAGGGGGAGGGGGGGCCCTGATCACAATCTTCAAATATGTTAAGGGCTGTTATAAAGGTGATGGGTGATCAATTGTTCTCCATGTCCACTGAAGGTAGGACAACCAGAAAGGGGCTTAATCTGCAGCAAGTGAGATTTAGATTAAAATATTAGGAAAAACCGTCTAACTACAGTATAAGGGTAATTGAGCCCTGGAGTAGATTGTGGAATCCCCCTCATTGGAGGTTTTTAAGAACAGGTTGGACAAACACCTGTCAGGAATGATCTAGGTTTACTTGGTCCTGCATCAGCACAGGAAGCTGGACTTAATGACTTTGAGGTCCCTTCCAGCCCTACCTTACATTTCTATGATTAACTGTTTTCCTCATTTGAGAACAGTTAGGTAGCTGGCATGTGCTGAGACCACTGCCTATTATGCTGACCAGAATTCTCTCATTTTTTCCTTGTGCTCTCCCTTCTGTCTGTATCCACTTGCTGGTTCATGTCTTATACTTCGACTGCAAACTCTTTGGGCAGGCACCATCTTTTTCTTCAGTGTTTGTACAGTGCAAATGTGGTCCTGGTTCATAACTAGAGGCTCGGAGGCACGACTGAAATGATAATCTTCCAGCAGATGGGATGTGGTAGAACTGGTAAAGGCTTAGGTGAGTGGGAGATGTTCATATTGATTAACCACAATCTTGCAAAGTCAGTGGGAGTTTTGTCCACATGAGGACTGAGACAAGAAAGCTTATCTTGGGTTTCCTGAATGGAGCCTGAAGCTAACTAATCACAGATATTTCCATGCTGTGTTTTTAACATTTTGAGGCAATGCAGAACTCAGAGTCATGAGTAGATTCCTGAGATAACACTACTCTGTTGACAAAATCCAGTACATTAACATCTCCAGTCATTTTAAGCCAAGTGATGCCTTCCCTTACAAGTAGTAGTCATTCCATTGAGTTCAGAGGTATATGCTCACCATAAATTTAATCCAGGTGTCAAACAGGAAATCAGATATCTTGTATGACTAAAAATACAGAGACAGTTGGAGCAGAGAAGCTGAGTTATGCTCAGGATGTTGTGACTGCATCTCACATTATGGTGTTGGCAATGATACAGCCCATCCTGTTCAGGTCTTGGCAGCAGAGAAACAGAAGGGAATCATAGAATCATAGAATATCAGGGTTGGAAGGGACCTCAAGAGGTCATCTAGTCCAACCCCCTGCTCAAAGCAGGACCAATTCCCAACTAAATCATCCCAGCCAGGGCTTTGTCAAGCCGGGCCTTAAAAATCTCCAAGGAAGGAGACTCCACCACCTCCCTAGGTAACACATTCCAGTGCTTCGCCACCCTCCTAGTGAAATAGTGTTTCCTAATATCCAACCTGGACCTCCCCCACTGCAACTTGAGACCATTGCTCCTTGTTCTGTCATCTGCCCCCACTGAGAACAGCCGAGCTCCATCCTCTTTGGAACCCCCCTTCAGGTAGTTGAAGGCTGCTATCAAATCCCCCCTCATTCTTCTCTTCTGGAGACTAAACAATCCCAGTTCCCTCAGCCTCTCCTCATAAGTCATGTGCTCCAGACCCCGAATCATTTTTGTTGCCCTCCGCTGGACTCTTTCTAATTTTTCCACATCCTTCTTGTAGTGTGGGGACCAAAACTGGACACAGTATTCTAGATGAGGCCTCACCAATGTCAAATAAAGGGGAACGATCATGTTCCTCGATCTGCTGGCAATGCCCCTACTTATACAGCCCAAAATGCCGTTAGCCTTCTTGGCAACAAGAGCACACTGTTGACTCATATCCAGCTTCTCGTCCACTGTGACCCCTAGGTCCTTCTCTGCAAACTGCTACCTAGCCATTCGGTCCCTAGTCTGTAGCAGTGCATGGGATTCTTCCGTCCTAAGTGCAGGACTCTGCACTTGTCCTTGTTGAACCTCATCAGGTTTTTTTTGGCCCAATCCTCTAATTTGAAGAAATCAATGGACCAAGTTGACACTTTGTTATCTCTAGTGAAGTTATGTCAGTGCTGAATTTGGATCAATGTCTTAAAGAGATGTCAGTGATTCCTTCACTGGTCTCAATACTAAGAGGTCATAGAAGGCAATAATTTACACACAAACAAGATCACTTGGCCACTGTTTTCTTAAGTGAACAAAGCTGGAAGAGCAGTAGTAGTAATAACAGTTAAGTTTCAGTGTTTCCTATTCAAAAATGTGCTCTTGTGTGTCTTTGCCCCACGAGAGCAGGTCAGCACCTCCAAAAGCCACAGACATGGCCACTTTTCACTGTGGAACAAAATATTTCTAAAGTATATTTAAAAGCTACCACCTTGCAATGAGTTATATGTTAGCAGACTCCCGTGCTGTCCTAGAACCCCACTGACTTCACTGCATGGGCAAAGAGAACCACCTGGATGAGCTGCATTGCAGGACTGGGTTCTAAATAGGTAAAGAATGTTATGAGCTTTCACAGCAGAAGGTGTGTTCTCCTTTATACTTTTTTTATTATGTGTGGTACAGTAGTGCTTAGTAACCCCCCAGTCATGGGTTAGGGTATCATTGTGTGTTAGGCTCTATACAAACACAGAAAATTATTTATCAATTGCCATTACTTCTCAATGGACCCAAGTCTGAGATCATAGCAATTTAGCTGTGACATACCTAGTTAGTGCAAGCCAGCATTGTCAAGCAATGGACATTTTTACTTTAAAAATACAGTCTCTTCCTTCTTTAATTATGGGTGAGGGGGGGATGGAAGTTATTCATACTTGCACAGGCAGCATGTAGAAGAGTGACTTACTGGCCAACAGACCTCCACATGGCGGGGCATGGCACAGCAGGCTCTCTGCACCCGGTGTCCTTGCCAACAGCCACTTTGGCCCTCTACGGTCCGCTTTGTTTGGTGACAGCCCTCCAGCCAGATCACCTTAAAGTCTTACTCTTTGGAGGATATTAGTGTCCCACAGAACTCTAATTATTAACAAAGCATCTTATTCCCATCCAGGGCTCCTCTGCAGTTCCACTTTTCTCACAAAGCAGCAGACTCCTAGGCTTCCTCCCTGTATCTCCCAACAGGGCACAGAAAACCCCAAACAAACCAAACTAAGGCCATCTCCACCAAGTCCGACTTGAGCTTTTAGTCCTACCAGGATCTCCCCAGCTGCCTCTCCAGATCCAGAACACCAACTACCTGGGCTCCTTTTCACAGGGCCTACCAGTGGGGCTAACTCCTCTCCTACAGTTTCCCCATAAGTCCTTTCCTAGAGTGAAGGGAAACTCCAACCTACTCTCCTCCTAGGCCTCTCCTGTAGCTTTCACTTCCTTCCTTTATGTAGATGACTTAGCTTTGCCTCAGCTAGGTCTGATAACAAATCAAGCCTGACACACCCTCCAGATGGAGCAAAAGGGGTTAATTAAGCTCTCAGACTTCTGTTAACCCTTTGTTCACCTCGGTGGTGTTTACACCCCACCACATGGCATCAAAGGCAAGGAATATCTATCTATTGCTTGAGTCAGGGAAGCCTGTGGTGATGCAGTTCAGCCCTAAATCTCCAGCTGACGTAAGCAAACAGCCATTTCAGGATATGCATCTATTTTACAAAATCAGAGAAACCCTAGGAGACTAGAGACCTTAAGCGCTCTAGAAATAGTGCATTGTGTTCAACAATTAAATTCCAGTAGTTCCTCAGTCTGAAATTTGAAGAATGACTTCAGAGCAAAGAAAGCAATTACTGTTAATGCCTGCCTGTCCTTGTGAGAGATGAGCTACACAGAGAACTGTGCAAAAAAATCTGCAGCTCAGCAGAGGCGAGATGAACATCAGATTCTCTGAGTCAAATCCTGAGCTGTTTGCCAGGTTACTTCAGCTGAGGTTCCCTAGCCATTTATATTTACTTGTGATGGTTTTCTAGCATTGGACAGTGTTTAAACAAAGAAATGAAACCAACCCATCCTTGGAAAGGCATTGTCTTGGCTTTTAGCCTTTCTGTATCCTGCCTGGTCAATATTTACACCCTGCGTGTAAACATGTAACTATTATTTATTGTTACATAATTTATGATAAATAAGCTAATGGGCATGTGATGTCACTGTAAATGTTTGAAAACCATGGCTTAAGGACACTTACCATTTCCACAGCTGTGTAAACTATGGATCATTCAGTAAATGCATGATATAAACAAGTGGTAAAATCAAATGAGCGCTCGTCTACACTGCAGAAAACATGTTGCATAACATTGCAGCATTTAAATATATTACCTAAGTTGATCTCAAAATCCTGGTTTATGCAGTATTCATAAATTACTCCCACATCTATACCAATATTTGATTCTTACAAAGTGCTTTTCATCTCCAAAGCTTTATAACTAACATTGGGCCAGATTCTGGCTAACTGCTGCATGGATGCTCACAGATGGGAGGGGTAAGGTAGAACCCAAGATGCTCCTCTATCTTTGGGCTCAATTCAGGGATTGGCCAGAATCCTCACCAGGAACCTAGACTCTGGTTGCTTCAGCCCTAGGTAACTCAAAGAGAGCACAGAAGGAGAGGCAGCTTGATGCAACCCCCACTGAGGTCAATCGGAGTCTTTCCATTGAGTTCAAAATGTGATAGACCAGGCTGAGGATGAGGGTTGGATCATGGTTCCACTCCACACAGGCTAACAGAGCTGGTTGGTCACTGAGGGAAGTGTACTGCATTCCTTTCACGCTTGTTGCAGCAAAGCTCAATGGTGACTGCCTGGGCATCTCTAGCAGAATTTTGGATGAATCAGCTAATACTGGATTCACTGGGGGATGTAGGCACCTTTCACGTTAGTTGCCTAAAATTGACATTTAGGCCCGCTGGCATTCACAAAACCACCACTCTGTTGCTACCTAGCCCTGGAGGTACCTGAAGTCCCTGGGCACTTAAGTTTCCACCACTACATTCTCCATGGTGCCTAAATTTCTGTCACTGGACATGCACAAAGCCACCTAAGAGCAGCTTGACACCTAACTCATATCTAAGCTGCAGCTGGATTCACAAACTAGATGTTCCCCCACATATCTTACCTTTGGAGCCCTGTTGGGTAGGGGTGCTTAGAGGCTGTCTAAGAACATGCCTACCTGATCAGGACCTATACAAAATATAGCTGATAGAGAAAATGGTGCCTATGGCCCAGTAACTAAAGCACTCAGTTAGAATCTAGAAGATCTGGGTTCAAATCCCCACTCCGCCTGATATATTGGGGGGCAGAGCTTGGCTCTCTCAGTATTTCATGCAGGAAAGAAACCTGCCTCAAAGTAGCCTGTGGATTAGGGTTCTGAGGTGGGAAAAGATTTCACACATAGTATCTCCATTGTAACAGGCTACATCTCAACTGAACACAAAATGGAAGCTAGCTAACTCAAGCAGTATGAGGGGTCCAGTACACAGAAGACAAAATCATAGTCATTGCATAGGCTACAATGCCAATAATTTACTTTATTTTACAGAATTGTCTTTGTAAATGCTTCCCTTCTAAAAATGTAATCCCAAAGAGATGAGGTGAGGGAGAAATATCCTAAAACATGTACTCTCTCCTTATTGTGCTGCTATTCACTGTAAAATTAACATTCTGCAGTGGGGTAGTCTTCTTCTGCTAGTCATAATTATGAGGAGAAGGAATAAGAAATTGCCAAACAATGTCACAACCTTTATGAACTTTCTTTGAATCGCAAATGAATGCCTTTTAAATATGTGCATACGTCCAACCACAGAGCACAAAATAAAGGACTCTTCTAATGCTCTTCACCAAGTCAGAACCTTTTATGTTACTAACATGAAGATAAACAGCTTCTGTTTAATTGCAGCATCCTACGGGACATCTGTTCAGGAATGACCAATTGATTGGTAGTCGTCCACCAGTCTGCCGAGTACATTTATGGCATAAATCTGTAAGTGCTACAGGAAGAGGGAGTAAAGCAAAGTTATTTGCAAAACATTAAATGGACTACCACATCCTCAGAGCTCTCAGATATTTAGCTTATTAGCACTGGTATCCTGATACAGGTGTCGTATGAAACTAGGTGAGAAATTGCCACTGCCAACACTGAACTTTTGCTCAGTGACTTCAGCATTTTGCAGGAAGGCGCTGAATAGAGCAGGAGAGAGAAGTCTGGTGGGAGCCCTTTTGCTGGTATAGAGGAGTTTGCAGTGATGAGGTTGCTTAGAATGGTGGATGTCACAATCCTGGAGCTCACACAAAGACACGATCCTGGCACCAAACAGCTTTTACAATATAAGACAATGAGCAACAAACTAAGGGTGGGGGGAGGAAAGGCTGCAATCAAAATAAGTACAATGTTACACATAAAACTCCTGGTATGAGTGTGTTTGGTTTTAAATTATAGGAAGTACATCAAAATTAATTGTACCAAACAGCTCCAAAAATCAAGACCTTCGGTCACAGGATAACTCACTGTGACATGCCACTAATTCTTCAGACAATAGTAAAATGGATAAGGGGCCAAAACCAGGCAGGAATTTGAAGAAAATGAGGGAGGTTGTTTGAATGGGTTCTGAGGAGGACAGAGAGCCAGTGATGATGTCAGAGGATGGGGATATGCTCTGAGTTTAGATATGGGTATGAGAAGGTGTTATATTTTGCACAACATGAATTCTGGACAGTTGAGAACACTGCACTCACCATAAAACTTAATGGATACTGAACTTTATCTTGCTCATGGGGGATGGATACACAAATGACCATAGGGTGACCAGATGTCCTGATTTTATGGGACAGTCCTGATATTTGGGGCTTTTTCTTATATAGGCTCCTATTATTCCCCACCCCGGTCCCGATTTTTTACATTTGCTGTCTGGTCACCCTAAATGACCATGATATCTACTTGTCTGCTAAACTCTGTTCCTTTTAAAGTGTCATCTGCCCAGCTCCCTCTGTCTGTTTCATTCCCCTGTCCTGCCCCGCCCTATCTGACAACTATATTATAAACTCTTTGGGGGCAGAGACTATCTTCTTTGTTACCTGCCTTTACAGCAACTTATACAAAAGAATCCCGATCTTGACGAGGGTTCTAAGATACTACAGTAATAATAAATTAATGTCAGTTTTGTAGTGATCCTGCTTCCAGCAAGTATGTTTTATGTACATTTCCAGCTGTCAGCTAGCAAAGGCAGTAACCGGAGCATAGCTTATATTTGCAGACAGTTGAGCCCTTCAATGAGATCTATAGTTGTCCTTTTGCAGTCAAGTTAACAGCTGTATCAGGCAACTGCCTTGATTACAAATACATTTGAAACAGCTGCCAATAAAACTATAATAAAAGTTATGGCATTTTAAAGACTTGGCATAAGGCAAGTTCCATACCTGTCACTCAGTCTTGACAGCTACACTCAAACCCAGGAAGGGCATACTTACAGTTTAAAAATATCACAGTATGCTCTTGGCTGCATAAACAGGGGAATCTTTAGTAGGAGTAAAGAGGTTATTTTACATCTGTATTTGGTACTGGTGCAACTGCTGCTGGAAAATTGTGTCCAGCTCTGGTGTCCACTATTCCAGAGCATGTTGAAAATATGGAGAGGGTTCAAACAAGAGCCATAAGAATGATTAAAGGATTAGAAAAGATGCCTTATAGTGATAGAGTCAAGGAGCTCATTCTATTTAGCTTAACAAAGAGAAGACTAAGGGGTGACTTGATTGCAGTCTATAACCTATGTGGGGAACAAATATTGGACATTGGGCTCTTCAGTCTGGCAGAGAAAGGTATAACATGATCCAATGGCTGGATGTTGGAAGCTAGGCAAATTCAGAATGGAAATAAGGCATACATTTTTCACAGTGAGGGTAATTAACTATTGGAACAATTTATCAAGGGTAGTGGTGGATTATTCATCACTGACCATTTTTAAATCTCAATAGGATGTTTGTCTAAAAGAATTTGGGGAAGTTCTATGGCCTGTGTTATGCAGGATGTCAGACAAGATGATCACAATGGTCCCTGCTAGCCTTAGAACCTATGACTATAACAGTAACAAGCAAGGGGCAGATTTTCAAAGGCCCAGAGTGGCAGCTAGACACTCAACTTCCAGTTGAACTCATCAGAATTTAGGCACCTAACTGACATTAGTGCCTCTGAAGTGCTTCCCCTGAAACATGAAGGCATTCCAAGCTGTGCAATATTAACAACACAGGGCCACATTCTCAAAGAGATTATCACGTGGCATTAAAATTGTCCCACAGAAATCCTGGACAGGCCCGAATTTATGTGACAGACACCATCTTGGCCATCAGACCAGGAATTGAAACAGGGTCCTTCAGACTAAAAGCAGGACTCTCTTGCTGGGGCTGTAACACTCATACGCTCTGTGGATCAGGCAGGGTATTATAGATGCAAAAAATAGGCATGTGAATCCAGCCACTAGAAGGCAAGCAACCCAATTTGCTGGCAGATGCAGGTTTTGCACTCACAAATTTACCTGTCCAAAATTGCAGTTGCACATTAAGTGGTTGCTTTTGAAAATGTGCTTAGCTGCTGACAACATTCATTCCATCACTGTAGTCTAAAAACCATTAAAGAAAGAGGGGGAGAGGATCATCATGTCCTGTAGAAACCAAATCACCACTTTTCAAGGAAGGATATAAAATAACAAGTGAGATGCCACAAGCACAACACCTGCACACCATAAAACTATCAAGAAAGAGAGCGAGAATACAAGTCTGTCCTATAGGAGACTACACTTAACCCTACAAAAAGATAAACCATGAAGAAAACCAACAGCCTGCTCAAGGTATCAAAAATGCTCTAGTTTATATTGCTAGAATTAATGATCCATAAAAACATTTTGTCCCAGCCTCAGTCATCCCAAACCACAGCCCCCGCCCCCCATCTGCCGCTGTTTCATCTCTTCTGTTTTCAGTCACTTGAACGAGGTCCACCTAGGATGCTCCTGTGGTTACTGTCTCAAAGCCTCTGCAGATATGCAGTATCTGTAAGAGGGTAAACCACATGCTATATACAATTAATTGTCAGTCTGTATTCTGTTAAAAGACATGCTCCTACGGAGTATAAACAGTCGATTTTACTTTATTTATCACGTCTTTAGCAGTGATGTGCAGTATACAATTATCTTATTTCACATTTTATTTTCCAGCAGAGAAATGGATTCCATCAGAGCAGAAAATATTTCCAGTGGTATGACTACCTGGAAGCTTGGAATCAATCAGTCTTTTTCACACAACACATCAGAAAACAGCAGCAGCTCTACCTGCATTATTTTGGATGCATGGGATTGGTTATATACATTTCAGCCTATGTTCCTCTGGATCATTTTTGTCCTGGGAGTGATAGAGAATGGCTTTGTCCTCAGCGTTTTGTGTTTCCACAAGAGTCGCTGCACGGTGGCTGAAATTTACCTGGCAAACCTGGCAGTTGCCGACTTGATGTTAGTTTGCGGTTTACCTTTCTGGGCCATTAATATCGCTAATAAGTTTAAGTGGCCTTTTGGCACTTTCCTTTGCAAGGTTGTCAATGCAATCATTTACATGAACTTATATTCTAGCATTTATTTTTTGATGATGGTGAGCATCGATCGCTACCTGGCCCTGGTGAAAACCATGTCTCTTGGACGTATGCGACGAGGTACATGTGCCAAATGGAACTGCCTTATCATCTGGGCGTCTGCATTGCTCATATGTTCTCCTGTTCTAGTGTTCAGGTCTGTCAGTTATGTGGAAGAAGCCAAGGGCAGAGCCTGCATTCTTCAGTATCCATCCACACACTGGACAACTGCAACACACATTTTGCTGAATACTGTGGGCTTTTTGATCCCACTCTGTGTAATTACCTATTGTACTATTCAAATAATCAAAGCCTTACGAGACAACAAAATACAAAGACTCACAGAAACCCAGACTGAGAAGAGAGCCACCATCTTGGTCCTTGCTGTCCTTTTGCTGTTTATCATTTGCTGGCTTCCTTTCCAGATCACCACATTCATTGACATACTAATTCAGGTACGCATCATTTCTGACTGCATTACTAAAGACATCAGTGAATTGGTGACCCAGGTAGCTACATACTGTGCTTATAGCAACAGCTGCCTTAACCCAATATTGTATGTCATTGTAGGCAAGCAGTTCAGAAAGAAATCCAGGGAACTCTACAAATGCTGCCTGCCTAGGATGTTCAACAAATCAGAGTCCATCCAGATGGAGAATTCTTTGGATACTCTGAGAACGTCCATTTCGATTGAATGCCCAAAGAAAAAGTCTGCTTCTTCATTAGCACGATAGCACTGTTTTGCTTATTGCAAAGTTACAAGAAAACCTTTCAACATATCAGTGCGTAAACTGTCCTTAATATCCATTGATTATGGCACCCCATTGTATGCACTGGCTGCATTCATGATGCATGAAAGTTTGGGGAGCCAATCTCAATACAAAACTCCATGATAGGCACCTACTTCTACCAGCTAATGGACAACATTTTTCATGACTGAATCACATTTCATGATATATTTATATATTCATGGCTGAAGTATATTTGACACACTATCATTTTAAATATTTATATTGCTAATGAAGATAAGTGTCTGACATCAGAATATAGTTCTCTAAGTAAAGCCATGTTATAACAGCTATTGTCAGTATTATGAAGCTAACCATAGTACCCATACATTTGAAAGAATACATTTTTAATATAAGGAACATTTTTGAATGAGACTATAGTGAATGGAAGGTCTTATAGGATCATTAATCATAGAATATCAGGGTTAGACAGGACCTCAGGAGGTTATCTAGTCCAACCCCCTGCTCAAGGCAGGACCAATCCTCAGACAGATTTTTGCCCCAGATCCCTAAATGGCCCCCTCAAGGATTGAATTCACAACCCTGACTTTAGCAGGCCAATGCTCAAACCACTGAGCTATACCTCCCCCCTTTCAATTTAAATTGATGTTTAGTGTCCACATTATTTTCCCCCTTTGGTCAATAAGATGTTCCAAATGCTCCAATCCAAAAATTGCTGTTTACATGATTGCCAGGTTATACCTTTTGGGGATTGCTCTGACTTTGATGGGGTGGAAAGGAATGGAGTGGAATCCTATATTCCCTAGAGTGGGACAATTTCTAGTCTTTTACATCTGTGTAACCCGCAACAACAAGGGTTGCACAGGTGTAACTGAGAGCACAATTTGAGTGAATGACTGTAGTTGACAATGTAGAAATGTAAACTGTTCAGGAGCAAAGACTTGTATTTTATACCTGTCTGTAAAGAGTAATTCACATCTGTGATGCTGTATAATTAATACATGAGATTACAGATTAGACATACGTGGGGTATACTCATAAAAAAAGAAAAACAGACGTATAATGGGAAAAAACACACAATAACTGCCTTTGAAATCAAACTGATGCTAGTGGAAGACCTGAATGATGAAGGAATGCATGAGCACATTCTTTATCATGTAATATAGGCTATATCTGCACTGTAGAGTTAACTTAGCTACATGAGTTAACTCCTCATGAGTAAGCCTAGCTCAAGTGAAAGCAGCCACACTGCAAAATGAGTCTGGAGCTGCACAGAGTGATTGTGTTAGCAGCTGCTGAATTGTGCTAACACTGGAGATGAGAGTGCTCAGCGCTTTGCAGAACTGGGCTCTGGACATTAGAGTACAGCTGAAGTCAATTGATGACACTCAGCCTTTTTCAGTAAGTGCTCAACAGCTTGCAGGCTCAAGTCCTTATGCAGTAGCAAGTGTTATTTACTCATACAGTGGATTCACTCCAGTCCTGCTGGGAGCCAAGATGCATATTATGAAAAACATAAGTAGAGTGGCCCTAAATTACAATGAAAGCAGAGCAGGTTCAACATTTTCTGATGGAAAGCTTTTCCCTCAGAATATGCCTTTTTTTTTTTTTTTTTTACACAAATGTAAAATGTGCTGTGGAAATATGTCAATTCTGACAACATTTCATTTAAAAAAAATTTAAACTGTTTCAAGAATGGTGCAATGGAATATTTTCAATTTTTTGTTTCTTAGCTTATTGTTTACAAATGTATTTTGTTTGATATTATATTAGAAACCATAATATAATAAAAAAGTCAAAATCAGACTGAAATGTTTCAGTTTTATCAAAACAGAACTTTTTGACTGACTGAAAACAAATTGTTCTTGAAAATTTCATTTCACAGGAAATACTGAAATGTAAAAATTTCCCACGGGAAGAATATACCAAGTTTGGACTAGCTCTAAATGAAAGAATACTGAGCAACACCCTAGCCTGACATCAAAATAGAAAGTTTTCTTCTCTGATTACCTTCCTAGATAAAAACAGAAGCAGCATGGCAGGTTTGCGAGAGGAAGAATTTCCAGAGAAGTAAGATGAGGAATAATTTATGCAGAGGTGGGGGAAATAGTTATTTTTAAAACAGGAAAAAAGCTACCCTTTTTTGAACCTTAAGAACTCTTTGGGATTGGGTTTGTTTCTGATAAAATAAGAACCTCCCTGAACCTTTGCCCAAAACTTGAACCATTTTGGCCATCTCTAATGATAAGAAAAAAAAATATTTCTGTTTTTTTTTAACATCCTCACTGACGTCACTAAAGACCACACAACTTTCTGCCATAAGCCTTTGGAAACCATTAGAGTCTATCATGTCAAAGCAGCTTTAGTGGGGTTGCTTAGAGAAAGTGAAGGCAGAATTTTGCCCATAATAACTGCAGAGCCCTATTATCATCTCAATAAGCTTATGTTTGTTGTCCACCAAATTCATGGAGAAAAATGTGGGCAGGATCAACACAGTTTTACTATTGGTCATATAAATAAAAGCCATGAACAGTACATAATGGGCACAGGACTGGGAGTTCTATTCTAGGCTCTTACACTATCTGTTTCAGCTCTTATATAGCCTCTGTTACCACAGTATTTGAGCACCTCACAAACTTTCATGTATGTATTCTCACAACCTTCTTGTGAGATAGTATTTCTCTGTCATCCCATTTTACAGATGGAGAACTGAGGCACAAAGAGATCAAGACTCACTTTTTATAGTTCTTTAGGTGTTGTTCTGCTCAGCATTGCAAGGCCTGAGTATCTTAGCCATCTAAATTACTTCAATGCTGGGCAGAACAACACCTAAAGATCTTTAAAATCTGGGCCTACATTATTTGTCCAGGGTCACTCAGGAGATCTGTAGCAAGAGCAGCAAATTCACTCTGGGTCTTCCAAGACCCAGGCTATCACACTAGCCACTGGGCTACCCTTCCTGTCTATACGCCACTCAATCCTTGTGTGTTTGGGGCCAATAACATCACCTCTCTCTTTCTGCTTCCACAGCTGTAAAATAAGGATAACATTTGTTTATTCTCTCATTGGGAAGTGGTTAATATTCATTAGTTAATGTTTGTAAGTCACTATATAAAAGTGTTAAGTATTATTATTTCTCATTTAAGTTCTCAACCATTACTGTACATTGACACATCGCTGTATGTGTATGGAAATCTAAGTAGGCTAAGAACTGTGTTTGAAATGATGTGTGTATGCAGGAAACTTTTTTTTACTGGGCATAGAATAAGTGATCAAATTGTCACAAGTGGATTTTGAAGAGGATCTTAATAAAGAACATAGTATTATCCATCATTTTGTTATACTGTAGCAATAATGTTATATGGAAGATCATAAAAGCTTCACAAGACCTTTATTAGGAAGGAATATCATTTCTAATGATTCGGGTATCGGTCTGAGACTTCTGGGATCTTTTCTCAGTTCTGCTACTTGAATTCTGTAAACTTTGGACAAGTAACTTAAACAAATAGATAAGTAGAGACAAAGAGGTTAACTTATGTCTCAGTTTACCAACTTGATAGGAATGTTCTGAGGTTCAGATAATGATTGTTAAGTGCTTTTAGATCCTCAGATGACATGAGCACTTTATAAGAAAGTCCTAATTCATTTTATCTGAGTGCCTGTATAAGCATAAGATATAAACGAATGTATTATACATATGCATCTTAGACGAAAGGCAATGGCCAGTTACATTATGAAACTGTATCCAAAGGAGTGCTCTTAACCCTTCACATCATACACTATAATGCAGAAGTTACTGGACATGATTCTTTCTAGTGCCCATGCCTTGTAAAGTCTTTATATCTGTGTGGAATACTACCCAATCACAATGCACTCGGCACAACTTTAAATAAGTACAGGAGGTGCAAAGCAGTAGATAAGTAGGCCCACTATGTGTGAATCTGTAGCATAGGCCCTACAGTTCAGTATAAGCTGCCTATTGATCAGTAGATGCCAATAGAATGTGTTGGTTCAACAGTCTATCCTACACATAGGCTTTCTGTATATGCTCCCCAGGATTTCATTGGAATCACTCTCCTCCTCTGAATGTGACACAAAAAATTCTAAAGGTTACAATAAAACTAATAGGAGACAGGAAACAATAATTCTTTGATCCAGTTTAGAAAATGAACAAAGAAATGTTTTTTCAGTCAGTAAAAGTTCAAACACAGCTGCAATGCGTAATGCTCAGTGCATGTGCGCTGGCTGCTCTCAGACACAGATTCCTGTCCAAATGAGGCCAAAAAGGCTCAAAAGCCATTTAAAACTCTGACATGTTATTATTCTCGTCTTACATTCTGAAAAATGACTGCACTTAGAAATGCACCAGCATTAGTGAAGGGAAATATAGGAAAGTCCATGACTCTGGTTGTGCTACGCTTACCTTAGTGAGTCACGATGGCCAGAAAACAAGAATTCTGTTTCGCAAAAAAATGGCAATGTTTTGACGTTTGTTCTCATTCTGTAATGGTGAGTGCCATAACCACTGGACTATTGGTTATTCTGGACTCTTGCTCTCTCGGTGATCAAAACACTCCATCCTCAGAAATCTTCCTCATGAAAATTTAATCAAAACCAATATGTTTCGGCAAAAAGTCTTGTTTTTGATGAATCAGCATTTTCCAATGGAAAAGTTTCATTGAAAAATTCCAACCAGCTCTAATCATGAGAACTCACTGCACAGCCATGAATGACATAAAATCTTTCATAATATTTCCAACTGCTTCCCCAACAGCAAAGCATACTGGGAAGTGGGAATTCAGAGGGTATGTCTAGTCTGCTTCCGTGGTCCCCAGTCACAAACAAATACAGTCTATTTCTTTTCCACCACATGTATCTTTAATCCTCTGTTTTCAAACAGGGCAGGGCATAGTACATGTATACAGGAGAAGCCACCTTCCACCCAGCTTCTCTCCTCCACCCAGCTCAACCTCTGAGCTCTCTGTTCCTCCCAAATATGTATCCTCCCAGTTACTAAACCAATTACTTCATTAACCCAACAGTTACCACCAAGGGTTAGTAATCCCCATTAGAAACAGGTTAATTGGCTCCAGTTGTGCCTGTAGCCTTCTCCGTGCTACAGCTAGCTCTCTGTCACAGGGTAACACATTGAATGTTTCCATTGAGGGAGAAAGGGGGTAAAGGGGGCTTGGTTTGCCACTCTTACCCATGCATAGGAAGATGAGGGACTTGTCCCACTGAAAGGGTAGGATCACTGAGCCCCACTGGGCTCCCTTTACACTGTACTGTTGTGACCAGCCTGCACTTTACCAGCACACATACAGGTAGGGACACACCCAGCTGCAGTTACATACACACAGGTTCTTTACACAGCCCCTGCATGGAAAGGCACAGCTAGGACACCTCCCAGTCCCTAAGGCATGGAGTGTAAACCCCAAATTATACCATCTTGTGCTGCACAGAGAACTGTACAGCGTAAGCTCATGACATTTGCCCCCTCCCTCAATGTGGAGAAAGATATGCAACAGCTTTCTGCTGCAAGTTATGATTTCCATAGACACTGGCTTTAGACAAAGCAAAACACATTTATTAACTACAAAAGATAGATGTTAAGTGATGATAAGGGATAGCAAACAGATCAAAGCAGATTACCTAGCAAATAAACAAAAAACACAAACTAAGCTTAATATACTGAAAAGATTGAATATGAGTAGCAAATTCTCACCCCAAATGATGATTCAAACAGGCTGCAGAGATTCTTAAGGGCCAAGCTTCAGTAATTTACAGATTGGAATCCCCAGGTGTTTCATTCACAGGCTAAAAATCCCTTTAGCCTGGGTCCAGCACTTCCCCCAGTTCAGTCTTTGTTCCTCAGGTATTTTTAGGAGTCTCTTTGGGCAGGGAGTCAGTGAAGAACCACGATGATGTCACTCCTCTGCCTTATATAGCCTTTGCATATGGTGGGAACCATTTGTTTCCAAGCTTGGTTCCCATGCCAGTCAGTGGAAAAACACAGCTATCCCAAGATGGAATCCAGCACCAGCTGACCTGATCACATGGCCCTGTAGTGTCCTAGCAGCCATGAGACAGAGGCTGTTTCTAGCATCCTCAGGACGGCTCCCCAGTGGGAGATAAACTTCTTCTAAGGCCTATAGTTCTTTTCTAATGGCTCATTAACCTGAATGGGCCCTTCCCAGCCAGCCATCTAGATTGACAGTCTTTTGTCTAGTGGGTGTTCCCCAGGTGTAAACACATTTGTAATACAGATATATAGTCAATATTCCTAACTTCAGATACAAAAATGATACATGTATACAAATAGGATAATCATATTCAGTACATCATAATCTTTCCAATGACACCTCACATGACCTACCTTGCATAAAATACATGATTATGTCATAATCATATTATAATAATATTACTGTAAAGAATATGGGGTGCAGTGTCACACACAGCTCCCCCCAAAGGGAGAAGTCCCACAGCAAAGGTAGGGAGCCAGGCTGTGTTTCCTTGCATTGTGTTCCCCAGTGCTGAGGGGATGGGAAGAATTGGGAGGAGCCCAGCCAATTTTCCTGACCTTTTGCTTCTCAACTCTAGTGCATCTATTCCAGCAACCCTGAGCCCAAAGTCTATGCAAACTATTCCCCATATGAGGGTTTCCATAGGGCAAGGGAAAGACGGGGTGTGAAATATAATTCTACGAAGGACAGAGGACCATCCCCCCCCCTTCCAACTTTCAGCATGGTAAGGGAAGATGGTCATGCTTCTCCCACCACAGCTCTCAAGCCAGTTTAGAGGGATGGAGGAGGGTGAGCCCCACGGCCAGCTGCTCTTTGTACTTCATCCAACCCTGCTCAGCAGCTGTTGAGCAGAGATGAGGGCTCTGCTCTGCAATGCTAGGCTCAGCTACCATGGGGGACAGTGGAGAACCACCTTCCTAGGTATGGGGGGGGGGTTACAGAATGGATTTTGGCCAGCCAGACCCCCAGTATTGTCAACTCTCACACTTTTAACGTGCCCCTACCAATTTGGGGGTGTCTTTTTAACCTGTCTCATGAAAACATGATCAAAGGCTGGCAAATCACAAATTTTCCCTTATTCAAAATGGCCACCGTCTTCTATTACTGTCAATGGGGCTGAGGCGAGCAAGATAGCTGCCCTTTCCCTACCCTTGATCCACATGTGGGCATGAGATGCATAACCTTAATAAAGGTGGCTGCCATGTCCCACTCGTTTTGGTCAGATTGAAGGCACACCCACAGGCAAAATAGCTGCCACTCTATGATTGCTGGGGCTGGACAGGACACCGACTGTGAGGAGCAGCAGAGACACTGGGAAAGGCGGAGGGAGAGAATGAAGGGGAACAGGCACTGGAAGAGCAGGAAGGAGATTTAGTGGTTTCAGGGGAATGGGGTGCAGGAGGGAGAGGTGGCGTGGAGGGGTCCAAAGAAGGGGGGGGCAGGACAGTGTGAGGAGGGGACTTCAGAGTAGCCAGAGGTGGAGTGTGGGAGGCTGCACTGGCCAACCTTGGGCAGAGATATCAAGGGGGCAGTTAGGGAAGTGCTGATTCTTGCAAAAGGCTAAACCAATCCCATGGTGTTTACTGTGATATTTTCACTTATGTGAGTGGTTGACGTAAGTTTAAAGTTCCTTAATATGTGCATCTGTAACTCACCAGCCCTACAAAGTAACATAAGTTCTATGTGTGAGTGTGATTCGTGATGCATTAATTAGGTCAGTAGATCTCAAACTCTATACCATTCAGCCATTCTTTTATCAAGGGAAATAAGCTAGGAGGGGAGAAAGTCAGTCAAGAGAGTAATAGGGAATGGAGGGCAGTTCCCCTACCTTACAGGTGAGGAGAGGGTAAATGGAGCCTCCATCTCGGTAGCCAGGGAAAGGTGGTGTTGAGTGCATTAAAGTTTGACTTTTCAACCTGGAATTGTCATGCACCCATTGGCAGAGGAGTAGAGGGGAGTTAGTCAAAAGACAAGCTAAAACGTGCTATTGGATGCTTTTTAAATCATGATTGGGACAGTCTGACTCATAATTTTTGATCTCTTGAGGTTGGTAATACTGAGTCCATCCCACCCTTCTCCCTAAGCAACCTTCCAGTCCAGTTACCTCGGTGAGAGGAGAGACCCTCCCTCATTGGGGACACAAAGAAGAGACAAATAACCACTGTTAGCAGGAAGAAGATGCAAAGATCCCCTAGAGTGGAAGGGGAGTGATGTGGGAGCAGATGGATACAGAGGGCTCCCGGCTTGGGTATGTGAAGGAAACACACAGAGCCTATAGGGGGCAAGGAAAGGACACAAAGAACCTGCTGTTGGTAGGACCCCATTGGATACACACAAAAGTGAAAGACAGAGGGACCTGTAAGAGGGACAGAAAGGGGGGGACAGAAATAATCTGTACGAGGGACACTGCAGGACATGATGGAGACAGAGAAAAATGAACCGAAGGAAGAATAAGAACAAGAACAATTGTAAGGGCGTTGTTGTTTTTTTAGAAAACTGTGTTAAAATACACACAAGAATTTGATTCTGTAAATGTCCTTATATAAAGCAAATGGCATTGCCTACAATCCCACACTTCCTCACGGTTGGTATAAATGCAAGCTATTATGTTGCTGGGAGCCTGTTACGGGGATGATAGGGGATAAACTTGTCTATGGGGCCAGTTCTTTAGCAATAACTCCAAATTTGGAGCCATAATTATTCTGTGGGGTGGGATGCTACAAAAGCAGAATTTTTCTCATCCTTGGGCCCCAGCTTCCCTTCACAAGTGGACACGGATTGTTCCCCTCAGCCAATGCAGGCAAAGCTTCACTGTTTGTGCACTAGCATTGAAGAGGTGATTTGGAGTTTTCCGATGGAGTCTCACATCATTGCAGATATGTAGATGACCCACACAGCTGAATGTCCATGACAAGTTAGAATTGCCGGAGAGCTGTAATAATGCTCATACACTGTGGACTGCTAAAGCACAAGCCCTATATCTTCACTAGGAGAATGGAGCTGAGGAAAAGAAAAATCCCTCGATTCCAGAGCAATTTTTCTGAATGTGCATAGCCTGTGTCCAGTGAAACCGACAACAGAGGAAACCGCTCATCACGAGAACAGTCTGAACTCTCTCTAGCTTCTGTCTTCATAAGTCATTTTACCAACTATTTTCAGATTTCATCTAGTCCAACCCCCTGCTCAAAGCAGGGTATATGGTTTGGTTAATTTCTTTGATCTGTAAAAACTTGGTCATTCATGATCTGAAATGTATATATAGGCCTTGTGTGCTTGGTTGATCTGCAAATCTTTACTCTCAAAGATATATCTTATTCCTGAGTTTACATTCAGATTGTGAGTATCTGAGAGCTCAGAGCCTATTTGGGCATTTCCAAGCACCCAGCCTAAAATGGGCACTACCCCAATAAATACTTGTGACATTCTATGCCTTGGGGGAGCATCCTGGAACCCCCATATTCCTCATTTTTATATAATTGTGATCTTACATAAAAAGCATGTCTTGTAAGGTATCAGGAGAAAGGTTATGATTGGATGAAAGTCATTTCTCTATCCATGTGTGTATATCATTAATGCGTGTGAAGTTATGAGAATTGTGTTGTATGGTTGTCACTAAAACACGCTGTAAATTGGGGAATCAGACAGCTCCCCAGGGATTACAGCAAGGAAAGTAGCTAACACCCATGTGGTTTATCAATCAACCCATCAACAGCCATTGTCCAGCAAGGGAGCTACAATGCAATGACTCACTTGCATGAGGCCACACCAGAGGAATTGCTCAGTCTTGCCTAGAGACTCAGCAAGGCCCACCCAGACATGCCTGGACTGGTGTTTTCCAAGCACATGTCTATAAAACAGACAGAGTGAACACATACTGGGCCCTTCTCCTGCCCCCACCTATGCTGCAAGCAACTAAGACACTGAGAAGAAGACAAGACTCCAATAGAGGAGATTTCACCCTTGAAATCTGGGCCAATCCGTATATTAAGGACTGCAATATCCAGTGGGTGAGAAAAACTGCTTAATCTAGTTGTTGCCCATCTAATAGGGTTGAGAGTTTAGACTGCACGGTTATAGTTTATTTCTTTTGGCAACTAACTCTAACTTTTTGTCTATCACTTAATATCAATTAAAATCTGTCTTTTATAGTCAATGAATTTGTTTAACTCTTTATCTTTACCAGTGAGTTTGAATGAAGTGTGTGGCAAATCTCAGGTCTTGCAAAGGCTGATGTATGTCCACTTTCCATCGCTGAAGTGGTGAACCAATTAATAAATCTGCATTGCTCGTCTTAAGCAGTGCAAGACGGTATATTCCTGAGGTATAATGCTGGGAGGATTTGACTCTGGTGCCTTTCTCTGTGTGATTCATGAGTGGCTCTGGGAGCATTCATGCAATCTAGCTGGGTGTGGGGCTCCACATGCTGTTGTGCTGAGTGATCACAGTGCCTGGTGGGGTTTGCTGCTGGTCACTAGCAAGGCATTGTGAGAGACAGCCCAGGCTGGAGAGAGTTAAGGGGGCACAGCAGTCCCACAGTCCCAGGCTACACTCTGGGGGGTCCCGTCACAATACTAACTTCACTGTATATGGAATTTCACTAGAACCGAGTTCACAATAGGCGGATTCCACTGTACCATGATGTGCAAAGGAGGTAGTTATGGAATGTGTTCAACTCATTGGTTAAAAACTACTCCTCTGATTTGTGGTCAGCCAGAGCCAAACTATTTAAAATTACTCACAGAAGAAAGAAAAACTACCTTGGACGAAATAAAAAAAGGAATTGAGTAGCTGAACATTTATTTCATTCTCAGTGAAAAATATGGAGTTTTAAACCTTATATTGTATAAATGTTGTAGCAGTGCTAATTCTAGGAGCTGTTCGCTAGCAAGCAGGCTCTGGGGAATCTGAGGTGCTTTCCTTGATTCCACAGAGCCTTTAGAAAGCGCATAGGCCTCCAATTGATTGTGGGATATGAAGTCAATTGTACCTGTGGTTTAAACTCAGGTTGTAACAGAAAATTACTTTCCTGCAGTTACTTTCAGTAGTCCATAGTAAATGCATGTGAGGTTTCAGCTCACATGTAAAAGACACCAGCATGATTAGCACTAATTGGTACCAACAACTGGTCAGAAAACAAAGAAGGAGGGAAAACAAGCAAATTATTTGTATCTATTTTTTAGTCAAATTGTGTTTCAGTGAAAGTTTTGCAACTTTTTGTGAGCTTTTTCACAATTCTCCCCTACTCAATTTTTCTTATAAATTTCATTTTGACAAATTTTCAGACCATCTCTGTGGCACCCTTGTTTGCTGTCATGAAAGGAAGAATGGCCAGTGGTTAGGCTGGGGAAAACCCAGGTTCAGTTCAGTTCCACAAGTGGCCTGCCTCTGTGCCACAGTCTCTCTGACCCTCATTTCCCCATCTGTAAAAGGGGGATATTAGCACTTCCCCACCTCACAGGGTGTTGTGGGGACAACTACATTAGAGATTGTGAGGGTGACGGGGGCCACATAAATATCTTAGATGTACAATAGCCCCTCAATACCATCTCTCTGTGGTTTAAAGATGATGCCCCAGGCAGAAGGGACATAGCTAAAACAATAGCAGCAGAAAGCTTATATTAAGATTGGCTGACTTTTTTTTTTTTTGGAGATCTTATGCTGTGACTATGTAGGAAGCAGATAAATATTTCTTTGCCTTGCCCTAAAATCTGCAAACTCTTGTCCTATAGAACAGTTCTGAGGCTAGATTGCTGTAATAGGACTTTGAGATTAGATAACTATAATAAGACTCCTAGAAAACTAAAGACAATACAATGGAGCTGCCTGGTTATGAAGCAAAATTTCATGTGGGGAGCACATAGCACCAGTGCTCTAGGTTCTACACTGGCTGTCAGTAAATTGCTAGGTGGAGATAAAGGTATTGCCACTGGTTAAAGGGCTAAATGGTTTGGAACTCAATTACTTGAGAGATTGCCTCTCTCTCAGTGTCATACCACCCAAGCTGAGATTAGAGCCCTGCAACCCAACCCAAACCCCATGAGACGAGACTGCAAGTGTCAGGTCCATGTGGGAAAACAACTGGACCCTCTCACAATGAGTCAACTCTCCAAGTCCTGCCCATGGGGGTGGCACCACAGGGGCTGCATGCCCTGCTTCCCCAGCCAGCAGCACCTCACTGTGCTGTGTGTGCGGCAGAGTGAGTGTGCCAAGGAGTCGCAGCAAGCACATGGCACAGCAGGAGGTGATGGACAGCAGGAGTGGGGCATGCAACCACGCTGATCCCATGGGCAGAAGGAGGAGAGCCAATGGCAGGAGGAGGCATCAGCACTAACTCAGGGTCAAGGGGAAGGATCGAGATCAGGTCGGAAAATGACTCTACCCTCTTGGATTCAGGATGGGTGGGCTTGGGTCTCGGTTGGGCCTAAAAATTAGACCTGAGCAGACTGAGATGACCAGAGGCCCTTGAGAAGCAGGTCCCTCTACATAAATGGGAGAAGCCTGCTGGCAGACAATCTGCATGGGATCATATCCTGTCTCTTGCTCCTTGGTCCTCCAGAGCTTATAGACACGGTGCACAGTCCATCATCCTTCCGAGTGTTTGAGGAGGGGGTAGGAAGGCGTTTGGAGGGAGGGTTATGATGTCACTAGACCTAGCAGAGAGATCCTGCCCAAAATATGTTCAGCACAGGAATGGAGCAGGGTAAGGGAGGCGGGAAAGGGTGGCTGTAAGTCATTATGGTGCCTCCCTATGTCCTGGGGCAAATCGGGAAGTCTACCTGGCGCCTAGAGTAAATTACTGCAGCTTTAGGGCTGCTCTAGCATACACTTGGCTACCATTGCAACCAAGACCAGCCTGAATGCAGTTGTCAACTGACTCCCCACCCACATCTCCCTGGACCATGCTGGTGGTTGTGGGGGCAATACAGAACCAGTTGCACTGGCTCATCCAAGGAATACCCTTTGCAAGTGACATTCCCTGATGGGGAGATCTGCTGTTTTCAGGGCCCCTTGGCACTGCTGAAGTGGCTGCATTTCAGCAAGATGCAAAATTGTGCCCACTCTCCACGGCAGGATGAGGCACATTGGCAGGGAAGGTGGGTTGGGCTTAACCCCAGGAAACTTGTGTAGGGAAGCCCAGTACTGTAGCTAGAGCTTGGTCTCCAGGATCATCAAGCTAGCTCCTTCCTTATTAAAAAGTTTTTTTAAAAAGCCCATATGTATACATCGGTCAGCACAGAGACAGACTCTGCTAAACCTCAGCACAGTTTGTAGCAATTAGGCATCTATTAATGGCATTCATTGAGCCCACCTTATGTCCTAATGAGGGGGTGGACACTTCCGTGGTTCACTGCCACATCTATTCCTGCCCTCAGCCTGGGAGGGCTGTATGTTATGACACATACTAAATGGGCCCTTTCCTTCTGTTGTGCAATTGGAAACAATCTCAGTTTAAAGAGGAAATATCACAGACTGGAGAGGGAGTTTAGCTTGTGTTAGTACTAGGAATATGATCTCTGATTCACACAGATTTAGCTTATAAAAACAGGATGACCTCTAAGGAATTTTTAGTGGAAAATAGCCATCAGGAATCACTACTTGGAGAATGTTTTCAGAATTCCCTGCCCCTAGGTGACCCCATCTCTTTTTCTTCTTTCAAAGCACAGTTCTAGTCCAGTATATCAATGACATTCATATTTACTTCAGAGTAATACAAATGGCCACAAGTGCTCCAGGAGACCTTCATTTCCTCAAGCCAGAGTGAAAATGAGAGCAATTTAACACACTGTCCAGATTTAGAGGAGTGGTAGGATGTTGTGTATTGTATAGTATTGACATTGACAGTCTGTGGTGCAGGTGTTCTTTGAAATATGTGGCATTTCTATTTATTTGCTACATAAGGGTGCTAAAATCTACCTTCTAAATCTAGCAGCTGCTGACGTGGTCTTCCTTGTGCGCCTCCCTTTCTGGGCTGAGACCATCAGGAATAAATACAACTGGCCATTTGGTACTTCCTTTGTCATAGCACCAAATACATCAATCAAGATGAACACATACACCAGCATCTTCATTAGTGGCAATCAGCACGGATTGCTATTTAGTTTTCGTTCACACCCTGAAAAGCAGAGGGAAACTAGAAGTAATGCTCAGGCTAAAACAATCTGTCTGCTGGCCTGGGTCTCTAGAAGTCTGAGTATCCCAACATTTACATTTTGGTCTGAAATATCTACAAGACTTGAATATCTTCTCTTGCATACTAGTCTTCCCCAGCAAACCTTGGGAAACAACTGCTCATCTGACATTAAACATCATGGGGTTTGCTTTGCCATCTTTAGCAATCATCATCTTTAACTGCCACATCATTCATCCTCTACGAGAAAACACAAGAGGCCAAGGGACCACAAGAACACAACAGCCACCATGTTGATCTTCACAGTTATGCTTACATTTCTTTTCTGCTGGACTATCACATTTTTGTTTTCTTATTGAGGAATGGAAGCTGCCCAGGGCTGTTCCCGAGACTTGTTCAATTTTGGCTCCTAATTTTCTCCTGCTTTCACCAAGAGTTGCCTTAACCCTGGGATTTATTTATTTGTTGGGAAGTACTGCAGGGAGAAGGTTTTTAAAGTTTATATACAATTTATTCCCAGCTGATTTCCTTGAAAAGGCCTAGCACCTCGAGAGAAATCTTCATATTTTACATCCAGCTTGAAACAAGTTCTGAACACAAGAATTCTGCTTCATTTTGATGTTAATCTCTTTAATATCTGAGAAATGTGACATGAATTGCCCAGGATTAGCTTGGCCTGTAAATATTGAATGCATATTTAACTAGAGTAAATCCCGTGGGTTAATTATTTTTCCATGGTTTTTCAACTTCTATGCTATGTGTCCAAATGAGCAAATACCACATTTTCACCCAATATAGATGATTAACACAGTGTCACCCAAGAGAAACTCATATGCAACAGATATTGGAAGGATGCTTTAAAATCCTCTCTGGTCAGGAAACCCAGCACAGCCTCTGTAACTGAGTAGTTAGCTCACAGGAAGACAAAAACAGAATTTAGCTATCAAACACAGGTAGATAGCAAAGAGGGACATTTCAAGAGTTGATGAGGAGCCCACCAAGTTGTCTTGCATGAAAGTTAAGATGCCATCTGCACTGTACCACAGCAAAAAAGGGTATTTCGTCCTTATGTCACATTCTGCTTGGATGGCTTCTTAGAGAGACCATGGAAAAAGACCATTGATCTAAGCTGGCTCATTTATCAGTCACAGGAAAGGAAAATCCCTCAAATTGGAAATCAGAACAATTGTCTACCTATGAAAAATTACCAAAGGGTTAAAAATTGTACTGCATCATGTCTATTGACCATTTGGTAGATTTCAGTGTTAACCACTGTATACACCTGAACTGCAATGTGTGAAACTGTACAATGTTTACAAACAGGTAGAAGTAATTATGGAGTTGATCCACAGATGGTATACATCTGTGTAGCTCCAAGGAATTATGACAGTTTACACCAGCTAAGGATGTGGCTCTGTTATTTTTAATCTTTGCTATTTTTACTAATAGTCTTAGTGATGTAATGTTTGATAGTTGTTTCTAATATCATTGATACATAAATATTGTACACTACATGAAAGTGTTCCATAAGGTGAGCATACCTGACTTTTTTTTAACAAAACACACACACAAATGGCCTTTTTGGGGGCCAATCTTACAGAGATGTAGGCCGAGATTTTCAAAGTGAACTCAATGGCACTGAGAACCTAATTCACTTATCAGAGGGGTAGCCGTGTTAGTCTGAATCTGTAAAAAGCAACAGAAGGTCCTGTGGCACCTTTAAGACTAACAGAAGTATTGGGAGCATAAGCTTTCGTGGGTAAGAACCTCACTTCTTCAGATGCAACTCACTTGCATCTGAAGAAGTGAGGTTCTTACCCACGAAAGCTTATGCTCCCAATTCTTCTGTTAGTCTTAAAGGTGCCACAGGACCCTCTGTTGTAATTCACTTAGACTCTCTTGGAAATCCTAACCTTAAGCGTTTGATTATGTAACTTTACTCATCTGAGTAGCCCCAATGAAGCAAGTATGACTACTTGCAGGAGAAGAATTATTCAGCTACTGGAGTAATTTTCTACATTATTTGTAATATTACAAAGATGAACTGTGCTGTTAAAGAGAATCTCTGACCAGATCCTCAGCTGGTGTAAATCAGGGGAGCTCACTCTAGTCCATGGAGTGATGTTTCTATGCACCAGCTGAAGATCACACTCTAGTACTTTGCTAATATGACCGAGGACTCCATTCAAAGGCTTGTCAGCTAGACAAGAATTCTTTTGATTTTTCTCCAAAGTCTAGATGGAGAAATCTGTACCTGTTGCATTTGTTTCCGTAATAGTTTACTATATTCTTAATATCTGGTAAAGACACCCAGAGCTCTGGATATGCACTTTTATTTTTGTTGGTATGACTCAAAATTAAAATGTACTTTGTCTCATTCTTTCCTTATGCTCCCTGTCTATTGCATTCGTTATGTCATCTTATACTTTGATGGTTGGTTCTGTGGGGAAAAAGGCAGTTTTGTGTTTGTACAGCACCTAGCACAATGGGGTCCTAGTCTACAATTGGAGTCCCTAGGTGTTACCACAATAAATAGTAATTATATCCCAAATCAGCACTGGGCAGCAGGGAAATTTCTCTTCAGTCATGTACCCCTGTAGGACAGGCACAAGCTGCCAGTTGGGAGATCTGACCCAATTATAGTACAAGGTTATATATTTACAAGCCATAGAAAGAAATATATTATGTGCTTGGAACCACTTAAACTGCATCACTATGAAAGGAAAATAAGTCTGTGAACCCAGAACAATGCAAAGAGGAGAAAGGGCAAATACAATACAGCTGTATGTGTTCAACAGTTCATGAAATCAGTTTAAAAAAACATCCTTCTACTCACAGCAGTAATCAGCATTTTTAATAAAAATGGTAACTCATGAGAATGATTCCAATGGTTCTTGGTTAAGAAATCTCTCCAGCTTCCCCTAATTCCATTGATTTGTTGTTTTTTAAATCTTGACCTAATTCATTTCCTGTGGATCCTTTTTCATTTCAGCAAAGGAAGCCTTTTGGAGGCATTGGGGGAGCCCCACAGCTGAAACCTATCTGATTACTAGACTGGGTTAAGTGATCATGGAATGAGGATTACCTATAACAGTGTGAATTTTACTCATTTTGGCATATGTGAGATCAATGTGAACTGCTCACTTGGTCCAGTGAGTCATTTGTGAGCAAAAATCTGCTTCTGGTCCACCCAGATACGCTGCATTCAGTTAAAAATAAAGAAGGGATACTTACTCACGGAGCATCATTGAGAGAAAAGGAAAAGTGGAAAGAATGGGGGGAAAAAAAAGGTATGAATGGATGTGTCACTTTCCCTAAATTCTGTGTAAGAAGCATTTCCCCCTTAGATATCTACATATATATGAATATATGAGGGTTAGTCAGCCCGAAAAGAGGAAAGTTTCTTGCCTTTTTAGGTCCCCAAGAATAGTGGGAAAGACTTCCATTGATGTCAATGGACACTGTATCAAACCCTAAATGAATGCCCAGTTTGTTTCAGCTGTACATAGCTACCAAACAGTGTGAGATTAACAGGTTTATGAACGGTTTAGTTCTGGGATTTTTAAATTACACGATTTGATTTCCTAGCTTCCTGCAAATAGAATGGTTTTATACAGTACTTTGTGGAGTCTCAGATCAATAGATTTAATCCACAATACCAATGAGGGCAAAGCAAAGTGTTTATTTATAAATGCATTAAGCAGATGTAAAAGTCTCTGGCTTCTGGCTCCTATTTCTGCTTGCATTACAGATCATAGAATATCAGGGTTGGAAGGGACCTCAGGAGGTCATCTAGTCCAATCTCCTGCTCAAAGCAGGACCAATCCCCAACTAAATCATCCCAGCCAGGGCTTGGTCAAGCCTGACCTTAAAAACCTCTAAGGAAGGAGATTCCACCACCTCTCCAGGTAACCCATTCCAGTGCTTCACCACCCGCCTAGTGAAAAAGTTTTTCCTAATATCCAACCTAAACCTCCCCCACTGAAACTTGAGACCATTACTTCTTGTTCGGTCATCTGCTACCACTGAGAACAGTCTAGATCCACCCTCTTTGGAACCCCCTTTCAGGTAGTTGAAAGCAGCTATCAAATCCCCCCTCATTCTTCTCTTCTGCAGACTAAACAATCCCAGTTCCCTCAGCCTCTCCTCATAAGTCATGTGCTCCAGCTCCCTAATAATTTTTGATGCCCTCTGCTGGACTCTTTCCAATTTTTCCACATCCTTCTTATAGTGTGGGGCCCAAAACTGGACATAGTACTCCAGAGGAGGCCTCACCAATGTTGAATAGAGGGGAATGATCACGTCCCTCGATCTGCTGACAATGCCCCTACTTATACAGCCCAAAATGCCATTAGCCTTTTTGGCAACAAGGGCACACTGTCGACTCATATCCAGCTTCTCGTCCACTGTAACCCCTAGGTCCTTTTCTGCAGAACTGCTGCCTAGCCATTCGGTCCCTAGTCTGTAGGGGTGCATGGGATTCTTCCGTCCTAAGTGCAGGACTCTGATGAGGTTCAACACAGACAAGTGCAGATTTCTTTTGGCCCAATCCTCAAATTTGTCGAGGTCCCTCTGTATGCTATCCCTACCCTCCAGTGTATCTACCACTCCTCCCAGTTTAGTGTCATTTGCAAACTTGCTGAGGGTGCAGTCCACACCATCCTCCAGATCATTAATGAAGATATTGAACAAAACTGGCCCCAGGACCGACCCTTGGGGCACTCCGCTTGATACTGGATGCCAACTAGACATGGAGCCATTGATCGCTACCTGTTGAGCCCAACCATCTAGCCATCTTTCTATCCACCTTATAGTCCATTCATCCAGCCTATACTTCTTTAACTTGCCGGCAAGAATACTGTGGGAGACTGTATCAGAAGCTTTGCTAAAGTCAAGGAATAACACACCCACTGCTTTCCCCTCATCCACAGAGCCAGTTATCTCATCATAGGGCAATTAGGTTAGTCAGGCATGACTTGCCCTTGGTGAATCCATGCTGACTGTTCCTGATCACTTTCCTCTCCTCTAAGTGCTTCAGAATAGATTCCTTGAGGGCCTGCTCCATGATTTTTCTAGGGACTGAGGTGAGGCTGACTGGCCTGTAGTTCCCCAGATCCTCCTCCTTCCCTTTTTTAAAAATGGGCACTACATTAGTCTTTTTCCAGTCATCCGGGACCTCCCTGGATCGCCATGAGTTTTCAAAGATAATGGCCAATGGCTCTGCAATCACATCCACCAACTCCTTTAGCACCCTTAGGTGCAGCGCATCTGGCCTCATGGACTTGTGCTCATCCAGCTTTACTAAATAGTCCTGAACCACTTCTTTCTCCACAGAGGGCTGGTCACCTCCGCCCCATGCTGTGCTGCCCAGTGCAGTAGTCCGGGAGCTGACCTTGTTAGTGAAGACAGAGGCAAAAAAAAGCATTGAGTACATTAGCTTTTTCCACATCCTCTGTCACTAGGTTGCCAACCTCATTTCAGTAATGGGCCCACACTTTCCTCGACTTTCTTCTTGTTGCTAACATACCTGAAGAAACCCTTCTTGTTACTCTTAACATCCCTTGCTAGCTGCAACTCCAAGTGTGATTTGACCTTCCTGATTTCACTCCTGCATGCTTGAGCAATATTTTCATACTCCTTCCTGGTCATTTGTCCAATCTTCCACTTCTTGTAAGCTTCTTTTTTGTGTTTAAGAACAGCAAGGATTTCACTGTTAAGCCAAACTGGTCTCCTGCCATATTTACTATTCTTTCTACACATTGGGATGGTTTGTTCCTGCAACCTCAATAAGGATTCTTTAAAATACAGCCAGCTCTCCTGGGCTCCTTTCCCCCGCATGTTATTCTCCCAGGGGATCCTGCCCATCAGTTCCCTGAGGGAGTCAAAGTCTGCTTTTCTGAAGTCCAGGGTCCATATTCCGCTGCTCTCCTTTCTTCCTTGTGTCAGGATCCTGAACTCAACCATCTCATGGTCACTGCCTCCCAGGTTCTCATCCACTTTTGCTTCCCCTACTAATTCTTCCCAGTTTATAAGCAGCAGGTCAAGAAGAGCTCTACCCCTAGTTGATTCCTCCAGCACTTGCGCCAGGAAATTGTCCCGTACACTTTCCACTTGCACTGTATTAGCATAGATTACAGAAACATTGATGATTAGCCTTGAAGGACTCAATTAAATATTCTAACAATGTGAAAGGCATGGAAAATAAATATGAAAGTGTGATAGGCTGCCTGTAATAGTGCCATCATGGGAAGGATTCTTTACTTGAAATGTGCATGTGTGGGGAACAGCACAGGAGTAAAGAAAGAAGGCAGGAGGGGAGGGTAAGGCTTGTTGTGCTCTGTGCAAGCTCTGTAGAAATCACAAGCCTTAAGACACAGATCTTCTTTGAGAAGAACCAATGTTTAGCGGATATTACTGTAAATCTACAGCATCTATTCCATCATCTTCAGAGCTAAATTCTCATTTTGGAAGAAGCTCATAAGTACTGCCAGTCATGAACATTCAAAGATGAGGAGTCAGGTCCAAAAATAATTTAAAAATGGGATTTGGCACTGGCTGATCACAAATCAGAGGAGTAGTTTTTAATCAGTGAGTTGAACACATTCCATAACTAACTCCTTTGCACATCTCTGTCCCATGAATATTTTTGAGAGTTCAAAAATTTTCCCTCATCCCAAAATGGGGATGAAAAGTCAAAATCTCATTAATATCCATGAACCCACCCACCCCCCCCACCCCAAAATTGGGAGGAGGTCTAATTTGCCTTAAATTTCTAAACAAGAAGTCATTTTTAGCCAGAAAACTGGAAAACTTTATTTTGAAAAACATCAAAACAAAAGCTTTCTGGAATTCTGAAACTTGACATTTTTTCAAGTTGGGAAATTCATTGAACCTGAGACTGCTCCACTACAGATTTGGTTTTGACAAATTGGCATTTTTTTCCAACAAAAGAACAATTGGTCAAAAGATTCCTGACCAGCTCTAGTGATGAGCAGAAATGAGCTCCAAGTACTCCTTATCCTCCTACCCAAAATTGCTCTCTTGATAAAAGACTAAAGACCAGATCCGCAGCGGATATAAACCAAGTTGAAGTTAGTGGACCTATGGCTATATGTAACCAACCAAGGATCTGGCCCTTACAGCAGAGATAATGGACTTGATTTCCACTCCATTGTACGATTTTTTAGATGATGTGACTCCACTGAAGTCAATAGAGTTGCAACAACATAAACCTGGTGTAACAGAATGGAGAATCAGGTCCTATGTATTTTGCTAGGCTTATTTAGCTATAAAGGGCCTGGATAAAAATGGCCTCATGGGAACAGTACTGTTGACACAGACCATAAAAATGCCAGCGAATGATACGTTTTCACTGTTTTGAGGTATAAACGATAATGAAATAGAACCTTGGATCATTTTCTGTTGGGAAAGGGAAAATTCGATTAGCATAAGCTTTGAAAAGAGCTGTTGAAAAAGAACTGAAGATCTGATACTTGACTCAAAAAGGCTGGGATGTCTAAGGCAAAAAGAGGTGTAAAGATCAATGGAGAGACAACTTCAAGGTCGGGGTCTAGCCACAGAGTCCAAACATCGTGGCCCAATCTCAGAAAACCATACTGTTGCCAGCACGGTTTTATCCTTATCTTTTGGTTCAATGCCAGCATGCAGGAGCCCATTCCAGGAAGGTCTGTTGCAAAATACACATGTACGTATACAAAATATTCTGTTGTTGAGAATATGACCTGCCAAGGCCAACTTTGGTGTAGCCAGTGGGAACTAATACAATTTTGTCACAAGGATCCCGGAAGTCATGACTACAGCCTGCAGCAGCTGGGAACTACAGGGTGCCGCTGCCTCCCACAGTGTCATGGAGCTTTGGGGTACCCCCACACCTGAGGCAGGAAACCAGGTGAAGCCCCATGGCTCTGAGCTGCAGGTGGATTGGCACCCTGGATTCCAAACCAACCCCACAGCTGCCCAATGGCTTCCCATTTTGTCATGGATATATTTTTAGTAAAATTCAGGGACAGGTCCTGGGCTTCCGTAAATTTCTCTTTATTGCCCAGGACCTGTCCCTGAATTTTACTAAAATATCAGTGATAAAATCTTAGTCAATTATACATTAAAATCTCCACTATGTTTTAAAGCACCATTGAGTGTAAAAAGGGTGGAAATCTACTCAAATGGCCAAAATTCCTTTGGAGGAAGAGGAGCTGAGCTTAAGGGGGAATCATTCCTCTCCCTCTTGCCCCATTCATTTGGGGCTGAATGGATGCAGAAGAACACAGAGGCTAAATGGGGAACCATATGATTGGAGGAGAGTCACTTTGCATAGCACCATCAAGGAGATACCGATGCAAGTCAGTATCCTCCTTGTCAGCATTAATTGCTTTGGGTTATTGCTCTGCATCTTCTTCCTGGGCACACTGGGAGCAGGAAGATGGGCTGGGCAGCAGATGGAGACCATACTGCCAGCAAGAATATTACCATGGAGTGAGGTGAGAGATTAGCCATCTGCATGAATCTCCAAGCACTCTGCAGAAGGCTTGAGCTCCATTAAAAATTTACCTGCAGACCTCAGGATATACACAGAGTTGGCGAGTCAAGCTCGGTGGGAAGGCAAACATCACAGCTCTAGCTGCTATGTGCCTCAGACAGTTGAAGTTGTCTTAGGATTTTTCCATAGTAAGCCATGACCTGGTCCTAAGTGAACACTAGCCAACAACTCACCAGGCAAGAGCAGAGCAGATCAGTTCAAAGCATGGCTTTGCACTGGCATGTGGTAGAGCAGAAGTTCAGAACAAATTCCTCCTATGCAAGATTATTATGGAAAAAAGGGGGACCATCTTTCGTTTAGAGGCTACTGCCACAGCAGTCAGGCAGTGAAAGGTCTCTTATCTAGCCATACTTCCTGGCAACAACAGTCAAGGCTTTCTGCCAGTATGACAGATAAGGGAATTGCCTGGAACAGAAAAATATTAACAGCAAAAGATTTAGTAGTGATATGAAAGGATTTTGAACTGTTCTATTTTGTTTAAGAGAAACACTGAGGATATTGCTTTGCCATCAACTGAAAATAGGGGAAGAACTAAAATAAAATTAATAAATTGCTAAGAAATGGGGTGGCAACAGTAGACCTTAACATTAAGGCACATAAGTTCATAAGCATAAAGAAATAAGGAAATTTGATTATAATTTAAAAGTTTGGTAATTTAAGTGTGTACACACAATGTGGGCACACAGCCAAGGACAGTGAGATAGCAGTTTTAAGCAGTTTGGCCTATGGCTAGGGTATTGGTAGGCAGATATGGACAGAGGCCAGGTACAGGTCACTCCAAAACTGAAGGAAGGGGTCAGTCAGGCATGTTCAGTCCAAAACTAGGCGAGGGTCTCCATACCATACTAGTAAACATCCCCTAATACTAAGACTTGTTGTGCAACAGCTTTAATGGACAGCCAGATTTAGCAGTTGTGATGGGTCTATAAGTATGGACCAGAGAGGCTGGAAAAATGGTTGGAGGATAGATATGCTAATGATAGGATTGGGAAACAAGCCAATCAGAACAGGCCAAAAACTGTATAAAAGACAGTCAGTCAAATTAGGAGCAGGAGAAGTCAGAAGAAGGAAGCAGAAGCACTGTTGGGACAGAACAGAAGGATTCTTAAGGCTAGTCTACACTACTGTGCTACATCTACGCAGCTGCACCAATGCGGCTGCGCCGCTGTAGCGCGTCTGGTGAAGATGCACAATTACTCCACCTCAACAAGTGGTGGAAGCTATGTTGGAAGGAAAGTGTCTCCTGCCAATATAGCGCAGTGCTGATGTAAGTTGCTCTAAGTTGATGTAGCGAATTTCGTTCAAGGGGGTGGCTTTTTCACACCCCTGAGCGAGGTAACTTGCATCAACTTAAGCAGTAATGTAGACAAGCCCTTACACAGAGCCAAAAAAAAAGGCGAATACAGAGAGTAAGCATGCTAGTTATAGTATAGAATATAGGATAGAAATAGAGTTAATAAATGTGTATGCCTGGATCAATAAAGATGAGTGTCTGTGGTGTGTATCTACAAAGTTTAGAGTTTATTAAGATTGCTGTCAGTGTCCTGTACATGATGGATCACCATGTGCAGAACCTAACCACTTGAGCCATTTATCTGTATGACATTACAGTATTGGGTACTTTAGCTTGTATACCTGTGCTAAGGGATTTATGTTTAGTTTTTTAATTGAGGTTTAGATTAATTGTGTTAGGAAAGACTGGGTACACTAAATAAAGAGAACACTTGCTTTTGGAAAAGTGCTGCCTGGGTGTCAATCCTTTGAGCAGAAGGCTGGATCTGTGTCCTCCCAGGGGTGACCAGATCTAATCTGTTCTGGAGGAATTTCCTGAAGGGCATAGGGAAATCCTGAGTAAACTCTGGCAATTCTACTAGGGCCAGCCCCCTCCTTTCACCTTACAGGAACAGCTTACTGGGTCAACATCTCGGGGATCCCCGAGTCTGTTCTTGGGTTAACAGTAGGGGGTGTGTGTGTGTGTGTGTGTGTGTGTGTGTGTGTGTGTGTGTGTGCGCGCGCACGCGCGCATGCACACAGACGGGGGCAGATGGCAGCAGAATCCCTACAGCCAGTCCTGAGGATGCTTTTCATGACCTGAAATCAAAGGAGCTGATGAAGTAAAGCAAGATTAATAAGGGAAGGGGATCCTCAGGGCTTCCATTAGACACAGAGGAAGCCCTGGGAGAAGGAGGGAAACCTCTGTCCTTTTACTATAAAGGTGTATGGTAGATTGGGAGTTTCCCCTCAACCCAAAATTCAGGGCACTTCTTCACTAAACTGTCTCTGTGAATCAAGATGAACAGTGCAAGTGCCCAGTCATGTATCAAAGATGCACATTTCATTTGCATGCATGACCTTGTTCACCAAGGCTTAATATTATTTTCTTATGCATACACGTGATGCATCCAGCTCATCAGCCTGAGGGGACAGAGTAGTGGTCTAACCATCAATTGTATAATGCAATAGCCAGAGTCCCTTGAGCCAGAAACTCAAATCCCAGCAGTACCAATTCAGCTCTTCAGCCTTCTGAGTTAAATTGAGAACGGTTATATTTGTACCATGCAGAGATGGAAATAGACACAAGGGGAGCTGATTTAAACAGCTGTCTCTGTGCTGCCTTTATTGCTCTTGCAGCCAAATAGAAACCAAAATGAAAGTGGGAATTTGCACTGAGGAGGGCGAATACAGATATTTAAAGGGACAGGACATCACAGGAACCATCCTGTTTAGAAGAGCCTCTTCTGGGTGAAAGGAGAAAGGATAGTCTGGTGATTAGGGGACTAGCTGGGACTTGGGAGTTTAAGTTCTCTGCTTGTCCAGAGTTTCTGGTGTGACCTTAGACAAGCCATTAGTCTCTCCTTCCTCATCTGTGAAATGGGGATAACAGCCCTTTCCTGCCTCACCGGGTTATGACACTAAATTAATTAAAGCTGTGAGGTGCTCAGATACAACAGCAGTGGGGAGGAGGGAGTTCATGTAAGGACCTCAGATCTAAAATACAGAGCTGGTTGGAACACTCCACAAACTGAATTTTTTTTCAAATTATGCTGTTTCATTTGTTGAAATGGATTTTGGGTCCATGCAAGAGTTGCAAAACAGATGCTCACGTGGTGGCTCGGGCACTAGCCTGGTACATGATGAAATGCAGATTCAAGTCCCTGCTCTGTCTGAATCAGTGATCTGGGATGAAAAAAAAACAAAAACAACCCTCTACTCTGAACCAGACAGAGGAGGGACTTCAATTTGGGTTTCCCAAGGCCCAGTGCCCTAGCCACACATGCCCACTCTGGCATTTTGACACTTCTCCCGAATTGAAAACCTCAGGTTTCAATTCAAAAACAGGCATTGACAATTTCATGTTGGTGAAAACGTTTGAATGGTTTTGCTTGCATTCCAATTTGGAATGAAAACAAGTCTCAAGACTTCAGAAGTTGCCACCAAACAGCGCTGTTGTCCCCTGGTTAGCACCACTCCTTGGCTAAGATTTCCCTTCACTGTCATATAACATACGTACTACACTGGTTTGCTGTCGCCTCCCAGAGGAGGCTAAACGTATATAGTTTGTGAAGCACTGCAGTTGGCATATAGGCAAAAACATTAGCCATATCAAAGTGTTCCTGAGTTGGTACTCACAGAATAATCATCTACTTGGATCAGCACATCCATCTTTTTAACTCAGGCTGATGACTAGGATCTGAGTAGAGGGTAGGTAGAGTTATTGAGGTATTGTTCCAATCTCTGATCCTGGTGGCACAGTCCCCTGTGTATATTCTGTTTTGGTTTATAATTGTGGTGTTTAATTATTGGTAAAGTAACCATATGCCCTAGTTGTATCAGGACAACAAATCCTGCACAGGAATCAGACATTTGAATGCACTGGTCAATCTTAATGAAGGCCAAAGAGAAACTAAGTCATTTTCATATTCTTTGTTTGCTGAAAACTCTGATCCTTCTATCATTTTAGAAATTCTCGTTTTAATGAAAACTGGTAGCAGATTGTACTCAAGACAAACTGATTAATAAAAAGCTGTTTAATTAGTTTTTCAGTCTCCTCTGGGACTGCAAGATAGCAACATGCAGCATGTGCTTAAGTGAATAAATACAGTTCAACATACTTGGCTCTTTCATCCAGAGGATGAACGATCATCAGCTTTGTGGAACCATCGTACTGTGACATTGTGCAGTCTATATGGTTTTATAAAAACATAAGAAGAAGTGAATATAATGTAACTGGAATATGCTTCATGCAAAAGGTCTCTTGTAAGTTATCATTACAAAGCTTATAATCTACTGAGTGTGATCATCCTATTTGTATAAATACCACTCCTGAATCTAAAACTATAAATAAGTACCACTCTTGAATCTAAAACTAGAAATATGAAATATAACTCTGAGGGCCTATTGTAATTATGTAAAGTGTGGGCCATTAATAGTGGTTTGGAATCTTGATGACTCCCATTAACCAGGACCATTGTCTGCAGATGGCTGTGTTTACCGGTTAGTCTTCCTGTATGTGTGTGTGCTGGCAAGTGGGTAATGAAGTCTTGAAGTGACATGTGATCACGTCACCTGACCTGGAATCCATCTTTAACCTGGTGCTTTTCCAGTGGGCGGGGGTGGAAACCCAGAGGGACAAAGGGTTCCCGCCTTATGCAAAAGATATATAAAGGGGTGGAAAAGAACAGAGGGGGAAAGGAGCCATCATGAAGAATCCCCTAGCTATCACCTGAGCTGGAACAAGAGCTGTACCAGGGGAAAGAATTGTGCCCAGGCCTGGAAGGTGTCCAGTCTGAGGAAAAAAAATTATTGAAACATCTCTGAGGGTGAGATTATCTGTGTTCAGTTTGATTAGACAGATTTGTGCATTTTATTTTATTTTGCTTGGTGACTTACTTTGTTCTGTCTGTTACTACTTGGAACCACTTTAATCCTACTATCTGTATTTAATAAAACTTTCTACTTAGTAATTAATTCAGAGTATGTATTAATACCTGGGGGAGCAAACAGCTGTGCATATCTCTCTATCAGTGTTATAGAGGGCGAACAATTTATGAGTTTACCCTGCATAAGCTTTATGCAGGGTAAAACGGATTTATCTGGGTTTAGACCCCATTGGGAGTTGGGCATCTGAGTGCTAGAGACAAGCACACTTCTGTGAGCTGTTTTCAGGTAAACTTGCAGCTTTGGGGCAAGTTATTCAGACCCTGGATCTGTGTTGGAGCAGACAGGAGTGTCTGGCTCAGCAAGACCGGGTGCTGGAGTCCTGAGCTGGCAGGGAAAACAGAAGCAGGGGTAGTCTTGGTACGTCAGGTGGCAGCTCCCAAGGGGGTTTCTGTGATCCAGCCCGTCACACATACCACAATTTATTATTGTGTTTTATTATTAGTTACTGTATTGCTTGCCATAGGATAACAACCCACAGTATCGAGTGCCAAATCACTGCTTTCCCTTTCCTTACCTAATTGACAAATATATACCACTTTTAGTCTTTCTAATCTGACAGTTTGTATCGGAGAGAGGCTTTTTAGTACTCAACTCATCCTTGTTAATGATTCACTAGCACACTTCCACAGGTGACAGAACAAGCCACAGACTGAGAAGTTATTCTCTGGTGCAACAAAATAGTTATTTTATCATGTAAGCCAAAAATAAAGCAGGTCCCGCTAATATGCTAACTAGCTCTAGCAATCTTCTCACTATATGCTCCTAGTTTTACACAGAACCCAAAGATTTCACATTCTAGATGTACAAAGAATTAAGTCACCCAATCAAAAGCTCCCCCAAAGGGGGAGGCTTTTCCTTTGCAATGTGATTGTGTACAACAGTTTGTTCAATAGGGTGGAGCTGATTAGTAAAACATGGATTATGAATTACTGCAATGAAGAAATGAAATGAAATGTAAATCGCGATATCCCAAGTAAGTGACTGTTCAAGGGATTGACAGATTTATTAATGACGCTTTGTGAAATTCAATACAAGGTTTTTTTTTAAATATGTTTAATAATCCAATTTATGCAGCATTTTTATTTTTTGCATTTTACTCAGCTAGTTCTGTTTCACTTTAGTTTCTAGTTCTCATGCACTGGCAAAAAGCTGCCATGTTTGGGTTGCAGAAATCAAGTCTTTTATTGAAGCTTCAAGCAAATGCAAGGAAAGCATTTACCAAAACCTCCCATTATAAGATCCTGTTGTCACTTGCTTATAACTTTACCAAACTGTTTCACATGGAAAGTTTCAACCCAAGAGTTGCCTCAGGCAGAATTTTACTGGACCATTTCAAACAGAAATGATTTATCTGTTTCCAAGAATGAGGCTATAGAAAAATATGTTTTGCACATGTTGAAAATGTCACCAGAATTTTTGTTGTTGTTGAGAACTTCTAGATTCATAGGTTCCGAGGCCAAAAGGGACCATTCTGATCATCTAGTCTAACACAGGCCATAGAACTTCCCCAAAATAATACCTAGAGCATAGCTTTTAGAAAAAACATCCAATCTTGCATTTAAATTGTCCGTAATGAAGAATCTAATTCCCTGTGCTTTGGAGCACTGATGGGAAATTTGTCAGCGGATGGTGTTTGTTTCAGGGATGTGTCTTTTGCCATCCTCATGAAAAACTGCCCAAACTTAGTGGGGGGTAAGGGGAAATCAGTTTGCACATGGTCCGTAGAAACTTGCTAGAGCTTCACAGCTAAATTTCTTTAAGATTCCATCTGCACTGAGCATGCTCCAGCCCTGGCTGAGCAGGATTTTCCCTGCAACTGCAGCCCTGTGGGTTGCTGTGAGCCAGGCAGAGGTGAAAGTAAGCCGGTACGCCCCGGTACGGCAGCCCGACTTCCCCAGGGGGCAGGCCCTTTAAATGGTCACCAGAGTCCCACTGCTGGAGCCCTGGAGTAGGGCTGCAGGGCTCTGGGGGCTATTTAAAGGGCCCAGGGCTCCCCTGCTTCTACCGCCCCAGCCCTTTAAATAGCCGCTGGAGCCCAGGGGTAGCGGGGGGCTCCAGGGGCTATTTAAAGGGCCCGGGGCTCCAGCTGCCTCTGCCGCCCTGGTCCTTTAAATAGCCACGGGAGTCCCACAGCTTCCCAAAGGCTACAGCGGCTATTTACAGGGCCGGGGCTGTAGAAGCAGGGGAGCCCCGGGCCCTTTAAATAGCCCCCGGAGCCCAGAGGTAGCAGGGGGCTCCAGCAGCTATATAAAGGGCCCGGGGCTCCAGCTGTCCCTGCCAACCCGGCCCTTTAAATAGCCGCGGGAGCCCCACAGCTTCCCCATGGCTCCCGCGGCTATTTACAGGGCCAGGGCGGTAGAAGTAGGGGAGCCGTGGGCCCTTTAAATAGCCCCCGGAACCCCGGGCTGCTGCTGCTACCCCGGGAGGAGGGGGCACTTACCTTACAGGGTGGGCTGGGGCTGGCTCTGATTCCCTCAGCCACACCCTTCCACCCTAGGCCCCGCCCCTTCCCGGGGCCAGAGCTGACCCCAGCGTACTGGTAAGTCACTGGACTTACTTTCACCCCTGGGGCCAGGCCTGCATGAGGCACTGAAATTGAAAGTAGGGAGCTCATTTCCTGCATGTTCTCAATGACCGTCCAGACAGCGTAGGGGAGGGAAGCTGCCTGATTTGAGTGCAGAGGTGACAAAGGCTGAACCTGGCAAAGGAGTAGATTCAGAGAAAGAGGAAACAGAAACTGGGACTGGAGGTTGGCACGCAAAGGGAGAAAGCGGCTGGAGCTGTGTAGCATGGGACTGGCAACTGAAGCAGAGACCTGGACAAGTCAATTGGAAGCTGGGGAGGGAGACTGAGATGAGAAGCCTGAGGAGTGGAGTCTGGGACTAGCTAGGTGAAAAGAATGGGATTAGGGCAAGGAGCCGGAGCTGGGGAAGAGACAAGACTGGGACAGATTAGAGGGGACAGAGCAGAAGGGGTCAAAGCTTGGGGGAAAATGAGCAGAAGAATCCCAACCCTGGCAACCTCAATTTTGACCTTTCCTAACTTTTGAACACTTGTTTTTTTCAATCTTAATACGTTATTTAAATGTAGTTAGTATTCTTAGATACAAGTTTGGGGACCGAACTGCAGTGCTTGTTGGTGTCCCATTAATAATCCCTGGTTTTTCTTGTAGAAAGAGAAACTGCAGCATTATTTAGGGCAAATGTTTTCAGAGTCAAATATGTCAAGTTCACATTTGCAACATTCTGAGCTTGGAGTCTTCTGCCCTTTACATTATTAACTGATATTAAATCCATCTATTTTCAGTAATTACATTACACATCAATTCTAGAAGATGTGCTTACAATTACTTCCATCAATTCCAGGCCGATATTGAGCTATTCCAAGCTAGATGGGACCATTCACAGTCACACCATTTATTTCACAAACAGAGCTGCTTTGTCTGTTTATCTACAAGCAGACTCTAGCATAATGATTTGTTCTCTGTTTGAACTTATGAGTGAATGTTTTCTATAAACATATTGCAGCCTACTGCTTGCTGATGAATGACTAACCTTAGACAGTTGCTTTGAGTATTTGCAGTTGACAATTTATACTGTTTCAGAGTAGCAGCCGTGTTAGTCTGTATCCGCAAAAAGAAGAACAGGAGTACTTGTGGCACCTTAAAGACTAACAAATTTATACTGTGTGTTTAGTGACCTAAGGCACATGGTTTCATTTTGTTCACCGATTGGGTGACTCAGATCCACAAAGAGTTTGCGGATTAGCCACATGAACACTTTTGAAGTGAATATGTATCCTCATGGGAGAATAAGTATAATTGTAAAAGGCACTGGTAAGACTGTGTACAATCCTGGTCACTCATGTTCAAGAAAGATGAATTCAAACTGGAACAGGTGCAGAGAAAAGCTACCAAAATGATCAAGGGAACAGAGAGCCTGTCTTTCAAGAGGAGACAAAGATTTTGGCTTGGTTAGCCTAGCAAAACAAAAATTGAGAGGTGATATGATTGTTTCCTGTAACTATTATATGGGTAAACACCAGGGATGGTGAAGAGTTTTTTAAACTAAAGGACGATATTGGCACAAGAACAAATGGGTATAAACTGGCCATGAACAAATTCAAGTGGGAAATTAGAAGAAGGTTTCTAACCATCAAAGGGGTGAGGTTCTGGAACAGGTTTCCAACAGGTGTTTGTGGGGTGGGGGCAAACAACTTAATTAGCTTCAAGAGAGCTGAACAAATTTAGGAGTGGGATTGTCTGATGGGGTTGCTTGGGGTGGGGGCTGGGCTTGATCTCTGAGGGATCCTACTGGTGTATTATGTTCCTAAAATCTCATGCTTCAAAAGCATCAACCAGTCAACTGCAGGGGGCAGGAAATTCCCCCTTCCCTGCCCCCCACCAGGATCAAAGAGAGGCAGTTTCTCAGGTTCTGCTAGCTAGCATGGGCTACCTACCAGTAATGTTTATCCCATTGCATCTTCAAACATGTCTTAGAAGAAACTGATGTTGTTCCATATGGGGTTTTGCCACAATGTCCTTTCACTATTCATCTCTGATTTAGAGCATCTGGTTTTCTGGCCTTCTCTGAGCAGAAGAGAAAACACTTCATGACAAGTGATGTCTAGATGTCCCATTAACATCAGCTCTAAGCCTTATTAAAAACCCCAAACATTGCTGTTTTGGACAGTTCTAGAAGTCATACAACAATATCCCTATTGTGATAAGATATGGACCATTACCACAGAATACCATATTACCAAAAGTAACACAGATTCCAATCTAATCCAGTTCACTAGGGAATGAATATTATTCCCATCTTTGGTGATCTGTGTGAAATGAGGTGATTACTACTTACTGTGTGTAGAGAACTCAGATGAATACTCTCTGCCCCAAGGATCATATAACCTGGATTAGAAACTACAGATAAAACACACCACAAGGTCAGATGACCAAGCAATTCTCAGGCCAGGTTTATATGTCAATCACTGTGGTGGCTTTTGTGGTCTCAGCAGCGAAGTCAAGTACTGAATAGGTGCAGAAGACACCACTAGAGATTGTCCTTCTGGGTAGGATTGATACACATTGGCAGAGCACCATAGGGAAGCTTTTAGGGCCAGTTCAAGTGCATCTGGAATCCTGGAGACCTACTCAGTTAAAGGCCCTTCTCACAGTTAATCAGTCATTTAGAACAGGTCTATACAGCAATCAGAGGTGTGATTCAAGTTTATGTAGAGGACTCAAAATAGTTTTGATCTAGCTTGAGCAATGATAGTAGTGTAGCTGCAACACCACCATGGACTAACCTCCTGACTACAAGTCTACACAGGACCCTCAACACCTGTGCTGCCACAGACACATTGCTATTGTTACCCCAAGTAGCTTTGACCTAGGGTGACTAGATGTCCCATTTTTAAGGGGACAGTCCTGTTTTTTGGGACTCTTATTGGCACCTATTACCCCCCACCCTCTGTCCCATTTTTTCCACAGTTGCTATCTGGTAACCCTACTTTGATCTAGCTAGATCAAAGCTAGCTCAGGGTATGACTATATGAGCTGCAATCATACCTCTGATACCCTTCTTTATCCCCCAAACCATGCTTACAATTAAGATAGAGGGGTGCAAAGGCTCAGACAGGCAGCAGCATCCAGGCAGTGGCCAAAGAGAATTGAACAGACAATCAGGGGCAACAGTACCATCCAGGTTACAGTATCTGGGTCCTGGAAGCCTGCTAGAGGAAAGCTAGAAAGGAGAGGACTAGGGTGACCAGATGTCCCAATTTGATAGGGACAGTCCCGATATTTGGGGCTTTGTCTTATATAGGCTCCTATTACCCCCCACCCCCTATCCCGATTTTTCACACTTGCTGTCTGGTCACCCTAGAGAGGACTAAGGTTGCCACTTGTCCAGGATCATCCTTTTTTGAGGTAGCTGTTACAGGAGAACTGTAAGTGTGCTTGTGGCACAGAAGCTCCTTAGCAAAGGATCCCATATTCTTTGCAAACAATTCACCTCAGACCTGACTAACTCATTACACTAAAAAGAACAGGAGTACTTGTGGCACCTTAGAGACTAATACATTTATTAGAGCATAAGCTTTCATGGACTACAGCCCACTTCTTTGGATGCATATAGAAAGAAGAAGTGGGCTGTAGTCCACGAAAGCTTATGCTCTAATAAATTTGTTAGTCTCTAAGGTGCCACAAGTACTCCTGTTCTTTTTGCGGATACAGACTAACACGGCTGCTACTCTGAAACCTGTCATTACACTAAACATCTTAGAATATTTATCCACAAAGAACAACATGTCAGGTAGCTACAGAAAACTTGCAACTTGTCAAGATTCATAATCTTTATGAGATGTGTATATGGGTAATATTTACAGAATAGTGTATTTATATTGAAAGTACACTTTATGGACTTAGTGTAAAAGTTAGTCACCAGGGATTAATGTTTCTCAGCAATGGCCCATGCGGGCAGGGGGGAAATTACCACCCTGCTGGGTTTAGCCAGTGATACAATGAAAGGATCAATTGTATAGCCTTTCACAATACTAAGACTTCCAATGGGAAACCATCAGAGACAACTGCAAACAATCAAAGCTACTTGAAGATTAAAAAGGAACATTACAGCAAGATGGGGCTAGCTTTGTCTGTGACTAGAAACAAAAGGCTGTTTTCAGTATAACAAAGAGGAGGGAGACACACTCTGCATCCATTCATTAAGGAAACCCTTTGTGGAGCTGGAGTGTTTTGATGAACATTTGGATCCTGGTTCTTGGGAAGCCAGTCAGCTCTGCAACAGATTGAGCTTTGAGGGAGGAAACTTATATTAACTAGGAAAGGTAACTATTGATAAATGTAGACCCAGGTTCACATTTTGTTTTGTATTGTATTGTATTTGTATTGTAACCATGTGTGTCCATCACTTTTTCTCATTACTAGTTAAATCTACTGGATTTATTAGAAGTACTCACAAGTGCTGTGTGATCTGCAAGAATGGAGGTGTCACAGGGCACACCACTCATCTGGGGCTTCCTCTTGCTCACTCTGGGGATTTGCTCTTGAGGCTAACACTCATTCCTGTGGTTGCACATTGTTACACCATCTTGTTCTCTCTCAGGTCTTCAGCTTCTAGTAACCCCAGCATCCTTTTCATGACTCAGCTCTCTGGATAACTCACTCAGTGTTTTCCCCCTTCTGGGGTATATCTAAGTCTTTCCTTCAGTAGCGGTAGGTAATCTTCCCATTCACTGCCTCAGTGGCTGGTAAGGGAACCCAGGCCTGCCCTCTGCGCTAGACTCCAGTCCAGGGACCCTACACCCAGCAGTTCTGGGCTTTCCTCTCCCACCCCTTACTGTTCCTTCCCTGGACTGCTGCCTATAACTACTGGTTCCCCTCCTTACTCTGGGTGTACTAGCTCCAAACCGTCCTCCCCAGAGGTGATGGCAACTTTCATGCCCCTGCAGTCTACAAACAGTCCTACCTTTTCCCGGCAACAGCAGCCCCTGGGTGTTGCCAGCTTCCCAGTTTTATGGGCCCTGTTTACTCCTGGACAGCTGAAACTGCTTGCAATTAATTCCCTGCTCCCTGGCTCTTCCTCCAGGTGCAGCATGTGGAGTCAATAGAGTACTTGGCCACCATAACCCCTTCTAGTCCTGTGTGGAGATTTAAGGTAAAACTGGGGTATGCTGCACCTTTAGGGACAGAAGATCTGGAATTTCTGATTAGCTAGAGTAGCTAGTGTCAGGGGCTGAATATCATAGGATGAAAACTTCAAAGGGACTCTGGGATCAGGCTGCACCTATTGTTAATCTGCAAGGTGAAACCAGGGCTGGCATAGCCCAGAGGAGAGTGTTTGAGTGGCTGAAAGGCTGGTGGTGTTAGAGAGAAGACACCCAGCTGGCACAGGCAGGATTCTTTCATGCTGGAGGCAGGGGGTTGCACTGTGACTCACAGCCCTGGGTACTCTGAGACCCATCACAGTGTTCAATGCATACTGCCAGCTACCCAGATTGATGGGCTTGAGATCATCCCAGATGTCCTGTCCTTTTCTGCCTCAGAGGTGTCAATCTCAGAACCGGACACTCCCTTCCACCCACCAACACTGCCCTAGCTGTCCTGTCTCAGCAAGAATTATGAGGGAAGAGAAAAGAACAACATGACCTCGCTGGGCCAGGACAAAGTCAGGGATCTCCCCTGATCAACAAGCACAACTTGCTCACCCCCCTTCTTGTTTGGTTTGGAGGAGTGAGGAGCAGAGCTGGAAAGTTTCCCCTGACAGTCAGGCTTTAAAGTACTGAGGAAGCTGGGGGATGGATAGGGGTGAAGCACAGCTTCCCTTCTTCTGCTGAAAGCAGAGGGAGAACTCCTCTTCCTCATCCCTGGGTGGCATAGCAACCCTCTCCTGTCCCAGTTTACTTTAACCACACCTGATAGCTTCATGCCAGAGGACTAGGTTTAGTAAGTCAGGTGGAGAATACCTGCACTGCCACCTTCTCCCCCTAAAAGACACCCATGCTTCCACCCTTGAAGCCATGAATATACAACTCCCATTGGCCACCTCTACACTTCCCACAATAAATCAAATCAATTCCACCCCCCAGTAAGTCATTTCCATTTCCAATCAGTTCTACCCATTCAAGCCAATCCATGTTGTCTCCCCAGAAGAGATTCCAGCCTCCATCAGTTCTGGCCCCAAATCCAATCCATCATCCCCACCCCTACTACATCACACTCTTTTTGTAGGACAGAGTTGCTTTGTGGCTGCTGCTACCCTCTTCTGCATTCCATGGGCCCTCTATCTCCAAAACCCTCATTCTGAGCCAGGTCCCCCTCCTTATCATTCCCCCAACCTGTCTCAATGGTGGTTGCTACAGCTACTCAGTTCCTTCACTCTTCCTTCTCCTGCTGAGAAACAGCTGGTGATGCTTGAGCTGCCCAGCTCAGTCCCTCCCTCTATGCCTGTTAAAGGAGCAGCAGGGTGTGCCTACTTCCCTTTCCCCACAGCCTATGTCTGCCTTCTTGTGGGCCACTTCTCAACTGACTCACTTCACCACTGGCCTCACAGTCTGCTTGACTTGGGCCTGGGAGCTTGCCTTGCGCCCAGCAGTGCTGTTGTTGCTCTGTGAAGAAAGGGCTCCAGGCCTGGAAGGCCAGCACTAACTCCATTTCCTGAATTGTTAAAACATAGAAACATAAAATAAAAAATCAAAGCAGCAGCAGCTGCTGCCAACTAGCATTCAAATGTGGAGAGCTAATTGACTCACAGATGGCTAGAGCAGCAGCAAATGTTTGTGCTTGTGTATCAGCTGTGTCTGCCTCCCCCACTGGGCAGGAATCTGCCACCTCCTGTTCACACTGTCAGAAAGCCTCCATACTGAACTGCACAATGCTGACAGGATCTGGGCCCTATTTTGGTGCTGTTTGCATTCCTGCCAGGAGGTATTTGAACCAGGTTCATTGTGCTAGTGCTTATCCAGTGACAATATCTATTCCCATGCAGTTGATGGCATTCTGCACCCATGGTCTTGAATGCACATATTAGTATGCAGTATCTGTGAATGACCCAGAGGTGACAGGATAGCATAGTATTCACATGTTGAAACACCACAGGATAGGACAAGAGGATGTAAGTGAAACTAAAATAACAAAAGGTTTCAGAGTAGCAGCCGTGTTAGTCTGTATCCGCAAAAAGAAGAACAGGAGGACTTGTGGCACCTTAGAGACTAACAAATTTATTAGAGCATAAGCTTTCTAGGTGGGAACAAAGAAGAGGCAACACTCCCAGTCTCTAGGGAAAAGAGAAACACGGCAATGTTCCAACCACTTCAGTGGTGACCCTGACCTGCTCCAAATGGAGCTCTGCATAGGGCCTGTCTTGAAATATGGTAGATGAGATGTAAGGCTACAAAAAGTAGGGAGATGAAACATAAGAACGGCCATACTGGGTCAGAACAAACATCCATCTAGCCCAGTGTTCGGTCTTCTGACAGTGGCCAATGCCAGGTACCCCAGAGGGAATGAACAGAACAGGTAATTGGCAAGTGCTCCATCCCTTGTCACCCATTCCCAGCTTCTGGCAAATAGAGGCTAGGGACACCATCCATGTCCATCCTGGCTAATAGTCATTGATGGACCTGTCTTTCATAAATTTATCTAGTTCTTTTTTGAACCCTGTTATAGTCTTGGCCTTCACAACATCCTCTGGCAAGGAGTTCCACAGGTTGACTGTGCACTGTGTGAAGAAATACTTCCTTCGTTTTAAACCTGCTGCCTATTAGTTTCATTTAGTGACCCCTAGTTCTTGTGTTATGAGGAGTAAATACCACTTCCTTATTTACTTTCTCCACACCAGTCATGATTTTATACACCTTTATCATATCCCCCCTTAGTCATCTCTTTTCCAAGCTGAAAAGTCCCAGTCTTATTAATCTCTCCTCATATGGAAGCTGTTTTATACCCTTCATCATTTTTGTTACACTTCTGTGCCTTTTCCAATTCCAATATATCTTTTTGAGATGGGACTACCACATCTGCACACAGTATTCAAGATGTGGGTGTACCATGGATTTATATAGAGGCAATATGATATTTTCTGTCTTATTATCTATCCCTTTCCTAATGATTCCCAACATTCTGTTTGCTTTTTTTTCCCTGATGCTGCACATTGAGTGGATGTTTTCAGAGAACTATCTGCAATGATTCCAAGATCCCTTTCTTGAGTGGTAACAGCTAATTTAAACCCCCTCATTTTACATGTATCGTTGGGATTATGTTTTCCAATGTGCATTACTTTGCATTTATCAACATTGAATTTCATCTGCCATTTTGTTGCCCAGAAACCCAGTTTGGTGAGATCCCTTTGTAACTTTTCGTAATTTGCTTTGGACTTAACTATCTTGAGTAGTTTTGTATCTACTCATTACACAAATTTTGCCACCTCAAAAGGTGGAGATGCAGGGGGAATGGAGGTTTGGGGGAAAGAGGAACAGTGCGTGCATGCTGATGTAGGAGAATGAGAGCTAGCTACACAATTCTGTCAAGGATGGGGACGAGCTCAGACAGTAACAAAACTAAAGGATCTATTTCCCCCACCCCAACACATGTTTGAAATACCATTGATGTGAGTGGTAGGAATGCAGTTTTATCAAGGATATTTATGCAGAGCTTTGCGGTCACTGAATTCACTTGAAACTATTTTGTGTTACTATTACTAAATAGATAGCATGTCTGAGGGCAATATTTTAGTTACTTAGCTTACATTTTATATCAAAGGATATATATTGTTCCATGATCTCTGTTCCCAGCCAAATGATAGGGGAATATATTAGCAAATGCTTATTCAATGGTAATCACCTGAGATCCACATAATAATTCTTCAGTTTCTTGCAGCTTGCTGTTAAGTGATGTGCTCCTGGGTCTGTTCCCTTTTAAGGGTACATCTACACTGCAATGAAAAACACATGACACCGAGTCGCAGAGCCCAGGTCAATTGACTCAGGCTGGTAGGGCTTGGATTGTGGGACTAAAAATTGCAGTGAAGATGGTCAGATTTGGGCTGGAGCTCAGGGTCTGAGAGCTCCTCTTCTCCTCCCCCACCCCCATTGTGGTGTTTCAGATTCAGAGGCCAGGCTTCAGCCAGAGCCCCAATGTCCACACTGCAAATTTTTAGCCCTGCAGCCCAAGCCTTGCAAGCCCACGTCAGCTGACCTGGGCCAGCCACAGCAACAGGTCTTTTATTGCAGTGTAGATGTACCTTTGAGGGAAATGCTAGGGTGGAAGAATGCCCAGGAGAGGAAAGATGGTTCAGTGGTTAGGGCAGTAGGCTAAGACTGGGGAGACCTGGTTTCAACTCTCTGCGCTCAGGGCCAGCTCTAGCGTTTTTGCCGCCCCAAGCACAAAAAAAAAAAAAAAAAAGTCGTGATTGCAATTGCGATCGCCGGCAAGTCCTTCGCTCCAAGAGGGAGTGACGGCCCTGCTACCGAATTGCCGCCGAACGTGCCACCCCCTCTTCATTGGCCGCCCCAGGCACCTGCTTGCTAGGCTAGGGCATCCTGTGGTAGAATCTTTGTGGAATTCATGTAGCATCTCAGTTCCCCAGTTGTAAAACTGAGATAACAGCACTGCTGGGGTGTTGAGGGTACATCCATCAAGAACTGTGATGTGCTCTGATAACGTACTGGGGGCCATAGACAGTACAGACAGCAGCGTAATGCAAAGAAGAAGAAAAAAGGCAGAGCCATGTGCAGAGATGACAATAAAATGGCCAGGGTGACTGACATGAGAGTAAGCCAATGAGGTTGCTTCAATCGCAGCAGCTCTCTGTTGAAGCACTGGATAAAGCCTATTCCATTCAAGAGCATTTGGAACCAAAAGGGCCCGATCCTCAGCTGGTATCAATCAATCTAGCTGAACTGACTTCACTGGAGCTATCTCACTTACACAAGCGAGGCACAAGCCCAACACATTTGCTCTTAACCAGGGCTGAATGTCAGTCCACCTTTAAATCAACTGATCAGCAACACCCTTGGAAAGCAAGGTGATTTCAGTTCAGTCCTAGGCCCTCTGCCCACCAATTATTTTCCACCAGGTGCCTTCTCTGAGGTAGGCTCTTCTACAGCCTAAACTGCAGGTACTGGTGCTGCAAGCCCAATAGGTACCGAAAGTGCTATACATGCTATAGGGTCGAAGTTTCCCCTCACCCTGGTTTCACACAAGTGTGACTCCATTGCCTGTAACATGGGCGCCAGGTTTGTATAATTTTTGGTGGTGCCTAGAATGGGTCCAAGTCCCGCCCCCCGACACACACACCTCCCTTGTAAGCCGATACATATTTTTAAAAATAAAGTAAAAGACTCAGGGCTGGGGCAGAGGGTTGGGGTGCAGGGAGGTGAGCACTCTGGCTGGGGGTCAGGATCTGGGGTGGGGCTGGGGATGAGGAGTTTGGGGTGCAGGCAGGCTGCCTCAGGGCTGGGGCTGGAGGAGGACTCCCCCAAGCCCTCTCCCCGCTGGCATCAGCGAACTCTGGGGGAGGGGCCCCTCTATCCCCGCCAATCAGGCCTGGCAACGAGGGGTGGGGGGTAAAGGGAACAATTGCCTAGGGGCCCGGACGATTTAAAAGGTCCTGGGGCCCCAGCTGCTGCCACAGTAGCTCTGCCTGCTCTAGGGAAAAGCGTCTCTTGATTCAGATGCTTTTGATATGCCCCATGCAGGTTCTGGGGTGGCTGAGGCAGCGGAGTAACAAACACCACTGCCTCAGCTGCCCAGGAACCTGCATGAGGCATATCAAAACTGTCTTTGAATGAAGAGATGCTGCAGCTTTTCCCCAGAGAAGGTTCGGTCGGCGCAGCTGCGGCTGCCCTGGGGCTCCTCTGGACAGGTGTGGGACAGGGCTGCGGCTGGCACAGGGCTCCTCTGGTGGGGGGAGGAGCCTCGGGGCTTCTCTGGGCAGGGGGCCTTGTGGCCCCGGACAAGGGTAGGGACAAGGGCCCCATTGATTGATCTGCCCTGAGGTCCAGAATTGCTGTCGGTGGGCCTGCCGCTGGCAGCACACTCATCCTGCACCACACTGCATGTGCTCCTAGGGCCCCTCTCTGCCGGCCCCCCCACGGTGCTGTGCGCACTGCCCAGCGCCGGGGAGGGGAATAGTGGGAGGATGTGCCCCATCACCTAGTGGCCTGACTGGTGAAGGGTCAGGGCCTAGGGGGAGGGCTGCCATCATGTCACGTGTGCTTCCTCCCTCTGCAGACCACAGCAGCAGCAGCCAGCTCAACCCACTCCGGTCTCTTTTAGCCGGAGCAGTGGAGCAGCGCTGGTGGGCACAGCATGAAAGGAGCCAGCCAGCAGCTGGCAAGGGAGCACAGCGCAGGAAGCAGCAGCCAGCCACTGCCCAGAGACACTCTGGGGAGGTGCACGGGGGCAGCAGGCGGAGCCGGAGGAGAAGCCTGGCCCCAAACATTGGTGGAGCACGGGCACCACGGACCCATGTAATTCACCGCTTATGGCCTGTAATGAAGCTACACCAGATGTACACAGGTGCAAACAATTGAAGAATCAGGCCATAGCACTGATCTCAGCTGCAGAAGTGTTGTCACTTTGCCATTTTTTTATACATCGAGTGTTACCTGGCTGCTTCCCAGCCTTCCAGGGTAGTTAAAAAACTAGACACGTTTTTTGCTGCCTTGCCTGCGAAAGAAGAAAGGTGGGGTCTCTACACATTGAAATATATCACCCAATAGTGCTTGACAATGAAGGGCTCGTTGTCAGATCTATCCAACTCCAAACAAAACTGGCTGACCAGTCCACCATTTTTACCTCTCCCCACACCTAAGGCTTCACCGCCGGGTCTCCTCCATAAGACTAGAAGGCAGGTTATAAAGCCTTGCTGTGATGAATAAAAGAGAGTACGTGGCAGCAGTCACAGATTGTGTCTCATGATGAAAGAGCAACCATCTTTATATCCTCTGTATTGTTGCATCTCACTAATCAAAGGGAAACAAGACTTGCTTTACTCAAGTGGATTCTCTTTGATGAGAATGGAACTGTCCTCAAAATGCACTCAAAGTGAGGACTCACAGGCACTTGGCTGAATTGTGTTGGGACACTCTTGGGAGCCAAAAATTGAAGTATAGGGACCTTCTATTGCCATGAGAGTTTCAATTGCTTTGTGGAGGACTTCCACACAGACAGCAACCATATATCTTCAGTGAAGACATGGCAAGTTGTGGTGCGAGTCTACAGCACACCAGTTTGCTGCATGTTAACTGGCCCTGGGGACCCTGTTACCACACACACTAGAACTTCCACAGTGCACTTTGAAACAGTAGTATGTCAAAGCATATTATGGAACATTTAGTGGATGGTAGCAGGGCCTCAAGGCTGCTTCATGTACGACAAGCTGGTGTGCTCTAGATTCAGAGCCCAGATTGCTCTAGAGTAAGCCTCCATGTAGACAAGCCCTTATCTTGGATTAAAGGAAAATAACAAACCCAAGACAGAACTAAGCTGAAGTCTCTATGAAAGAGCACAGTGAGAGTCTAACACATTAGTTAACTTACCCTTTTCTGGCATGATTGTACAATTTTGTGTAGACACTGCGCAAAGGGTGGATCAAGAGTTTGTGCAGCAGTTACTCTAGAATTTACAACAGGGTCATCTGACTCAAAAACAAAAAGGTGCAGGACATGGGGAAAAAATCATAATAGCTTCATACATGATAAGGGATTTGGCTAAGAAAAGGGAGTGTCACTTTTCTCATTTTGGGTCAAAGACTAGAATATGCCATGCAGCAGATCCATCAGAAAGCTGTTAGGCACAAAACGGTGTGGCACAAATAGGCGGGTTCTTTTCACACATCTGTTCTTCTACTTTGTGCTCATAAAGGAAAGTTCTGTTCACTCATTCAATATCTGAGTTATTAAACATGGCACATGGACATCCAGGACCCCTCATCACCCTGGTTGGAAATCATCTCCTCCCAGGAGCATGTCTGTAAGGTTAATGTTTGAGAAGTCCGATGGCTTCATAGTTTCAGGAGCTCAAAACTCCATCTTAGTGGGTGTGGAGGATGAAAAGCTGTTGCTATTCCAGCCCATACCTGTGTAAAATTTGGGAGGGGGGCAGTATTCACATTTATTTGTACTGTGTTAGTGCCTAGACTCAGGAAACCAGGATTTAATTTCCTATTCTGCCACATACTTCTTGTGGGACCTTGGGCAAGCCATTTACTCTGTGCCTCAGTTCCCCATCTGTGAATGGGGATTATAGCACTGCCCTACCTCAAAGATATTCCAGTAATGAAGGCCATGAAACTAAGTACCAAAGATATGCCGAACTCTTCCCCCCACCCCCCGCCCCCCCACTGAGGTGAGAAATTCATTATGGTGGGCACTATATGCAGGCATAGTAAGAAGCAGTCCCTGCTACCAAGAGCAGGTAACGTTGGTCTAAAACCGACAATCCAGAGAAAAAGGAGGGAGGAAGGATGGTCCAGTGGTTAACGATTTAGCCTGGGACTTGCGAGACCTGGGTTTTACACCCTCTTCTGCCACAGAACTTCTGTGTGATCCTGGGCAAATAACTTAGCCTCTTTGTATCTCAACTTCCTCTCTGTGAAATGGAAACAATGGAATTTCCCTACCACCTCACATGGGTGCTATGAGGATAGATGTATTAAGGGACTCTGGCTTTGTGTGGGGACGGATGATTTTCACTCTACTGTTTAGGTTGCTGCCAGTAGTGAGTGATGTATACTTCTCCACTCTTTGGTGTCTTACTGGCATAGATGTTCTCTGCCTGCGATACTGAGGTGCCCAGTGTTCTAGCAATAGCTAAGCAGTTGTACCCCAAAATTCAGACTGATCTATAAACCTATTTTGTGAACAAATTTTATATCCCATTCAACATACAGAATGTATGAATATGGTGCATTTGGCTACAGGGTAGGAGACTAAAAGCTAGTTAACATTTCTGCCAGGGGGTATATTTAGATCATTCGTCCAAATTATGCAGGGTTCTAAATAAGCAGCTGAAACACCAGGTTGAGGCCACCACTACTGTGGCAAGGCATTTAGAATTGGATATACACAGGCCATAGCTCCATAGCCTGTATGTCTGCTCTTGTGCCACCCTGGGGGCACATACCAGCTGTACTGCCAATAGAGGGGGACTCCCTGAATGGCAGGCAGGACTGTGGATCCTATGCTGCAACTGCATGGGCCCCAGTGTAGGGGACGTGCCTGGAAGAAACAAGAAGGGTCTGGGGCATGGCTATGCCCATGTAATCCCTCACTGGTGGAGTATCCGCTTGGGAAACTGGGAGTAAATTATAGCAGACTTGAGGCTGCTCTAACTTTTGCTAGGGGATGGCCCACTCCCTGATGGGCCTCTGAATCTGGGGTGACATGGGACTCAAAGGATGCCAGTTAGACAAGCAATAGCTATAACTAGACACATCTAATGATGGATTCAGTATTTCCATGATTTTAAACAAAGCACAGTCTCGGTGTTGCCAGTTCTTCAAGGCTCATGCTATTTGTTTTTTCTTAAAGCCTGGACTGCTGGAATCCGGAGGTTGCATGAGAACCAGTTTTCATTCAGACAAAGATTTTTCTATCTCTTGTGGTTGTGAAGAGAAACTTGAGAATGTGAGGTGAGCGCAGACTGAAGGCTCAGAAATCAGAAGGGAGTAAAAGAAAACCCAACTGATATTTAAAATAAAAACACACGATGTTTAAATTCATCTCATGATTTGGGGGCCCTGATTTGTGAGTTTTGAATGTTTGGGATGGAAAATACTGAAGTCTGGACGCATTTTGTTTGATATAAGGAAGTTGTACAGAAGCATATAAGGTCTTTCAGAATGGTGCAACTATTTGATCAAGAAACAGTAACTGATCGCCCTCTACTGGAAAACTTGAATTACTGCTCTTTAATAGTATCAGAGGGGTAGCCGTGTTAGTCTGGATCTGTAAAAAGCAACAGAGAGTCCTGTGGCACCTTTAAGACTAACAGATGTATTGGAACATAAGCTCTCGTGGGTGAATGCCCTCTTCGTCGGATGCATGCTCTTTAATAGTACATCTTAATGCATAAGCCACCATAATATCCTTCTAAGATCACTTTAGTAGGTTTTCCTCTCTTATACTTATGCTGTCAATACAAACATTGCTGAGTTTACACCAGGCATTGTGCAATTACTCATCTATTAAATCAATTGATAGATATGGTGTAACATTCTCTTTACATGAAAAAAAGCTGAGAAGATTAATCTCATTGCTTAAAGCAGCCCATGTCCTAGAATGCCTTATTAGGTTGAAACATCAACACTGCAGTGAATTCCATGCATTAGCTGCCGTTGGTTAAGGCCTCGGTTAGGCAATCCTTCCCTATTCAGAAAAGCAGTTCAGTGTATTCATCATCATCGGAAATCCTTGAAGTCAAGGATGGTTTTCTTTCATGGATTGTCCATTTCAAAGTATTTGTGGGGCTGCTGATGGATGATAAGGCCTATTCTGGAGCCACAGACTCTACCACATTGCAGAGGTGTGTTTCTGAGCAGAGCAGGTGAACCTGGGGTAGTGGTTAAGGCCATAGCATGCTCTTTCTGTCGCTTTCGTTTTTCCTTTACATGTAGTTGCATCTGATTCTCAAAGTGCTGAGTTCTCTGCCTCAGCCTCCATTGTCGTCGGTCCTGGGTTATACAGTCCCATGAGTTGATTTCAATGTTGCATTTCCTCATATTAGCCTTGAGGACATCCCAGTAGCGTTTTCTGCTCTCCTCTGGCGCATTTACCTTGGCTGAGTTGAGAGTAGAAGACTTGTCTGGAATCATCTGGACAGCATGGCCTGCACAGCAAAGTTGATGATGAATAATCATTGCCTCAATGCTCGTAACATTGGCTTGTGAGAGGATGCTGATGTTAGTTCATCCATCATCCCACTTGATTCAAAGAATCTTACGCATACTACATTGATGATACTTCTCCTGCGCCTTAAACTTTCTCCTATATGTTGTCCACATTTCAGCCCCATACAGTAGGGTGGGGATCACAACAGTTTTATAGACCATGAGTTTGGTTTTGATTCTGATGTTGCAATCTTCAAACACCCTCTTTCTCAGAAGACCAAAAGCTCTGCTTGCACATTTGAGCTGGTTCTGGATTTTTTCCATCAATATCAGCTGTTTGTGAGAGGTGGCGTCCAACATATGGGAAATGAGAAACATTTTCTAGTGGGTTATCATGGATCTGTATTGCTGGCGCTGAGAATTGTGCACCAGGACCTTTGCCTTCTGGATGTTAAGTGTCAGTCCTGTTTTCTGGTATGCTTCAGCAAAGATGTTGATGATTGCCTGAAGATAGCTGTTTCTGAGCGAGCACACACAACAGCGTCATCAGCATACTGGAGCTCAGCGACTGAAGTTGGCGATGCTTTGATTCTGGATTAGAAGCAGCCAAGGTTGAACAGCTTGACAGTTATGCAGTAGATTAGCTGAACTCCTATCAGGATCTTAGGGCTTGTCTACACTACCAGCCGGATCAACGGACAGTGATCGATCCGGCAGGGGTCGATTTATCGTGTCTAGTATAGACACGATAAATCGACCGCCAATTGCTCTAGTGTCAACTCTGGTACTCTACCTCAATGAGAAGCGCAAGGGGAGTCGACGGGAGAGCGTCTCCCATCAACACGCCACAGTGAAGACACCGCGGTAAATAGATCTAAGTACGTCGACTTCAACTACGTTATTCACATAGCTGAAGTTGCATAACTTAGATCGACCCCCCCCATAGTGTAGACTGTCCCTTAGTGATCAAATAGAACATCACAGCAAGGGAGATAGAGAAGAGCGTGCAGCAATGACAGAGCCCTTCTTGACACCTGTCTTAACCTTAAAAGGGGCGTAGTAGATCCATTACAGAGGATTACCATTTGCATGTCATCATGAAGAAGACAAAGAATGGTAACAAATTTCAGTGGACATTCATACTTCAGAAGGATTCTCCACAACACTTCCCTGTTAATGGAGTCAAAGTCTTTTGTCAGATCAATGAATGCCACATATAGTGGTCTGTGTTGTTGTCTACATTTTTCCTGCAGATGGCAAGCAGTGAAGATCATGTCAATAGTGCCTCTAGATGGTCTAAACCCACACTAAGATTCAGGAAGAATGTCTTCAGCAAAAGGGAAGATGACAGTTCAGGAGAAGTCTTGTGAGGACCTGCAGTTGCTAACAGAGAGATTCCTCTATGATTTCCACAATCAGATTTATCTCCTTTCTTGAAAATCGTCACAATCATAGCATCTCTAAATTCATCTGAGATTTTCTCATTGTTCCAGATTTTCAGAACAAGAGTGTGTAACTGTGAGGTAAGTTCATCTCCAGATGCTTTGTTCTTGATCTGTTTAATAATTCTGCACACTTCTCCCAGGGTTGGAGGTATTCGAGTTCATCTCTGATCAGATGTTGTGGAGTGAAGGTGAAATACATTTCACTGTATAAGCATCCTGGTAAAGCACTCCTGCTGGACACTCACGAAGCTGCTGTGTTTGGAGCCCATCACAGTGCTTTAAGCATTCTGAGTCTGGGTAGACTCCAGCACGGTCTCTTTATTTGGCCTCTTTGGCACACTCCCTGTTACCCCTTCACAGAAATCCAGCTGCCCTAGGCCCCCAGGATCAGTATAAACATATTCTTTCCCAGAGCTCGAACCTTGTGGGCACTCTAGTTTACTGCTTAACTCTTCAGGCACACATAGTTGAAGCCCATAACACAGAGACTGTGCAAAAATAGGATTTTAAGACAATTACTCTTCATTTTAGACAACACAACAAACAGATTCAGACAAAATAATAAATGCCTGCATGCATTTTCTTGCATCAATTTCCTCACCACTCTGACGTTAACCCAGAGAATGCTCCATGGTCCTCTGGATTGTCCAATATCCCCCACCTGCAGCTCATGGCTTCTCCTCCAAATCACAAAGCCTCTCCTCCCGCCAGTTTCCTTTGGCTTTAGCTGGTCCTGCAGTTAAAAAAAGGACCATTTGCTACAAAAGCATGCCTCTTTGTTCCTCTCTCCTGCTTCCTTTGTCACTCATTCTGCAACTCCCTCCTAGCACTAACACCTAGTTTCTTTGTTCCCCCTTTCTGGGGAAATTCAACCACTCCAAACCCCATCTCTGCAGACAAACTTGGTCAGCCTGGCTTCCCCAGGTGCTTCCACTTGAATGGAAGTCATCAATATTTAATGATGCTCCATTGTCCCTGGTCTAGAAGATACAAGACACAGCCCTGGCAGCAAATGATGGATTCCATATCCACTGAGGCATTCAGTGATATAGTTATTTCATGTCATATCAACCAGAATTCATAATTTGTACGTAGACACATTCCCCAAATCATCAGAGTGCTTACATCAACTGCTGTGCTGAAGCAAACCCTCAGGTAGGATTACTCACATTTAGGCCTTCTCTACAAGTAAGAGTTTGGCCACTTTATTTATACCAGTATAATTAAAGTGCCAAAATACCCATCGTGTAGATGCAGTTATAATGGGTAACGGTGCTTATATGGAGTTTATTCCAGTTTGATGAAGCAAAATAAGTTATATCAATCTAAAGTGCCTGATACCAGTATGACTGCATCCACAATAAGGCTTATACCAGTATATCTATATTGGTAAAAGACTCACACCCCTAACCAACATAGTAATACCTGTATAACTTTTTGGGGCTTGTCTTCACTACCCGCCCGGATCTGTGGGTAGAAATCAATCTCTCCAGGATCGATTTATCGCATCTCGTCGGGATGCGATAATCGATCCCCGAATCGACACGTGTACTCCACCAGCCCAGGTAGGCGTAAGTGCCATTGATGGGGGAGCCGCAGCAGTCCATTTGCTGCCGTCCTCACAGCGGGGTAAGTCGGATCAGATACGTCGAATTCAGCTACGCTATTCCCGTAGCTGAACTTGCGTATCTGAAATAGATCCCACCCCCCCCGTAGTGTAGACGTAGCCTAAGATCAGGCCTCAGTCCATCATTGCTCCTGTAAGGTATGAAAAGCTATGAAAAATTCCTGTTCCTTACACTATTGTGCTTCACAACACACCTCCCAGAGTATGTCATGCTCATGGCAAGTTTAAATTCAGATTCTTTCCCCTGAGGTAATTGTATTGATCAAGTAATAAGACAGAGTACTAGCAAATTATCAGTAAGTTTCAGGGATAGAATTATAGAAATATAGGGCTGGAAGAAAGCTCGAGAAGTCATCAAGTCCAGTCCCCTAAGATGTGGAAGGACAAAGTAAACCTAGACCATCCCTGACATGTGTTTGTCCAACCTGTTCTTAAAAACCTCCAATGGGGATTCCACACCATCCCTTGGAAGCCTCTCCAGTGCTTAACTACCCTTTTAATTAGAAAGTTTTTCCTGATATCTAACCTAAATCCCCCTTGCTGCAGAATAAGCCCATTACGTCTTATCCTACCATCAGTGGACATGGAGAACAGTTGATCATAGTCCTCTTTATAACAACCCTCAACGTATTTGAAGGCTGTTATGTCCCACCTCAGTCTCCTTTTCTCAAGACTAAACCCGCCCAGTTACTTTAACTTTTCCTCATAAATCAGGTTTTCTAAACTTTTATCGTTTTGTTGTTGTTGGTCTCCTCTGGACTCTCTCTAATTTGTCCACATCTTTCCTAAAGTGTGGCACCTAGAACTAGACACAGTACTCCAGCTGAGGCCACACCAATGCTGAGTAGAATTGGACAATTACCTCCTGTTTCTTACATACAACACTCCCAATACACCCAGGAAAGATGTTAGCCTTTTTCATAGCCGCATCACATTCTTGACTCATATTCAATCTGTGATCCACTATAACCCCCAGATCCTTTGGGTGGAGAAAACAAAAAGACTGTTCATCTGTATTCATCAGACTTACTGGCCATTTTGGTAACTACCTAAATATGTTTTAACAGCTATTCTTAGGACTTCACACTTAATAGAAGGAAGCATCAATAAAAATTCTGGCAGAGGACAGCGAGAAAAAGGGTTATGATGAAAACAGCATTTGAAAACCTTCTCTCTTTATGTCAGTATGGATCTTCACATTAAATGGTACAAGAGGCTTTAGGGAATGATGTAAAGGCAGTAATGGTTAATGTAGGGGGACGTGCTCCTCTGTAATTGCCTCCTGTCAGTTCTGCAGCGTGCTGAGGGATAGTCCAAAGAGACAGGGCCCAGTTTATATTTCCATGTCCACAGAGCTCCTCAAACTTTGGGGACATTTTTTTGAAAGAAGTGTCAAAGAGCATTGCATGAACACAGAATGTCCTCAGAGGCGCATCACCTCTGGTATTGAGAAAAGGATCTCCCTGGTACTAAATTACAGATCTGAGAAAAGAACAGTAACAAAATAAAGCAACGCTCTGGGACGACGTTAGCCACAGATAGCCAAATTCAGCCCTAGAGTAAAAGGGTGCAGCTCGATTTATTATTGATGGCATTGCCAAGGTGCCTAAGTGGCATGGACCAGGACCCCATTGTGCAAGGTACTGTACAGGCATAGAACAAAAAGACAGGTCCTGCGCCAAAGACCATACAATCTAAGTAATAAAGTCAATGTAGTTGCACCCCTCTTTACACCAGATGCATTTGGCCCATTGACTTCTTGATCCTCAGGAGGCTGTAATATTAGCACTCAGAGATAGCAGTAGCGAATAGCAAATGAGAAAAGGTTCAGCATCACTTGCAAAGTATTAAACAACAGTGAAAAGCCCAGCAGAAATTGAGCTAATAGCACCTGCTGGAGGCCTTGAGCTAAAAAACGATTTGAGGTCATGAGATGACCTGATTATTTTAGTTCTCAAAATTATGCCATTGGCTCTGGGTAGATAGGGACGTGCCATGTTAGTGCTGAAGCATTTTGTATTGTTCAGTAGTTCCAGGAAATCCTGAGCCCATGTATAGAAGAGTTAAACATTACCAAAAAGGTACAAGACACTAGGAGCTACATTTCCTAATAAAGCAGGAAGTATGTATAAAAGCAACAGGGCTTTTGAATTCTCTTTAAATTGTGTTTATTACTCATGGACTGCCGTCCTCAGGCATGGCCCTGTACTATTTTTATTTATGGTGTATTCTGGTAGCACCTAGGAGCCCTAATAATGGACCAGGACCCCACTGTGCTCGGTGCTGTACAAACAGAACACAAAGATGGTCACTGCCCCAAAGAGCTTGAAAAAAATGGGGGGAGGGGTCTATCATAACCTGGAAGCAGCAGCAGCAGGTAAGACCATGCTTAAAGAGTGCTTCTCAGTGACCCGGCTTATTTATTTATTGCTAAATCTGCAACCGCTTGTAGACTCTTCTCTTTGCGCACTGGAGCTGATGATCTAAGTATAAACAACAGGCTGGTACAATTAGTCACCACATTTCTCCTTACAACTTTGCCATGTCTAATATTTTATTGATCTGTCCCCTTTCCACTCAGATTACCTGGTGCTCAGCTTTTCCTGACCTTTTACCAGCTGGGGTCCAGTCCATTACCTAAAGTACTGGACATGCCAGAACACAGATGTAGCAATCCCCTTGTTCTTCCATCCCATCATTTTATAAACACACACTCTTGACACACCATTTCTCTGTGGGTCACTGTTTCCCCTCCAAATGTTCGGTCTCCTCTTTGGCACAGCATGTTCAGAACATACCACGTTTCTGCTGCTCAAGGGCCTTAAAGCACTGGAGTCAGTATGATGCAGTGGATAGAGCACTAGCCTGGAAAGAAACCCGGCTTCTATTCCCAGCACTGCAACTAGCCTGCTGGTTGGACAAGTCACTTCCCCTCATTTTTCCTCATCTGTAAAATGGGGACAATGATATTTATCTCATTTGTGAAGTGCTTTGAGATCTACAGGTGAAAAGCGCTATATGAGAGCTAGGTGTTATTGTTATAATAATGGATCTAGGTACAGAATAAGCTTCACACACACTTTCTTCACCATGTCTGCTGTAGTTTGTCAAGATCAGAGTTAAAATAAAGCATCTCTTCATCACCTTGTCCAATTTTTTTTCACTCTTAATTAAAGTAATTCTTCACAACTTGCTTCTTACCATCAGCATGCACCGTGCTCGCTAACCTCTGGGCTATTGTACACTTCCACATAATACAAACATAATCAACCTTTGGAAAATGGAGTGTAAATTTTTATTTCTTTTCTGCAACAATCTGCTTGCTTGTTCATGACTGCAGGAAGAGACCAATATCAGAAGTCTTTTACGGGCGGGTATATCCAACACACTGACACTCATTGGGATACAGTAGTTTGGCTAATTTTTATTTGCTACACAGTGTGCATCTGTGAGTGTACATACACTTATTGTTGAAATATTCCTGATGAAATCTTCATAGACTGTATGCTTGTCAGGGCAGTCGGGGTGGGTAAATTTTTTCAAAACAGCCCATAAGACTTAGGAGTCTAAGTCTCATTGACATTTAGTGGGGCTCCTAAGTGACTTAAATACTTTTGAAAATCTGGCCCTAAGTGACTAAAGATGTGGATAAGTGTCTGATGAGATTTTCAAAATCCCCCTAAGGCACCCCCCCAGATGCCTACATAGCTTTGAAAATCTTGCCAATACTACTAGGCCCCTTAAGACACTATCATTGTTCGTGACATATTAATAAGCTCAGGAGCAGCTAGAGGTTTTTTGGAAGGCTTCTATACTCACCATTCTCCACCAGATGCAGAAGTATCATATAAAATGATGGGAATCCTTTAAAAAAAAATAGGCTTCGTGATTTGCTCACAACAAAGGCAAAGGCTAAGACAGTGGTTCCCAAACTTCCTGTCGCGCCCCCCTTGCCACTAATGGAATCTGTTCACACCACCCCCTCCCTTACAGCACAGCCAAGATTCTTCAGCAGAGGTGTTTGGGCTGAAGGCGGAGCTGGGGGCAGAACTAGGGATGGGGGGAGAGATGGGGCTAGTAGTGGAGCTGGCCTGAGGGTGGAGATGGAATGAGGGTAAAGCAGGGGGTGAAGTGGAGCTAGAGCTGTGTCTGCGGCCGAACTGGGCTGGGGGCGGAGCAGGGGGTGAAGTGGAACTGGGGCAGATTGTTGCTATTGAAATATGTTGTGAGTTTGGGAGTCACCACTCCTAGCTCTCCAGTGACAACAACAATAGGAGGTGACCAACACCCAGAAGGCGTTAAACAACCATTAATCAGCAGGGGAGTTGTAAACAAGGTGTTTACAATTCTGTAAGAGAGTTGTTGAAGCACAACACAATGGGGCTTATTCAACTGTATGACTCAGTTGTACAAGACCACACCAGGGGGATTGCTCAACTGTGGGACTCAGTAAGGCCCACCAGGACATGTCTGGGCTAGTGTTTTCCAGCCACATGGACTGAGGATATAAAATAAGGGACAGTGGCATCATGCAATTACCTCTTTCCTCATTCACCTATGCTCAAGACAACAAGAACCCTCGGAAGACAAAGACTTCTGGGCTTGTTTTATTTGAAGATTGCTTATTTGGGGTTTTTTTTGTAATAGGTGACCAACACAAAGTTATAGTTTAAAGATGGTTGTAGGAGTGGTTTTGGGGGAACGGCGGTGCCGATGGAGCACCCGTTGGCACTGGGGCTGTCAATGCCAAACTTGGCGTTGGTATGGGCACCGGAGACACCGATGGTGCCACTGGTGGAGCTGGTGCCGAACCAGCTGCCTGAGCCGACGAAGGTGGTGGAGCCATTGTCTGTGCTGCTGTCAGTGCCAAGGTTGTCGTCGGTGCCAAAAATGCTGCCAGGGCCGGAGCAGCAGTCGGTGCTGAGATTGTTGTTGGTGCCAAGGTCAAAAGAGTCGCCGGTGCCGAGGCTGGTGCTGGCAATGGTGCTGCAGCTGATGGCATTGGTGTGCGGGTAGGCCCCAAGGCGAACTGCGCGGTTGACGGCGGGACGAATGTGGATGAGGCCACCGAAGACTCTGCAGAGCGGTGCCCTTGGATGCCTCCTTGGTGCTGGGGAAAGGCCCCGGGGGTCCAGATGGTCATTGTGGTGGATTCTGCCACTGAGGTGGCCACGCCTGGAGCTCTTGCCTGTCTCACCTTGACCTCGATCATCGGCTCCTACTCCTCCGAGAGCAGTAGGAGTCAGACTCTGACTCCGAGGTCTCCAAGACAGAAAACCAGGGAGGAGCCGAGCTTGAGGGCATTGAGCGACTAAGCTCTCTATCCAAGTGGGCTGGTGCCGTAGGATGTGGAGGGGGGGAATACCTGGACATCATTGCTGGCTTCCCTCTTGATTGCACCTGGGGGCAGGGTGGGACTGCCAGTGCCAGAGGTTCCTCCCTCATGGGGGGGTGAAAACGGTGCCGTAAAGCGCAGCAGTTCCGAGCAGCTTCGAAAGCTTCTGGCATCGAAGGAAGCGGCAGCTGCTGGCCCGTAGGGACCAGTGAACATGGGGGGCCTGGACTCAACTGCCTCGCCTGGGCAGGAGTCGACGTGGTCCTAACAGGGGATCTCGAGCTGTGGCCTGGCAGGGATCTCACTTCTCTAGATTTAGACGGAGATGACCAACTGTCCGGCTTCTTTTTCTTCTGAGGCACTGGTGAGTGACTGCTGCCTGCTCTCCACTGGGCCTCAGGAGGTGCCATGCCAGTACTGAGTGTCCCGGGACGAGTCCTTTCTTGGCCCTGAGCTTGATGACGACGCCGGGGTGCTCCGCATTGACAAGGAAGTGCTAGGATCCGAGTCCCCTAAGCCCAGGTCTGAATGGGGGCATAGAGTTGCCTCCATGAGGATCACTTTAAGCCGCTGCTCCCTTTTTTTTTTTTTTTTTTTTTTTAAAGAGTTCCAGGGCAGAACTCACAGCAGATCTTACAGCGAGCCTTTTGATGACCATCCCTGAGGCACCGTAAACACGAGGAGTGTGGATCGCTCTTTGGCATGTGCTTCGCACAGATCACACCGTTTTTAAACCCCAGAAACCAGGGCATACCACAGCTTCAGGAGTCAGAAGGGGGGTAGAAACCCCCAACAACTCAAATTACTAACTACCTAGATTAATTATGTACAAACAACTGGAGTTGAATGCGCTTGCTAAAGCAAGGGCTACAGCAAGTTCCAGCCTACCGTCACTGGCGATAAGAAGGAACAGAGGGAGTGGCGGGTCGGTAGAGCTCTATATGGAGCACCATGAAGGCGTGACTCCTGGGGGTGCCCGGACTGACCTGACAGATGCTGCTATGGGAAAAATCTTCTGGCTACTGTGCACGTGCGCAGGCACACATCTGATTGGAATCAACATGAACAAGCACTCGAAGAACTAGAACTATTAAAAAATGGAATGAGTATAAATACCCCCACTACCCTCTCTCTGAAATAGGTTGGGCTTCTTTTGAAAGAAAGTGCCACTTTTTTTTTTTTTTCCTTGTGAGACTTGGCAACACTCCCAACGTACCGGCCATAGGCTGAACTGCTTAAAACTGCCATATCAGTCCTCGGCTGTGTGCCAACGTTGCACACACACTTAAATTACCAAACATTTAAACTATAAACCATCACCTTATTTCTTCTAATATGCTTAATTGTTATGGTCTACTGCTGCTACCCCATTTCTTACCACTTTAGTTAATTTTATTCTGTTACCCCTCCCCCCCCATTTCCAGTTAATGGTGGCAAAGCAATGTTCTCGGTGCTGTGCTTAAAACAGAGCAGCTCAAAACCCTTTATCAATGGAAGGCTGAGTTATTTTATGATTATTACTATTTAATTATATAGCGCCAATCCTCAAAGCAGACCCAAGCCTGGGCAAAGGCACCTCCACTATGGATCAGCACCTTGGGAGAAACCGCAAGGATGCCAGAGGGGTAGGTCACCATCAGGTAGGTGGAGTGCTCCAGGAATGGCTCAAGAAGGCCCCCAGCGAATGGGATGCCACACTAATCACGAGAGGCAGGGATAAGTGCCACACCATGGACTGCTCACTGAGATGTGTAAAAAGAAAAAGGAAGCAAGGCCCTGCAAGCTTTCCAAACAAAGACGCCAAGATCATCTGCAGCCCATTGAGGGCTGCTTCATGAGAACCAGGATGGGCATCTGCAGCCCCCTGAATGCTCCTCTGCGAGAATCTGAGTGGTCATTTGCAGTCCACCATGGGCTGCTCTGCTAGATCCTGGCTAGACACTACTTTCTCTGAGCCTCAGATTTTGCACCTTGGGCAGCTGGACATTACTGACAGACAGTCATTTTGATGCAACGTGTTTAAAGAGTGATTTTTCTCAATATGTTGGAGTCTGATAGGTGCATCAAATGCATTGAAATCACCCAATCAACAAGTCTATGATATGGTCTGAAATGGGGGTCACTTCCAAGTCATATAAATGTAAATACGCGTTTAAACTCACTTCTCTTTATTTCATTGCACAAAACCTTTCATTAAAAGGCACTGTCAACTCCATGTCACTTTTAGAATAACGTCTACCTAGATTTCCTGATTGGGAGCCATCTTCTTCTCTGTATAGCTTGAACTTGTTACTTGGCTCGACTTGCAATGGAGGTTGTCTGTAGGACCCCACCTCATTTGTTGCACTAGTTGGAAGGTGTGTAGTGAATGAGATAGGAGATTGCAGGAAGAGAAAAGATTGTCTCCTGGATAAGAAAATTGAATGCCAGCTTGCAGAATTGGATTCTTCCAAAGAGTTCCTGTGTGAAGCTGGGCGAGTCACTTGAACCAAGGTTTTCAGAGGTGGCCACTAACTGCATGAGACAGCTGGGGCCAGATTTGCAGAAGTGGTGAGCACTCAGGACTGCAAGTGAGCTGTGCTTTGAACATATGAAGTGCTATAAAAATGCAAAGTACTCGGCACAGATACAGACAGACGACATCTTCCTCTCCAAATGCAAACAGATGGACATCATACCAAATGGACTGAAGGTAAAAAATCCATTGCAATCAACATACTACACTGACTATGGTGAGAGACTGTGTCACACACTTTCAAAGAAACCGAGGAACCACCTGATCAGCATCCTGTACAGCAGACAGGAGAAGATCAAGAATGAGCTTTCAGAACTGGAGACTCTCATACAAAACCAACCTTCCACACAAATAGGGTGACCAGACGTCCCGATTTTATCAGGACTGTCCCGATATTTCCTTGTTTGTCCCGCGTCCCGACCGACATGCGGTCGGGACACTGGACAAACAAGGAAATGCCCCGGAGCCTAGAGCCCGGAAGTGCTTGCACCCCCCTCCCCCGCCCCGACTCCGCCCTCTCCTCCCCCGATTGGCTCCCTCCCCAAATCCCCGCCCCTTCCCCGGGCTCACCATTCCTCCTCCCTCCACAAGCGCTGGAGGGAGGCCCGGGAGACTCAGGGGAAGCGCGGGGCCGGGGTGAGTAACAGTCCGGCCTGGCCCCGAGCAGGCAGGACTCAGTTGGGTGGTTGGGAGAGGAGGGGGGCAGCCCGCGGGGCCAGGCGGCGGCTGTTGTTGTCCCCCCGGGCAGCGGGACTCGGGAGCAGCCGCTGCTGCAGCTCCCACTGCCGCGGGGGAGGAAGCGGCCATGGCGCTCCGCGGCTGCGGCGCCTCCGAACCCCCCGAGCCGGGGCCTGCTGCAGGGACCCAGCAGCGCGCACGCTGGCCCCAGCCCCTGGCCAGTCACGTCTGGGCTGCTGCCCAGCTGGTGCTATCCCGCGGCGGCCCCGGGGCGGAGGCATCGGCAGCCCAGCCCCGTTCGTTCCCCTGCGGGACGGGGGGGCTGGGGCCTGCTGCCCCCACTCCGGGGCCGCCGCGGGATAGCACCAGCTGGGCAGCAGCCCAGACGCGACTGGCCAGGGGCTGGGCTGGGCGCAGCGTGCGCGCTACTGGGTCCCCGCAGCAGGCCCTGGCTCGGGGGGTTCGGGGGCGCCAGAGCTGCAGCCGCGGAGCGCCATGGCCGCTTCCTCCCCCGCGGCAGTGGGAGCTGCAGCAGCGGCTGCTCCCGAGTCCCGCTGCCTGGGGGTGAGAACAGCCCCACCGCCTGGCCCCGCGGGCCGCCCCCCACTCTCCCTACCACCCAACTGAGTCCAGCCTGCTCGGGGCCAGGCCGGACTGTTACTCACCCCGGCCCCGCGCTTCCCCTGCGTCTCCCGGGCCTCCCTCCAGCGCTTGCGGAGGAAGGGTTTTTTTTTTTTTTGGCCCCGCCCCCCGCCACGTCACCCTCCCCCCCGCGTCCCGATATTTGTCTTGGGTGATCTGGTCACCCTACACACAAACTTCCACGTGGCTGGACTTTACAAAAATGAGACAAGCCATTTACAATGCACACTTCACTTCTCTACAGAGGAAAAAGGACAGTAAGCTATCTAAACTCCTACCTGCCACAGGGGGCTACAACAGTGGTACCCTCAACTCATCTAACAACATTGTCAATCTTTCCAACCATACACTCAGCCCAGCAGAAGAGTCTGTCCTATCTCGGGGACTCTCTTTCTGTCCCACCATCCCCACGAACACGATACAGTTCTGCGGTGATCTGGAAGCCTACTTTCGTCGTCTCCGCCTCAAGGAATATTTTCAACGCGCCACTGAACAGTGCACTGACCCACAGGAACCCTCCTACCAACACTACAAGAAGAAGAACTACTCTGCGTGGACTCCTCCTGACGGTTGAAATGACAGACTGGACCTCTACATAGAGTGCTTCCGCAGACGTGCACAGGCTGAAATTGTGGACAAACAACATCACTTGTCCCATAACCTCAGCCGTACAGAACGCAATGCCATCCACAGCCTCAGAAACAACTCTGACATTATCATCAAAGGGGCTGACAAAGGAGGTGCTGTAGTCATAATGAACAGGTAGGATTATGAACAGGAGGCTGCCAGGCAACTCTCCAAGACCACATTCTACAGGCCACTATCCTCTGATCCCACTGAGGAATACCAAAAGAAACTACACCATCTGCTCAAGAAATTCCCAGCTACAGCACGGGAACAAATCTACACGGACACACCCCCAGAACCCCGACCAGGGGTATTCTATCTGCTACCCAAGATCCATAAACCCGGAAACCCTGGACGCCCCATCATCTCAGGCATTGGCGCTCTTACAGCAGGATTATCTGGCTATTTGGACTCTCTCCTCAGACCCTACGCTACCAACACTCCCAGCTATCTTTGAGACACCACCGACTTCCTGAGGAAACTACAATGCATTGGTGTTCTTCCTGAAAACACCATCCTGGCCACCATGGATGTAGAAGCACTTTACACCAGTATTCCACATGAGGATGGCCTACAAGCTGTCAGGAACAGTATCCCTGATGAGGCCACAGCATGCCTGGTGGCTGAGCTTTGTGACTTTGTCCTCACCCACAACCAGTTCAGATTTGGGGACAATTTATACCTTCAAGTCAGTGGCACTGCTATGGGTACCCGCATGGCCCCACAGTATGCCAACATTTTTATGGCTGACTTAGAACAATGCTTCCTCCGCTCTCATCCCCTAGTGCCCCTCCTCTACTTGCGCTACATTGATGACATCTTCATCATATGGACCCACGGAAAGGAGGCCCTTGAAGAATTCCACCTGGACTTCATGCCTCCAGCTTCCATCCAAGACACATCACACGATCCATTGTCTACAGCCAAGCCCTAAGATACAACCGAATTTGCTCCAACCCCTCAGACAGAGACAAACACCCACAAGATCTTTATCAAGCGTTCGTAAAACTACAATACCCACCTGGGGAAGTGAGGAAACAGATTGACAGAGTAAGACAGGTACCCAGAAATCACCTACTACAGGACAGGCTCAACAAGGACAATAACAGAACACCACTGGCCATCACATACAGCCCCCAGCTAAAACCTCTCCAGCGCATTAGCCACGATCTACAACCTATCCTGGAAAACGATCCCTCACTCTCACAGACCTTGGGAGGCAGGCCAGTCCTCGCTTACAGACAACCCCCCAACCTGAAGCAAATACTCACCAGCAACTACACACCACACCACAGAAACACCAACCCCGGAACCAATCCCTGTAGCAAACCTCGTTGCCTACTCTGTCACCATTTCTACTCTGTCGACACCATCAGAGGACCCAACCACATCAGCCACACCATCAAGGGCTCATTCACCTGCACATCCACTAATGTTATATACGCCATCATGTGCCAGCAATGCCCCTCTGCCATGTACATTGGCCAAACCAGACAGTGAGGTTTTTACCCACGAAAGCTTATGCCCAAATAAATCTGTTAGTCTTTAAGGTGCCACCAGGCTCCTTGTTGTTTCTGCGCCTCAGTTCCTTAGCTCGACAGAGAGGATAATACCACCACCTATTCTCACAGTGGTGTGGAGAAGATTAATTAATTAATGTTTGTGAAGCACTTAGATGTTATGGTGAGAGCACTATTAACACAGCCATCAGAAAATTAATAATTTTGTATTCATTCAGTGCAGGGTTTGAATGGTGTGCAATAACAAAGACCTGGGGCCAGACATTGAATGTGGAAGATAAAAGTAGTACTGAGTAACTTCCCATTCACCAAATGAGGCAGGGGTTCTATGGGAAAAACAGTATATGGTAAGGTAAGGCTGGTTTATAATGCATATGTAGAAGAGGGCTGAATTAAGAGGCACAGGCAACCTTAATTCTGGCATTTTCTAATTTTTGAGTGCTTGACTTTGCAACCGTAATACTCATTTAACATAGATATGCAGCATTAGATTTAAAAAACAAACCAACTTAAATCAGATGAAAGGCTAATTGCTTTTACATTTTCTTATAGTTACTTCTGCTTTTTTAAAAGAGAGGTCATTTTCTATATTAAATTTATACATTAGGATTAGAAAACTGACTTGAGGCAGAGTAAGATGTTTATTAAGTATTGATTCCAATCCACAGCTTTTTTCCATTAAGTATATTTAACAGAACAGCCTATTTGTATGAGGCTTTTACCATTTTAATATACTAAAATATACATCAAGATTGGTGCAGATAAGTTATGATCTAAAAATAGTTCTCAAATATATATGGAGGGCGCAAGTACTTTAAGCAAAATAAAGGAAGATTAAATATTTTAATTCTTTTCAAGAGTGGTTTTTAACTTCATAAGATTCGACTCTCTTTGCACTAACAAATTATATACAAACAATGCCACAAAACTACTTTACCAGCAAATATGTAAAAAATATACACATACATATACACACAGATCCTTTTCTGTCTAAGCTACATTAGGGTGTTTTTTTAAAGGAAACCCAGTGTAAATACATGATTAATATTTAAGTACTAACTGCAATTAATTATTTTTTTTAATTTGTAAACAAGATTCATAGCAAGTTAAAGTAGTTGAGAGAAGCATACATTGTGAAGGTTGGAAATGGATGAGACTGGATGAAAAGATGGGTGTAAAATGATTTAATATATACACATGTTGAAAAAGCTTGTATTGCTGTGAGAACTGGGATAGTTTGGAATATACACTTAATCTAAATTAATTGCTGGATTTCACTGTTATTTTACAACAAACAAACCAAAAACAAAAATACCCCAAAAACATTTGAATGTACTTAAAATTTGGGTATCACATTTTCAGGGGTCGGGATCAACTCCAGTAACAAAGGAATTTAGCTTGTTGATGTCATCCTGCCATTTAATAGCATTTTGCTTTATCAAGAAAACCCATCTCACTAGTGACATTAAACACTGATAAACTGTACAATAGCAAATAAGAGATGCAAAAAACAAACAAACAAAAAAAACCACTGTAACTGATCTTTTTAGTGATGAAAAAAATTAAACATGGACAGCCACCAAGTATGTAGTCATTGGCGACATGACTACATGTCCCTAATCTATGTGCAAGTAAGTAGAGGGTATACTGTATTACTAAAATTGTGTTCTGCTCTGCAGTTTAACAACTGCCAACTAATACCTGAAAGGAAATGGAAGCTGCTTCTGAATGGAGCGAGTTATAGGCTCCTCTTAGTCACATGTTTATAAATAAATTTTTAAGAATGATGGAAGTGATCTCTACACCAGGTACTTCCAGGGCACTTGCCACTACAGTGTTAAGAGCCAAGATGCTTAAGAAAATCAAGATGACAGTTTTGAGCCTGTCTCCCTGTATAGCATCAGACAAAGCAGTATTAAAAAGTAGCATCGGTCAGTATTTACACCTTTGTGAATACGTATAGGGAAGAAAGCAAAATAGAATTGTCTGTTATTTACACATCTGCACATTATACAGTGTGTTCAGATCTGTTTAAGCTCATTAGGAGTCATGAAAAGTGTTAATAACTGTAACAGAGTTTGTTACAATGAAGAGCTCAAGTACAATAACCTTATCGCAAACCTCATCATGCTAATGCAGATATACAGCACTGGATTTGGAAGTTTGTGTGCCAATTACATATACACAGATGTATCAGCCACTATAATCAAAGTTTTAGTTAAACCTTATCCTGTGTATTTTGTAAAGTGCCCCCCCCCCCCACACACACATTTATAGTAACGAATAGAATATGTGGTGAATCCCTTTTTCTATACCCTATACAATTTTCTGATTAAGAACATAGGGTATCCACATCTGCAACACATTTTAAGACAGTGTCCTAGTTTAAAGGTTGAATTTATTTATTTATTTTTTATTTAAATGTAAACCTTTCTGTGCTGCTTTTGCAACCTAAACAAAATTCTTCTAGCCTATGAGAACCAAGAAGCTAACCATAAACGGATCAGTTTTACTGAGCAGGTTGAATGAGTTGCAAGCAGTAAACAGACAGCACAAATAGTGAAAAGTGAAGTTTGAAAATTTGAACTATTAAGAGACTTAATGAAAAAGAGAGCTTATAAAAATATAATATACCTTGACAGTGTGGATCTGTGTAGAAATAATATATTCTAAGGGCATCTCCCTGTACACTTTGATTGTGGGGAATCTGCAAATGAAGTAAAACTAAATAGCCCTTTCTTTAAATTCAACTGTCAAAAATAGTTTATGTATATGATAAATAGACAGAGCTACACTGTCTATTACAGTATATGCCAATTAACTTGGACATACCTTTACCAGCATGGCTGATATACTGGTATACTAGCCTAATAGTTGCAAATGGTAATGACTGCAGCTACAATATACTACTTATAACATAATTCCACTTATGAGGATTCATTCAAGCGATTCAAGTGATTATGATGCATTTACCCAGGTGTGAAATGCTCACCTGTGATCTTTTAATATAGAAATTACCAAATAATTGACAAGGAAAAAAATAAACCCAAACCCAAAAACAAACCCTAAAGAAAGATGAAGTGCAGTAAGTATTCTATTTCAGTACAATAGTTCACATCATTAAATCTTCACAGTTTTTGGGAGGTGGGGAGTGGAAGTTAAATGGCATCTCCTCTCAGCTGTGACAAGATGCTTAATTGATACAACCAGCCAGTGACGGGGTACCCCAATTAAGTGGATTCTAGTATATCTAACAAACCCAGCAGTAAAATGTGCCATTTTTAAAACCAATGACATTTTGCTTAAAAAAAAAAAAAAAAAAAAAAAGGCAGAAGCTGAATGAATTGCTACTCATGACATTCAGTTAATATTGTATTATAGGAGTTTTGAAATATACCATGTTGTGAGAATGGCAAAAAACAATAGTTTGTAATAATGTAACCTTTAAATAAAGGGAAGATTATTAAAATATATTCTGCATATTATTTTAAACTAAATTATGAAATTGTATTTTTTGTACTCTGCTTAGGGTACCTCATCTAAACAGAAACCTCTTTCCTACACCAGTTCTATAACTGCTTTATATTTAAAGTATAATTATTTCATGATAGGCATCAGTACATCAGAAGACAAAGAAACTAGTATTTTTCATTTAATAGGTAGTTTAAACAAAGGTAAGACACATTGCATTTTGTTTTTCTTCCCTTAAAATTTTCATCAAATGTTGTCCCTTTCAATAATTTGCATAAGTTTCTAAATCATAAAGGATAATGCACATTACTGTTTATTCACACTATAAAAAAAAAGCACAATATACAGGCCATATCCTTTAAAGTGCAACACAACAGAACATGTCTGCAACATTCAGGTTCTTCAAAAGCCCACAGAAGTAGGAATTTGATATTTAGGAGGACAATTATTGTTCACAAGCACATGAACACTGAGTGTAATTTCTGAACAGTTACCAAGAGACTGTCCTTGTTGTAAGTGCCACACTAAAAACAATGCTCATGACCCATAAAATTATAACATTCTGTCTGACTTCTTATCATATGGCTTCCATGTCTGATGTCCAAAACGAAATTCTTACTCTTTAGTTACTGAAGAGCATCTATGGAGCTCTTTATTGAAGATAGTTCTTCGAGCATGCTCAATAAAACTTTTAATATACACACAAAGGGACTGCTGATTCTAATGGCAAATCAAATGAACCAAGAAAAATATGGTAATTGAAATACAGCAAGCATGTTTCTGACTTGGCAGCAAATGCTCCACTGTGTTTGACACTAGCTACCAAATGTTTTGGTAGCATGCAGCATGTCCACAAGCAAGTACCAATTTGCTTTTCATTTCTGAACTTTTTGGTTGCATGTTTTGATATTAAATTGTTTGAAAACCTCGTTCCTGAGATGAGCACAATAAAATGAAATGAGTTCCATCTAAAGCTGCCACTGGGACATAATGTGATGTATTTCCAGCATCGTTATTCTCTTGCTGAGTCATATTTAAAATATCAATCCTCGCCAAGGCGCCATTTCTGTGACTCTTCTTGACGCACATCTGGCCGGATTTGGTTTCTCATTCCACCTAAAACATTTGAGGTTGCCTCTGTTGCGACAATCAGAGGTTTCACCACAGCTGGTGGAATTTGGCGGAGGACTCCTCCTACTGCTCCCGTTACCCCTCTGTTCTCATGCTCTCGAGCAGCAGTTTCATATATGGTCTGGGCAGTGTCTGTAATTCCCTGGGGAAATTAAAAAAAAATAATAAAAAAAAAATCAGTTACCTAAGAAGAAAATCCATCCTCTTCACGTTAGGGCTTGTCTACGTGGTGGGGTAATGCACTCTATGGGAGTGTGATTTCTAAAGCACACTAATATGCTGCGCATAAATTGGTCTGTGTAGCCCTGCTGTTGTGCACTAATGGTTCCCTAGTGCACTTTAATGTAGAACTGTTTCAAACAGCACTATGTAAAAGTGCGCCAGCAGAGTCTACATGGACCAATTAATGTGCAACACATTAGTGTGCTTTAGAACTCAAATCCGCATGGAGTGCATTACCCATTGTGTAGACAAGCCCTTGCTCAGCAGAAAACTATTTGTGTGTATTACATCAACATTTTACCGTAACTAGACAAGTTTAATGTGGTCATTTTGATATTTTTCTTATTAAAATCTGATAAACATAGGAAGACTGATTTAATAGAATTGCTTGGGGGAAACTTCTTGGGCAGTGAAGGTAGCAGGTTTGGGCTATTCCAAAATGATGGAACTCACTGAAACTTCCTCACCTCTATTAGACTCACCTGTCCTCCAACTATTGTTGTCACACAAATGTCACCCCAAATAATGACCAGAATAAAAAAAAAAAAAATGGACAATTTTTACTAACACACAATAGGTGAAACAAACAACTGAAACACAATATAACTAACTACATCACAGCTAATAATTCAACCTTTTAACATGCTGCTATGGTAAAGAAAGACAAATTTCATTTGTTTCATGCACAGGCTGCTGCTTAAATCATAAAAGCCTGAAATTTAATTTTAGATGCCACAAAATAAGAAAAACCCCTACAACCTTCTAAGGTTGTTGATTTTCACTAGGACAAATCAGCATAACACTATCAAGGGAGATTAGGTTGGATATTAGGAAAAGGTTTCTAACTAAAAGGATAGTTAAGCATGGGAACAAGTTATGTACTGAGGCTGTGGAATCCTCATCATTGGAGATTTCTAAGAACAGGTTAGACAAACACCTGTCAGGGATGGTTTAGGTATACTTAATCCTGCCTCAGCTCAGGGGAAAAGAGCAGATGACCTGTTGAGGTCCCTTTCAGCCCCACATTTCTATGATTCCATGAATGCAAATCTATAGAACACAGATTTTCTATTGACTCAGGTTATAATTCATCTTGTTTGCAAGGTGCCTTGGCCTAATTCTGTTTCTCAGATTTTCCCTATGTGTGAGGCTTTTATAGGGTTTGGTCTAATGAATTAGATTGTATGTTTCAAATGATCTGACATTTCTCGCCAGCTGAAATTTCAAAATAAGAACTTTTTAATACCATCTTACATATTTCATATTTTGCTTTAACAAGGTTTAATTGCAGTTTGGTCAAAAATAACAGCATTTTTGCATACCTCTTTTACCACACTGTATGCTTTGGCCACACCTTCCCGTAAGTCTACTGGCTGATGAGCTAAGCGATGCCGAGAGAAACGTTTGACCTTTTTTGTCTCAATACAACTAGGACCTGGGGAGACCATGTCATAAGCAGTTTCTGCAGCTGCCTAGGGATCAGTTCAAATGAAAAATAAATTAGTATATTCTTAATATAGCATTTGATCACATACCTAACCAAAACAATTTACAAAAATTACAATGATAATCCAGCATGTACGTTCTTGGTTTTTTTTTTTTTAAATATATAAATATGCATTTTACATGCATTCCTCCCTCCTTCAGTTGTTACCACAATACTGGCAAAATAGGTGTTAAAAAAGGGCAGACAAACATGGCGTCAGAAGGTTTATATTACACTCCACATTACATATTAGTAAAACAGTCTCATCACTTTTACACACAGAACCACAACACAAGTCATCAGAAATAACATAATTTATGTTCTGCCTCCTTCCCTCTATCTCAATGTACAGAGATACCATAACATTAAAACCCCTTTTTTATTTTGTTTCACAGTGGAATAATTTTAAATCAAGGTGATTTTAATCACTGACTTAAATGATCATTTAAATAACTTAAAAAGAAAATTGATTTAAATCAGGTTGGGGCAGGGCCAGCTTCAGCATTTCTGCTGCCCCAAGCAAAAAAAAAGCCGCGATCGCAATCAGTGGCAGCAATTGGGAAAAAAAAAAAAAGCCGCGATCGGCAGCGGCGGCAGGTCCTTCGCTCCTAGAGGGAGTGAGGGACCTGGCGCCCCTGAATTGCCGCAGGTGCCGCCCCTCTCCCTTGGCCACCCCAAGCACCTGCTTGTTAAGGTGGTGCCTGGAGCCGACCCTGGGTTGGGGCTTTGTAAAAATATCTTGAAAATTTATGCCACTGCAATTTTAAATTATCTTATAATAAACTAAATTATAAATGCTGCTTTTTAATTGTCGCTACTAGTAAGGTTTATATTTTATTTGAATTTTACAAAATGGCAGTAGTTGAAAATTGAAAATTAAGGCTCTGTTCCTAAAACACACAAGCAGGTATGTACCTTTACTCATATGAATAATGCCATTGACTTCAATGGGAAATCTCATATGCATAAAGTTAAAAATGTGCGCAGTAAGTATTTGCAGCTTCAGGGGCTAAAATTGTAATTTTAATAAACTCTTTTCTCTTAGTGCATAAACAGTTTTCATTTCAAAACAAAATTACTTCAGTGTTAACAGCAGAAAGTTATTCTGAGTTTGAAAACATTAATAAAGTTAACGTGAACTTTTTATATACACAAGCCAAAATTTTCAGAAGTAGGAGCCTAAAGCTAGGCTTCTAAACCCATATTTAGGTGCCTATGCTGGGATATTCAAAAGCACCTGAGTGACTCAAGAGCACAAGTCCCACTGATATCAAAACTACAAATCCTAGTGGAAGAGTACAGCTTTGTCCAAGCATTTTGGCTTTTCTGACTCTTGGGGCTGGTCTACACTGGAGGGGGGGGGATCAATCTAAGATATGCAACTTCAGCTACGAGAATAGAGTAGCTGAAGTCGATGTATCTTAGATCGACTTACCTCCTGTCCTCACGGCGCGGGATAGATGGCCGCGGCTCCCCCGTCGACTCCGCTTCCTCCTCTCGCTCTGGTGGAGTTCCGGAGTCGATGGGGAGCGTGTTCGGGGATCGATTTATCGCGTCTAGACGAGACGCGATAAATCGATCCCTGATAGATCGATTGCTACACGCCGATCCGGCGGGTAGTGAAGACGTACCCTTGGATGTTCAATAGATTAGAAGGGGGTGTTGGCTGCAAATACAGCACAAGCTGTTTGCTTACAATTTTGTGCTGATCTCACAGTAGGGATGAGCCCCTGGGCTTGTCTCTCTCAGCATGGATGAGCATTTTAAGAATAAAACTTCTTAGTGGAAAAAAATTCCTATGTGACATCTAAAATATGTAATTCTTCTAACAAGGACAAAATATCCACTTTCACAATTAAAGACTATAAAATGGGAGGAGGATGGTAAAAAAAGGCAACATATACATTACAAATCATAACAGAAATTGAAAAATTATTTTTAACTTTTTAAAGAATTATTTTTATCTACCCTGATTTATTTGCTGTCAGTATTTCCATATTGCAAGTGTTTCAAGTGAAATCAAATAAGCCCTCTGGGTAGAGACCATCTGTTTTCCATTTTTGTACAGCACCCATCACTGTGAGGCCTTGATCCTCAGTGGGGCCCTTGGGGACTACCATAATAATTATTACTAAAAAACTTGTTCTCTTGTCTAACCTCAGATATAATGTAAAATGTACCTGTATGGTTTGAACCATTCTGTTTGTTAGCTCTAAAGCTGCCATTGCAGTGGAAGTACCAAAGGAAGCTGCTCCTCTTTGAAAGCCTCTTACAATACGACCATCCTTTCGGTACTGTTCTATTGGTAACCACACTAAGTCCTTCAGACCTTGAACTGAAATTACAGCCAGAATGCAAAACACATAACTTGTTACATAAACCTTTATACCTTGGAAGCTGCTAAATGCTATATTCAGATTATTTTACCAGTGTGATATGTATTTGAACAGTAACAGAACTGAACTCACCTAATTGCACTAATGAATGCATAGGTCCTACTCCTCCCAGGATTCCTGGTAGCTGGTTTTTCTTTATGTCATTAAGCCATTCAGTGATGGCATAAGAGAATAGCTTATCCACACCTAACAAACTGTAACAGACAGAGTTATTAGTACTATGAAAAGCAATGATAACTAAAGCTTTTGATACTGTCTCGCATGACCTTCTCATAAACAAACGAGGGAAATGCAACCTAGATGGAGCTACTATAAGGTGGGTGCAAAACTGGTTGGAAAACTGTTCCCAGAGAGTAGTTATCAGTGGTTCACAGGACAACGAGTGGGGTCCCGCAGGGATCAGTTCCGGGTCTGGTTCTGTTCAATATCTTCATCAATGATTTAGATAATGGCATAGAGAGTACACTTATAAAGTTTACGGACGATACCAAGCTGGGAGGGCTTGCAAGTGGAGGATAGGATTAAAATTCAAAATGATCTGGACAAACTGGAGAAATGGTCTGAAGTAAACAGGATGAAATTCAATAAGGACAAATACAAAGTACTCCATTTAGGAAGGAACAATCAGATGCACACACACAAAAGGGGAAATGACTGCCTATGTAGGAGTACTGCGGAAAAGGATCTGGGGAGCATAGTGGACCACAAGCTAAATATTAATCAACAGTGTAATGCTGTTTCAAAAAAAGCGAACAGCATTCTGGGATGTATTAGCAGGAGTGTTGTAAGCAGACATGAGAAGTAATTCTTCCGCTCTACTCTGTGCTGATTAGGCCTCAACTGGAATATTTTGTCTAGTTCTGGGCACCACATTTCACGAAAGATGTGGACAAATTGGAGAGAGTCCAGAGAAGAGCAACAAAAATGATTAAAGGTCTAGAAAACATGACCTATGAGGGAAGATTGAAAAAATTGGGTTTGCTTAGTCTGGAAAAGAGAAGACTGAGAGGGGACATGATAAGTTTTCAAGTACGTAAAAGGTTGTTAGAAGGAGGTGGGAGAAAAATTATTTTTCTTAAGCTCTGAGGATAGGACAAGAAGCAATGTGCTTAAATTGCAGCAAGGGAGGTTTAGGTTGGACAGTAGGAAAAACTTCCTCACTATCGGGGTGGCTAAGCGCTGGAATAAATTGCCTAGGGAGGTTGGGGAATCTCCATCATTGGAGATTTTTAAGAGCAGGTTAGACAAACACCTGTCAGAAATGGTCTAGATAATACTTAGTCCTACCATAAGTGCAGGGGACTGGACTAGATGACCTCTCAAGGTCCCTTCCAGTCCTATGATTCTATGGCTTGAGGGATGTTTTTTTCTAGTGAATGAGAATAAGAAAAGACATTTAAACACTAAAATAAGGGGAAAAGTGAAGACTCAAATGCCATACTCACTTACCCTGCCAGTTTACCCCTGGCAAACTGAGGTATTTATCTTTGTGCTCTCCCCAGTAAAAAAAAAATATACATCTACAATTGCATTCTGGGATATGTTAGTGGAAGAAAACTTGTGGGGAAAATTGATGAAGAAGAAGCACAGCTTCATGTTATTCCCATAGGCTTTGAATCAGGAAAGAACTTAAGTATGTGTTTAATTTTAAGATTTTATGGTCAAGTTCAGTACATGGTTAAGAGTTGTTTTGAACAGAGCCATATTAGACATATTGTTCCTGAATTGGAGCCGTATTAGACAATTCTCAGTCCTAGTTTTCAACTCATTCACACCACAAATGTCTATAAACAAACAGTTTAAGTGCATTAAAAATGAAGTTTCTCCTTATAAAAATCATTGCAGTGTGCTCTGAATTTTAAATATGCTTAATATGAGAATTTGCTTTTTGCTTGGTATACCCAAGTACTTACAACGTCCACATCCAATTTCCAGAAAAAAAAAATCATATTAAAATGTTGTAAACTCACCCATGTCGATAGCAAAGTCTCTTCAACTTTAACTCTGAGCAGTTTAATTGTGCAAGACCAATCAAAATCCCAGCTAACGTACCCTGAAAATTAAATACTTGGTCAATCTGCGATACGCAATCTGAAGTTGGGAAATAAATATTTAAGAACCTTGGATCAAACACAAATTTTATTAAATATATTTTAAATTGCATACATGGAAATAAAACCTACCCCCATAGCCCCTATTTATTTTATTACAGCATTTTGAACTATGCCAGATGAAAACTGACACAAGGTGCTTTGGATAAAGAAGCCGCAATACCAACTTAGCAAACTGGTGTAAGGGAAATCTTTTGATGGCACAGGCCTCTCCAGCAGTACGGAGGTGTATCAAGGAGTGCACCCAACGGCATAGCTGGAGCTCTAATGCACTTCAAGCATCCTCAGCTGGTGGCATAGTCCCTTGAGGGCCATTCCTGCTGGGTGAAAGTGTGCTGAATAACACTTCCTGTGCTGAATAATGGTGAACCAGACCCAAGGATCTACCCTATTGTTCTCACGTAATAGTTCCATGTTATTTAGTTTCACTGAAAGTTTAAATAAGTAATACTTGAGAATTTTCAAGACTACACTGTAGATGGGTAGGTAGCACAAAGGATAGTTCTGCTCATAGAAAGAAAACACACAAAACATCAGTTTTATCAGATAGTCTCTATGTTGTCAACAAACCTGATCCATTGAGACATGTTTGCCATGGTAATCAAGACGTATTGGAACTTCTGATATAAATCGAAATTCTCTGAAATATACAAAGGAAACAATCAATTTATTAAAGTGAGAGAAACTGAAACAGGAAATAAATGAAGCCACTCAAAAGGAAAACCAAAGTATGAACCACAAATAGGTGCATGTCACATTATAAAATGATTCTCTTCAGCTTTTTTGTAAGGCATATATTACTGTAGTCCACCTTAGACTGTTGTTCTACTCCAAAATGTGAGCATAAAAAGCAATGTGGCGTTTCATGTTCACTGTTTCAATGACTTCCACATCAAATTGTAAAAGTTTATATCATCTTTTTCTAACTATCAGCCCAGCAAATTCATCTTGAGATCAGAAAGTCAAGCTGTATTCCTTCTGAATACTGTATCAGCACAATCTTTTCCATGGGCCAATTCTGCCCTTAGTTACACTGGTGCAACTGTATTGTTTTCAGTGCCTTTGCACACATGAAAAAGAGAGCAGAATTTGGCCCAGCAATCGGAATGTAGTTAACCATTCTGTTGATGATGCACGGGCTGGAACAGAATCTAGCTCACTCTCCCACAGCTTGGTTCTGCAGTGCTAACAAAAGTTAAAAGTTAATTGTTATAACGTAAGTAGATATAACTCAATACATAAGGCAGAACTGTTGAATAAGAAGGTGCAATTTCTTCAGTCACTTTTTAGGTCAAAACTACTTTAAAGCTCATCTCATGATATTTTACTATTGTAACCCTCTTCTCTCCCGTAACACCCAGACCCTCCCTTAATTCACGGTCATCCTTGATTGTGTTAATTTTAATTTAGACTCAGCTCTTCAGTGCAGGGACCAGTCATTTTATTTCTTGGTAACACACCTTGCTCATCTATGGTGATGTATCAGAGCTTTTATTGAATTTCATTTTCTTCATATACACGTGACAGTTTGAAAAAGCTAACAGGAAATTCAAGAAATGGTTATTTTTCAATGATACATCATAGTATTATATTTAAGCTCTGGAAGAAAAAGATAATGCCCACTGAGGCTGCACAGAAATTATTGTAATGCCATATTTTATAAAAAGCAACAAAAATGATAGAATACATGCAGACCTCTGGAAATCTTGCAACCAAAATTTACCTGAAAAAGACTGGTTGATCGCTGAACGATGTCTCTTCAGGTGAAAAACGATGGTCCTCTCCATTAACCATATCCACAGAATCAACACTATCATTTTGGCTTGTTTGCTTGTGTACTGAGAAAGAAATGACTGGGCTTGGGTCCTTGAAACTGCTGACATGCTTGGGCAAACTACAGGTTACATCAGCACCAGGAGACTTTTTAACTGAGATAATAAAAATTTACATACAGTAAACAAATAATTCATAGTCTTTCACAGTAATTTCAAGCAGCCTGTTAAATAAGTGTTTTGATTTGTTTTTGTCTCTAATGAAACAAATCCATGCTGTTATAGTTAAATGCACTGTGGTGTATAAAAAACGGTTACTCACCTTCTCGTAACTGTTGTTCTTTGAGATGTGTTGTTCCCGTCCATTCCAATCAGGTGTGCGTGCTGTGTGCACTTAGCAGGTCCCGTCAGGTCGGCTGTGGAGCCCCCTGAAGTGGCTCCTTCATGGCGCTCGATGTATGACCCTGCTGATCTGACCCCTCTTCAGTTCCTTCTTACCGGCTACTCTGACAGTGGGGAAGGAGGGTGGGTATTGGAATGGACGTGAACAACACATCTCGAAGAACAACAGTTATGAGAAGATGATTAACTGTTTTTTCTTCTTCAAGTGCTTGTTCACGTCCATTCCAATCAGGTGACTCCCAAGCGCTACCCTGGAGGTGGGGTTGGAGTTAAGGAATCGCTGACTGGAGCACCACCCTGCCGAATGCTGCATCATCTCTGGCTTGTTGGATGATAGCATAGCAAGAGGTAAACGTATGCACCGATGACCAATCTGCTGCCCTGCAGATCTCTTGTATCAGGATCTGGGCCAGGAATGCAGCTGACGAGGCTTGTGCCCTTGCTCTTGTGTGGCACCGGGGAAGTCAAGCGGTGTCATGGGTATGGAGCCAGGGAGCGCCAGTGCCAAGGGTCTCTTGTGGTAGAGTCCTTCCTCGGCACTGTGTTGCCTATGGATGCCAGAGCACTCCGTATGGATACGCCCGGTGCCGGCGGTCCGCAGCCAGCTGTGGGCGGAGAGCAGATTCCATTAATAGATGCTTTAGTCGGAAATCACACTCCTATTTGGTTCTTGGCTGAAAAGCCCTGCAGATTTTGCACCTTTCCATTTGGTTCGCTTCCCCCAGCCACTTTAGACAAGAGTCATAGGGGTCACTGATGGGCATAGGCTTATTACAAGCACTGCAGGGAGCCTGAGAGGGGTTAGGGATTGGGGAGAGACCCCCATTCCTAACCTACTATTTAGCTATACTAAATTACTATAATACTAACTATAACTGTAATGACTAATAGAAGAACGCTAAGGGAGCACTTGCTGAGCAAGTAAGCACTGTTCCAACGGTAGGAAGGAACTGAAGGGGGGTCGGGTCGAGTTGGCCGGGTCATATATTGAGTGCCATGAAGGCGCCACTCCAGGGGGATCCACAGCCCTCCGACGACTGTGCGTGCGCACACACCTGGTTGGAATCGACGTGAACAAGCACTTCAAGAACAACAACACTGGATTTTCACAAGAATAGTAATATGTGTAAAATGCTCCCAATATGTAAAGTTATAAATAGTTCTATAGGTAGCTAAAGCTAACAAATAAATCATTAGAAAAAGGTCAGGAGTAAAAATTTATGGTAAAAAGCTCTTGATGAGAAACTGAGTAAAATTCTCAGAATTTCAAGTAAACCTTTGTAATTTCTAAGCATTTGTAGGCTTGCAATAGCATTCATGGAATTTTAACGGAAACCCTACTGAGAATTACACAGCCTGTATATTTCTGCAAGTTGCACCACGGAAAGTAGGTGATTTAAGATTGTTTACATACATAGAAGAGAATACAATATAGTCAAAGGGGGAATAATTCTTAATTACAAAAAATCTTATTCTCTCATTTTTGGCCAGATTTACAATGACAGTTGGATGGAAATACTACTTTAACTTAATACTAACATTTTACTACTTGTACATAAATGTAGGATACGATTCCTTCTGCAAGAACTGCATTTAACTTTAAATTAGTAACTACACATACCCTTTAAGAGAGAGGGAGAAAAAAGCATTTGTTTTGTTTATCCATAGCTCCAACACTTTACACATATGCTCACAACTTTTCCGAAGCCTTCACTAATATGCTTCAATTTTTGGGTGCCCAACTCGAGAGACATCTTGTGATTGGTTTTCAGAGGTGCTGAGGACTTATGTGGGTATCCAAAAACTGATGAAGAAACAGAACTGTGGTTCTTCGAGATGTGATGCAGATGTGTATTCCACTTAGATGTGTGCATTCCCAGCACACCGGAGCCAGAGACTTTTCCCTAGAAGTACCCATAGAGGGGCGATGCTCGCGCCTCCCCTGGCTATATGAGGCAGCGCCGCCCCAACCCCCCTCAGTTCCTTCCAATCGAAAGCCCACAGAAGGAGACTCCGATGCAAAGGGGATGGAGGGTGGGTCATGGAATACAAGCCTGAATCACATCTCAAAGAAACATAGTTACAGTAAGTAATTACTTCTTCTTCAAGTAGTTCCAGATGTGCTTTCCACTTAGGTGACTCACAAGCAGTACCCCAATCTGAAGGTGGGGCTCTGAGTCTAAGAAATAGGGACTGTAGGACCACCCTTTGGAGGCCTGCATCCACTCTGGAAGATACAGTAATAGCATAATGGTCCTTAAATGTACATATGGATGACCACCTGGCTGCCATGCAAATGTCCAGTATGGAAACGTCACTGAGGAACGCTATTGCTGTCACTTGCGCTCTCATGGATTAAGCCCATAGCCGTGGAGGAGGCATAGCCGAAGCGCTCTCATACTCAGTCTTGATATAGGATGTTATCCATCTAGAGAGGGTCTGTGCAGAGACCACTCACTCCTTCATGCAGTCCGCATATGATACGAACAGGTGAGGTGAAACATAAAATGGCTTAGGACAGTCTAGATAAAAGGCTAGACATCACCTGACATCCAGAGCATGGAGGCACTGTTCTTCTGGGGAAGAGCACAGCTTAGGGAAAAGCACAGGTAAATACACTGCCTGATTCAGAAGAAACTGAGAGACCACCTTGGATAAAACCTTTGGGTGTGGTCGCAGCGTTAACTTGTCCTTAGAGAACTGAGTGTAAGGCGGTTTAGGGCCTGCAACTCTCTCACCCTTCTTGCCAAAGTGATGGCTATTAGGAAAGTGTTTTTTTAAGACAGGAGGGGCAGCAGACAGGACACAAGAGGCTCAAATGGAGGGGCCATCAGAGCCACCAAAACCATGTTTAGGTCCCACAAGGGAGCCGAATCTCAGACCGGAGGATGCAAGCAAATAAACCCTTTCAGAAATCTCCTCACCATGGTACTGGGGGGAAAAAAATGAATTCCCCTGAATAGGGGGATGAAACACAGATATAGTTGCCAAATGGACTCTCAGCAAACTGAGTGCAAGGTCCAATTTCTGAAGACGTAGCAGATACTCTAAGATGTCCTGGATGGAATCCCTTGTCATTTGGGTCCCATGGGCCAAGGATCACAGTGAGAATCTCTTCCACTTTGATAAGTAGGCCATTCTAATGGAGGATTTTGTATTGTTGAGTAAGACTTGTTGGATAGCTGCCGAACATTGCTGGAGCACCCACAGAAAAAAATTAGTGGGTGCTTAGCACGCACGGGCAGCCAGCTCCCCCGCTCCCAGCTCCCCCGCTCCCATCTCCAGCGCCTCCCACCTGCTGGCGGCCTGCTGATCAACCCCTTCTGCCTCCCGCCCACCGCAATCAGCTCTTCTGTGGTGTGCAGAAGGCACTGTGCGGGGAGGAGCGGGGACAGGGTGTGCTCAGTGGTGGGGGGCAGAACTGGGCAAGAAGAGGCAGGGCAGGGGTGGATCTGGGGTGGGAAGAGGCAGGGAGGGAGTGGGGGCTTGGGAGAAGGGGCGGGGTCTGGGATGGAGCAGGGGGTTGAGCATCCCTAGGACCAAAAGGAAGCCAGCGCCTGTGCCTACCCTGCCGGGCTCTGTCATTTCCAGCTGTTATGGCCAAGGAGGCCACTGATATGGGTAGGGCATTGATGGCCAATAGGACCTGGACCCTACTTCCCAGGTTAGGGGCACATGCCAATCCTGGGACCCATATTGGTCCACTGGCGGCCCTCGGAGCTTGTCAGGTGATGTGGAGTGGGAAGATGACAATCCCAACTCAGAATCAGAAGAGCCCTGTGATCTTGGGAACATGGGAGGAGTGATACCCGAGAGAGTCAATAGATGGCCTGATTCATCCATTGCCCAGAACAAGGCAGGAATCGGTGCCCCCAGTGAAGGCAGTCCCGTCGGTACCGAGCATGCCAGTGCCATAGGCAGCATCAGTCCTGGCGCAAACAGCGGTACTGAAGCACCCGAGTGCATTGACGTCGAGGATGGTGAAGGCAGGGGAGCTGAAGAGGGTCCCTGTACTGATTCCAGTACTGGTTTCATCCCCACCATGGGGATGGGAGCAACTGGATGTGGTGCTGACAGACACAAGGGTTCAGCAGCTGGCTCCATCAGAGGGGCTATAGATGGCACACCCCTGGCCAATGGTAAGGGCAGGACTGAAAGGCAGAGGAGATCTGTTGCTGCCTGGTACGCTGATGACGTGGACACTGCTGGGACCGGCATCTCCGTCATCAGTACTGGACTCAATGGAGGCCAGAACCAGAGTTTCCGCCCTTCCCACTCAGTACCAGAGAAGGGTCCAGAGGTACCCGTACAATACTGAACACTGGATTCAGTCCCAATCTGGTTCACGCTTTTTCTGGGGGAGGCAGAGGCGTCATCCTGCAACCTGGAGCAGTCCCGATTGGTTTTATGAGACCTCTTCCTCAGCACCGATGGAGAACAGCTCAAATAGCCAGGGGAAGGGCCATAGCCATGCGGCACAAGCACCACCCTCTATGGGGGCAAACGTCTCTAACTCCAGCACGCTGAGCGCGCATACACCTCATTGGAATACACCTAAGTGGAATACAACTCTGCATCTACTCGAAGAACACCACAAAATTAGAGAACTCTTCTGAAAGCTTTAGGCTTAATAAATTATGTCTAATATAGTTCTTTAGCAAATAGAATAAATTACGTGTATTAGTATACACGCGCGCGCGCACACACACACACACACACACACACACACAAACGAGAGCGAGAAAGAGGAAGAGAGGGGTAGAGTGTGTGTTTCCAGCTTACTACACCAATGATAGTACCTTCTGGATCTGGAGTCATTAAAACTTCCACTTCTGTAGAAAGGCTAGTGAAAAAATCCTTCAGGAAAAACAAGGCATCCTAAAATAAAGAAATAACGCAATCACGTCAAAGGAAAGGAAACAAATCACGTCAATCTAGAGTTCTCTGAAAAAACCATCCGCAATTCTGGATGTTATGTTTCTGTGGGTACTTGCACATCAATCAAAGGAACAAGAGAATACATTTTAGCATCCAGAGCTCAAGTCTTTTTTTCAGTTGCAACCTAAACCAAACAATGCATTGGCCCATATTGTGCAATGGAGAGCCATGGGCAGAAATGTGGGAATCCCCCTTGCATTGCACAGCACGTGGGGCAGTTGCTTTTGCAGTACTGTCCCAATCCCTTTCCTGGAACTCTTCAGAGGGTGGGGGACATGCATGGTCCCTGCACCAACCCTCACAGAATACGGTCTAGAACTATATTATTTTTCCTTTGGCCTCTTCTACGTAGCTAGAGGGGAACCTGTTAGAATGGATCCATTGGAACTGAACTACTAAAAAGCTGAGGAGGTCATTATTGGGGACCCCAGAGCCAATGTGGAGGCCCTTGCTTCCAGGGAACACATAGCAGAATGTGGTTCATTCTCCAGGGACTGAAAAAGTGGACACCATGTACTGGGCAAAGCTAAAATCATGGTATAGGAATGTTTCAAATGGAAATTTTCTTGGCTACTAGATGGCAGCACTTCCATGCGATATTTCTGTTCTTGGTGGATATAGTATGAAACTATTACAGACTATAGCAGGGCAGATTTTAAGAGGCACAAATGGCAGTAAGTTAGGTTTTTATCATCCACTGAAAGCCAATGGAAGGTAGACACGTAAATATCATTTGTACTTTTGAAACTCTCCCCCTCCATAGTCTGCAGAAGTCAGTCAAGGAGAGAATTTCAAAGCCATATTGCTCATTTCTATCAAAACCATGTCATTACACTTCTAAACTTTTAGAACTTCTGGGTTTGGGAGGCCTCACATACAGTGGATACTAAACAAATAAAAAACATCCTGAAAGAACTAATTTCTACCATCTCTTTTCAGTGCTCTCTGCCATTAATGTTCCAAATAGGTGTGAAGGATAACAAATGGCAAAGAGCTTGTGGTACAGCAGTCTTACCATGTCATGTGCTTCTAATTAAAATATTATTGACTTCTCTTCTTCACATTAGAATTCAACATTATTGGACTTACTTTCAAGCCAATGATAATTTACTGGGATGACAAAGCTATACAAGTGTTGCCAAAACATAAAAATGTACTCAAGTCTTTAAAAATTCACTGAATTTTTCAGAAGTCTCACTGAATGAAGTGCAATCTTTGAGAGCATAGCCATTTCTGCAGATATTACTAGTCTTTAAATTAAAAAGTCTAGCCACTATGTTGGCTGGAGCACTAGATAAGCTCAATTGTTAAAAAAAGATTTTTCATATAAAACGGACATAGACAAATGTACAAGGACACATGTACAGCTGGAGGGAATCCAAAGCTACATAACAGAAGGCAATCAAACCCACAAAAGAATTGCATAAAATGTGTATTCGGAGGTTATGAGTGTAAAAGCTATAGTACTCATATTAAATTTCTCCACACAGGCATTTAGAAATTGTACATTGCCACAATCCAAGGGGCACAATGATGCTTCATCTAATGGACAGTGTCTCTAGTATCACCAACCTGGTCGATATTGAGGCGAAGTGGCATTAGTGATACACGTAAACAACATTCCTGTGGGGATCTGCCAGACTCTGGACGGACATGTAATGCTTTAACTGTTAGCTGCAGAACAAGAATGAGACAGAGAAAAACTCAATATATAAAACTCGAAATATAAAAACTCAAACCAAAAACACTGACCAATGAAAAGTGTTCACCTTTCATTCATACTTTGAAATGATTACAACTTCTGTCCTTGTAACATATCTCAATTTGCCAATTATATAGCTAACACAGGATGAGTAACTTATCATGGATTGATGTATGTCTGAAAGATCACTGGAAAAGGAAAGCTACAAATGAAACAGGTCTCCAAAGCCTCTGGACATGAATATACTAGGTGTACATGCCTCCATACGCAGCTGAAATTCAAAGTGTACACACACAAAGTGATGCATACTCAAAACTGAAAATACAGTGCAGCTTAAGTAAGCCTGTGTGTGCTAGATCTATTTTAAAATTGCTATAACCTTGAAAAATAGGATAGAATATTATTTGAGATGACCTTTTATACTAAACTCTACCCACAAGAAATTAAGAAAATAGCCTACATTGACATAAAGCTTATGCTATTACAACATTCCATTATCTCATAAAAAGAAGAACAGGAGGTACTTGTGGCACCTTAGAGACTAACAAATTTATTAGAGCATTTTAAACAATATAATAAACAATAATAAATAATTATTTATTAAAACAAATTTATTATTTGTTAGTCTCTAAGGTGCCACAAGTACTCCTGTTCTTCTTTTTGCGGATACAGACTAACACGGCTGCTACTCTGAAACCTGTCATTATCTCATACTTGCTCTTCTGCAATACCATTCTCACAATTAAAACATTTGGTTACTATAATACCCTATGAATAAGTTTCATAATCTTACCATATTAGAATGTGCTTTTCTGGGCATCTCCTTACTACAGTAGAGATAGAGAAATTTATTCATCTGTGATGTAGCCAAGCGATCTCTGATCTCAAGGTCTTGAACAATAAAAACCTGCCGGGACACTGGCTGCTCCAACAGACTGGATTCACATTCCGGCCCTCCTGGAGGGTATACCTCATGCTGGAATTTCACCTTGGAACAGAAAGGCAAAAGGGGATATTAAGGTCCAATGCATACAAGCCTTTACAATATAACAGTACTGATAAATCTAGGACTTTAAAAATCATGGGTCAGGCTTTAAAATTATGAGATTTTAAAATAAATAAATAAATGGTGGGAGTTTGGGGGTCTGATGTCTGCACTCAGCAGAAAAGACTCCTAACCCTGCTTTGTTTGCACATTCATGTTTTAGGATGAAGATTCAATCTGAAGCAAATGGAAAATACAAACACAAAAAGAGAGGGAGAGAAAAGAGGTGTTTTCCACCTATTCATCCTGCCAGTCTATTATTTTCCTCTCAGTCCTAGGGTGACATTTCCCTCACTGACCAACTGTTCCCCATGCGGTCTTCAGTGACGTTCTGCTTCTGCCCCGTCCCAGGAAACTCATGCTCCTGATCCAGTCAACCTCATCCAGCAACTTTCTCCTCTTACTTCCTTGTCTCTACATACACCCAATCCCTCCATGACTCCAGCCATTATCCTCCCGCAACACTTCACTAATCCTGTTTCCCCCTTGCCCGCTGGCAGCCTCCCCTCCACACAGTGCTTCTCTCCAGCAACCCCCACTTATTCCTCTCCTCCACTCCTATGCTTCGTTAACCCTCAAGTCATCCCCCTCCTTTCCCCCTTCCACACTCAGCAACCTCCCCTCTCCACTATTTAGTGTACAATAGGACTGCAAGCACAGCAAATGGAACAGTGACCTCTGGTGACCAGCAAGGAGCTGAGCAGGCAGCCCAAATTCCTGAGGTTGCCTGAAGATAGAGCAAAAAGAAGAACAGGAGTACTTGTGGCTCTAAGGTGCCACAAGTACTCCTGTTCTTCTTTTTGCGGATACAGACTAACACGGCTGCTACTCTGAAACCTGAAGATAGAGCATGATTGTGAGAATACTTAAAAGTGCCCCCAATCCATGACATTCGTAATAATATTGAGAGTGTTGGCAATGCAGATATCAGCAAATCATCAACTTCTAAGTCAGATCATCTGACATTTGAGCACTGTTCAGAATCCTTATATTTTTCACACTATGACCCCATTATTTTCAGATAAATCAATTGCTATGCTGATGCAAAGATATTCATGTCCTTACACTGCACTAAAGAGAGAAGAAAGCCTTAATATTCTGTTAGGATTAATATGTAAAGCATCCGCAACAATCTAGAGGGAGCCATTACACTTTGACAGGTTTCAGAGTAGCAGCCATGTTAGTCTGAATCCGGAAAAAGAAGAACAGGAGTACTTGTGGCACCTTAGAGACTAACAAATGCTCTAATAAATTTGTTAGTCTCTAAGGTGCCACAAGTACTCCTGTTCTTCTTTTTACACTTTGACAGAATCACTGAAATATTCAAGTGGAATCTTTAACTTTTCTTTTTCCCTCTTTTTACCATGGCAATAGGTCCCTAGAAAAGGATAAAATAGAAAACCATCTCACATTTTGCTGCACATTACCAGTTAATGGGCTGAATTACTTTAAGCAATACAAAATGTACAAGGAATTTGAAGGATAGAAGTAATTTGGCTTTACATAAAATGAAAATGAAAAATGGTTCCGGCTACTTTAAAAAATATCCATCCATTTACTTTAAACTTACTTAACCAGTAGCAGTTTGTTAATGATATTTTTAATAGCCTCACATTCACCTTTCTAAGTTCCATACTAAAGCTGAGTTAAAAATAATTAAATTAAACGTAACTTAGCATAATTTGGTTATAGCAGTAATAGGCTGTTGTGGCAAATGGTGTTAATGATGCTGTGAGGTGATCAAATATTACTGAATATCAAGTTACGGAGTAACCCCAGGCATTTCAGAGCTAATTCCGAGGGAAATGTCTACAACAATGTCTTCATAATAGCAATTTCAATTTGAAGTAAACAGAAAGGAAAGTTATATCATGATAAGGATAGCAAAAGTGGTGGGAAAAAAGGATTCTGTCAAAATAAAAATACTTTAAGGACTAAAAGCAAATATTTTAATAACTGTTCAGCTTCCCTCGTTTCAAATATGGTTGCTAAACAGAGTTGCACTATGCCAACCATGCAGCCCTGCAAACTCATTTGGTAAAGAAATTCTAAGTCCATCACTCAGCATAACTGTGTTAATAGACTTCTGCATCTAAGTAAGATTAATGCTCATTTTTACTGGTAAGCCTTCTAGCTTCATGGAGTCAATAGCTCATCATTAGGGTTTATAAAGTCTTTAGAATATATATTGTATATGCCTTTGTGTCTGCAGATTTTTCTGTTACTATCTCACCTTGCTTAACTGTATTTCCATTAAGAAGTCTGGGTTCCTTCCTCTTCCCCCACATGTCGTACTACGTCCATGTCTTGTTGGTGTGTGAGAAGGAGAAATATGAGGACTACTAGAAGTGGGAGAAAAGGAGTATTTTTTCTGAGTTTAAATTGAAAGTCAGCCCATATCTCTAATCACACAAGCATGCATATTTTACTGGGTTTTACTAAATATTTTTGTGGTGAAAAAAAAAGAAAATTAACTCTGAAAAATTGCTGCATTAATGTAAACTAAAAATATTTCTCATTTTCACTGTAATAGTTATGCAGAGCTTTAGGCACTGCAAAATATTATCAAACATATACACTGTTTCCACTGAATTATCATTAAAAAAAATAACTCCTATTGTTATCCAAAATAATATTCATTCTCCTCCAACCTGCTTAATATCCGCAAAACAGACTCCGTTCTCCAAAACCACCTTCAACACACTCATCCCCAATTAAACCCACTCCCCGCAGGGAAAGCTTGGGAGAATACATTTGACTTTCAATGTACCCTGTAGGTCAACAAATTTGAACTCATTCAGATCAAGGGGTGGGAGAAATACATTCCAGAATTAAATTGAACAGGATATTCATTATAAAAGGAAAGTACATTAAGTTCATCTAACTCTTCGTTTTGAAATCAAATGCAGAATGTGTGGATCTGAAAAAGAAATACTTAGTTACCTAAAGCACTTACATAAAACTTTTAGCTGGAGAAGTAGTAGGTGCAGTCCCAAAATCCTTTCCTCCATAAAGGTGCCAAATAAGAGAGATTTCCTTCACAACATAGCGAACCAAAGGGATAGGAAAATGTAGCGGGGCTTTGCTCATATCGGTCTTTTTTACAGGCAGGCTGAAATGATTGTCTTTTATCAGGATTGCATCATCAACCATTATTTTCACTACTGGCTCCTCCTCTTTCTCCTAAAAAAGTTACACAGGAAAGTGAGTGCAATTCTTAATTTCTTCATTCAGTTGTTTAATTTCTTCAAGATAAATCAGATCAGCGTCCTCTTTGCTTCTATACTATGAAAAATATGGAATACAGCCCCAATAACTGTTCTTGTTTTGGTAATAACAGGTTATATAGGGAAGCTGTAGAATCCATGTATTTGGGGGATTTTAAAAACAGATTAAACAAAACACCAATCACAGACAGTCTAGGTATACTTAATCCTGCCTCAGCACAGAGGGGTGAGGGGTGGACTAGATGATCTCCTGAAATCCCTTCTAGTCCTACATTTCTATAATTCTAAGATTGCATGGTCTCAAGACTCAGAACAGCTCTCTCTTGAAAGTTGTCCCCAATGAGATTACTTTATCTCTCATAGGAGATATCAGGTTAACTGGAAATTGAAAGGAAATAAAATATGACTTCATCCAAACTGAAAAATTAAGTTTTAAAACAAAGAAGTGCTACTCTTATGCTAGTACTGCTGGAGATGGGACTTCTGAGGGTTAGCCAAGTGAATGTGGGGCTCAATATCAGAAGTCTAGAGTTGACTCTGGTCTGTCTAGATAAAGGCAATCTATCAGTGATAGTTTAGTGGTGATACAATGAGGGAAGAGAAGACCTATTTTTAAGTGTCAATGCTCTGTCTCAATTTTTTGTGCAGTGGTGAGACAGACACTGGGAGTTAAGAACTGATGTTTTTGCTGCTGCTGTTGCTGTTTACCCACAGAAACTTTTGTGCAAAGTTTGGTAATAGTGTCTATAACAGCAATGGGAAAAGGCTGGCACTCTTTTTAAATTAAAACTTGGATTTTCTGATGAATGGATACAAGACAAATGCTTGCAAGGATAAAATATCTTGGTAAATACTGTACTTTTCTTATAAGCCTTTTCAACTACACTACATGTTATAAATAAAGATTTGTTGAAATGCCAACACAGGAAAAATGCAAATTTGCTACTAGGTGACAATCATAATAGAAGAGGAGTAAATACTATTTATATATATATTCTAGTATATTTGTTGTCATTCCTGGGAGGAACAATGCATGACGTGAATTCTCAGGTTTATTCCAAAAAATTGCTACATATCTTTTATATGAATGGTGGGACTTCCTCCAAAATGGCAACATTTCAATGACAACAAAATATAAGGAATATTCTCCTCTCTGTACCCCTTACTGACCACCCATCAATGTCAGCAGAAAGTTGGTAGAAAGTTACAAAATCTAAAGGGACAGGTCTCAAATGTACTTCCCTCAATCTATTTTACATCTAGATTTCTTAATATTATGAACTTCTTACAGAAACAACAGCTTTGGGTGCAAAAAGAATGCAGAAGTCATCATTTTCAGTAGGTAGGTCTCCCATCGCCTCTTTAATCAGGTGGTGAGTAAATGAAGTGTATGTGGGACTTGGCTCTTGTGAGATGTTCCCACTTTCATCTGGAAACAGGAAGAGATCTGAGCAAGCTGGTTCCTGGGTTTGAGATTTTTCATCCAAGATTCCTGATATAAAAAAAAGGCATTTCAATGGAAATATCTTTATAAGATTCACACAAGATTAAATGACTGAAATTGTGATATTTAGAATAGTTCAAAAAAATACAATACAATATTCTTAACCAATTTCAAATTGGTATTTAGTTCTTACCATGGCAAAAAAAAAAAAAAAAAAAAAAATCACAGTCCTCTTACATAATCAATTACCTTGTTCTTTCTCCTAATGATTTCTCCCTAGATGACTCTCTTGAATCTAAGTTCTTCCTTTGATACTGTAGACTACTACGCCATCCTCCTGGACTGCCTCGACTGCTATGAATGAGCTCCTGGTTTGATGTAGTATGTCTTATCCCTTTATGTCTGCCCAGACCCCTAATGCACTAAGTCCCAAAGAGTTAAATTTGTTGCCTACTGTTCTAACTATCTGCTCTTACTCCATTACATATGCCTGAATTTAACAGTAAGTTGCCACTTCTGCAATATTGGCATTAAGACTGAAATCTGATATAAAATTTTGAAGTGTTAAACGTGATTCTAGGCTTCTTCTACCGTTAGATTGTGGCCTAATGGGGGAAGCAGCTTGATGGGTCTCAATTTCCTCCATAGCATCACTCATCAAATCCCGTAAAATCTGTTGTTCTGCTTCAGCAAGGACTAGTCCTTGGGAAGATGGTCGGCTAGAGGCATCTGCCTACAAACAGAAGAACTATATAAAGTTACAATTATAAAGAAACTGAAGCACTGTGTTTAACAAGTATTTATGAATATGATTTTTGCTTTCCTGGTTTGGTATTCCAGTGTAAAACCACAGTGTGGAAGATAACTGCATTTTAAAATAAACATTAAACTGGGACTATACTCTAGATTACCCAGGCAAAAAGTTTTTAGCAAAAGTTTTGAAGGTCAGTAACATCACTGTTGAGTGTGAATACACACTGTATTAGAGAAATGCCTAGGTGTCGCAGGGTTTGAAATAGCCATAGGTAGACAGGCATATATATGTCCTAAAATCTTGTCTTCAAAATGAGAATTAAGTGTATCAGGATGGTATTTAAAGGATTTTGTATTGTTGAGCTTAAATGTTATGAGTGCCAAGAGGAAAGGAAAAATTATTGCCAAAAGCAATTACTGTGAGAACTGCTTCAGAGACATTAAGCTCACATGATAAGTTAAGTATTTATGGGAAAAACTCTATAAAAAGTATATATTAATTATTATTACTATGATTATTATTGTGGAAAGCACAGCTAATGTGTCTGATTAGGAAATGTGATGGTGGTAGTGTTATGTGAGTAAGTATTACTTTGCCATTTCATACCTTGGTTTTCCGCTTGACGACTCCAGGTTTAATCTCTGACTTGCTAGGTAGATGCAAATCGCCATAACTCGCAATATACTGTATAAGATTCATTAGCGCAGCACAAGAGTCTGAGCATGTTCGGATATGGATTACATCACTGGAACTGTGTAGCTCAAAGCGTGGCTTAATCTAGGAAGCAATAACGAATAATGACAGAAATCTATCCAAGATCAATTTAACGTTCCATATGAATAATATACACAGATTTATTGTTAACTAGATTACTTAGGGTACGTCTATACCCAGCCGCTAGTTCGGCGGCTGGCAATCGAACTTCTGGGTTCGACTTATCGCGTCTTGTCTGGACGCGATAAGTCGAACCCGGAAGTGCTCGCCGTCGACTGCGGTACTCCAGCTAGACGAGAGGAGTACCGCAGAGTCGACGGGGGAGCCTGCCTGCCGCGTGTGGACCGAGGTAAGATCGAACTAAGGTACTTCGAACTTCAGCTACGTTATTCACGTAGCTGAAGTTGCGTACCTTAGTTCGATTTGGGGGGTTAGTGTAGACCAAGCCTTAGTTATCTGATCATTCAATATAAAAGCTTTAGAAACAGAGCAATAATTTATAAATTACTTTGGAACCTGAAATCTCACAATCTGATGATGAGAGAAGGGATGTTTTTAAACTGTTAAGTAGGATTTGATCCTAAATGCAATTTAAGCTTTTCAAAATGCTTTAAAATCAAAATGCAAAATATGTATTTTTATCATTTAGGTTTAACATTATTATTTTATTCTTTTATTTTAAGTACTTACTCTCTCCCCATCAGAACCAGGTTTTACTGCTGTTATGGTCAGTTCCAAGAGTCCCATATCCATAACACGAATATAATCTGAAAGTTATAATGAATATTTTAAACAGTGCCCAACATCAAATGTCATCTTAAATTCTGTTTTATTTTATTTTTTAAATCACCAATTATTAATCTCTGTTAAGAAGCATAATGAACTAAATTTTGTTGATTTTAGTCTTGTCAACACACTTTATACTTCTATGTTACCTTACATCAGAGGAGCTCTCTGGGCTCAATCCTCAGCTGTTTCTAGTTTAAACATGGTGCAGCTGAGAGAGGAGGAGAATGGTGGCTTTAAGCCACCTTTCCATTTCCCCAGTTCTTGGCCAGATGGGGCCAAAACAAGGATTACTCTGCCAGCTAAGAATCAAGTAGAATACTGCACACCCTGCCCGATCCTGGCCCCCGCCCGTGCGTTATGGAGTAGGGTGCCAACAGGTGGCACAAAACAGTGAACGGATAGATCCTTCTTGAAGCTGAATCGGCCTATCAGTTCTAGTTGATGTTTATTACAAAAATTAAAAAAAAAAAAAAAAAAAAGGGGTGAAAATCAGCCGAAAATTTTAACTTCAGTTTTCTGGGTAAATATCAGCATTAATATTGGGGGATGGGAGGACAGAAGAAAAGCAACAAATAGAGAAAAGTAAGAATATTTCTGACCTGGATCCCTGCTCCAGAAGGAGAGATGGTGGCTCAGTAACTTGGGTAGCTCAGGTTACTGAGCTGCCACATCTCCTTCCAGAATGGGCCCAAAGTGGAAGAGGTGAAGGAGAGAAGGACACCATCTGCTCACACCTCTTCTGCTTCTGGGCCTGCTCTGAAAGGAGAGACGGTATCACAGTTAACAGGGACGCCCATGTTACCAAGTCACCATCTCTCCCTCTGGAGCAGGAAGCCAGGTCTGGAGGGACAAGAGGGCGTCTCCTTTGTTCTGCCCAGGTTACTCAGCTGCCATCTCTCTTTCTGGAGTGGGAAGCTGGGTCTGGGGAATTCTGGCACTTCTTTTTTTAGGGCTCTAACACTGATGTATACATACGCATGTTCATGCACACGTGTATCTTCCACTACATTGCCTTACTTTAACAGAGAGTTTCACATTTATGCTTAGATGTACATAGTGTTGTAGCTATGTTGGTCTTAGGATATTTGAGAGACAAGGTGGAGGGGTAATATTTTTTATTGAACCAACTTCTGTTGGTGAGAGAGACAAGCTTTCAAGTTACACAGAGCTCTTCTTTCAGCCGGGGAAAGTACTAAGAGTGTCACAGCTAAATGCAAGATTGAACAGATAATTTAGCAGAAGTAGTTAGCATATATTGTAAGAGACCATTCAAGGTGCAGTGGCCAGTTAACACCCGTGTAGTCATTAGACAAAAAAGGGGTTACTGGGTTATAGTTTGCTGTAATAAGCCATAAATCCAGAGTCTTGATTAAGACCATGACTTTTAGTGTCTAGCAAAGTTATGAATTTAAGCTGCCAGGCTTGACTTTTGAATATGTTGTGCAGGATGAGGACTGATCGATCAGATAGAAAGTGATCACTTTGAGAAAAAAATTTCACCCACAGGTGATAGGGTATTTCTGTCTTTTATCATTTTCCTGTGTAAGTTCATTTGAGATTGTAGTGATTGTCTAGTTTCACCCATATAATTGTTACTGGGGCATTTAGTGCACTGGATGAGGTATACCACGCATAGAAGTCATGGATCTTGAATGGTATGTTGTGGGGGGATGCTGATCATTGTAGCAATGGAGATATGTCTGTAGGTTTTGCATGTGTACTTGTAGGGTCTGGTGCCTCTGAGTTGGTGTCCCCTTGTCTGTGGAGAGCTTACTTCTGATAATGAGCTTGGAGAGACTGGGGGGCTGTTTGAAGGCCAGAAGAGGGGGTTCCGGAAAGATTTCTTTCAGGATGGGGTCCCCTTTGAGTATGGATTTTACTTGTTTGATGATACCCCATATGGGTTCCAGTGTGGAGTGGTAGGTGACAACTAGGAGTGTGTGGATGGAGGGGGTTTTATTTCTGTATTGAACCAGGTTCCATGGAATGGGCCACCCAAATGCTCCAAGAGAACCTGCTAGAGCCATATAGAAAAGAACTTTTCTATCCTTGTTCTGTGACATGACCCTGCACATACAGTTTAACACTAAACTGGTCACATTTTTCTGCTATACTACATTACACACTCAAGTCTAACTTGTTGCTCACTATAAACCCAGCTCTCTTCTCCAGTAGCCTATTGGACTGTTTTTAATATTTCTGTAGATTTCTTTAAATTCTGAAGGCTATATTTATAAGGTTAGCATATGGTTACCATTGCTTCTAAAACACCCTTACCTCTCTGCAGATTCACTGTAACAGCGTTGCACTTGTCAGACAAATGCAAAGCAGCCTCATCCAAGATTATTCTACAGGAGAAAAATGGGAAACAAAAATGCCTGGTTAAAAACTGTGCATTTCACACTCAAAGTAAATTATATGACATTATGTAAAAAGCCAGAACATATTTAAATCCTAAAGTTTTTACTCTCCACTGTAACAGTTTTTAATAATTATCCTTTCATCTGGCTGTAAGGGCATGGAGAGGATTATTGGTGAATAAAATAATTTAAATTTTTTACTATCAGTTTAACCTTTTGTGGGGTTGTAAATTATCCAGGGCTACATGTAGTCTCCCTAGATCAGAGGTCCCCAAACTGCGGGGCTGGCCCTGTCCCCAGCCTCAGCGGAGCTCTGCTCCTGGCCCTGCGCCAGCCCCCAGCCTTGGCCACTGGCTGTGGCTCCGTTCCCGGCCTGGCGCTGAGGCCAGGGGCAGAGCCGCACCTGGCCACAGGCCCGGCTGCTGGCCCCCACCACAGCCCCACTCCCGCCCCCAGGCTCACCCCCCGCTGCGGCCCCAGCCTCAGCCCCTCTGCCTCTGTCCACGTCAGTCCCGCAACCCAACTCCCTCCCCCACCCCACCCCCGAGCAGGGGTCCTGCTTCCGTCCAGGCACAGACAGGGTAAGGCGGGGGGGGAGGGGGAAGGAGGGACGGGAACAACCCTCAAAAGTTTGGGGACCGCTGCCCTAGATCCTTCTGGGAATAATGAGTAGATTCCTTGGAAGGCAGTACAGCTAGGCTAATCTTTCCTTTATCATATTATGGCAGAGGTTTAAACAACATTTATTTCCAGAATACAGCACTATTACAAGACCATTTAAAAAAGGATACCACAATAGGAACAGGCTTTAAATCCAATAAAAATACTAAAGAACCAATACTTGTTCTAGAGATCTGAAGATGCCATCGTGCTCAGCAGCCCACACACAAACACCTGATTTTACAATATTTTTCCAAGCGTATTTACAGGTATCAAAACAACAATTAGCAGTGGGACAAACAATCCACTCAAGAACAATGGATTTAAGCAAACCCAGGGATTATATCCAGGTAAAGTATACTACATAGTCTGGAATAGATGTAATTCTCCACTCAAGGAGAATATTTTCTCCATAAAAGACAGAAAAAATGGTTACTAACCTTTCTGTAACTGTTGTTCTTTGAGATGTGTTGCTCATGTCTGTTCCATGTTGGGTGGAGTGCACACGCTGAGTGCACAGTTGATGGAAATTTTTTCCTCAGTGGTATCTGTTGGGCAGGCTCTAGTACCCTCTGGTGCTGCACATGCATGTGCCAGTATAAAGGGCCTGGCCAGCTCTGCACCTTCTCAGTTCCTTCTTACTGGCTAACTCCGAAAGAGGGGGAGGAGGGTGGGTTGTGGAACAGATATGAGCAACACATCTCGAAGAAAAACACTCACAGAAAGATTAGTAACCGCTTTTTCTTCAAGTGCTTGCTCGTGTCCATTCCACGTTAGGTGACTCCCAAGCAGTACCGTAAGAGGTCGGCTCAGAGCTTGTGGATATGAAGATTGCAACACTGCTCTACCAAACCCAGAATCATCTCTAGCCTGCTGGGTGATGGCGTAGTGGGAAGAAAAAATATGCACCAACGACCAGGTCGCCGCTCTGCAAATACCTGGATTGGTACCTGGGCCAGAAACGCCGCTGACGAAGTTTGAGCTCTTGTCGAGTGGACAGTGCAGATGGCAGGAGATGGCGCACCCACCTGCTCATAGCACAAGCGAATGCAGGAAGTGATCCAGGATGAAATTCTTTGGGCCAAAACTGGCAGACCTTTCATTCTGTCTGCTATTGCCACAAAGAACCGCATGGATGTACGGAACGGTTTGGTCTTTTCTATATAGAAGGCCAGGGCATGCCTAACGTCCAATGTTTGGAGACACTGCTTCTCCCTATTCTTGTACGGTTTCGGAAAGAATACTGGCAGAAAGATAGCCTGATTACTGTGAAACTGCAATACCTTCAGAAGGAAAGCATGGTAAAGTTGAACCTTGTCCTTAAAAAACACTATATACAGGGGTTCTGACTAAGGGCCCTGATCTCTGAGACCCTCCTGACCACGGTAATCGCTACCAGGAAGGCGACCTTCCAGGAGAGGTACGACAAGGAGAATGATGCCAATAGCTCAAAGGGAGGGCCTGTGAATCTTGACAGGACCAGGTTTAGGTCCCATGGGGGAAATGGGTTCACGAATCTGCAGGTATAGTCTCTCTAAGCCCCTGAGGAAGAGAATGGACATTTGGTGAGGAAAAAAACAACCTACCATCCACCGGAGGTTGGAAGACTAAGATGGCCGCTAGATGTACCTTAACTGATGAGATGAGTAGGCCCTGATGTTTCAGATGAAGCAGATACTCCAGCACAAACTGGAGAGGTGACCTAGAAGGTGAGATGCCTCACTGGGACGACCACACGGAGAAATACTTCCACTTGGCGAGGTAAGTCACTCTAGTAGATGGTTTTCTACTACCTAGTAGATTTGCTCCAAACAGGCCAGCTCTGCTGGGTTTAACCATAGAGCTTCCAAGTGGAGGGCCTTGAGGTTCAGGTAGAGCAATCAGACATTATCATGCAAGATCAGGTCTGAAGGGGAGGAAGCGGCATTGGGGTCACTACTGACAGGTCCAATAACATTTTGAACCAGTGCTGGCATGGCCGTGCTAGGGCCACAAGAATAACCTTTTCTGTCGTGCTTGACTTTGAGTAAGACTGTGCATGAGAGGAATAGGGGGAAAACGTATACAACAGGTGCTTTGTCCAGGGGAGCAGGTATCTGTGAGCAAGCCCGGGCTGCGCCTGCATAGAGATCAAAACTACTGACATTTCCTGTTTTGCCTGGTTACAAACAGGTCTCTGAGGGGAGTCACCTGCTGCCGTAAAATGGTCCTGACTATATGGGGACGAAGGGACCACTCATGGTGAGAGGAGAAAGATCTGCTGAGGTGATCTGCCAGATTTTTCTGAGCTCCTGGAAGGTGAGATTGAGTGCTTTACGCAGAATTCCCATAAGCAAATGGCCTCTTGACACAGGGGGAAGAACATGCCCCTCCCTGCTTGTTGATGTAAAACATGGCTGCCATGTTGTCCGTAAGGACTTGCATAACCTTGCCTGCAATCTGGGATAAAAATATGCTAGGTGGACTCCACTGAGCTCTCTGACATTTATATATATATGGCGAGTTCCTCCTGGGACCACAGACCTTGATTCCTGAGGTGCTCAAGGTGAACCCCCCAACCTAGCTTGGATGTATCCAAGATTAGGGATTCTGAGGCATAGGGTTTGACAAAGGGAATCCCAAGCCTACCAACCAGAGGTCCCCTCCACTGATCGAGGAAAGCGAGGACCTGGGCGGGAACTGTAAGCACCAAGTCCAAAGGGCACTAGAGCCAGCCCAATGGATACCATTGAAGGAAAAATCTCCAGCAACTGTGCATGTGGTGTGCCATACCACCTAACATGGAATGGACATGAGCAAGCACTCGAAGAAGAAATAAAGGCTACAATGGTTATGTGAGCTTCCATATTTTATGAACACTCTGATTTATACCTGAGAGTAGAAGAGGACTTATCCAGTGCAACGTTACTGGAAATGCTGAAAGTTTCAACAGTAAGTAGAGATCTGGTTGGCAAAAACAAAGGCCTAACAACAAAAAAGGAGAAAAATTTTTAATACATCCTACATATTTAGAAATGCAACAAAGCAATCTTAAAGGTTGATCAAGAGAACTATTTTTAGTTATAAAATTTTCTTCAAAACAAGCCTGGACAAATATGCATTCTGATATGTAAACTGGAGTATTCCTAAAGAGTATCTAACTAAACAGTTATAGTACCATAAGGAGACAAACACACATTCATTTTATTTACCTGTAATCAAGAGCACAACTCCAGAGGTGTATATGAAAAGTTGTAATGGAAGCTGGAGGATTATATCCCAAAACAGGCTCATCAGAAATATTCAAAAAATATAAAATCTACAATCACAAAAATACAATTATGATCTTTCAATATATGCTATTTTAGTAAACAACATGGATTTTTAAAAGAGATATTCCTTAATACATACTATAACAAAATGTTTGAGAGAGAGAAAGTGAAGGGGAGAAACTCAAAATATTAAGGGGGCATTTACTCAGTAGTTGAAAGGAAAGGAGAGTGTTCTATGTAAAAAGGGCAGAACATGTGAGAAGGAAACCCCCAAACTGTTGAGAATTAGACAGTAGAAATGGAAATCTTTTAATCCAACCCAACAACTACAGAAGTTCATGTTAGTTCCTACATAAGGATGTAAGAAATTAAGAACGGCCACACTGGATCAGACTAATGGTCCATCTAGTCTAGTAACCCGTCTTCCAACAGTGGCCAATGCCAGATGCTTCAAAGGTATTCAGCAGAACAAGGCAATAATCAAGTGATCCATCCCCTGTCATTCAGTCCCAGCATCTGGCAGACAGAGGCTTAGGGATACCCAGAGGATGGGGTTGCGTCCCTGACCATCTTAGCTAATAGCCATTCCTCCATGATTTTATGTAATTCTTTTTTGAATCCAGTTATAGTTTTGGCTGTCAACAGCCCCTGGCAATGACTTCCACAAGTTGACTGTGCATACTGTGTAGAAGTACTTCTTTTTGTTTGTTTTAAACCTGCTACCTATTAATTTCATTGGGTGACCACTGGTTCTTGTGTTATGTGAAGGGGTAAATAACACTTCCTTATTCACTTTCTCCACATCATTCATGATTTTATAGATCTCTACCATATCCCCATTTAGTAATCTACGTTATTCCCTAAAGTCTATTCCCCGCCCTCCCCCCCCCCCCCGGTAATTTGGTCTGAACCACCACTCCCAAGTTTTTACTATGGGAAATTTTCTCTCTTATCTAATCTTGTCCATCTTTAGTTGAAAGGTCAACATTTCCTGTAATACTATTTGAGTTTACTCCTCTACATTTATTCCTTTCAAGTATTTGTTCTCTCCCTTAATTTAAGCTACAAAAGTTACGTTTCTTCAAACCTCCCTCATTCCATCATTTTCTTTGCAGCTCTTGCCCCCTAGTTTATTGCTATCCTTTTTATAAAAAGGTTCTACCCAAAGGTGTTCCAGATAAGGCTCCCACCTCAGTTCTGTATACTCAGGAATTTTCTCTCTAGTCATGTGTGCTATATCCTGAATCTCTATATTCACACATCTCAATATAGCCTTTTATTCTACAGCAGTCTGGAATTACAGGCTTATATTTAATCAGTCATTCACTCTTCTTCCAAAGTTTTTTATTCCAACTACTACTATTCAAGCTAGTTGTGGGAAAGAGATAGGAGAGAAGTGATTTAAGAAATTAAATGAGCAGATGGAAATGAAGACAGTTATAGGGTTGCAGATCGGAAGTGGAGAGAGTCCCTTAATAGCCTTTTTTTTCAGTTGAGAATTATTTATATTATAGGATTCAGAGATGGACATGAAAGTGGTGAACATAATCAAGCATTGGTGTGTTGAGATCTTTCGGCTAATAGCAGTTTGAGGTTAACATTCTGGATTTCCTGAAGTTGAAAGGGTAGGATTCAGAATGATCATAGTAGGGGGAATTCATAGATTCATAGAGTCTAGGACTGGAAGGGACCTTGAGAGGTCATTGAGTCCAGTCCCCTGCCCTCATGGCAGGACCAAATAATTGTTGCAAATGAGATGGGAAATAATGACACAGATAAGGATTTCACAACAAGATCAAACTCTAGCAATGCTCTGGAGGCAAGAGGGGAAAGAATGTCAAAAGGACAGCAATAACGCTTCTGAGAACACAGTAAGATAGTGATATTGAGTCAAACACAAAGCCAAAGGACAAAAATTTTTCATGAAGGATCAGTTCAATCTTTAAAACAATCAGTAGTAAAACTGAAATTAAGCATGAAATCAAGAAAATTACATTAACCTGACCTGTTCATGCCAACTTAGACCTGAAGGCAATACTCTGTGCTGGAGAGTGGCTCCTCTCAGCCCAACAGCAACTAGAAATTCCTGCATAGAAAAGTTATGCAAATTAGTGTACATTAAATCAGTGTATATGTTTTGAGATTTGGAACTCTGAACTGTGGGTTTTATCTTGTTCCTACTTAAGTCAACAGCAGGACTCCCACCATCTTCAAGGGGGATGTGATTGGGTCCTAAGTCTGAATTCAGAAAGATACTATTTCAAGAAGATAAACACTATGCATCAATAGTTATGTCATTGAAATCATGGTTAACACAGTCTAACTCTTTTTGTAAAATAATATTTTATGAATATCAAACCACTATCTTTCAGGGGTGCTGTTCTAAACAGTAATGTGAAGACTAAAATAGGCCAAGAAGCTACAGTGTAATGAAAAACAAAACACACAATATTATTTAAAAGGAATAGATTTTTCTAATATAACCGCCTATCTGTAAGTACACACAGCATCTTTTGCCCTGAAGTATCCCAAGGCACTTTACAGATTATATTCACGGGGATCACTCAAAAACAATTGACATGCAACCACATCTAGGGTGGAATCTGCAGCCATTCTAAGAGGAGAAGCCACAAAGTGACTGACTTTTTTTTTTTTTTTTAAATAATGTTCTGCAGTCCTTCCTCTTCTGCTTTGATTGTAGAGTCTTTCTGTCTTTTGCTTCAAAAAAGAACTCCCTTGTGCACTGCTTCATCAAAGAGCTTGTTCTCAAAATACTTAGAGACAATTAAGTGTTCAGTTTGGCTTTCTATTCTACAATCCACAAACATCATCTAGCTATAGTACTGCATCCTATGGTCTATGCCACAAATCTTTAAAAGTCCAAAGATGCATATGACACAAAAGTTACAGACAGTGAGACCTTATGAAGGATTAATTTTACATCTCTTAGCTGGGTCTGAAAAAATAAAATAACCTATCCAGGCCCAGATACAATATGGCTGCTATTACCATTAGAGAGGGATATGCTGCCTCATTTTAAACCATACAGCAATTTCTACCCCACACTCCATGGGCTCCTTGGACAACAGGTCTACTTTTGAAGAAATCATCATTTCAATAACTAAACAGGCAACAGCCAAATCACAGGCTGATTTTAACTTAGGCATCAGGTAGAACATTTTTGATTATCTCTACAATTCTCTTATTTGCTCCCACCCTGACTTAACCACATTTCCTATAACTGGATGGAAAGAATTCAGACTTTTTTCTTAGAGGCTGATGGAAAGTACTCGCTGTTGTCTCACTTTCCATTTCATCGGCCACTTACTTCAGAAGTCTCTGAATTGCCCTAGGGCAACAGAGCATGAGCTCACACTGGTACAGAGGAAAGAGCTTTTCCTGGTTTCTTCCTCTCCAGGGCTGGAGGCTCAGACTCCTCTACAGATAAGATGATCTGAGGGTACTAGATTTTCCCTTTTTTATGAGTGACACAACTTTTCCTCCTTCAGAGAGAGATTAGTCTTATACAAGCTTTTTGCTAATTGCCATTTATTCTTAGATTTTGCTGATTCACTGTGGCCTGAGAACTGAAGTCAAGTCTGATCTGAATTTTCCCTTTTCCTCCTTTCTTGTGCTTAATGTTGAACTGGGGGGGGGGGGGGGGGGCATAGTGCTCATCGAGCCTGACAACAAGGGGTCACTCCCTACTCTGTGTTAAGATAACCGATTCTTTTTAAATAAGGGAAAGATCCAAATACTTCAACTTCAGTAAAGTATTTGACATGGTATTACAGGGGAAATTATCCGTCAAATTACAGAAGATGGAGATTAGTACAAGAATTCTAAGGTGGGGTGAGGAACCGGCAATGGGTTGTGCTGAAAGGTGAATTCTTCAACTAGAGGGAGTTTACTAATGGAGTTCCTCAATGAACACTTGGGACCAATCTTATTCAATATTTTTATTAATGGTGATACATAAAATAATAGTATGCTAGTGAAATTTTTTAATACAAAAGTTGGGAGGCATCATCATTACAGAGAAGGATTAGAATATTATACAGGAAAATCTGGACGACCTTGAAGACTGAAAGGAACAGATATGAGTTGAAATTCAATAGTACAACGTTCAAGGCCATGTACCTAGAGCCTAATAATAAGAATTTCAGCTATAAATTGGGGGTTTAACAGTTGGAAGTGGTAGAGGAAGAGAGTTGGTTGATCACAGGATGACTTAATGTGGTGTGGCTATGAAAAAAACAAATACTATCCTAAGACTTATCAGGAGAGGCATTTCCAGTAGAAATAAAGTATTAATGCCATTTTATAAGGCACTGGTAAGATCTCATTTGGAATACGGTGTACAATTTTGGCTACCCATGTTCAAGAAAGATTAATTCAATTTACAACAGGTGCAGAGAAGAGCTACTATGATGATCAGAGGAATGGAACACCTATCTTACGAGAGGGGACAAAAGGGGCTTGGCTTGTTTAGCCTAGCAAAATGAAGGCTGAAAAGGGATATGATTGTTTTCTATAAATACATTGGAGAAGGGGTGGGGCAGTAAACACCAGGGAGTGTGAAGAGCTATTTAAACTAAAGGACAATCTTGGCACAAGAAGAAATGGGTATAAACTGGTTATGAACAAATTCAGGCTGGAAATTAGAAGAGGGTTTCTAACAATCAGAATGAGGTTCTGGAACAGCCTCCAAATAGGAGTTGTGGGGGCAAACAGTTAATGTAGTTTTCAGAGACAGCTGTACAAATTTATGAATGGGACTATATGACAAGGTTGCTTGTGATGGGCGGGCGGGGGAGCTTTATGTCTTATGTTCCTAAAATCTCATGCCTCAGGGTTTCAGGTGGTTGCCTGAAGTGGGTCTGGATGGGATTCTCTTTTTCCACCAACATATTCTGTGTTTGTGCTCTGAGGGGGCACTAAGCATTCTTGTTCTCTGTCTCAGAAGCCTAGCTGGCTGGCTCTTGCTCAGAGTCTAACTGACTGCCATATGTGGGGTTGGGAAGGAATTTTCACTCCATGTCAGATTGGCAGTGACCTTGGAGGGTTTTCTCTTTCCACTGCAGTGTAGAGTGTGGGTCACTTAATGGGATCATCTGGGTAATCAACTCACTGCTATCATAGAGTCCTTGGACATTGGTGCATCTTGGTCCTACTTATTGTCTTCCTGTGGCACATAATAGTTTAGTCTCCTGAGAGCTGTAATACTTTGGTCTAATTTTGGTTTTTAGTTTTAGCGTGCGGGTACTGGGTGGTGTTGGTGGCTTGTGATATACGGAAGGTCAGTGCGACTGGCTGTACCTCATGTTTACTATTTTTACAAGACTATAATAAATTTTGTACAGAGTATGCCTTGTGAGGTATAATTTGAAAACTCATAATATACTGAACATTACTGTCCTGGTAAAATATGTGTATTAACATTGTATGTAAAGTTAGAAGATTCTACTGAATAACATAACTGTAACATGTTCCAAGTTTAAGAGAAGAAAGCCAAAACCAGTTTTTCAAAGACAAAAGATACCTGGCTAGGGCTCCAGTGTATCAGCATAACCAGATGAACTATATTATAGATCATCACCTAGTTAAATGGCCATTCTTCAGCAGGAGGAAGAGTGTAAGCAAGAATTTTGCATATTGATAATAGAACTGGGGGTTCCAGTGTAAACAGAGTGGCTGTTGCCTGAACCTGAGCTGGAGATAATCCTCAAAGAGGGGAGAATAGTATAAGAATGGAGGACACACACAACACAAATTACCTCTCGCCCTTCATCTATACTCACGACAGCTACAACATTTGAAAGACAAAGGAAGCATCATTGAACTGGGGGAGGGGAAGGTCCTGGCTGAAGCAATCCAGCCAGACTGCTGTAAGCCTTTGGTGAAAAAGAACCTTTTTGCTTTTAAGTTCACTTAGCGTGTTAAGTTAGGTATTAGTCTGCGTCTTATCTTTTTATTTTCTTTGTAACCAATTCTGACTACTATGCCTTATTACTTGTAATCGCTTAAAATCTTCCTGCAGTTAATAAACTTGCTTTATTGTTTTATCTAAACCAGTGTGTGTTTGGATTGAAGAGTTAACAGAGACTGTGCATATCATTTTCCATTGATGAAATGACAGATTTTATAGAAACTTGCATTGTCCAGTGGATGCTGGGCAGTACAAGACATACATTTCTGGAGAAAGGTTTGGGACTGGGAATTTGCTGCTGTCACCCTGTATGTAATTCATGAGTGGCTGGCCAGATCATTTATGTAATATAGCTGTGAGTGATTTTGCATGCTAGAAGCTGTGTGTGAACTGGCTAGGAGTGGTGGTTCTCACAGCAAAGAGTGAGAAAGGCACTCCAGGCTGGAATATTGAGAAGTCACAGCTGTCCAGCAGTCCAGATTGTACCCTGTGGAATGTCACAATCAGATTAGTTGAGCTTGTGGTCCCTTTTGGCCTTAAACTCTATCTTATGGCTTGCCTTTTCCAAGCAGTGCCCAGTTGCAGCTGGAAGAGGGAGACCCCCATCCCTGTCAGAAGCCACTGTAGCACTTCCAGAAATATGGCTTGGTTGTGGTGGATATCACTAAGGAAAGGCACCTACCCCAGCTGATAAAGATCAATGGTGGCTAGTGGAGATGCCCTGTAGTTAGAGGCAGTGGCTAAAGGGCATTAGGAAGGTGCACAATGATCTGTTGCATCATTCTGGGGTCCATGAAGAATGGGAACTACAGGTCTATTGGTGTCCCTCTGTTGGAGGTTGCCACGGTCCTGGCAAAGCTTGAAGTCATTGAGCTGTTGAGCCCTTGTGATGGTCTGAAGTTGGCTGCCACTGGAGACTCCCTCTTTTTTCCATCCCACCTGTGTGCCACTATAAGGCCTGGTCTACACTGGAGGGTGGGGGGGGGGGGGGGGGAAATCGATCTACGCAACTTCAGCTACGAGAACTGCGTAGCTGAAGTCGACGTATCTTAGATCGACTTGGAATCACTTACTTCGCATCCTCGCGGCACGGGATCGACTCTGCTTCCGCTTCCGCCTCTCACCGTGGTGGAGTTCAGGAGTCGACGGCAGAGCGATTGGGGATCGATTTATCGCGTCTACACTAGACGCGATAAATCGATCCCCGATAGATCGATCACTACCCACCGATCCGATGGGTAGTGTAGACGTAACCTAAGAACTGTTGGATTCCGGGTGGGGGGGGGGGGGGAGCAAAGCAGAGCCAGAGCTCTCATCTTCTACCCATACCAATGAATGCAGGAGCCAAAGCCAAATGAACTCCTACCAATGCAGACAGTGAGACTGGAAGTAGGCAGGCAAAGGGTAAAAGATGCAATATTTCCCTACCAGGCAAAGCTGTCAATGAACTGAACACTAAGCTTATAGCTGAGGTGGGAGAATCGCCTCCACAAATGCATAGCAGAGGTAAAACAGAGCAAAGAATGGGCAAGAGGTTAACTGGCCAAAAAATACAGATTCTTTAGATAAAAGCAATAGTGATCAGCACAAGGAAGCACATGAAGAGTTACGCTGTTATGTTGGTAAATAACAGACATAACCACAAGTAATATTGAAGTAGTTTTAAAGTCTAGTAAAGCATTCAGATTTCAATAGTTATGAAACTAGTAGTTTAAAAATGGACATGGTTCAAAGTTTGTAGTTATTTGTGTTTATCTATGACCTTTAGAAGAAAGTTTGAATTCTTGTAAATGCTTTCATGTAAATTAGGTGTCTGAAATAATCTAGACAATGCACAAAAGCTTAAAGTTGGAAACACAAACCTTTGTGTTGCTCTCCAATTTATTTGACTGGATTTTCACTGCAACAGACAGCATACTTAAACAGTCCACTCCCACACCATCTGAAGAAGTCCTACTGAGACCATCTTCTTCGGAAAAATAAATGGTAGGTTCTAACCAATGTGGACGCGTTGTGGTAGGCAGTCGTATTTCAGATGGAGGGACAACTCCATCCACCACACCTGTATGGAGATTGTAGCTATGGTTATCCGGTGCAGCAGAGATGTTTGTGATTTAGGTAAAACCATTGGAAATCTGTCTACCCTTACCTGGCGATAAGATCATTTTAAATCTCCAGCTAATTACCAGCAATTAAGTTTGCCATACTATTAGCAAAAACAGAAACGAGAGCTCAGACATGAGTGATAGGAAAGCTTCTGCTGTTGTACATCCTCTGTCCCTAGAATTTAGTGATTGGGAGGCTGGTGAAGATCATGAGAGATGGTGCCAGATGTATGTCATCCCCCCAACTTAATAGAAGCCCTCACACTGAAATTCCCTAACCCCATTGCCGCTCATTTGAAGTTATATGAGCAGGAAACCTTAAAACTGACAGGTCCCACTCTCTCCTCCTTGGCTACAATGGAGCTGTCATCCATGAAGACTATTTGGTCCCTTTAAAATATTTTACTGGCTGACTGCAATTTAGCCAGTCAGGAAAGGACCTAAAACCTACATTAGGATTTCAAGGAGTGCACACAGAATTGTACCATTTTGGAATTACATGGAAATTAACAAATGAGAATGACACTTTTTGAAAAAGAGAGAGTTTCTCCAGATTTGAGAGTTTTGCAGGCCAGCAGTTGCAGAGGTCATTTTAAGCTAGACAGATCCTGAAGCAAACCTATTAATTACTGTTATTTATTATTTGTATTACTATAGTGCCTAGGGACCCTAGTCATGGACCAGAACCCCATTATGCTAAATGCTGTACATAGAATAAAATGTCTGTCCCTGCCCCAAAGAGCCTATATTTAATGGTTAATTAATCTTTACTCAAATTTACATCCATTGACATTTTAAGTTCCTACCTTGATGATATAAACTGAGACTGCTAGAATGAAGACAGATGTAATGTTTGTCTTCAAAACCTTCATATTTAGTCACACAGAATAACGAACCACTGTTGAACTCAAACCAGAATTCACCACGCTTGCCTTCCAGAATATTCCCACCATCCTGCTGATGAAAGAATCAAGAAACATATCGCTGCTTGTGGAATTATTGTTGCTTAGGACAGTGTAATATAACGTGCCACTTGCTACCATACAGCTCTCCTCTCCTTGTATTAAAATTTTCCTAACATTAAATATGAAGTAATCAAAAATGTTTAAACATAGAATCACAGTCAGATGAACCCTTAACCATATCATTAAAAAAGTGATGCTCTAATATCTGAAAGACACTCCTATGACTACTTGTGGAGTCATATTTGCTGTTTGTACAACAAAACTGCTAATAAAGCAATAATACAACAGATAGCACCAAGAGCGCCTGTCAGCATAACAAGATACATTATGTCTGTAAGTAAACCTAAGACTCAGCACAATATTTTCCATTCCTGATACCTCACCTTTACATCTGTGAATATTGACACTAATCCATGATTAACGTTTAGAAGAACAGAGAGAGAGCTCTGTGTATTCTTGTTTTGCAATTCAAGCTTTTTCTTCCGGCGTGAACGATAGTTTGGATCAACTGTGGAATAATATTGTAGAGTTTCCTCCTCAGATCCACTCTCATCATCTACAAGAAAACAACAACAAAATAACTTGATGGGACAAATGCAAAAAAGTTATCAAAGAAAATTACAAGTTTTTCACCTTTAACATTCAATTTCACAGCAGTATTTTGTCTAACATTTCTATCCATATCAAAACATTCATTTACACATTTCTTTGTGGGATATATAATCACTTTATTTTATATCTTCAAGTCTTCCCTTTATAAACTTAATAGTCTCAGGCAACTGTATCCATCTTGTACCACTGTTGTTCAAGAGGATTTATAAAATATATTACCATAATGTATTGTAGATTTGAATGGACTAAAGCTGTCTTTACTGAAAGTATTGATCATTTGGCTGGCCACTGAGAGTCCAACACCATATGAAATATTCTCAAATGTTTCTACAGGAGATGGAGCTGTGGGTTCCCACAATAATAAATCATTGCTGATCCTAGAAAGAAAAAAAGAAAAAAACATTGTTGCATTATTAAAAATCTGACTATATTCCCACTTGAATTAAAGCTAATTAATGTGCAACAGTCCTGTAACAGATTTCATACAAAATAGTCTGCAAAAGGATGAGATGAGCTCAAGAGCACAAATCGCAGTAACATATATTAGTGACAAAGAGATGCTAATAATCTGATCTTTAGATTTTTTTACAAAAATCTGATTATTATTAATTACATGTCAGGCATTTGACTGTGCAGCACAAATCCTTTACATACGTTAATTCAATGGATATGCCAAAGATAGTTACTCTGGTTGCCTCATGGATGTTAAAGAAATTCACAGGATGCACATTCTAGATTTCTTTGCTTAAGACAGTCTTTTGGGCAATCTGAGTTAAAATTTTGCTTGAAGTGGAAGTGACTTCCCAAGACTTGTCCTATAAGAGGACTGAAGGGGCATGGAGTGCTTAATTAATGGCTGAGGAGAGAGCAAAGTCAGGCTTCTGAGGGATAGCGGAGGCTAAAAAAAGGACAGGATTTCATATTTTTCAAGGGTAAGGTTAGAGTAATTTAGTGTAAGTACCTGCATATTGATTAGAAATTTAATAAAATTTCGGTTTGTTATTTCACTATGTACTTAAGTGTCAATTTCTATATCAACTTCTCTATTCTTTCAAGACTGGTTCAATTTTCCTTGACGATTTTTGTATGTTTTTATATTGTACATTACTGATGCTAAGATTGTAAATAGTGATATTTTTTTCTCTGCCTTATTGAATCTGCTTTAATTAAAACTAGGGCTGTCAAGCCATTAAAAAAATTAATTGTGATTAATCGCACTGTTCAATAATAATAGTATACCATTTATTTAAATATTTTTGGATGTTTTCTACATTTTCAAATATATTGATTTCAATTACAACACGGAATAACAAAGTGTACATTGCTCACTTTATATTTATTTTTTATTACAATTATTTGCACTGGGAAAAAAATAAATAGTATTTTTCAATTCACCTAATACAATTGTACTGCAATCTCTTTATTATGAAAATTGAACTTACAAATGTAGAATTATATTAAAAAAAAAACCCTGCATTCAAAAATAAACCCATGTAAAACTTTAGAGCCTGCAAGTCCACTCAGTCCTACTTCTTGTTCAGCCAATTGCTCAGACAAACAAGTTTGTTTACATTTGCAGGAGATAATGCTGCCTGCTTCTTGTTTACTATGTCACCTGAAAGTGAGAACAAGCATTCTCCTGGCACTGTTGTAGCCGGCATCGCAAGATATTTACGTGCCAGATGCACTGAAGAATCATATGTCCCTTCATGCTTTAATCACCATTCCAGGGGACATGTGTCCATGCTGATGACGGGTTCTGCTCGATAACAATCCAAAGCAGTGCAGACCAACGCACGTTCATTTTCATTATCTGAGTCAGATGCCACCAACAGAAGGTTGATTTTCTTTTTTTGTTCTGTAGTTTCCACATAGGAGTGTTGCTCTTTTAAGACTTCTGAAAGCATGCGCCACAACTTGTTCCTCTCGGATTTTGGAAGGCACTTCACATTCTTAAACGTTGGATTGAGTGCAATGGCTATCTTTAGAAATCTCACATTGGTATCTTTGCGTTTTGTCAAAAAGTGTTCTTAAAATGAACAACATGTGCTGGGTCATCATCCAAGACTGCTATAACATGAAATATATGGCAGAATGCAGGTAAAACAGAGCAGGGGACACACAATTCTCCCCCCAAGGACTTCAGTCACAAATTTAATTAACACTTTTTTTTAAATGAGCATCATCAGTATGAAAGCATGTCCTCTGGAATGGTGGCCGAAGCATGAAGGGTCATACGAATGTTTAGCATATCTGACACGTAAATACCTTGCAATGCCAGCTACAAAAGTGCCATGCAAACCCCTATTCTCACTTTCTGGTGACGTTGTAAATAAGAAGCGGGCAGCATTATCTCCTGTAAAGGTAAACACACTTGTTTGTCTTAGCAATTAGCTGAATAAGAAGTAGGATTGAGTGGACTTGTAGGCTCTGAAGGTTTGTATTTTACTGTAGTTATGTAACAACAACAAAAATCTACATTTGTAAGTTGCACTTTCATGATAAAGAGATTGCACTACAGTACTTGTATAAAGCGAATTGAAAAATATTATTTCTTTTGTTTATCATTTTTACAGTGCAAATATGTGTAATAAAAAATAATATACACTTTGATTTCAATTACAACACAGAATACAATGTATATAAAAATATAGAAAAACATCCAAAATATTTAATACAGTTCAATGGGTATTCTATTGTTTAACAGTTTGATTAAAACTGCGATTAATCGTGATTTTTTTTATTTAATCGTATAAGTTAACTGCGATTAATCAACAGCCCTATTTAAAACTATATTATACACACACACACATATATACACACATGGAAGGGAAAATCTAATTTAACAATTTTTGAAGCGGAATTTGAAAAGGAATTCAAGTAGATTGTGGCAACTGTAAGATCTTAAAACAAATGTTCATTTGGTGGAAGCAAAAACTTATTTATTTTATTCTCAATAGAAAAGATCTGCCAAACTGTTTTGAGTGGCTGGCTGTTCAAATAGGTTCCTGAGAGGAGACTTCATTGCACTTCTGATAATAACTTAGAATAGCATTTATATAGCACTTCACATTGTTATAGAACTGTACAAATATTACAGGACAAATTAATTACTGCTGTAGCTACTGACTTAGTTGTTCTTATGACCAATGAATACACTGACCAGAAATACAGATCATACTAACCAAGTAAACTAAGGCTTATACTTGCCTATTGTAAAGTTTCTCATAAAAGCTCTTGTTTGGCAGTGTTAAGTGAACTTTTGGTAACATGAGTTCCAATACATAATGAGAATTGCTGATTGCTTTATCCTGAAACTCGGTCATCTCAACTGCATCACCAGGCATCACCATCTGAAAATAAACAAAACATACAATCTCAAATTGTTGAGGGTTATCTGGAACAGAAGCTGCATATAAACCAGAAAGGCAATATTCATTTGTATCTACAATGATTCTGTAAACAGTAAGACTTTGTTTTACCTCTTCGTTTTCAAACATTACCCTACGAGAGGAAAAAGGAGAAGGCTCTGGTCTTCTAAGATCACAGACATCCTTAAGAGAATGAGATCCTCCTTCCTCTTCCTCTTGAAAGTTTCCATCACCCTCTTCTTCTTCAGCTGCAATCCTTTCCAGAATGGAGTGTACAGCCAGTGGGTTTATTTTCAGTACAATCCTGATATTGAAAAAAGCAAGCAAAATAAATTATTAGTGATATATGCTGAGAAATTTTACAGTAGATATCCACTGGAGATGTATATGTGCCTTTTTTATGAGTTAGCCTGTGAAAATGCATTAATACATATAATATGTATAAACTAATACATTAGATGTCCAAATTAATTGTTACATTGCCTACATGTACTATTGTACCTAGAAAGTCATCACATTGTAAACTTTCATCCAAAAAAGTGTGAGAATTCATTACATTGTCTGGCATAAATCAATGAAAAACAGGACATTCAGAGTTTGGATTGAAATTGCTTCTTTAATTTATGTAGCTACATAGCTTGGGCCTTTATATTATAGATTGTATGAACATCTAACCAGGGGTCTCCCAAACATTAAACATCCTTTTATGTGACATGAACTACAATATCCAGGCTCAAGAAGAGGTTCAGTATTAGCTCAAATTTTCTGTTTTTGCACCAGCATCTTAACAGTTAAAATTAATTTTGTGTTAGATTTTCACTTTAAGGGTATAATAAATCCAGAGGTAGGAGAAAAAGTAAAATTAACATAAACAGTGTACAGATGGAAGAATTGTTTAAACTTTTACTCAAATCAAAAATTAAAAGCAATCATACTGCCAAACATCACACACCTGGCAGTGCCATCATGCATTCCCACAGCTCATCGGGATCCTCACATGTTCAGCTGAGCCAGGGAAAGACAGCAATTATTTGTTCTCCAGTTACACAGTTGTGCCTTCTTGCCACATGGGGCTGCTGTGGTACTTGCTGACAAGCAAGCCGCTCTGCCTCCCACTCCCACTGCCCTCTGTACTGAATCCCAGCTAGAAAGAGACAGTCGCACTGTACCAGCAGCAAAAGGCGAGAGGCTCAATACTGACTCCAGGTTCCCTCACCATCTAGCTTGCTAAATCAGGGTGTCTCTTCCCTCCCTCATCACTCACACCTCATGCACCTCAGCAGCCCCAGGCACCACAGTACCTACCCATCTCATACGAGTTCTGGTGAAAATGCTCCATGCATCCAAGTAGTGAGCCATCCATCCGCTAGCACCTCCAGTCACCCCATTCCAGGTAACTCCACCAGCCATCAGCCCCACATAACATCTTTGGACTCTCTCACCACCCAGCTTCCTTTTCCCAGACAGCCCCCAATTGTCTTCCCTTATAATTCTCCATTCACCTAGCTTTTCCCCACCAGAAGTGTAGGATTTTAATTGGCTCATTCCATCCAGAAGTCATATTATCCACTAATAAAGATCTGTGTTATTTCTGCATGATAAGATTTCTTCATCTCTAGGTTCTATTCAATTACAGGGCTCAATAATGACAAATTCTTACTTTGTGCCTGATGTTTAATGTAGTGGTCTCACGGACTGTTTGTTTATATTAGTTATTAGAGAAAGTGTTGATTTTAAAATGAATTATGATGAAAACTTAAAGATATTTTACCGTGGCCAATCAAAGTTGTCAGATGATATCATATCTCCATCTATGCCACTGGACACTTGAAAGAACTTTATTGAAGATTCTGTTTTATCTTCTTCAAATAAGCCTTAAATAAGAGAAAAGTTTGTAGAAAGATCAAAAATACAGGGGCCGAGTCTGCCTGCAGGTATAGCTGAGCAGAACCCTGCTCCATGATTTTAACAATTTTGAAGCTAGTGCTTTTACAATCTTGAGCTCTAGCAACACCAGTAAAACAAGTCACATTTTAAGTATCTCTTTTTATCCTAACAACAACTACAAACTGTATTACCCAGAAAGACTTTACTTTAACTTTAGTAAGCTTTTGCCTGTATTTAATGGTACATTTCAGCTAGAATCAGAAACCTTAATTATATAATGCAACTAAAAACATTAAACACCAAGCTTAATTAGTTGGGATTATGATTCAGTTTTGTATCATGTTAAGACATATACTTCAACTTGGGTTGAGGTTCTATCATAGAAATACCGGAAACTGAAGTAACATCTAAAATGCTCCTAAGTGCAAAATGAAAATTGTATTCTCAAGAGGGCAAAAGTTCTATTTAAAGTTACAAGACCTCTTTGTCAACCAAATGACTGTTTGACAATTGAAAAGTATAGCATTAATATAACATTCGTACTTCTTACCAGCTAGCTCTTTGAAGGTAAGCTCTAATTTAACTTGTTCTGGAGTTGAACCTCCTATAAACTCAGTCTTGAATTCCATATCTGTAAATTCAAGATGAAGGATTTCCTTCTGAAGTGATTTTTTAAACCATGGTCCTCTTTCCTGATCTGATCGTAGGTCAGGTATAGGGAAGCGAACAGAAAGATCTAATGATGGTGAAGTGACTTGCACAGAAATTCTATAGTTTGCTGGTGTACGTGAATCATCCAGAAAAACTTCAGTAAACGCTTTGTGCTAGAAAATACAAGGTGAAAAACAAACTAGAGAAGCAGCATTAAAAAAACCAAACAAACTTTACTGACTTGATACAATGGTTATAATAGGTAAAGCTGCATTTTTTTATACAATTTCATACAGTACTGTACATGAACTATAAGAGAATCTGGACCACCCATACTTTTTTTTTTTTTTGCTAAGCTATTAGAACAGGTACTGTCAAGCTTCTATATTTAAATCAGGATTGAAAAAAATAAGACATTCAGGACAGAGCTATATAGGTATAAAATTTGAACCAGCAGTGCAGGGCTGCTTCTAGATTCCCATTATTGGAAGATCAAATGGGTATTTTGGGGCCCCTGCCTTAAAAAAACAACAACAACCTTCCAAGAGGCTAGGGGGTAGTTAGATCCCTGGAAAATCTTGGATTTTAAGAGTTTCAAAAAGTAAAATTTGGCTAATGTGTCGTTATTTATAATTTATATAAAAGGATGACGACTCTTCAATCTGCCACTGCCCCACTACTTTACATTGGATGGCTTTGTACATATTCTGGCCAGACAATTTTGAGCCCCTTCAAAATATTCCCTTTGCCTCCTGGTAGCTCCAGGCCTGCCAGCACGCACACAAATTAATTTCACTCACCAGACTAATGTGTTTGTTGTAAGATGTGTACATGTGAGATGCCATCATCTCCACTGTGGTTAGTTTCTGTGGCTGAAGTAAAGAATTTAGTCTGTCCACAATACTGATATCCAGTTCACAAAATACTGGACTTAGCTTGATTTGTAATTCTGCTTTCTGTGGAACAGAGCTCAGTCTTCCTTGACTACCCTACAAAAATAAGTATATCAATATTCTCAACGAAATACTGAAAAATAAGTTACAAAAACAAAGGATGCTTGCAATATACATCTTTCTATGCAACTATCAAGATTAATAAAGTTACCTTTAAAGATTAGAGAAAAAATATTATGCTACAGCATAATGCAACAATGCAGTCAGGTTGGGTTTTTTTTCAACCTTACCTGAGGTCCTCTGTTATCTGAGTGCTTATAATGGAGCTGAAGGCATGAAAGAGGATGTGCATCATTTCCTTTTTCAGAATGAAATGTTAGCAGCTTGAAAATAAAAAATAAAATAATTAATAGATGTAAAACAAACAAAAGAACTAGAGAGCAGGAAAAAGTATAGGCTACCTGGCCCAAGCTGCCAGCCAATCCAGTATTCAGCTGCTTGTTTGATAGCCACAGATCCAATAAAGAACCACAACTTCTGATTCAGACTGGGGAGACTGCCCAGAAAGCCCTGAGCCTCACATACCACATTTGAGGAGACAGATAGGAAGTGATCAACAAGCACAGGCACAGCTGGGAGCAGATGGACTATAGTACCTGAATGACAGCAACTAGGGCCACCATCATGAATCCAATATCATATACTCATCTCAATCTGAGTATGAGCAGGTGGGCCAAGAGCAATCACCAAAGAAAACCTGCCCACTGCCCAATTGGATGGGGTGGTAAGCAGCACTTTCTTTAAAATGTTTCAACCTCATTTTCAAAGCAGAGTTCCTTTTGCTTCACACACACAAAACATTAGAGAACTCTACAGGCTTGATCCTTTGGTGGCAGGGAAGAGGACACTGTTGATCATTATCTGAGTTTTCAATTAAAATTTAAGACATGTCTTAACGTTACCCAATCACTAAAAAAATACAATAAATTAGTAATCTTAACTTTTCAAATTCTAAGAGTAGTGTAGGATTTCCCTTCTGAAAACCTCTCCAGTTAACATTTCAGTTGCCCTGGTGCTTGGCTAACAAAGGTATTTTTAATTACCTCTGTATAGTGAGGTTGAATGGAGCAGGAGTCGGTAGAGAAAAGACATTCCAGTAGTTCCATATGCCCAATGGACAAATCTGTGCTGAAGCATCGAGAAGCAGACCTTTGTCTTTGTTCATAAGAGACTTTGATGCCAGTACCTATAAATCTGTTATGAGAAATAAAGATATAAATATGTATAAAATGGATTGCTGTAATCACTTTGAAAATTCAGAAACATCTGGTGTGTGTGTGTGTGTGTGTGTGTGTGTGTGTGTGTGTGTGTGTGTGTGTATATATATATACACACACACACATAAATACACACACACACACGTGTGTGTGTGCGCGCGCACATATATATTAGGGCTGTCAAGAGATTTAAAAAATTAATTACGATTAATCGCTCTGTTAAACAATAATAGAATACCATTTATTTAAATATTTTTGGATGTTTTCTACATTTTCAAATATACTGATTTCAATTACAACACATGATGCAAAGTGTACAGTGCTCACTTTATATTTATTTTTATTATAAATATTTGCACTGTAAAAAACGAAAGAAATCATATTTTTCAATTCACCTAATACAACTACTGTAGTGCAATCTCTTTAATGTGAAAGTTGAATTTACAAATGTAGAATTATGTACAAAAAAACCTGCATTCAAAAATAAAGCAATGTAAAACTTTACAAGTCCACTCAGTCCTACTTCTTGTTCAGCCAATCGCTCAGACAAACAAGTTTGTTTACATTTGCAGGAGATAATGCTGCCTGCTTCTAGTTTACTATTTATTTGAACTACCATACAGAAAAAAAAAAATCACAATAACTGCTCAGCATTTCCTAAACACATGAAAGTTAAGCTGCACATACTTGGTAGCCAATACACTGCATTCCAGTTATAATCCTGGATTTTCATTTACATTACGTTACTTTTATTGTGGTGTTCTGTAAAGTAAAATGTCGCTTTAAATTACTCAGACTTTCACACAGTTTTGCTAATCATTGTCCTGCTTTTTTTTTTTTAAATGGTTAAGTAAAATAGATCCTGAGCTGTAATCTAACCACACTGTGCCTCTCTGGCACAGGAAAAAAAAGCGAGAAAGCCCATAGACTCTCCTAGCTGAGGATTCCGTTACTGTCATTTACAATAAGGCACCTTTACACCACTCTGGCAAGGTAAAGGAGCCTTAATTGACTAAGAATGGGAACATTAGCAGCCTGCCTTCTTAGGCTACATCTACACTACAGGGGGGAGTCGATTTAAGATACGCAAATTCAGCTACGTGAATAGCATAGCTGAATTCGACGTATCGCAGCCGACTTACCCCGCTGTTAGGACGGCGGCAAAATCGACCTCTGCGGCTTCCTGTCGACGGCGCTTACTCCCACCTCCGCTGGTGGAGTAAGAACGTCGATTCGGCGTCCCAAATCGATCCCCGAGAGGTCGATTTCTACCCGCCGATTCAGGCGGGTAGTGTAGACCTAGCCTTAGTTGTTACATCTCTGCCTCAGGGACAGAGCCTGCTTCATACAGCCCTATGCCTCCAAGCCTGGGATGCAGCAACAGTAAGCAAGAGGGACCAAGTGAGTCTCTCTCACTCTTTCACACACAGGCACGTGCCCAGCCCCAGCCAACTTAACCTAGGGTTGCCAACTTTCTAATTACAGGAAACTGAACGCCCCTGCCCTGCCCCTTCTCCGAGGCCCTGCCCCCCCCATTGCTCACTTTTCCCCACCCTCACTCACTTTCACTGGGCTGGGGCCAGGGGTTGGGGTGCGGGATCTGGGCTGGGGGAGTGGGCTCTGATGTGGGGCCAGGGATGAAAGGTTTTGGAGGGGGCTCCAGGTTGGGCCAAGGGCTTGGGGTGCGGGGTCCCGGTGGTTCTTACCGTGGCTCCGAGGAAGCGGTCACCAGAGCCCTGCAGCCTCTAGGCGTATGGACGACCAGGTATCTCTGTGCGTGCTTGCTGCCTTCATGCCGGAAGGCACCGCCCCCCACAGCTCCCACTGGTTGCGGTTCCTGGTCAATGGGAGCTGTGGAGCTCGCATTCGGGGCGGGGGCAGTGCGCAGAGCCTCCCAGTCCCTGGCTGCCCAGTGCCTAGGGGCTGTAGGGACCTGGTGGCTGCTTCCAGTAGCAGTGCAATGCCAGGGCAGATAGGTAGCCTACCTCAGCCCCTGCCACACCGCCAACCGGAGCCACCAGCCTCCCTTTCGACCGGCCGTTCAGGTCAAAAACCGGATGCCTGGCAAGCCCACCTTAACCTCTCTCCACAGACACATGCACACACACCCAGCCTCCCTCCTCCCCCCCGCAGCGATCTGCTCTCTGCTGCCGGTTGCTCCCAGCAGATGCGTGCGGGCTGCAGGGGAAGGAGCGTGTGTTCCCCACAGACGCTCCCCCATTTTTCTGCAGGGGAGCCAAGAAATCTGCATAAAGTATGAATTCTGCGCCCCTGCAGGGGCACAGAATTCCCCCAGGAGTAGCTTAATCAACAGCCCTAATATGTACATGTATGCTAGAAAGAAATAAATTAGTACAGTGATACTCAGACTGAGGCTCAGGAGCTGCAAGTGGCTCTTTAATGTGTCTACTGAGGCTCTTTGCAGCACATGATATTAAAGCTCTGTGTGATTTAATTATTAGCCAATCTAAGTTATTAACTAATCAGGATGCTTTTACTATGTTATTAACCAACTGTAGAATACTTGGTCAGGACAGTCATTTTGCTGTGATAATAATATATATAATAGTAAATGAAACCATGAATTCACACTACTGTGGCTCTTTTGGGTAACATTAATTGCTAATTTGGCTCTTGAACCACTGATGTGTGAGTATCACTCCATTAGTACTTACAATAGAATCTGACATTAGGAACCTAGGATAATGGAATCCACCTATTCTTCCTTCAACAGTGACCAATGCCTAATGCTTCAGAGGAACACATAAAACCTCTACAATGCACATACTGTAATTTAGCAATATTATGCCATGGAAAAATTGGTTCCTGACTCCTGGATGATTTTGTTCACTTTTTTATTGTGCCCCAACTGACATCCCATTTTGCACTACAAAAGAAAAACAAACTCACTCAAAACCACAGACCGCTTGTGTAATAAAAGACTGCTCTATAAACTATACCTATTTCTTAAAGACGCTGTATAAAACAGAGAAATGTCCTGATTTATGCTCCAGACACTGTGTGTTTGATTGCAGAACCTGCATCTGTCTTGATCAATCTCAGCATGAAGAGATTTAGGATGAGTTGTGCACACACGGTTCTCTTTTTTTCCTGAGATTTTTTCATTTTGGAACTCAAACCGTCCAAAACTATTTTAACATTTAATGAAAAAACAAACTTCTAGTACTTCAAATAAAGTATGATTTGATTCCAAATATTTATGGACATAAACCTAAGTTGTCAAAGCTTATTTAAAAGAATATTTGGTTCTTTGTTTGTTGTATTAGTTAATAGGCAAAGTTGTACCTAAGGTGGTCATGAGAACAAGCCTCTGCAAATACTTCTCGGAAGGACAGAAAATCTTCTGTTGAAAACTTAACTGGATCAATCTTTTCTATTTGGGTAAAGAAATCCAGTGCCATTGGTGTCAGCGGGTTAAGGTTCAGTGACGTTTCAGGTGGTGGTAGAGGGTCAATGTGAAGTACAGATACTGAGAAAGTGCCCAGTGCCAGTCTAAAAATAAGTTCAGGCCTGGATTCATCCACTGAAACAGATCTGGATGGAAGGGCTGAAATACAAAATTAAATTTAATTTCTTACTAAAAGTTAGTCTTCAATAGCAACTTGCACAGCTATTACATTTACCAACATAGCCTTAAGAAAAGCATAAAATGTCAAACTATGAAAACTAAGCAAATCACAATAAGGCGAATTGTATACACTGTAATATATTGAGTCTTTGTTTAATTATAGAAGATTTACACTTTGTGTAGAACTACTTTTGTTGACATTACCTTCCCTTACCTCATTTCTAAATTTGGCCAAATCCCCCACATAAATGAAGCACATCCATGTAAACCTCTCACTCACTTTTGAGAAGGCAGCTAAGCAGGAATCTGTGCAATAGACATGTCATGAAATGCACCACTCAGCATAACCTTTATAAACTGTACTGTCTAAAGGAAAAGACTACACACTAATTGAAGAAGCAATTAGGGAAAGGTCACATTTTGGTCTTCTGGATTTTGATGCCCTTTTGCCAAGTTTCAGAACAACAATGAAAAATGTCTAACAACAGTATAAAATGACTAGGAAGTAAACACACATTTTTACTTACAAGTCCTTCTTAAAGGAGTTTGGTGAACAATACTGGGTGTAAATGATGAACTTCTTGGTGGTGGTGGTGGTTCTTGTTTATTAGGGTCATGAAAATCACCCCAAGTTGGCTGAAGCTAAAACACAAATGTAGCTGAACTCTCATCTGCATAACACAACAGTTCTCAAGGATTAATCTAATGCAAGCAGTAACGTATGACCAAAAAACAGTATGCAAGACCCTTGTACATATATGCTATCAAAAGTAGTTTTCCAGCTTGTCATTTTCATGGTATATTAATCAATAGTTTGTCTATTGTTTATCTGGGTGTCAAGCTACATTCTTTAGCTCTGATGATGATCTTCCCCTTGTATTTCTGAAAGGGAGATAACATTGCCCTCACAACTAACACATGTTCCTCTGTTACCCAAAGGAAACTAGAACTGCTCTGCTCCGTATGACCTCCATTCAGCAAAGTAATTAAAAGCATGTGCATAAGAACTGAGTAGGGATGAACATAAACCACAGTAATACTTTGCTGAATTACAGGCTATTACCTTAACTTAGGCAATACCACAACTTTGGGTGCTTTTATTCTGTTCCTGGCCTTGTATATTAAAACACAGAAATGTAGCACAAGGGTGTGTCACAAATACTCCACATAAACTTATAGCAGCTTGGAAACCTACATAGCCTATTTCCTGGTCTTTTAGCCAAACAAATTCATAACTTATGGAAATCCCAGGTTTCAAAGCTGCAGCTTGCTGTGGGAATTACTACTGAAAATCTACCTAACTCCTTAATAAAGGAAAGCCAGAAAGTGATTTTATGCATTAAGGAACCATACAATTTGCTAGTTGATAATGCCACTGGAACAGAAATCTTAATATGTGTGTACTTTCTATTATCTGAGAATTTTTCAATAGGCATTATCAATCAGGAATCAGTATGAAAAAAAAAACTTTTACTCTATGAAGATATTAACTGTAATCAATACTATACCACTGTAGCACTCAATGGAGAACCTGCTGGTGTAGTAGTGTATGTACTAGTTAAAGACAGGTCTAGATCCATAGTTGGTGGGTCTCCAAGAGGTGGAAGAGAGGAGAGACTGTGAGACATGTCCATGTCAGCCATTGAGAAGAAAACTTCTTCTTCTAAGGAAAAATTATGTACAATCAATAGGGTTTTTTTCTAATGACAAACATTAACTTTAGTTATAATACACCAAATTAATCATAGCTGCAGAAACAAAATAGTCTGGATATGACATTAACTAGCTAAAAGTTTATTGACAGCATTTCCTAGTTCACTTATACTGAAGCCCAATAATAACCAAGGAGAAAAAAAGATTTTTCCAAAAAAGAGTGCATGACCAAGGCAACACAAAACACCAAATTCCAGCAATGTTATGAGTATACACATAATATAAAATGTTTCCATTTATTTTCATTTTCAGGTTAAGACTGCTACAGGTTGCAGTGATTAATTCACACTTCCCATGCTGAATCAGATATGAATTGGCACCTAAAAAAACCAGTAACAAATTATCCATGGGCTCAAAATTAAAAGTAAAGCAGTTCACATTTAATATAAACAATCATAAAATAAATTATATAAGAACAGATAAAATAATAGACTACTGTAAACCTTTGTTAATGGAGCTGTACTAATCTAATTATTGACATCTTTCAGATTCCAGGTTTCTTCTCCATGAAATTCCTGTCTTAAATCCAAATACATTCCTCCAGTACATGCATGTTTAAACTAGGTTTTATAATAGAAAACCAAAAGAAAGTTTTATAGTATTCTATATTTTACTTAGTTCCTTCAAACATTAGTTCTGAAAGGGATCTTACAGACCTAGTGTCTGTTTCGTTGTGTATTAGCGTCCAAACTATTAAATGCCCCAAATGAACTATGACTTCAGTCTGGGCTAGTAACATGAATAGGCCTTATATCCTGATTTAAGGGTATAATTAGTGATAGACAATAAGTCTATAAAGGTCACTGTTATTTTGCCCTTCTGAGAGATCAAGAGTGCTTTAGCACTGTACATTAAAAATTATTTTGCATGACATTGATGCTAGGCTGTCTGACATACTGGCATCATGTTTCATACTCACCACGGCTAGAAGGTGTTCTGGTGGTCTCTGTCTCATAAAAGCTCTGCTCAGATGATGCTCCTGCTGACAAAGATTCTTTTCTTAAGTAACGCTTCAGCTCCATCTGAATCCGATACTCATCCTCCTGTTGCATTGGTCGGTTCTTTCTATCTTTATTTGACAATTCTATCCTGCTGGGGCTCTCTGTATTCAAACAGAAGAAATGGAAACACAATTTGTATTTCCTTTCCATTCCACCATGGAAAACTTCAACAACTAGTCAGAAAACTGACTGACATTTTATGAACTTAACTTCCATTTTCACTTCTCCAAATACAAACCAGCATGGAAAACTAACTCCTTTTCCTTCTGTATTATTACGCCCAAACCTAAGAAGAAGATTTTGAGGTTATGTAGTAAGAATAGTTACAGATTCTGTTTTTAAAAGTTCTAGTCTATGTTGGCTTTAGAGAATTATGGAACATCATCTATAATTTACATTATAACACGAATTGGCCCCATTTAATCAATGGAATAGGAAAATATTTCCAACATTCTTCCAAGGATCTTAAAATCATTACCTAAATTGACATAGTAATCGAATTTGCAGCGTTGGGAATATATCTAGTTATACACTTGATCCAGTTAAATAAGTTTTATTATCTTATACACTAGGATTCCAAAAAGGATTGTACATTTAGATGAACAATGGGAGCATCCATAGTTATATTAGGTCTGGTCTACACTACAGACCTATATCAACATGAAAAATCCACAGCGCTAAACCCCCTCCTCCTGCGTAGACAGCGTTATGTTGGCGGAAGAGCTTCTGCGGCACAGTTGCATCAGTGCAGCTGGACTTGATGGACACCACTCTGGTCCAAATTATACCAAACAAAACTGTTTCACGGTTATGTTGTCCTTTTCTCCCTCCACCACTCCTCTTCCCTGGACATTTGATTGTATTCTCCACCTGTTAGCGCAGCAGAAACTAAGATTTCAAGCTCTTTTTAAAGAGGCTATTACATATGTGTACACCATATAGAACAATGAAGCCTGGAGACCTGATTGCGGCCTGTAGGTCTTATCTTTATGCAAATAGATAATAAATATTAATAATCTGGTATAGTAATCACTATGTACATAATCCAGGGACTTGCTTATTGTGCAAGCTTTCTTTACTGCTTTCTATCTCATCAAATACACATTTAATATTAATATAATGTTTACTTGCCTGGTCCAGCAATGGCTGCTAACATGTCCAATAGAAGATGTACCTGCCTTGGTGACAGGAATAGGTGTATAGAGTCTATCTCCCCATCTACATCCAACTTAAAAAAAAAAAAAAATTATAAATTCTTAGAACAAAGACATGTCCCTTAAGCTTCCCCAATCAACTATAAGTCACTAGATAGTATACAGCATCACTCTATAGCAGTAGCTCTCAACCTTTCCAGACTACTATACCCCTTTCAGAAGTCTGATTTGTCTGGCATACCATCAAGTTTCACCTCACTTAAAAACTATTTGCTTACAAAATCAGAGTACACTATTACTGAAAAACGGCTTACTTTCTTATTTTTACCATATAATTATAAAATAAATCAATTGGAATATAAATATTGTACTTACATTTCAGTGTATAATATATAGAGCAGTACTGACTTCACTAGTGCTTTTTATGTAGCCTGTTATAAAACTAGGCAAATATCTAGATGAGTTGATGTACACCCAGAAGACCTCGGTGTACCCCCAGGGGTACACGTACTCCTGGTTGAGAACCACTGCTTTGTAGGGCAAGTGAACTAAAGTCCTTATTCTCCTTCTTTCACTCTCTCCTCTGCCACCACCTCCTTGTTGCTTTTAAGTGAACTGCAGATTATATCTGGAAGCTTTGAAGGATACAGTCTTCCTGCAACATCTGGGATTGAACCTTCATATTCTTCCAATTGGGAACAGCCTGAAATTTAACTGTACAGTTGCTTCCAACTTTGGGTTTCATAGCAGTTCTACGAAAAACATTGCTACTGTGCCAATGACTATTTATTTTGTTATGCTATACACAAAACAAACAAAACCACACAAAAAACATGCACCCTTGGAGGAAAATCCAGGATCTTTATTAAGCAGTTAGCAATTTTGTTTCTTTAATACTCTTGCATGTAATTAATGGCACCAACATAAGGCTTATTTTATGTACTACATACAGAATAGTGAAACTTACACCTTATGTGGTACATTTCCTTAAAAATTCAAATAATATTTACATAAATACTAACCTATCTATATTATACAAAATTACTGATTTTCTTAAATAATGTTGGGTTATACCTAAGATTTATTATAAATTGTAACAGTAACAAAACAAGGAAATTAAACTATTTCTCTCCAGACCACTAGATAGCACCATAAACTGAGCTTGTTCCCAATGTTTGCTGTAGGATTACTCCCTTAGGGTTCATACAGATTTAGGGTCCAATTCTAAAACCCCTTACACTCTCACTTGTTGCTCCACTGTCAAGTGTTATATGTTGGAGAAAAGATTTGCTGGAGCAAGTAGTCTTCATGAAAGATGTCCTGTGATAGGGAGTACCACAACTAACATTTACAAAAGAGATAACATTACTGTAGACACATGACAAGTTTCTTTCTATAGTTGCTACAGTTCATACACATATTTGATATTTTTGTTAAAAATAAAAAATAAATATTGTCAATTACAGTTCATTAATAATTTCTTATCTCTTTCAGCTTTCTAAATACTTATTAGTGACATACACCAATGCTCATGCGAAGTCCTCACATAACTAAAGGACATAAAGCAACTAACCAATTACAATTATTTGTACAATGGTGTGAAAGTCAGGGACCAGACACACCATGTGAGAACAGGAGGTTTAACTCCCACCTCCTAAATAAGCAGTTAAATCACCTGATTGTATGCAAAGCTATTGTACTGTACAAATATAATGGGAACAGTCTTTATGAAAGATTGTAATGTTCTGAACTTTATGGTCATTGGCCTTGTCTACACTGGAGGGGGGTGGGGGGGAAATCTATCTTAGTTACGCAACTTCAGCTATGTGAATAACGTAGCTGAAGTCAACATACTTAGACTGAGTCAACTGCTGCTGTTCCCCCATCGACTCCACCTGTCTCTCTCGTGGCAGTGGAGTACAGGAGTCAACGGGAGGGGGCTTGGGGATCGATCGTTGCCCGCCAATGCGGTGGGTAGTGTAGACATATCCATTATGAGATATGTATGCAGACCATGGTTATGTATGTATGTGTATATAGGAAATTGTAACTATAGGGCAACAGGGCAGTGAAGGAGAGTGGGAGGGCACCTCCCAAGAGTCATTTACACAATACAAGAGTAGACCATTAGAGTTAATGGAAAGACATTGAAACATCCTTGCTTCAACACAAGAGGGAATTTTCCCCACTCTCAGGGCTTGTCTACACTTGAAACACTACAGTAGCGCAGCTGCAACAATGATTCTCCCATAGAATCATAGAATATCAGGGTTGGAAGAGACCTCAGGAGGTCATCTAGTCCAACCCCCTGCTCAAAGCAGGACCAATCCCCAACTAAATCATCACAGCCAGGGCTTTGTCAAGCCTGACCTTAAAAACCTCTAAGGAAGGAGATTCCACCACCTCCCTAGGTAACCCATTCCAGTGCTTCACCACCCTCCCAGTGAAATAGTTTTTCCTAATATCCATCAGCATAGGCAATCCACCTCCCTGAGAGGCTGTAGCTAGGTTGACAGAAGAATTCTTCCGTTGATTTAGCACTTTCTACAGAGGAACTTAGGACGGTTTAAGTACGCTGTTCAGTGATATACATTCAGTGATATACATTTTTCACACCCTTGAGTGATATAAGGGATAGCTCAGTGGTTTGAGCATTGGCCTCTTAAACCCAGGGTTGTGAGTTCAATCCTTGAGGGGGCCACTTAGAGATCTGGGGCAAAATCAGTACTTGGTCCTGCTAGTGAAGGCAGGGGACTGGACTTGATGACCTTTCAGGGTCCCTTCCAGTTCTACGAAATAGGTATATCTCCATATATTATTTATTATTATATTAATTAAGACAACCTAATTTTCTAGTACAGCTCAGTCAACATGCCAGGAGAGAAAAATAAAAAGAGAGAAAAGCCTTTTTAAAAGGATGCTTAAAACTGAAGTTTTCATCCCCAGAAACTGAGTGACAGTCACTTAGCGGGTGCTGTCTATGAAATACTGGATCTCTTTTATGGCATGGAGTACACCAGAACAGTGTTCAAAGGCAACAGCTATTTTACATTAGAACAGGGATTTTATCTAAATGTAGAAGTGTAAAGCCTGAAGTTTGAGTCTTTATGTTTGTTTACTATGTAACTTGTATATGTTTTCTCTTTCTTACTTTATCATCTTTGAATCTGTGATTTCTACTAAATAACATTTTGTTTATTTTACCCCAAGCAGGTCTCTGCAGCACAAACTGTGGTGTGTATTTATACCTGCTACTGTATTTTCCACTCCATGCATCTGATGAAGTGGGTTCTAGCCCACAAAAGCTTAGGCCCAAATAAATTTGTTAGTCTCTAAAGGGTATGTCTTCACTACCGGCCAGATCGGCAGGCAGTGATTGATTCAGCGGGGATCGATTTATCGCGTCTACTCTAGACGCAATAAATCGATCCCTGAGCACTCTCCTGTCGACTCCTGTACTCCAGCTCAGCGAGAGGCACAGGCAGAGACGACGGGGGAGCGGCAGCAGTCGATTCACCGTAGTGAAGACACCACAGTAAGTAGCTGAAGTTGCGTAACTTAGATCGATCCCCCGCCCAGTGTAGGCCAGGCCTAAAGTGCCACAAGGATTCCTCGTTGTTTTTGTGGGGAGTGTGTGCACCAAAGATGTCTGCGGGGGGGAGGAGGGGGAGAGAGGGGCTGGATTTCACACCTTCGGAGCTGAAGAACCAGAGAGGAAAAGTCTGAGGGTCTGGTAGTTACGAACTCATAGTGGATGAATTTAGGGAGACCTGGGATTCAAAGGGCTGTTGGGGTCACCCTGCAAGGAGTAACTAGGCTGGTGAAAGCCAGAACTTTATGCTTGTGGGCAGGCTGCTAGGATTAGGGCTCTGAACCAAAGCAGCACAGCATAAATCAGCTAAGGTAACAAGGCAGGCAGTGACCAAACCCCTTACTGGTCTAGGGGACCCCCAAAATGTTACAACTGGCTCCTACTGCCTTTTCCTTTCCTTGGGAAAACTGGAAAGAAGATTCAAATTATTAAATTGTGCTAGCACTTGAAATTAAATTAAATTCTGTTCATTCCTGAGAGGGTTAAAATCTGGATAGATTTAATGTAAACACCTTATTTATATAAAGAAGCCAGACCACACATCAGGAGGAAATCTTGGACTAGACTGTATGTTTTGAAGAAGAAAACCAATTGCACATTCTATATACTTTTTCTCTATTTCTATGAATATATATAGTCTATTTAATGAATTAACCAAAATCAAAACTGAGCTCACTTTTTAATTTTGCACACTATGTAACATGTATAGTGTTCACTGACTGGTGTTAAAATGTATTTTGTATACAGTTAATGCAAAAAGATGAAGTCAGTATTCAAAATCAGTAACAGAATGTGATTAGACTTAAAAAATCACAATACCATTTACGACACCAACTGATTTGTTCAGTGTTTCTCCCACTACAATGCCCAACACTGCACAAAGCATGCCAGAAATGTTGCACTGTGTTCTATTTACGGCATTGGACAGATCATCAAATAGAAGTGCAACACAGAGTCCTATACGGAGATCTTGAACTAAAGAGGTTTTTTTCCTGCCATCTTTAAATAAACGTAATGATTGACAGTAGGAAATCTTTTGATCTTTAAAAGGGTTGCAGAAAAGCACTTAGCTATTAGTAAATCTAGAACTGATAACCACAGAGCTTTTAATATCTTATAATAATTTGTTTCTCTATTTCACACACTGCATTTTTATGGTATCTTCCTTTTCAGCAAATGTTGCCACAAGGACTTTATGTCAAGAATTTTTCTTGAATGAAAAAATACAAAAAAAGTTCTAAAAAAATCAACCAGCAACTGCAGGATATGTAACAAAGTTCCCCACTGTAGTGGAAACCATATTGAGTAATTTCTGATCTCTGTATTTTATATGTATTCTTTTTTCAATTAATTGTATTTTCAATTTAAATTTTAAAATAATTTCTATCATTTACCATTTGTGTGCAGGTATCAGAGCACATTATAAACCACAAATGTGAGTACACTTCATTGAAGATGATTTCAGAATGAATTTTATTATTGAAGTTAATAGGAATATTCATGTGAATAAAGTTTATACTTGCCTAAGTGCTTGTAGGATCAGGGCCTTATATTTTCAATACTTCTGTTTTGTCTACAGAAGTTTTGGAAAATTCAAATAAAATACCTTACCAGTAGTGACATTTTACTTTAAAAAACAGCATTATAATTTAATTCACTGTAAATTTTAATCTAAAATTTCAATAGCATAAATTTTCAAATTAGTTTTACAAAGCAAGCCTCAACCAGATTTAAATCAATAATTTTTTTTTTAATTTCAAAATGAGGAGGCTACAATACACAGAGCAAAAAAATAATGGGTAGCAACAGGACTTTTCATGAAAACAAAGCAATTCTCTCAGGAATTACTGCAATACATAGAATTCAAACTGTCTCTAAGATACACTGCACCTTGTTTAAGAAACAGACATCACTGTATTGTCTGTACTTTTGAAAGTAATTTAAATGAGATCACAAAATGATTTATCATAGCTTCTTTTACATTTTGCTTTGGTAGACGTTGTGAGTAGGGCATGAAAATGGTCAACATGCCTGTCTACCAAAGAAAATAAGACCCCCCAAAAGCATATTGGGACAAATTCTGCACTCAGTTATGAGTGTGCACTCCCCTGATAAGTGTGCACTTGAGAACAGAGCAAATCTGCCCATGGTGTTTAGACATGCATTTCCATGCATTCCACAATGTATTCTCAGCACTCTAGGACCTTGTTGGTTAAAGAAAAGATGTTCTAACAAGGGTTATTGCCTTACCTTTAAATGCAGATAATTTAAAATAAAATTAGCAAAATTAAACATAGCCCAAACCAATTCTTTTTCCTTAAAGCTCTCAAAACTTTTGCAGTAGGCAAAAACCAAAACCAAATAGCTACTTGACTGTGTCCAGGTAGTTAAAGAATATAAAACTACAGCTAACCTTAGCTCCAGGAAGTACTTCATGTTGCTTTAATGTAAGGCTCAACTTCATTTTACCAATCAGCCTACTAATCTGCACAGGGTCAGAAGGAGCAACTTCTGGCAAGTTTCTGGTTAACTGTGGATGTGGCTCATACACAATTTTTGGGTTCCAGCTAGGGGAAAGCTTTGGTTCCGCTGCCTTTAAAATGCAAGGGGGAAAAGAGGCAATTAGCATGCATCCTAGTATGTGTCAGAAAGTATACATCTACAAGTCCGATAAATCTACAAGTAAACGATAAACAGTTTCACATAAAAGCAAAATTTGACATCTGTATTAACAAACATATTTACTAGCAAATTTTAAATAAACAGGTATCAAACGGCACTCAGAATCTTGAGGCGTCAGGAAGTGATGGAATTTTTCTTTGAATAGCAAATTATGGAGAGAAGTGTCTCTCCACAGATTAAGGTTGCAGTGAGATTCCAGTACTGTATGCCCTATTTTTAGTCTTCTATAATTTTGCTCTTCAGACCTCACCATCTCCACTCTTACATAATATAAGTGTTTGACAAAAAATTCACAAGGGTTGCTGGGCTCAGAAGTTTGAGAACCACTAATGTAAATGAGTTAAGAGTGCAATGGGCTACCTAAACATTGTTTCAAGAAGAGGTTTGATTCCTTTGTACTTCAATATTAGGCTTATATGTACATTACAATACAATATATTTTATCCTTCATCAACTCTACATATTTATATGATTTATTTATTTATTTTTACCAACTGTGTAGCTGAACACACTGGAGAGGACTTTGCTGACGCTGGAAACTCATCCCAGAAGAGAGAGACACCTGAGAGCTGAAGTAACTTGTGAGCAAAAGCTGTGGGCTGATGTACATTAATTCCAGAGCATTCATCGGCAGTTTCATCACAGTACATAGTTCTGGGAGACAAAAGCAGGGAAATAAGCATGGTAGGGATGGCAAGCACACGTTTACCTTCTATTGTGCCATTTAGCCTATAGTTCATGTTTATATATGCTTTCTCTACATAGATTATTTACAAGGACATTGACTGATGTGAAAGGACAAACCACCACTTTCTATGAATGGGTGGAAATCTTGAGGTTATTGCAGGACACTAGTAATAACAGTTGCGCTATACGTTTGAAGTCAATGTGTCCTAATATGAGATCCTACTATTTACTGTTTAATCGTATCTCAAAGTGAAGAAGTTTGCCCTATATTACTGTTTTTATTTGTTTACATTAAGACATCTGTAACTGCGTTCTAGTCTCATGACTAAAGTATGGTTTTGGAATGGATAAATCTACAACATATGTATTTATATATATATAATCTTAAAGAACTACTTGGATGGAACACTTTCCTTTACGTCAATCATTTCTGTTTAATAAATTAACAGTACTTAAGTTATGCCTAGGACATCCCCCAAATTCACCCTTCTAAATTTTCTGAAATGAAATGTTATCTATTAAAATACCGCTAAATTGTGTAAATAGAAGAACAGTAGACATTTTAAGAAATATAATTTATAATTTATATAATTTACAATGGGAACACACATAATTTTATCTTAACTAAAATAACTCAAACAGCACCACTCTGTTATAACACTTGAATTAGATGTTCTCTCTTCAAAACAGTTTGTGTAAGGGTAGCTTTTAATGTACAGGGGATTTTTAAGGGGGAAGGGGGGGGGGGAGTGCAGGGGTTCAGATACACATGTCTACTGACCAGTTCTCTCTTGAACTGAACTCAGCAACTGGAACAACGATTTTTTTGTTATTTGTTTAAGAACGAACTATAATTCATCCACATTTTTGTGTATGTAAAAACATTATTTTGTAGTGATTTTAATATTCTGCAAGATACTTTAGTTTTCATCATGGCACCAACTAAAATGAGTTTATTAGTCAAATAAGCTAAATAAATACCTTAAGAACATCTACAATTCACATGTTTCAATTATTTATACAATTGGCTTTACACTGTATGTGGGTTCTTCTAGCAGGTCACGCAAAAGCTAGATTTCTACTGATCTGGTACATTAGTACTTTTGCAGGATTAAGGCTTTTTTCCTAAATATAGAATTGTGAGGTCAGGTTTTCAAAAGTGCTCAGTATCCACAACTGGGGCCAGATTTTTCTAAAGGATTAAGCTCCAATTCAGTCACCTAAATGGAGTGGCCCAATTTAACAATGAGAGCTGTTGGGTGTTGACCATTTAAGAAAATCTAGTCACTCATTTAGGGCATGTCTACACAGAAAACAAAACAAACAAACAAAAACCCTGCAGCAGCAAGTCTCGGAGCCCAGGTCAACTGATTCAGATTCATGGTGCTCACGCTGCAGTGTTAAAAATTGCAGTATAGACAATCGGGCTTGGGCTGAAGCCTGGGTTCTGAGACACTCCCCCTTCGCTGGGTTTCAGAACACAAGCTCCAACCCAAGCCTGAAATCTACAGTGCTCTTTTTACCCCTGAAGCATAAGCTTTGGACTACAGAACTATACTATGTGAGGAGATGTGTGCCTGTGTGTAAATCTGTGGATATAAAGGTAAGAGCCATCCAGTTTTGTTTTTTTTAAATGTTGATTTTAAGCAACACTTACTTCTCAATTCGGATTTCAAGTGCAGACCCACTTTTAGAATTTTCCAGCACATGTTCAATTCTCAAAACAGTATCTAAAAAGGTAACTTTCACTCTTCTTAGAACTGAAGCGAGGAAACCAGAAGACAATACAGTTACACCATGACCATTTAAAATCAGTCAGACACACTGATGACTTAATATATGAATAAAAAGATCAATTCTTCTTTGTTGATTGAAAGCTAATATTTATTTCATTGTTAGAAGTTATTTATAATCCTAATACAATATCACAATTCCAAATGAGAATCTAGTTTTCTATCAGTAAGTCTTAGCTTCTTCCAGTTGGACATTCAAAAAATGTAAAGCAATCTGAAGAAGATGCATCCAATGCCTTCTTATGTTAAGTCTGATTCTTCAAATAAAAACATGAACTGTACAGAAGACTGTTCTACCAGATTTTTCCTCCTAGGGCTACTAACACCAATGCTGATCCAATTGTCACATGATGTGCTAAATCAGCATTGCCAGAACCAAGACATTCTGCCAGTCAGTTCTGTCAATGAAAGGAATTATCCAAATGTATACTGGTATGATTGAGAGAATTTGGCTCTAATGAACAGCTGAATCAGCACACTACAGGAACAGATTTTTGGGGTGGTTTTTTTTTGTTTTTTACTACTGTGGTTTTACTTCCTGGCTCTCTCCTCCTGTTTTAACTGTTAGAAGGTAAAAAGTTGAGAGAGAAGAGAAGCAGTTGCAAGTGAGCTCTCATTTTGTAATATCATGGCATGGTGTAGACTAACATAATGTAACTTAAGATGTTAATTCACAAGTGCATAGCAGAGTCATACCTGTTTCAATAGTTTCTGCAAACTTCTCAAGCCCTTCGAAAGGTTGAGACCCTTCTCCTTGTTCATCTGTCAGTTTTTGGCTAAGACATTCTTTTGCAAGTTGCATACTACTGGTCATAAAACTTGACCAATACATAGGCTCTGAACCAGATGCTGTAGAATAAGACAAAATTCTTAAATACATTTGGCCATAAATGTAAAACCAACAAACCCAAAGCAAACAAATGATATGTTTGGTATATCTAGACAAAGGTCTGGTCTATACACAAGCAGCACCAGTTTAATTACATGTCTGATTTTAAACAGGTAGTTAAACTGGTGCAAACCCCTGCATGGACACACTCAAATCAATTTAAAAATGGGTTCTTTCTTTTTAGCTTCTGTTGGTAAGTTTATAGGTGCAAGATAAATCAATATAACCAGTTTTAAACCAGTGTAAGTGGGGCCACTGAAGGGTTGGCACTGGTTGAACTAAATCAGTTTTTAAAACAGTTTTTTAATTACACTGGTGTGATTTCTGTAGGCAAGACTAGGCATAGACAAGGCCTAAGAAAAAATGTTGTTCTTTAAATGGAGTTAGCTTCCTTAAGGTAGCTGTAATTGAAGATGACTTCCGGGTATTAGGGAAGAGCACCAATTTTTAGTTACATTGTGGTAGCAACCAAAAATGTACTAGATTCTGTCCACATCTATAGGAAGACCATCTCTACCTTGAGGCAGCTAACCAGATTTGAAAAATATCAGAGGGGTAGCTGTGTTAGTCTGGATCTGTAAAAGCAGCAAAGAGTCCTGTAGCACCTTATAGACTAACAGACGACATCCGACAAAGTGGGTATTCACCCACGAAAGGTCATGCTCCAATACATCTGTTAGTCTATAAAGATGCCACAGGACTCTTTGCTGCTTTTACAGATTTGAAAAATCACTCAACCACTCAGTCCTCAGCTAGCCTAGGATTTAAGGTGTGATTTTAGCACATTAGCTAGTACACGCTAATAGCATGTTTAAAAAGTCTAGCTAGACCAGGCACAGTGCCCTCAACGTGTGCTAAACTGCTTCAAGTTAAACACTAAGGGGGAACCTAGAATTTGACTCGACCAGTTTGCCCTGTGTTAAAAGCAATGTGTCTCATCTACACTAGACTTTTAAAATGTGCTAACATCACATCTTTAAATGCTAGTCTAGACAAGGTCTTAGACGCTGTTTGACACCTTTACAAACACGTTAGTTGATATAGGTCAATCCTAGGCCTACTAGCTGCCAGATAACACAATTGATGGTCATCTCTAACAGCTAACTTGATAATAGTGGGACGTTTGCTCATATTAAAAGTGTAGTTTAGACAAGGCACATCAATTAATTTGAGGTAAAAGCTCCACTCTAGACAAGCCCAACTGAGGCTAACACGACAGTAAAGATACTAAACTGCATCCATGTTAGGACCTCAGTGGTGTTTCAGATGGGATTAGCTACCTCAAGGTAGATAGATCTCTTTTTAAAAAATCCCTACACCAGGTATTAATCTTGTGGCTGTAGCTGCTTGGTGACGATATTTCTTTCCTACATGCTCCATTTTTAAACAATTAGTGACCGCAAAGGACAGCCATACATCCATGCAAAAAAGTAAAATAAAGCTCATTGACAACAGGGGAGAGGAAAAGCATGACCAGTGAAAAATTCCTTCCTGAACCCCACAAAAACAGTGATCAGCCATTTATAAGTAAAGAGCTAGTACAAAGAATAATGTATTACTTTTCACATACTTATTCATAATATTAGACGCCAGCACCAAACTGAAGGCCATTCCTCCTATTTATTACTGCCTATTATTACCATTCTTTTTAAGATAATATCTTCTTAGATGGACATTAGCAAGTAAAATTAGCCTAAGATTTAAGTTCTATTACAATAAATTAGAATGAAACATAGAACAACAAAAATATATGTGATTTTAAAAAAAACCTATTCAAATAGGACTTTCAAAGATAAAAAAATTTTCTTATGCCTTTTGTCACTTCTTTATGATGTCTAAAGGCAGCATAAAAGCATTTATCTTATCTTTTCTTTATCAAAATTCAGATCCTGAGCAGTGTAAAAGACACTGTGGCCTGTTCTATACTATAAAAATTAAAACAGTTTAAACCCTTAGGATGTTTGTATAAAAATATGTATCCACAAACAAAAATGCCCCAAATAGTTCACACGTGGTTAATAATGCATTAGAACAGACTACTTTTCAGCATATTTAATAACAAGTTAAAGCCTAACCAGTCTAGTTTGAACTAGGTTAGTGCCAGTGTGAACACAGACAAGCTGGACGGTTCTACCAGTCCCTCAAACACTGTTCTGAAGAAGACTTCTGCGTACTAGGGCAATGGTTCTCAATCAGGGGCATGTGTACTCTGGGGGTACACATAGGTCATCCAGGGGGTACATCAACTCATCTAGATAGTTGCTTAGTTTTACAATAGGCTACATAAAAAGCACTAGCGAAGTCAGTACAAACTAAAATTTCATACAGATAATTACTTGTTTTTATGGTTCTACATACTATACACGGAAATGTAAATACAATATTTATATTCCAATTGATTTATTTTATAATTACACCTCTACCCCGATATAACACTGTCCTCGGGAGCCAAAAAAATCTTACTGCGTTGTAGGTGAAACCGCATTATATCGAACTTGCTTTGATCTGCTGAGATGTGCAGCCCCCCCCGGAGCGCTGCTTTACCACGTTATATCTGAATTCATGTTATATCGGGTCGCGTTATATCGGGGTAGAGGTGTATATGTTAAAAATGAGAAAGTAAGCAATTTATCAGAAATAGTGTACTGTGACACTTTTGCATTTTTTTTGTAAGCAAGTATTTTTTAAGTGAACTGAAACTTGGGGGTACACAAGACAAATCAGACTTCTGAAATGGGTACAGTAGTCTGGAAAGTTAAGAGCCACTGTACTAGGGCACAGCACCAAAGGGCTTGTCTACATGAACACCTGGTTCACAGCAAGCTGGGATGTAAATCTATCCCATACTAGGCTACCACGAATTAAGTGTCCTCGCAGACCCTGTTGTCAAGCTCTAAAAGCTCCCTAGTGCACACTGATCCACTCCAATTTCAAAGCAGGACAGATCAAACCCACTAGTGCACAGCAGCAGGGTCCACATGGACAGTGAGCATGTAGCAAATGAGAGTGGAGTAGATTTACACCCAGCTAGTTGCAAACTAAGTGTTTGTGGTAGCCACCAAAATGTGCTTTGTATGCTGGCAGGCCAGATGCCAGGCATTAGCTAAGAACTGACAACCCTGGGGAAACCAGAACAAGTCACCTGTACGTTAGTTTTGCTCAAAACAGGTATTAGTCTTATTAGAATGTATTTTGTGTGTTTAGACTATGAAATACTTGTAAGTTGCTACATGCATTAATCTTACTTGCAATGTCTGTATTCCATGCTATAAGAAAATACATAAGTTTTGCTTTATAACTTTGAAAATGCTTGCTCTGAACTTGTGAATTCAGGCATGGGAATAGTCCAGCTGCCTCCTGGGTCCACCCTGAAAGACACTTAGAATTGGTAGATCACTACAACTCTGTCACTCTAAGGGTTTAGATGCTAACTCATTTGTGTGTATATGTTTGCTCACTTTAACCTGTAAATAATTCATTTCTGTTTCCTAGTTAATAAATCTTGAGAGTTTATTACAGGATTGGCTACAGGCTGTGTCTTTGGTGTAAAATCTACAGTACCAATTGATCCGGGTACGTGACTGGTCTCGTGGGACTGGAATCAACCTGAATGTGGTGTGGTTTTTGGTGTAAGTGACCATTTATCCATTTATTAAGTCCAGTTTGCTTGGGGTGCAAGATAGACTGGAGAGTCTAAGGGGCCTGTCTGTGACTCCATGGTAAGACGGTTATAGATATCCAGGAGTTCACATTTGTTACTGACTTGGTGAAATTTAATTATAGATCACGGTTTGGGGTGTCTGCCCTGTTTTTAACAGTCTGCCCTGAGGTAAGCACTCATGGTTGTGAGCCACTCTAGATAGCATGACAGTGCTTTTCCACAAAGAGTCTGAAAGAACCCTGTAGCAGGATGGCTCACCCCTTTAAGGGTTGGAGGCCAGGGGGCAGCCAACCCTAGTTACTAAGGAGGGACATCTGAGCAGGGATCAGCTGATTTCCCTAAAGAGCAGCAAGAAGCTGTAGAGAGGAGATTCTCAGGGAGACCAAAGGTGGAGTACAGAAGCTGCTGGGAGCAAACAGATTCCAGTAGAGAAAGTTGGGGAGTGAGTCTGCAGGCAAGGAAGGCCTGGGAGTGACCTGATAAAGGGTAAACAAATGGATTTGCAAACTTTATTTTGAATGTTTGCTAACTTAAACCAGAACCCAAGAAGTGGTGAAAATGGGTACAAGGGTTTGTGAGTTACTGAAGACCCATGAAGGGGGAAACTGAGGGAGTGGGGACCCACTTGCAGGGCCACCCAGAGGCCACAAGAGGACATATGTGAAGCAGCCACCCAATTACAAACCCACAGGAAACAGTATCACTATCTCTCCTCATAATAAGTCTATGCCATTGCAGCATCCTCCAGCCATGAGCAGTAATCAGTTCCCATCCAGTCAAGTTCAGCTATCTACTCAAACTGGCCAGTAGGAGCTACTGTATAATAGATAACTAATAAAGCACTCTCTTCCATCCACAATTTAACGGGCCACCTATACAATACAACTTGCCCAGATAGCACAAATGAAACAGAATACAAACTTGTGGTCCTCACATGGCAGCATACCACATTATGGATAGACCAGTCCCAATTAAGGTCTTTAGAGAATTTTCCTATGACTCAAAAATAAGCAGAAGCAAAAATATGGGAGCATGGCTGTTTGATTATAAAATGTTAGAGACTAAACGGACACATATGAGGAAACATTTCTTTAGTAATTTTAGAAATTACATCTATGTAAATGTGCAAGCAAAGACACAGAACTTCAAAATATTATAGACTTAAATGAAGTAAACTGCTGACCTATTGAAGAATACTTGATAATTATTGTATTCTCTTTTTCGAAGATAGATATGTTAAACAAATAGTGCCCAGGCACAAATTTTTATCCTGTACACGTAATGTTATCAAAAAAATTAAATAAAAAACACAGAACCGGTTGAAGCAAAACTGCCAGTATAATCTCAAACATTTGAACATTAGAATTCTCCTAATTTATCAGTGTAAAACACTGAGCCAAATAAGATAATGCAATAAACCTACCAAGACGAGGCCTTGGCCTGAAGACCATCTCTAATCCTTTCACTTCTAGTGCACAGTTATCCTGTAGCAATGACCCCCATGGAACAGACAGAGAAATTGATTGGATAAACCCTTCAGTGACTTCCAGAGGTGCATCTGCTGATTCCAGAATCTCATTAAGACACTAAAAGTAGAGAATCCAAAATTACGCTCATATTAACAGAAGCAAAACATTTAAGATATGTTAAAAGGAATTAAATTAATATATTTAAAAAGTTATCCTCTACTTTGGTTCTGTCAATGATGCATGCTAATTAAGCACTAAACTTTTAATCTAATACAGTTCCAGCTGTGTTTTTTCTTATGATCTATACTACTGAACTGTTCACATAAATTTCCATATGTTGCTAACAGAAATATTATAGTATCGGATCTTAAAGTGTTATCACAAAAATAAAAATTAATTACAGTTATAGGAGAGGCCAGAATAGTAAATTAGTAAATTAGTACTTGGTCCTGCTAGTGAAGGCAGGGGACTGGACTCGATGACCTTTCAGGGTCCCTTCAGTTCTATGAGATAAGTATAGCTCCATATATTATTATATTATTATTAAATGGATAAAAACAGTTTGTTCATTGTGAAAAGAATCTTTGATTAGGACACAAGCCAAACAACTAAATATGATGTAATGCTCATTGTATACTTGTCTGACTGTGACAACTGAGCCAAAAAGATTTATTTCTATTGTACTGCATGTAAAGAGTCTCACTGACTTTAACAAGAGTTGAATCAGACCCTGAAACAGTTCTGGAAAGAAACAATTTGATTTATCATATGTATATGACTGATTACAGTTCAATGCAGTTAAACCTTTTTCGCTAATAAAAAATAATGCAGTAACTGTAGACATCAATCAACAAAGCGAAATGTTTCAAGTAGCAGAAGTATCAGCAGAAAAATATTAGTGTAGATTAGTTAAAACTTGTTGCTAACACAAAAATGAGCTATACATTCAAACTGTGGTATTTCACATGTATTTGAGCTATATGTATGGACATTTCTATATATGAACATTAATAAAATCTAGCATATCAAAACAAATTTTGAATAAGTCTGGCCTCAGATCTCTTTTTACAAACTACATACAGGGAAACAGAAAGGAAAATTTATTGTTATCTTTCCAACTATTTTAAGCAAACTATAAGAAAAAATACAAGTGTATGTTTATTACAGTTAAATGGCATTAATAAAAGATAAAGATCTGTTTAGCAAGTGAATGACTAAAAAGTATTTAAAATAAAATTGTAAAACTCCACACATCTACACCAACTGCTGGCTTGATCCTACATCACTGAGGAATTTCCACTGAAGTCAATGAAAATTCAGGACATGGAAAGGCTTTGCGGGGTTAACATCAGAAGCAGCAGAGAAATCAATCATTAAGCCTATTTATCTATTCAATCACAAATATTGTGGGCTAAATTCTGACCTGCATTAGACAGTGCAACCCTCTTGAGGTCAAAGGGGTTGAACAAGTATAGCGGAGGCCAGAACTTGTCCCTCTGTATACTGTAAACACCAAGACAATGGTGTATATATTATGTATGTTAAAATATTTTTAAGAAGTTAAATGAAACTAGTAGATGAAAAACAAACAGTTCAAAACAGAACAAAAATGAGAAAATAATTAAGGTTAAAACTACAGCCTCCTTGAGGACATGTAGACAGCAGGTTTAAAGTGACTTGGAAAAAAAAAAAAAAGCAGCTGTAGCACTTTCGCAACACCTGTTTTTGCAATCTTTCTGTCATGCATGAGTGAGCCATATCTAAAGAGCATTAGCTACTCACTAATTTATAGGCCAGAAAACACTGCCCAGAAAAAAAAAAAGTTTCTCCGAACTGGAAAATGAATATTATATGCAAATTTTACAAACTTTCTTTAGTACAAGCACTTTACGTAAATTGCAAGGGTTCATAATGTTTATCTTTCAAGTCTAGTGAAACTAGCAAAGATTGTTTTAATATCCACTAGAGGGCACTGAAATCTTATCAAAACATTAAGTCTGCCCACCTATTACACAAAAACAGCTGCCCCACAGGACCAAATGAAGAAATTAATATTTTGCATTTACAAAGTGTCTTTTATCTAGGGCATCTCAGAAGTCCTTTACATAAAACACTTACAACACTACTACTATAATATCTATTTTACAGAATAAGACCCCAAGTCTGCATGCTTAACTTTACTACTGGCAAAGTTTAGTGGTAGTTTACTAGTAGTAAAGTTAAGCACACATGTTTACAGGATTGAGGGCTTAAACAAACAAACCAAGGCCTACAACCCAGATTTCACATAAAAGAATTCTGGAATCATGGCATCACATTGCAGCCCATGAGACTGACCCATGGCCTTCCTCGCTGGTGAAGGGCAGTTAAGAGTTCTGGGGCCACATATTTACAGACCTCAACAACTCCCTTGAAGAGAGAAGCTTACGACCTTTGCAACATCAAAAAAAGGCATATTCAGATCTGTAATTTGACACAATATACCACCCAATGTCTAATTTCCCATTCCTGAGCAAAGTGATTGAATAGCTTGCAAAATATCAACTCCAAGAACACCTGACCTCTACTACTATTTTGGAACCTGCTCAGCTGGACTTTATACCAGAATATGGTACAGAAACAATTTATGTTTTCTTGGTAGTTGGACAGTCTGTTCATAGCCATGGACAGCAAACAGTCATATTCATGCTACTAGACCTCCCTAGCATCTCATACAGTCAGCCAGTGAGAACAGTCTAGATCCATCCTCTTTGGAACCCCCTTTCAGGTAGTTGAAAGCAGCTATCAAATCACCCCTCATTCTTCTCTTCTGCAGACTAAACAATCCCAGTTCCCCCCAGCCTCTCCTCATAAGACATGTGCTCCAGCCTCCTAATCATTTTTGTTGCCCTCCACTGGACTCTTTCCAATTTTTCCACATCCTTCTTGTAGTGTGGGGCCCAAAACTAGACACACTACTCCAGATAAGGCCTCACCAATGTCAAATAGAGGGGAATGATCACGTCCCTCGATCTGCTGGCAACGCCCCTACTTATACAGCCCAAAATGCCGTTAGCCTTCTTGGCAACAAGGGCACACTGTTAACTCATATCCAGTTTCCCATGCACTGTAACCCCTAGGTCCTTCTCTGCAGAACTGCTGCCTAGCCATTCGGTCCCTAGTCTGTAGCAGTAAATGGGATTCTTCCGTCCTAAGTGCAGGACTCTGTACTTGTCCTTGTTGAACCTCATCAGATTTTTTTTGGCCCAATCCTCTAATTTGTCTAGGTCCCTCTATATCCTATCCCTACCCTCTAGTGTATCTACCACTCCTCCCAGTTTAGTGTCATCTGCAAACTTGCCGAGGGTGCAGTCCATGCCATCCTCCAGATCATTAATGAATTAATTGAACAAACCGGCCCCAGAACCGACCCTTGGGGCACTCCGCTTGATACCGGCTGCCAACTAGACATGGAGCCATTGATCACTCATGGAATGCCATTGAGCCCGACGATCTAGCCAGCTTTCTATCCACCTTGTTCAGTGAAGGTGGATAGAAAACAGTGAACTTGTTCAGTGAAGAATAAACTGATACCCTATCAGTCAAGCCACATATAGTCAAAATGATGCTCAGCCTTAAAATTCTCCCGGATAATGGAGACCCAAATGTCAACAGTTCCTAGAAATACCTTCTTCTTCTGACTGCTGGCCGAGAGACTGCCAAATATTAATAGATACAGACCCAGCCATAAAGATTCATGTTGTTGTGACTGCCAGGCTAGATTACTGCAAAACTATATCTGGGAATGAATATGCAAGGCCTGAGAAAAATCAGTTTGGTTCAGAATGTGGCAGTCCAGGGCTAAGCAACATCAGCAGAGCAAGATCCTCCCACTCCCACTGCTTCTGTCATTGACTCACAACCAAATGCTGGGTCCATCTCTAGGCCAGGGAGCTATTTTTTAAAGCTCTCAGTGGTCTGGGTTTGAGCTACCAGTTCTCTCTCCACTACCAGGTCCTTCCATGACAACAGAGCTTCCTCTATTCAAGAACAGTGGAGCTGTCCATAAAGCCACAAAAGAGTTGGAGATGGAGCATTTTTAGCAATCTCCTTTCCGAAGAACTGATTGGCCAGCTATCTTGCCATCTTGAGGCCATGCTCAAGAGCCATCTCTTTGCCTTTGCTTTCAAACAACATTTTTAAAAGCACCCAAACCCCACTCAGTGTTACTGCACATGGGGAGGGCAGGAAAACCAACTGCACCAAACTGTCTATTTATTTTATTGCAAGATGTTCAGACACTATGGCGACAAGTACAATAGTTCCCTATTTAAAATATTAGACTTGACTTTTATTTTTAAGGCAAAATTGTGATTTAAAAATAAAACAGCTGGCACACGAAGAAGGGGAGGGGCTTGGGGCTGATCCCTCAGGAGCAGCAGGGACAGCACCTCTCTTACCCATTTATCCAGAGGGACCTGCGCCAAAGAGCCGGTGCCCTGGTACAGATCCAAGCTGAGCTGCTCCAGACTGAGTTTCTCCTGCAGGAAGTGGCCCAAGTACCTCTGCAGCAGGTACCTGCAGGCCCTTTTCTTGATGGACTCTGAGAAAGGCCAAGGCATGGTGGCGGGGGGGTTGTCACTGGGCTGGAAAGAGGGGGCTAATCGGCTGGGGCGATGGGGGGCGGGGAGCTGCCGGGCTCGAGTCAACTCTGCTAGGGAAAGGGCTCCCTACGGTCCCCGGTCCCCCACTCGCACCCCGTGGGGCCGGACCCCGCACCCTCAGGGGGAGAAAGCAGTGACGGGTAGCTCCATCCTCACTGAGCCGTCGCCGCCATCTTCTCAGCGCCCTGGGATGCGGGGGGGGCGGCTAGTGACTTCGGGGCTCTACCGCGGGGCGCGCGCGCACTGCCACCTGGCTTCGATCCGCTCAGCGGACCCGCCGCCTCCTACGAGCCTCTACTCTCCCCCTTTCACCAGAACCGAGCGACAGTGACGCCAGCTGACGTTCAAGCGGAAGTGAAGTCACAGAGAGGGGCGGAAGTGAAGGGGCGGGCATGAGGTGGAAGTCGGAGTGGGTGGCAAAGCTCCTCCTCAGCGGCCGTAGAAGACGGACGAGAGGCGCGTTTGTGGCGGACAGGTGACTGGGCTGGTCCTGGCCTGCGGCACGGGGGAGTAGCTGAAGAGGCGGCGGCTCTAGGGCCCGTCCCGCCGCTGTGTTAGGGTTTTTTCCCCCGTATTAAGCCCAGGGTGGAGCTAACGAGGCTTCGCTGCCCGATTCTCCTGCGCGCTGTGCGGCTGTCACCGCGGTGACTGCTCTGCAGGCCCTTCTTCAGGGAGCGGCGGGGCTGCCTGCTGCGAGCTGCTCTTCCGGCCCCTTCTCGTCTGTGCCTCTAGCCCCAGGGAGTTACCAGGAGCGGGGTCGTTCTCGAGCGTGAGGTGCCGTGCTGCACTGGGCGTGCGCGGGTAGTCTCAAGCCCTCTCGGCTGTGGGGTGTGTTACGGTGCTCTGGGAGCTCCCTGCCCCGAGGACAGAATGGGGCTTGGAAAGGGGGGTTACGTTGCTTTTCATCTTGCATGACTTTCATTTTAGGACTAACGTAGAAAACGTGCCCGTGTGTTCAGCCTTTTTGTGTGTCAACACATGCTACTGGCCTTTGTATTAACAAACCGGTACAGAGAGAGGCTGAACGAATTGACTTTCATTACAGGCAAACAGCCCGTTTTACTAAATAGCTCCTTTAAATATTAGTGACATTCACTTTCACTCCAAGAGTTTGAGCTTTCCTTTGACTCAGTAGTTTCCCCTTTCGTCTCTCTTCCCCTTCTTGCACCTGCTGATGCAGACATCAATTCTTCACTCGTTGGGGACCAGCAGGTGAGTTGTTTAGGACTGACTCATAACAGGTTATTGTAAAGCAATGTCCATTGCTTGTGCGTTAAGAACATTGTATGCTGTGCTTATAAAATATAGATGTGTGCATTATCACTTGCTTTAATACCATAGCTGTTTATTCACAGAACTGTGAGTTTGTTTTGCTGAAACATTGTGGTTAATACCCTGTCTTTTGAGACGCCTCCAATAAAACAAAAATTTTGGTTGGTCTTCTAGTAGCCCTACAGGGCCCATATCTTCCTTTGTTTTTGAATGACATTGAATGCATCTTAAAATAGTTCTTTCTGTTGGGGAAAAAAATCTGCTGTTTTATACCATTGATCTTGCATAATAAGCATTTGTGGCCATATAAAATTGAATATGGTGTTTCCATACACAGAATGGAGACTGATTACAATCCCATGGAGTTGTCCAGTAACACAGGGTTTGAAGAAGATTCTGAATATAAGGACATTGAAGGAACAGATGTGAAGGATATGAGACTAGAGGCGGAAGCTGTTGTGAATGATGTTCTGTTTGCTGTCAGCAACATGTTTGTCTCAAAAAACCTTCCATGTGCAGAGGATGTGGCATATATCAATGTGGAGACAAGGGAAAGAAACAGATATTGCCTGGAGCTCACAGAAGCAGGACTTAGGGTAACTTACTTATCCTTTATAAAGCTTCTTTGTTTACAGTAAATAATAATTGGAAGATATCTAGTAAAAATTTTCAGTTGTCATCAAAGCAGCATAGGCTCTTTTCTTTATTGAATATTTCATACTTCAAAATTCAGCTAGTATGCCATTTCAATTAAACCCAAAAGGGGAGGATTTAACACACTTGTCTTGCCAAAGTGCATCTTACATGCATGGAAAAATGTTAAATTAGAACTGATGCAATGACCACTATTTGAAGTAAAGCTCTGTATGTTGTAACAGTGTTTATGCCCTGCATAACTGGGGTATAGTATACAATTTTTATTTTTCTGTGCATGGCTTTATCTATGTTTCACTAACACAGGCTGATAACAGTAACTGGTGCTAAAGTGAGGCATTAGATAAAGATAGGAAATTTTGGTACTTTTAAAAAAATAATTTTCTGACAAAATGGCACAACCCTGGAAACTAAGAGCTGAGGCTTGTGGTATCCTTGACATGTGCTCTTAGCCAAAGTAGAGGGTACATTTTTGGCATCCTGTTTAATGAAGTGAGGTAATGGCCATCCTCATCTGTTTTCTCCAATGCCTTTAGTCTACCGTAATAACACAACAGAGTTAACCTAGATTATGAAAGCAGGTATTTATCAGAGACATCTACAAAATGATAAAGATGGAAGTAGATAATTGAAATGTTTGGTGTTACAGGTGACCTTTTTTTTTTTTTTTTTTTTTTTTTTTTTTTTTTACTGTAGTTCTTCAATCTTCTAGTCCACAGTTGTCTGAGAAAAGTGCACCACAATTGAAGAAGGCTTTAAAAAAAGTAGATGATGTAGTCTGATGTGGGCACAATACTATATTTTATAGAACAGACTACTGTAATCTTTACCTTGTCTGTGACTTAATAAGAAACTAACTATTGATTTCTATGCATGCATCTCCCTTTCACACTATTTAAATTGCTTGTGCAAATACTTGTGTGGTGAAATGAGAACTTCCAGCCAAATTCAGAAGTAAGCCTCTATATTTAATGTCTTTGGTGCTCTCAGTTTTATGAGAAAAGAATATTGGAAACTCCTTTAGAGGATGAATTGTTACTAACATCTTGAGTAGGGAGGACGAAGTAGGCTTTATTGAACCAACTTCTTTATTGAACTTGAGTAGGGTTTATTGAACCAACTTCTCTTGGTAAAAGAGACAAGCTTTCGAGCTTACACAGAGCTCTTCTCTTCTTCAGGGCTTGTCAACACTTGAAGTGCTACAGTGGCACTGCTGTACCGCTATAGGATTTCAAGTGTAGACACTACCTACATTGATGGGAGGGGTTCGCCATCAACGTAAGTGATCCACCTCTCTGAGAGGATGTAATTAGGTTGACAGAAGGATCCTTCTGTCAACCTAGTACTTCTACATCAGGGGTTAGGTCACCTTAACTACATTGCTTGGGGGTATGGATTTTTCACACCCCTGAGCAACATAGATGTGTCAACCTAACTTTTTAGTGTAGACCAGACCTGAGTGTCAGTTAAATACACTTCACCTTGAATAGTCTCCTACGTTTTTAACTATTTATGCTAGACGGTCTGTTCCATCTTGTCTTTAGCTGCAACACTGAGTACCTTTTGAGACCTGAAGAGGAGCTTTGTGTAAGCTCAAAAGTTTGTCTCTTTCACCAACAAAAGATATTACTTCACCCAACTTGTCTCTGGTATCCCGGGACCAACATGATTACAACAACACTACGAAGTATAGGTTTGTCGTGTCTGGCAATCCTTCTGTGTAGCGTACTAATATGTGACTAATTTTGTGATTTTTGTGGTTCCCATGATGAAATGATTAACCACAAAAAAAAATAACTATTGGTCTCTTCGCAACAGGTGGTGGGTTATGCTTTTGACCAGGCTGATGATGGTTTACAAACTGCGTATCATGAGACTGTCTACTCTTTATTGGACTCTCTTAGCCCAGCATATCGTGAAGCTTTTGGAAATGCACTGCTACAGAGACTGGAAGCTTTGAAAAGGGATGGGCAATCATGATTCAGTCTGCAGTAACAAGCACATGTTGGGGAATGATTAATGATGGTGGGAATTCTTAGTATGAGTTATTGAGATTCTGCTTTCAGATATAGCCAGAAACATATATCAAGCTTCATTTCTTGTCTAAACATGTAGGTTCCTTACAATAGTAGTGACTTGTAAAATATCAGTGTTGCTATGGCTCTGCTTTGTCCATAAGGCCACTTTAAGCTATCTTGGTGGACTATAGAAGTAGTACCTTTTTTTGTTTAACTCTGCTGTAGCTCATCAGTTGAAAGTGACTTGCTTTCTACAGCATTTGAAGAAATTTGATCTCTTTGCAAAGCAATATGATCCAATATTTTATTCTATGAAATATCTTAATTGGTACTGTTCAAAGCTTGAATGACATGTATGGAAGTAGTAATGCTTTCTTAATGTGTCTATCTGTAAACTTTAACTCCTTAAAACCAAATTTTAGCTACTTGTTCTAGCTAAATTAATGGGAGCTACTTTAGTTCACTTAGAGGATATCTATTTCAGCTCAAATTTTTGTATGCAAACCTGAAAACTCTCTGCTTCATTCACAAAATATGCACCTCACAATATCATATCATTTGAACATTACTTACTCTGGGCTTGTCTGTACTTAAAATACTGCAGCCGTGCTGATGTAGCTGTGCCAGTGTAGCACTTCAGAATCTCCTGTTGGAAATCCACCACCCCAAGAGGTGACAGCTAAGCTAACTGAAGAATTCTTCCATTGATCTAGTGCTGTCTACACAGGGACTTAGGTCAGTTTAAATGCACTACTCAGGGGTGTAGATTTTTGGTAGCCCTGACTGACATAGTTAAGTTGACCTGATTTCTAGTTTAGAGCAGACCTTACTGTCCTTGTTGAGTTAAAAGCAATGTTCAGTATTATTCAGTGTACCCTTGTCTTCAGTAAAGAAAAGATAACCGTTAGCATATGAATGTATTATCTAAATTTGCAAATGAGCTAAGCACAGAAGTAAAGTAGGAAGAACAGGTGACATTTTTTCTTAAATATAGACCATACTAATGTTATAACTTTGGGAGGGGAGGAAGACATATTAGCCTGTTTATTATTCTAAATGTTTGTTTACATGATGTACAGAATATACTCAAGTATTTTTGCTTCAGTCTTTACTTTTTACAGTGCAGTGCTTAGGTATTCCTGTAAGGCTTCCCTTTTCCTCAATTGTACAGTATCCTGTCCTAAAGAACAGTAAGTATATAATGTCAATGCAGTATATTGGTTTGAAACCTAAGGCTGTAGGAAATATTCAGAGATTGATATTGAATTGGGAGACAGTTATGTATTTTCTATTTTATAAAAAAATACAAAGCTCTTTATAAACTTATTGTGCTACTGTAAGTTTTCAAATGTTTGGAAGAGACTTGTATGTCTGAATGGAAGAGACTTTTTGAAAAGTATTCAGTTGGTTTAAAGCACCAGTACTATTGAACTAACATTATATGATTAAACACTTTTTTGCATTCTTATAGTATTCAATATTTATGCATCCTTGTTTATGTAATTCTGCCTTTGTTTCTAGCATGAAACATGGGAGAATAAAGTAAATGTGAATCCAAAGAGAGGGCTTGATCATCAGCTGTTGTAAATAAACATGCTCCACTGACTTCAACAGAGCTAGACTAATTGACCCCAGCTGAAGATCAGTCGCATTAATTTGAGGGACCAGTTAACAAGTTGAGTGTTTATTATAGTTTTGTGGCAATGATGCTGTAATTATGACTGAGAAGGCACCTACAGTCAAAGCTTCTGTTTTCAAGTGTAATGTTTTTGTTTTATTATCTTCTTAGGTTGAAACATCTCATGTTAATCTTCTGTCCTACAGTTTAATATATATTTTGGTTAAAAGTATTTTCATGCTCTAAGAAAATTGTTCAACTTTTTTTCCCCCCAGATTTGTGGCATGTGCTTTAATCCTCTATGAGGAAAACGTACTTTGCCAAGTTTATGTCTAAATATCTACCCATGTAACAATGCACCTGACTAGACACTTGAATAAATGCACAAACTTATATATGATCAGCTTTTTATTCTCCTCCTCCAAAATACATTGAAAATGTATACCTCTATCTTTCTAAACCTGCAAGTCTCAGACACACAAGTCAGGTAAACACATGGTAGCTTAAACAATATCTTTGGCTGCAGTGTACAAATATATAAGAGCATTTAAAATTGGCATGTTGAATAGTAATGCAGATCAATGTAAAAAAGGGATGGAGATTAAGTACTTAAGAAACATTAGTGAACAACTTAAAGGGTAGTTATTACATTATAGTAACTCTTCACTTAACTTGAATATGCCTATGGCTGACAAGGAATATTTTGAAGCACTTAAAGCTTTACAACAGAAATTATGCCTTCTGTTAAAGGCTTCTTAAACTTGGTGGAAGGCTGCATAAGCCACAGATCTCACCTGCTTCCCTAGAAATAATTGACTACATTATAACTTGAAAATGAAAAGGGATTCCAGTCATGCACTTAATGGGGTTGGGTATGCTTGTAACATGTGGGAATGCTCTTAAATAGAAAATGCTCAGTTGAAATGCCAATTAACAGTAGACCTTTTCAGTGCAATTCCTTACGTGGTTGCTTTATATCACATACCTATCTGAATCTTTGATCCTGTGCTGCTGGGCATCTGAGAAATCCATTTACAGATCTATGGCTATACCTTTCATAAGGATGAGAATGGATAGGCTTTCAATTAAATAAAAATGGGAATGGACAGCAAAACACAACCTTGGACAGTATGAAAAGTCTTAAAGATTAGCACTGTTTAATCACTTTGTATTCTCTTAATAAGAGTCTCAAACAGCTGCCTGCTCTAAGGATGTCTGGTAACATTTTGAAGAATGGAGTTGACCTCAAGTCTGCCAAAGCTTTTGTTCCATGATGAAGAAAGTGCTATGTACTTAGAGCTCCGAATTGTGGATATATCAGGAAGAGAGCCTGCTCCGATTCAGAGTAGTGTTGGAAGGCAAATGTAAAATAGGATAAGATGAATTCATCTTTGTATAAAGAATGATACTGTTGTTTACCTGCTATTGCTGATTATCACTGTGCTTATATCTACTGCATTATCTAAAAGTTACTATGCATACCTCAAGGTTGTCTTTCAGGTATTAGCTTGCATATTACAATTTAAAAAATACTAAAATGCTTTTTTAAACACTATTTCTCAAGATTCAGCTGTAACCACCTACTAAGATCAATGGAAGCTGTATGCTAAAGCTCATATCATACTTTAACAGTGCAGTCAGTTGTTTGCATTGTTTGTTAAGTTACATATGCACTGTATCATTTTGCTTAGCTCAGCAAACAAACTGCAAAAACGGCAGATGCTGTTCTCAGTGTAAAACTGCATTATATTAAAAAGTACAGCGGCTCGTGCTGAACTTTTTAGGGACATTGATCCTTCTTAAAAAATAGCTGTCTCTATAGCAACTTTTTGCTATAAATTGAGGACTGCTCAGCTAGAAGGGGGAGCACAGATCAGCGTTTGTTACATTCCCCCTTAGTACCTTGCCCGAGCTGGGAAAGCTAATGATCCAACCAGCAGACTAAATGCGGTGATGAATCTCATGCCATCTGAGGCACGCGTATATGCTAAGAAGAAGTTGGAAGTGACAAAGGAAGAGAAAAACCTGGATATATTGGTTGCTCACAGGAGAACTATGAGCTGCAGCTGTGAAAAAGGCTAATGCAGTCTTAGGAAGCTTGAGGTGAGGTATTTCTAGTAGAGATAGGGAAGTGATGGTATCATACAAGACAGGGGTGAGATGGCCTCTAGAATACTATGCAATTCTGGTCTCAAATGTTTCAGAAAGATTAACTCAGACTGGAACAGAATCATAGAATATCAGAGTTGGAAGGGACCTCAAGAGGTCATCTAGTCCAACCCCCTGCTCAAAGCAGGACCAATTCCCAGCTAAATCATCCCAGCCAGGGCTTTGTCAAGCCGGGCCTTAAAAACCTCCAAGGAAGGAGACTCCACCACCTCCCTAGGTAACGCATTCCAGTGTTTCACCACCCTCCTAGTGAAATAGTTTTTCCTGATATCCAACCTGGACTTCCCCCACCGCAACTTGAGACCATTGCTCCTTGTTCTGTCATCTGCCACCACTGAGAACAGCCGAGCTCCATCCTCTTTGGAACCCCCCTTCAGGTAGTTGAAGGCTGCTATCAAATCCCCCCTCATTCTTCTCTTCTGGAGACTAAACAATCCCAGTTCTCTCAGCCTCTCCTCATAAGTCATATGCTCCAGACCCCTAATCATTTTTGTTGCCCTCCGCTGGACTCTTTCCAATTTTTCCACATCCTTCTTGTAGTGTGGGGCCCAAAACTGGACACAGTATTCCAGATGAGGCCTCACCAATGTCGAATAAAGGGGAACGATCACGTTCCTCGATCTGCTGGCAATGCCCCTACTTATACAGCCCAAAATGCCGTTAGCCTTCTTGGCAACAAGAGCACACTGTTGACTCATATCCAGCTTCTCGTCCACTGTGACCCCTAGGTCCTTTTCAGCAGAACTGCTACCTAGCCATTCGGTCCCTAGTCTGTAGCAGTGCATGGGATTCTTCCGTCCTAAGTGCAGGACTCTGCACTTGTCCTTGTTGAACCTCATCAGGTTTTTTTCTGCCCAATCCTCTAATTTGTCTAGGTCCCTCTGTATCCGATCCCTACCCTCTAGTGTATCTACCACGCCTCCTAGTTTAGTGTCATCTGCAAACTTGCTAAGAGTGCAGTCCACACCATCCTCCAGATCATTAATAAAGATATTAAACAAAACCGGCCCCAGGACCGACCCTTGGGGCACTCCACTTGAAACCGGCTGCCAACCAGACATGGAGCCATTGATCACTACCCGTTGAGCCCGACGATCTAGCCAGCTTTCTATCCACCTTACAGTCCATTCATCCAGCCCATACTTCTTTAATTTGGTGGCAAGAACAGGTACAGAGAAGGGCTACTATGATGAGGTGAGGAATGGAAAACCTACCTTATGAAAGGAGACTCAAAGAGCTTGGCTTGTTTAGCCCAACCAAAAGAAGGTTGAGGGGAGAGATGATTGGCAAACACAGTAAGCTTGAAAGATAGGGGTTAATTAACATAAATGCTCAATATGGTCTTGTTTCTTCTTAAAGTGTTAGTACATACATACAGTAATAACAATTGCTCAGTGGTGCATGGAGATGCAGATCGTGCACTATAGAGAACGTGAACCATGAACAAATCCACAACTGTAAAATGTCTCTCTTGGACATACATATTTATGATTTTAAGGTTGAAGGGACCTCAACCTTAAAATCATAAATATGTATGACCATCACATAGACCATCCCCTGTTCTAAGGAAGGACCATATTCATCTGACCATTACTTCTGAAACATGTAATAGTAGTAACCAATTGTCTGATAAGCACAGAGCAGCTTTACCTATCACTGTTCCTCTTCTCCCCTTTTTTCTTAGGATGGAGGTGTGTAAAAAGTGCAGGGTTGAGGGACTTCTGCCCAGCTTTTATTTTACACTTAATTCATCTGCAAATCTGCACATGCTAGAACCTTATTTTTTCAAACATTAGTCTTATGAATAACTAGTTTTATGAACTATTTTTCCCAACAGGAAAAAAAAATCATAAAAGAGAGATCTTAATGCTTTCAGTGTAATGGAAACTGGTTCAGAGGATAAGAAGAAAGCAATATAGTGCCCTCTACTCCAACTTTGGTACTGTAATCTACTGTAACTGTGAGATACTCACTTTTATGAACTTCACTCCCCAGCTAGTTCATAAAATAGGGGTTCTACCATATTAGTGAAAATGCCTATGAAATACTGACTCTTATTTAAAAAGCACATAAATCCATGTGAATATAAATGCCTCTCACCTAACTCAGATCAGAATTGTGCAAGTACCTTACCTACCTGGAACCATACAGTACAACCAACTCTAGATTACAGCGTGTGTTATTTTAAAAAGTCAAACTCTGCCTCTATCGTGAGTCTCTCCCCTCTTGTTCCTGAACCACCTCCACTATCGCTCTGTCTCCTCCTCTATCTCTGTAGATCTTTGTCCCTCTTTCAGGGGACGGTTACAGGTTCCTGTCCTTTTCCCTTCTGTTCGACTCGGTCTCTGCCTCCCCCGCTAGTGGTCTCTCGCCCGGCTTTTCCCTAGACAGCGGGAACCTCCCTTCCCCCGAGGCGGCCTCGCCCCCTGCCCGCGTCTTGGCCCGGCCCTGTGGCTGCCCGCGCCGGTGCGGAGAAGGACCCTGCCGCTTGGTTTGGTCGCTTAGCAACGGCGCGGCTTCTCCGGCGAGCGCCATGGCGGCGGAGGAGGAGGTGGTGGCCGCGGCCGAAGGGGCCATTCGCAGCCAGAGGGTCTTTCTAAACCATTTGGACTCCTACAGCGGCAGCAGCATCGGGAAGGTGACCGCGGGGTGGGGGTCCCTGGGAGGGGGCTGGGCCGCAGGATCTCTCCGAGCTCCGCTCAAGCCGCAAGCTGGGATACGGCCCCATCGCTGGCCACCCCCGCGAGGGTGAACAACCTGCTGGGGTGTGGCTGATGCCAGAGCCAAGACTAGAGAGCGGCCCCGTGCCCCAGCACAAGGTGCTAGCCATCATCAAGAGCACAGTCTCCCTGGCAATACTCCTCCTGGAGCCACATGCTGGTGCCAGGGCACCTTTGCCAGCCTACTTGCTTCTTTGGGCACCCCCAATAGAAAGGCACACGCTGAGCTATGATGCAGACAACATCACCAGGACCATAGGACCTCTTTAGTACCCCTATCATCAGCAACCACTTGCTGGGCTACAAGGATCTAAGCACTATGGGGTGCCCTCCGCCAGTCCTCCCACATGGGAACCATATGCTAAGGTGCAATGTTAATAGATTCACTTAGTCTTAAAATCTCTCCTGTGCCCAGTGGCACATAGAGCAACCCATTTTTCCCAGCAAGATGTTTGACTCCATCGTAAGTTATCTCCATGATGGCAGCATCCTTTTCAATGGTACTAGGATAAGTCATTCTTTGCCCACCACACCTTCTCTTCCTTGAGTTACCAGGTGTTTGCTTTTCGACCGGAACGCCTGGTCAAAAAGAGACCCTGGTGGCTCTCGTCAGCACCGCTGCCTGAGCTGTTAAAAGTCTGGTCGGCGGCACAGTGGGGCTAAGGCAGGCTCCCTGCCTGCCATGGCTCCGCGCAGCTCCTGGAAGCAGCAGCATGTCTCTCCTCCAACGCCTAGGCACAGACGCAGCCCAGGGGCTCTGCGCGCTGGCTTAGCAGCTTCCAATGGCCGGGAACCATGGCCTATGGGAGCTGCTGGGGCGGCAGCGCCTGCGGACGGGGCAGCGCGCAGAGCCGCCTGGCCGCACCTCCACGTAGGAGCTGGAGGGGGGATATGCCATTGCTTCTGGGAGCTGCTTGAGGTAAGCGCCGCCCGCTCCCCCTCCCATGCCCCAACCCTCTGCCCCACCCCTGATCCCCCTCAATCCCAGCCCAGAGCACCCTCCTGCATCCCAAACCCCTCATCCCCAGCTGGAGCCCTCCCACCCTCCAAACCCCTTTGTCCCAGCCCGGAGCACCCTCTGACACCCTGAACCCCTCATTTCTGGCCTACCCCAGAACCCACACCCTCAGCCCGTAGCCCGTACATCCTTCCACACCCCAACCCCCTGAGCCAGCCCGGTGAAAATGAGTGGGGAGAACGAGCGACAGAGGGACGGTGGCTGGAGTGAGCAGGGGCCGGGGCCTTAGAGAAGAGGTGGAGCATGGGCAGGGCCCAGGGCCGGCTCCAGGCACCAGCCCACCAAGCTTGTGCTTGGGGCGGCACCTGGAGGGGGGTGGCGCGGCGCTCCAGCCCCCGGGGAGAGCGGGGCCACGGCCGGGCTCGCCGCCCTCCCCCCGGCGCCCTCCCCCCGGCCGCCGGGGGGAGAGCGGCGAGCCCTGGCTGGGGCTCGCCACCCTCTCGCCTCCCTGCCCCCTGCGCTCTGGCCGCCGGGGGGAGAGCGGAGCCCTGGCTGGGGCTTGCCGCCCTCCTCCCAGGGCTCCGGCCGCCCTTCCCCCCCGGCGCTCTCCCCCTGGCCGCCGGGGGGAGAGCGGAGCCCCCACCGGGGCTCGCCGCCCTCCCCCCCAGCGCCCTCCCCCCGGCCGGGGCTCACCGCCCTCCTCCCAGGGCTCCGGCCACCCTCCCCCCCGGCCGCCGGGGGGAGAGCGGGGCTCGCCGCCCTCCCCCTGCGGCCGGCGGCTGCCTGGGGCGGCAAAAAAGCCAGAGCCGGCCCTGGCAGGGCCCCATAGGGGGCAGGGCAAGGGTGTTTAGTTTTGTGCAAGTTGAAACTTGGAAACCCTATCTCTTCCCTCCTGGTGTAATCCAATCTTAGACATACCTTGTAATTCTCTGATGACATGGCCAAACCACCATAGCTGTCTCTCTAATTACTCAGTTTGCTGACCAAACTAAATGGAGGATTCTTTGCTTCCATCTTCACGGCTGAGGATGTTAGGGAGATTCCCAAACCTGAGCCAGCTTTTGTAGGTGACAAATCTGAGGAACTGTCACAGATTGAAGTGTCACTAGAGGAGGTTTTGGAATTAATTTATAAACTTAACATTAACAAGTCACCGGGACCAGATGGCATTCACCTAAGAGTTCTGAAAGAACTCAAATGTGAAGTTGCGGAACTATTAACTGTGGTTTGTAACCTGTCCTTTAAATCAGCTTCTGTACCCTGGAAGATAGCTAATGTAACACCAATATTTTAAAAGGGCTCTAGAAGTGATCCCGGCAATTACAGACCAGTAAGTCTAACGTCGGTACCGGGCAAATTAGTCAAAACGATAGTAAAGAATAAAATTGTCAGACACATAGAAGAACATACATTGTTGGGCAAAAGTCAACATGGTTTCTGTAAAGGGAAATCGTGTCTTACTAATTATTAGAGTTCTTTGAAGGGGTCAACAAACATGTGGACAAGGGGGATCCAGTGGACATAGTGTACTTAGATTTCCAGAAAGCCTTTGACAAGGTCCCTCACCAAAGGCTCTTACGTAAATTAAGTTGTCATGGGATAAAAGGGAAGGTCCTTTCATGGATTGAGAACTGGTTAAAAGACAGGGAACAAAGGGTAGGAATTAATGGTAAATTCTCAGAATGGAGAGGGGTAACTAGTGGTGTTCCCAAGGGTCAGTCCTAGGACCAATCCTATTCAACTTATTCATAAATGATCTGGAGAAAGTGAGATGACAAAGTTTGCAGATGATACTAAACTGCTCAAGATAGTTAAGACCAAAGCAGACTGTGAAGAACTCCAAAAAGATCTCACAAAACTAAGTGATTGGGCAACAAAATGGCAAATGAAATTTAATGTGGATAAATGTAAAGTAATGCACATTGGAAAAAATAACCCCAACTATACATACAATATGATGGGGGCTAATTTAGCTACAACGAATCAGGAAAAAGATCTTGGAGTCATCGTGGATATTTGTCTGAAGACATCCATGCAGTGTGCGGAGGTGGTCAAAAAAGCAAATAGGATGGTAGGAATAATTAAAAAGGGGATAGAGAATAAGACGGAGAATATATTATTGCCCTTATATAAATCGATGGTACGCCCACATCTTGAATACTGCATACAGATGTGGTCTCCTCATCTCAAAAAAGATATACTGGCACTAGAAAAGGTTCAGAGAAGGGCAACTAAAATGATTAGGGGTTTGGAACGGGTCCCATATGAGGAGAGATTAAAGAGGCTAGGACTTTTCAGCTTGGAAAAGAGGAGACTAAGGGGGGATATGATAGAGGTATATAAAATCATGAGTGATGTGGAGAAAGTAAGGAAAAGTTATTTACTTGTTCCCATAATACAAGAACTGAATTAAATTAATGAGCAGCAGGTTTAAAACAAATAAAAGTAAGTTCTTCTTCACACAGCACACAGTCAACTTGTGGAACTCCTTGCCTGAGGAGGTTGTGAAGGCTAGGTCTATACCAGCATTTAAAAGAGAACCAGATAAATTCATGGAGGTTAAGTCCATTAATGGCTATTAGCCAGGATGGGTAAGGAATGGTGTCCCTAGCCTCTGTTTGTCAGAGGGTGGAGATGGATGGTAGGAGAGAGATCACTTGATCATTACCTGGCATTGGGGCACACTGGAATTTTGCAGATAACACTTCTCCAATCTTTAGGACAGATCTTTTCTCAAACCATTCCGTACAACCTGCACATGTAATTCACCATCACTTCCTCTCTGACTTTTAACATTTTAGCATCTATCTTATCATAGCCTTTACTTCTCTTCAGTTGGTTTATGACCTCAGTTACTACCTCAAAGGTTATTATTTCTAGTGATATAAGTGAAGGTATTTCTTCACATACCTCAGTGTATGTTAGTGGCTCTATCTGGTTGAGCACAACCTGGAAATGTTCCATCCAGTGGGCTCTCCGTTCTTCCTTTGTGTTTAAAAGTGTACCTTCTTGGGTATTCACAGTGCCACAATGGTTAAAAAATTGTGATGTCAATAATGTACATCATTCATTTCTAGTGTCAATGGATTTCAAAATACTGGACATTAAATATGTCACAAGTATAACAGTGTTGGTTTTTATTTTGTGTGATTTGCCTTCACCCTCAGAACTGTGTAATTCTTAGGTTTGTTCAATTAAAATTTTACAAAACCTATATTTCATGATATTTCAGTGAAAACATGTATTTTTTTTGTCATCTAGTTGGATTTAAACACCATCTCTCATACACAAGCTAGCCATTGTTTGCAACTGTAATGGTTGCAGCTTGGTACTCAAATGTTATCTAGCTGCTAATAAATGACACCAAGTAGTGTTAATATAAACAAAAGTGAAACTGACTAGTCTGTTTTAATTGTTTTAACTGAGGCTAATGCAAAAAGCAAACTGTGCAAATAATGACCATGCATTTATATTTAAAAATTATTTCAGTCTTAAAATGCTTCAGTGTAGAGATGTGATAAAACTAGGATAGAAACCCTTTACAACCACAGACCCTAGACTAGGATTTAAAGTGTGATGTGAAAAGGTGTTAACTAATATGTTTGAAAAGTTTAGCATTGGCAAGGCTGTACATAGGTTAAGCTAGCCCCAAGATTTAACTCACCAGTTTAGTATGTGTTAAAGGCAGTATTCCTTGCTTACTCTAGACTTTTAAAACGTGTTATTTTATTTTAGTCTAGACAAGTTCTGAAGAGAAATTCACATATCTTCGTTCCTTAAGGAAGGAGAGAAATAACAATTTTTATTATGAATCTTGACACCAGTACTAAATTCTTTGATCCTTTAGCTTCTTACACATGGATGGACAGCTGCACTGTGCCCAGAGCCCCACTGACTTCCTTGGTTAAGGTGTAAACCCATGTGAAGTCATCTTCAGGATTGGGGCCTAATTTTGTACAGTGCTTGGATACCAAGGCGATAGATGCCCTGATTATATAGATATAAATAGATAAATATAAAAAGGAATTTGAGAGAATTCAGATTTGAATCCCTGAATCCAATTAGTTCTCTGGTTCTGGTCCCTCCTTGAGTCCAGTTCAGGGTCTGATGTGAACAAAATCTTACAAGACTAGATGTTATCAAGCTCATTCAATCCAAGATGACAGAAATCTCATGAGAACCACACACATGGTTTTTGGCACTTTCAAATCTGATTGATTGGTCTATAAATCCCAAACCTCAAGTACTGAACACTGCTCACTTGACTCATCACTACGGAGGTGTTAAGTAATACAAGTCAAGATTTTTAAAGGAGTTTGAAGCAGTGTTTCTTAAATGAAATGAGCAACTATGATTTCCTGCCATAGATGTATTTTTTTAAAAAGTGAGCAATTGCTGAAGGACAGCATTGAAAAGCTGATATCTGAATCTGTTAAAAATTACAGTAGAACCTCAACATTACAAACACCTCGGGAATGGAGGTTCTTTGTAACTCTGAACAAAACATTATGGTTGTTCTTTCAAAAGTTTACAACTGAACATTGATTTAATACAACTTTGAAACTTTACTATGCAGAAGAAGATGGATAGTAGGAGAGAGATCACTTGATCATTACCTGTTAGGTTCACTCCCTCTGGGGCACCTGGCATTGGCCACTGTCAGTAGCCAGGATACTAGGCTAGATGGACCTTTGGTCTGACCCAGTACAGCCGTTCTTATGTGTATTGATATGAAGTGTATTGCTTTATGCTCATAAAGAGTCTTTTCTTTCCATCCAAGTTTCATATCCAGTATGAATATATCATCTGCAAAATGTAAGTCTTGCAGCTTATCCTGCCCTCAGCAGCAGCCATCACTCTTCTCATCACAAAGTCTATGACAGTGCAGAAGAGAAGTGGGGATAATATGCAACTTTGCCTTATGCCAGTAACAATCTTAACCCATTCTGTGTCTCCACTTTCTGTCCCGCCCCCCATCACCCCTGGTCCCTGCTGCCTCCGCTGGCCCATCATGCATCTCTACGTCTCTCAGTTCCCCCCTATCGACCTCCCCATCCAAGGCTTACTCAGTCCTGGCAAGCCCAGGGACAAATTAAGTCTGCTACTGTGAAAAGTGATATTTATATGTTTGTTAATATCACTTTTCACAGCAGCAGACTTACTAGCTAGCAGGTCTTTTTAAAAAAGCAAAAGAAACAAAAAAAGACAAGAACCTTCAGAGCACCTTATTTGTGTTTCTATTCTGGTCCAGTAAAGAATAGAGACAATTGTACATTATTTTTATTATTGAGCCTACAAAAAGATTCAATAAATTACAATGATTTGGACATGTGTATGTGCATATTTATTTATTTTTCCTAAAGTTAATTAAGAATTTTAGGAAAAATTGTCAGTGTGGCCACCAGCAAGAGTTGGTGGCCGCAATCTGAGGCCACCAAAAATTTTGTTGAGAACCCCTGGATCTAATGTACCTGAAATAAACACAAATTGTGCATTGATATTGAAGAGGAAAATTGTTTACCCTGTTTACAGATATTAAACTGCTTCTCCTTTTATTTATAGATCTTTTTTTTTTCTGTATTGTAGTATTTATCCAACTGTGTTGTTGGAGCATCACTTGAAGAGGTGGGAGAGGAAGAGGAAGAAGATGAAGATGAAATTATGTCAGCTATAGATGTTACTTTCGGTAAACCAAAGGAGGGAGTCTACCAAATAGTGGGGACTCTTGCTAAGGCACAGAGTATGAAACCAGATTTTGCTCAGGAAACTTACACAGTGAGTAACAGTCTTGTTAAATTGTCAGTAAATAAATGTGTGTCTTTTTAGGTAACCTTTACGACAAACTTTGGATTACTGTAAACCATAAAAAAATAAATATACAAATATATATTGTAGACTTGTGGGTATGATTTATATATTTCTAAAATTATTTTCTACATGTTCTTTCAGAAGTACTACATTTGTATTTTATTCTCCCTCGTCCCTGTACAGCCTCTTTCTAGGTGATCTCATCAGCTCACAGAGGGCCTGATCCACAGAACATTGAAATTAATGGAAAGACTCACAGATCCAAACCCCTGGGGATCTACAACAGGGAGAAATTAACTATCCCCCCTACTTCCTTCCACCAACTCCTGGTGAATCAAGATCCAAACCCCTTGGATCTTAAAACAAGGAAAAATCAATCAGGTTCTTAAAAAGAATTTAAGTTGATTTAAGTGTGCTTTGGATCAGGTCCACAATGGATAGACTGACATCTGTATGCTGATGACACCTACTTTTCTACTCCTACCTTGTCTTTCTGCATCCAGTCAGATATCTCAGCCTCTCTGTCTGATACTTCCTTCTGTATATCTCACCATCACCTTAACCTTAGCATGGCCAAAACTAAACTCCTTATCTTCCCTCCCCACTCCTTTATCCATTTCTTTATACTTCCTGGAAATGATGTGTTTATTATGTGAGCAATGTGAAATGTAGGATGGCCTTAACTATTCACTGAAGCCAAGATTTCAGCAGTGACTTGTTATTCTGGATGCCTCAATAGTTGAGTGCCCAACTTGAGACACCCAACTGACCAGATTTTGAGAACATGGATGCTTGTCACTTTGGGAAAATAAGGCCCTTTAAGGTGTTCTTTCGTATGTGGATCTCAAAATATTTTTAAAAGTTAGTGAACATTAGCCCCACTTTACATTTGGCCTAATTAAATAGAGAAATTTGAAACTGCTATAAAATTTATTGTGGCCTAGTGAACGATAAGAGTCTGTGACAGGGTGCTGGGCACGAAGTGCTTAATCAGCCCCCTGCCATGCCAGCTCCCATCAAGGGGAATTGATTGGGGCTGGCTGAATAGCCCTGCCTGCTTGGCAACTAGAAGCAGCTGCCAGCCTAATTAGCCAGGGGCTATAAAGGCTGTGTGAGGGGAGGCTAGAGGCTGAGAGGGAATGGTGGCTGTGGTCTGTTGCTGACTGTAAAACCCTGTACATAGATAGTACGCTGGTGGTGGGAAAGAACTATACATAAAATACATGGATGATTGCATCGACCTGCGGCATTCCTGATTAGTTTTGGTGAGGGCAGCAGGGGCAGAAACAAAAGGGGCTCACTTGTGCCTCGCTATAGGGTGTCTCCTCAGTAATCTGATTTCTGCTCTTAATTCTACCATGTGTTTCCTATGAAATCTTTGGAAAGGAACTAAAGCTCTTGGTTCCTAGATTTGGTCCTGACCCAGCAAATTGCTTCTTAAACAAACCCTGTACCCACACAGAGTATATTGCAGGACTGGGGCCTGAATGTGCTTTAGCTAGGCAGATAGAGGGTCTTGAACATTACACATTTCACAGAAATGTTTCCTTTTTACAAAAAAGGAGCAATTTTCTCAACTTTAATATAAAGAGATTATCTTTTTCATTTTCTTTTTCTGGAATTGCAAGGAGGATAAAAAAAAAATCAGCCTTTTACTGGTTGCAACTTTAGCTAGGGAGAAACTCTCTCTTTATAAGAGAACACCCAACTGCAGAGCTAGGCCTGGAACATTAGTCCTCTAGTTATAGAATCAAAGGTCTTCACAACCTGAAGAAGAACAGGATGATTTCTGTTGGCTGTCAACTAGCCAACTGGTAATAGAAAACACACAGGTCTTGATCCTGCTTCCAATAAAGTCAATGACACTGGGAGAGAAGGGGAGGAGTGGGTGTGCTTGGGGGTGGGAGCGGAAAGAGAAGGGGGCAGAGGTGGAGCCAGGGGCAGGAAGAGGTGGGGTGGGCCCTTGGGGGGGCAAATGAGTGGAGTGGGGGCTGGGGCTGAGCAGGGAGCTTGGGGGTCTGAAAATGTTAAATCAAAATGGGGGTCCTCGGGTTGCTAAAGTTTGAGAACTGCTGCTCTACAGCAGTCTGCACCCCAGATTTGCAGTAGGAAAGTGAAAATTAAAAGAAAAAAGAATTTTGGGCAGGGGAACTTATTCTTTCTATAAAAGATTATGGGGTTGTTGGGGTTCTCTCTCTCTCCAGATCTCTACTCGAGAAGAACTTCTAGGTCACCTACTTGAGTGTGATGTCATTATTTATAACATCACTGAAGATGCGAATCAAATTGAAGAAGCTACTTGGGCCGCTTCTGGTTAGTATAATCAGTAACTGAACAGAAAACTGCCTGTTGTGCAGCAATCAGAATTTGCAACAGATAATTAGTCATATAAATTGAGATTTGTAGTTTGCTATGATATGAAACTAGGTTCCTAGTTGAAAGAGCAGTATGGAGAAATGGTAAACTTTAATTACTGCACCATGCATTGGGTAGGAGACATTCATCCTTCAAAGGAGTCAGTAAACTTTTGATCAAGTAACAAGATAATGGCAGCCAAAAATACAAATGTATTTTAAAAGGAAAGATTAAATCAACGTACATTTTATTCTCAGTGAACAGGGTAGCATATTTGTGACACCAAGTGTAAAACTCCATCAAATAATAATTCTCCATTCACCATACTGGTCATATTTTGCTTTGCACTCTTTTGACAAGATGATATCTCAAACCTCATTATCAGAAAGATAGCTTCCTTTCCATTTCAGGCTTGTTGGTTTCCTAGCAGCAAAGAAGCATCTCCTACCAAGATCTTTACAGCATCTGGACCACATATTATTTTGGATATGAAATTAAAATGTGAAACTTACATTCTGTTTACAGTACAATGTATCCTTTATTAATACTGCTCATGTATAACTTTGGACTCTGTGGGGACACTCTGCAATGCAGCAAGTAGAAGGTATGATGGGGGGGGGGAGGAGAAGAAGAGAAGGGTAAGGCACAGGAAGAAATCTGCAGCTATTTAGATCCTACCATCCTCCTCTCATCAGGCTGGAGAAGGGGACATGGTGCCTTCTCTACCTCTTGAGCTGGAATAGCCTCCATGGAATGGCTCCGTAGCCACTCCATGACCTGAAAGGGAACATTTATTTCCTCCAAACAACTGCCTACTGCCCAGCTAGTCTATTTGGGGTGGTAGCTGGGTGGAAGATTTGCCCCTTTGCAATTCATATCAACATCAAGATTCAGTATTTTGCAAAAATGAGGAAAAGCTTATACCCAAATAGATCTGTTAGTCTTTAAGGTGCCACCGGACTCCTCATTTTTGTGGATACAGACTAACATGGCTACCCCGATACTTGACACCATGCAAGGCACTGAGTATTTTGCAAAACAATGTAAACTATATTTTGACTTAAAACTTCAGTAGAACCATTATGACCCACCACTTTGTATTATACACCTGACAATGAAACCCATGTTAACGGCTTTACAAAAGATTCCTGCAGTGAAAATGAGAAGGTATTCATACAGCATGCAAGACAAACTATAGTTGCATGTTTACAGTGTGTGTGTGTGTGTATATATGTATGTATGTTATTTGAGTGGAAAACAAATAAACCTTAATCCTAATTATATTATTTAACTCTGGATTAAAATAAGGGGGCTGCATTATTGGAATAATTCTATAATGTTTCTATTCTAACCCTGAAAACAATAGATCTTGATAGCAAACTAAAATATGTAAGTGATTCATCTTTATTGACAAGTGATTTTTTTCCACAGCATATAGCTTAAGGGAAGAGATGATCATTCCTGGCAATTTAATCCTATGATATTAGCTTAATTTGCTAAGCAATAAGAAATATATGTTTAATATCAAACTTAATGAAAGTCATTTGCAGAAAAAAGTTATGTCACACTGATATTGTACTAACTGTTTTTATAGAACATTTTAACTTGAAAACAAATACAATAGCAGTAATGCTGCTTACAGTAAAATAAGCACTTTGCTTTGATTTTACAGCATTACATGGAGAGGTACTACATTTTGAGAAACCAAAGTTATTTATCTTAGTTTCAACAATAATGACATGGGCACGAAGCAAACCTCTTGACCCAGTAAGTAATATTCATTTTTGCTGAATTTTTTCTTTACTGTTAAATATTTTTAGCATGTACCCTAGTTGTAATGAACATGGTCAACATCAAACAAACTTATTTTCACTGTTGATTTTTGCACCTACGTCATTGACTACAAAACTTTGAGTTTATATCTAGATCTAGACACTGTAAATTGATTCAATAGGACTATTCATGTGTGGAGTTGCATGTAAAATTTATATGATTGGAAGCATAGATAACCTGGTGTGGCATCTTTTTGAAATTCACAAATTTAACGTCTTTCTGAAACTGTATATGCTAATGTGAGAAGCAACTTCAAGATTTTGTTTTGCTTGTTTTCCTTTTAAATAGTTTTGATCCATCTACATTTTTAAAAGCATTGATCATTTGATTTTTTTCCCCTCCAAGACTTTGAGAATTTCTTTTTTATACATGTTTAAAAACTGAGGCTTTTTATATACAATGTAAATTTTTTAAAAGTACACAGTCATTTTAAATTTATCTTGGTTTAAGCCATGTAGAACTTTTGGAATGTTTTTCCAGGAAAGTAAGACATTTTTCTTAGAGTTGTTTTCCTCTATAGGATGATTCAGAAATTCCTTTTACTGAAGAAGATTATCGCAGAAGAAAACCTCACCCTAACTTTATGGACCATATAAATGCTGAAAAAGTGATTATCAAACTTGGAAAAACAGTAAGTATCTCAAAATAACCTATTTGAATGCAGTTCTTTTTTACTTAAACTGAAGAATTCTCTCATCTTAATATAAATTGTCCACAATGTTTAACAGATTTCTGCAAGTATATTAACTCCTTGATAAATGTGAATAGCTCCCAGTGGTAATAATGTGAAATGTGTAAAAATACTGAGACGGGAATTGACGCTTTAGAGATTTAAGTGTGTGTGTTTATTTTATATTAATCTATTTCCACTACAAATTCATGCTTTTTTACTTAATCAATGAATAAATCAAGCTTATTTCATAAGATGTGTTCATGTATTTGTTATATTAGAAATAGAATTGGAGCTGGGGGCTTTTATGGGGAGAAGACAAGGGTGCTGAAGGATGAAGGAAGGGTGGGGGAAAAGGGAATTTAGTATGTGTAATTTGAAAAGAACAGCAGCAAATAAATTCTGGTTAGTTATGAAGTTATAGTTCTGTCTAATTTAAATACTTTGAAGGTTCTCAGATAGATACTATGGCTATGGGACACAAATTCTGAGCAGTGATTACCTAGATAGACTCTGATCTTGCAACAGACTGTGTGTTGCCAGACTGCTTTGTCTGCATGGAGCCCCTTTGGCTTGTGTGCACTCCATTGCAGAATCAGGGCCATAGACTCATCCCAAACACCTAGTGTGCATATCATCACTCTGATCACTTTGCATGTATGTTATATCTATTTCCTCTCACCCTTCATCTGTCTGTGTCTTTTTTAGATTGCTAAGCTCCTTGGGGAAGATACTGTCTTCCTTCATGTTTGGTCACTATTGCCATATAAATAATAACAACAACAACAGTCGTCCAACTCCTGCTCTCCTACCTCATACTGAATTCCTTAGAGCATTGTAGAGGTTAGAGCAGAAATCAGGAAACGCAAGTGTGTACTCTAGGGAAAACCACTCATTCTGTATAGATCTGGCCTTGCAAGTTGCTCAGAGCCTCCATGGAGTATTTAGGTTAGGGCACCATGAGACATGAAAGCACTCATCTCTCTGTAGAGGGAACTCAGTATCTTACAGAGTTAGGGTGTACATAAGCTTGGACATCAGTCTAGTTGGGGGGGAGGGGGTTGGCACGAGGGGGAAATAAGGACCTCACCAAAAATGAATATTTATACTCTGAATTAAGTATAGTACCCCTTGTTCTGTATGGCACACAGAGAATGGCACTGGAAATCATACTTGGTTCTCATATGGTTAATGACAATACAGAACATTAGCCATGGCATGAGGAGACAATCAACAATGTTGTATAAAGTGACCTGGCAATCCAAAAAAAAAAAAAAATGGCTTTACTTCCCTGATATGTATGTTGTGAAATTTCCCTCAGAGCACAATATTACCCATTATGGGGGACGGAGGTTACACCTGACCTCCAAAGTGTCTGACATTAGCCCTTATGAGAAAAAAAAAATACTGGAATAGATAGACCACTGGTCTGAATCTGTGTGGCCATTCCTATGTGCTAAATCTCTGCCTAACCAGGCTACTAAAGGTGTTAGTATATAATTACCTTTTAAATAGGTGCATGCATCATAAGAATGTTGGAAAAGCTTTCTTATGGCATTATTATTTTGCAGCGATAGGAAAACTTTGTTAATTAGTCTGAAAAATAACCAGCAGAAATGGTTTACAATGGCTAGAATGTGACATCTAGTGGTTTTAATGAATATTGCAAAAGACCTTGAAGGGTACTATTTGTCAGTCAGTTTTATTGTTAATCTTAGACACACCAAATAGATTTACAATTAGAGACTTTAAGGCTTGGGCTTGTTTTAATTGGAGTTTTTACACTTTTAATTTTTTGTTTCACTAATGCACCAAAAGTGTGTTACACATCCCTGTATAGCCCTCAAAATTTTATCCAAAGCTGACATTTTTCCTTGTAAGTCTTAATACTAAAGGAGTTTAAAACTACAGCACCAATACTACCTACGATATATTTTCCTATACTTTTTTATTTTGTATAGTTCTGTTTCCCCATTGTTGTTGCCATGCTTGTAATAGAGGCAAGGAATATACTCCGGATGTTGTGCACTTATGTTTACTTGAGCATCTTTTAACCAGATTGTTCCATTTACAATAGTTGGGGCTTTGATTACTTTTTTTAGATGGGTGCTTATCTGCCATGATTTTTGGTGCAATCTTGTTTACTGGTATTTGATTAATAAACAAAACCATATTTCCCAAAATAGGCTTTCCCATTATTTTTTCAAAAGCAACAATCTTATTATGGAAGGATTTACCATTACACCACATTTTCATAATTTAAGAGCCATGACTTATTTTACATGAGTATTAACCAATTTGTTAATTAGTCACATTTAGGGTGACTACATCAAATTTTAAACTTTAAGTAGTACAGTCCAGAGTACTTATATTTAGATTCTTATTATAACTAAATTTAAACATTAGATGTCCTTCCCCCTTATTATGTACCAATACCTGTATTGCTTTTTAAAAAACTTTGGCTTTAGATATTTATATGTCACATTTTTGCCATCTTTCTACCATATTTTAAATTTAACCTTAAAAGGTTTTGTTTTTTTTTACATTTGGTTTTATTTGGTTCTATTTTTTTAGGCTGTTCCACAAATAGTGGAATGTATTATTTCCTTTGATTTATACCTTCATTTTAGAGGTGCTTCCATCTGTATATTTATGTACCCCTAAATTTGTTCAAATATTCAAAAAACAAGCCAGAAGCCATATTTTTACTCTTTTTAATTATAAGGATTCTTAATATTGAAGCCATGGCTATTATTTCATAGGAATAGTGTCCAATGCTTTCAGCTTTATTATTTTAAATACTTACACTAACCTTTATTTTTTTCCCTAAATTATAACATACACAATTTTTTTTATTAAGCACAAATTAAAAAGCAAAGCAATTAGCCAATTACAAAAAAAAAATTGTAGCACCATATTTACACTTTAAATTCAAGGTCTATACAAGATAATTTTCAGTGCAATTGGGCATTCCTTTTTCTTTCTAATCTTTCTTTTCTAATTTACTGTTCTGAGCCACACAAGAGTTTACATACATTAATCATGGCATTTTGTCCCCCACAATTTTAACACATGCTTTGATTTTTACCATATTCTGCTTTGTTTTTAATTTATACATTGGGAAACTTCTTTATGTACACATCCTGTTGATCCAGTATAATTTTCTCCACTGTTTCTGCAGTATATAGTCTTAGAATGCACCCTGTTGCTCCTTTGAGTTAGTAGGTGCAGTTCAGCCACCTGCCTGGACAGAGGCCTGCTTCCCTTCTTAAGGGGGTCTCTTTAGACATTGGGGTGGGGGTGGGGAAGGGAATCTAGCCCCACCCTCTACTTCAGGTTCCAGCCCAGGGACCCTAATGATAGCAGCAGTTGGCAGCTTTCCCTTCACCACCAGAGCTACTTCAATTCCTTGGGCCACTTCCCTATGGGCCGCTTTTTCTAGCTTCACCCTTGCTTCAGCAACACTTCCTCTCCTTTAGCTTCTTTCACTGGGGCTCACCTGTGGGAACTGGAAGGAGAGCTTTTAAGCAGTATGAATGGGACCTTGATTGGTTCCAGCTGTCTCCATTAGCCTAACGGCCTTAACAGATTAATTGGTACCAGGTGTCCCAAGTAGCCTGGAACAGCCCCTTTTTGGCTATCCAGGGAACTGAAACCTGCTCATCCTGAGGCTGATACACCTGCCTTCCCCCACTCTCTTTTCTCCTTCTGGTTTGAGTCCGTCACTATATATATCTATATCTATATATAGACATATATATTCCAACAGACCTACATTGCAAGATTATAGCTTGATGTAAAATGTTAATACGAATTTTATAGTCACAATCGTGGGTAATAAATTCTCATGCATATGACTTATGGCACTAAAAAGATACTTTTAGAAGTCCTAAATCCTTTCAAAGGTCCATTAGCCCATATTTCAATGGTCTACGGTAAATATTCCATCTTTAATCTCCCCTGATTCTTATCTTTTTATTCCAGTGATTATTAAAAAGCTATTAGAGTCAACTGATCTGAGAAATATTTCCTGTTTGTTATTGTAAACTTTTAATTATTTAAATATGTAAATCAGGTTCCCTTTATGTAGTATTTTGTCTATAAAATTAAAGATTGACTGACAGTGGTCTTAGTTATATGTTTCTGAAATGTGTTTTCAAGAGATACATTATCCTCATAGTGAAAAAAATAGACTGTCACTTCTGCTTCTATTCCATTAGTAATGATTGCAGGCTATTTTATAGAGTCACATAGATAGGATGTCTAGGATATTCACAGCATGAAGATGAATTTTGTTTCCCCTGGAAATTTTTAAAACTTATCTTAGTTTAAAGGAAACACTTGAAAGTCCTCGCTGTTAAGAGAACCTTCATCTGTCTCTTGCTCCTAATGTATTTATAGAACCTATTTCCTTTAATGTTCCTTGTGATGTGTAACTCATTTTGTGCTTTAGCCTTTCAGATTTTGTCCCTGCATACTTTGCACTATTCTTTTGTATTCATCCTTAGCAATTTGTCCATGTTACCACTTTTAATAGAATTGCTTTCGATTTTTCAGGTCATGAAAGATGTTGGATGGGAATGTAACAATTTAGTCTCTTGAAAGAAGTTCTCTGAAAAAAGTGGATATAACATGTTGATAAGATACTTAATTCCCCTCTCTCCTCATCCTCTGTATCCAAAAGAAGAGCTGCACTTAAATCATTTTCATGCAGATTTAATTAGCCCCACTGGCACCAGTGGTCTGTCTTTCTTGATGAATCTCACTTGGATTCAGGATACTTTGGGGAATGATAGTTCCTAGCCTGCTTGTTAGTTTCACTATTGGTTTCTGCTGGCAGTATTAGCAAAAGGCCTATTACCCCATTAGTAGTTATGTAGGAATTCATCTCACTTCCATGTTGAAGTGATGTAAGTGAACTATTCCATATATAGAATTCAAGTGCAATTTCACGGTAAGTCAACAAAATTTAATTTATAACACTGTTCATAGTGTTTTTTAAAACTTTCCTGTTTTACTCCACAGAACAAAAACAAATTTTCAACCTATGTTGTTGCTTCAGGACTTCAGTATGGAGCTGAAGAAGGAATATTTCACTACTTTTTTAAGGTAGACTTTTTCAATTTTGGTGAAGTTTAGTTTAATATTGCACAGTTCTTAAAGGTAAATTGAAAAGGATTTTAATAACAGCAGTATTACTGTACTCTGAATATCTCTACTAACAAGGCAGAGGACCTGTTCCAATGCCTCTTGAAGTCCATTCCCAGAGTCTGCACTTAAAAGTTATACCAGCATAACTGTTTTGACTAGGAGTGTGAAAAAAATACATACACTAGTTAACATAGTTATTTTGGCAAAACCCCCATTAGAGAGACAACTATACCGACAGAAAAGTACTTCTGTTGTCATAGCTAATGTTGTTTGTGGAGATGGTATCACTATGCCGGAAGAACTCTTCATTCTTCTTCGAGAGATGTCCCTGTGGGTGCTCCACTACAGGTGCTGGTGCGTCCCTGCGCCTTCGCCCGGAGATTTTTACAGCAGTGCTCATAGCGGCCACGCATGCTCAGAATCTGCCCCCCCGCTGTGACTCTAGGGTAATAGAACGCATGCGTGGCCGGTCTCCTCAGTTCCTTCTCAACCGTCCCCGGCCTGAGACGGAGCTCAGCAGGCTCATTAGAGATTCCTTCACTATTCCCTTAATTATCCTTTAGAAACCATTTTTCTGTCAGTTTTTTCTGGTCAAATAGTTACTTACCCAGTTTACCTAAAAAAAAAAAAAAAAAAAAAAAAAATTCCTGTCAGCCGCGGCTATGCCGGGCTCCACCGGTTTCAAGCGCTGCGCTACCTGTAAGGAGGCTATCCCGTCATCGGACGGGCACTCAAAATGTATAAAATGTTTGGGGGAAGGTCACATTCCCCAAAAATGTGCCCACTGCTCTAAACTCAGCTCCAGGGCACGCAAAGACAGAGAGCTTAAACTAAAACTGCTCCTGCTTCAAAAATCTATCGGGTCAGTTTCAGACCCAGGCACTGAAGCCGGCTCCGCTACCCGACACAGCCCCCCCCCCTCAAAAAAGATAAAGAAGTCTACGAAGAAGGGGCATTTTTCCTCACCAGGCAGGGCTAGGAGGCATACAATTTCTCCAGGCAGATCAACGATCTCTCTGCCTGTGATCCCTCGCCTCAGCACTTTTCATGAGGCAGGCTCCTCCGGAGCAGCGCAAAAGCCGCGGGAGGCTTCAGCGCCGCCGAGAAGCTCCGGTGCCGAGGCATCAGGCTTCCAGTTGCCTGCCTCAGTGACGGCACCGTTCGGCACCGCGAATGAGACGGTGCCGACATTCCTCGGCACACCGCACCCGGGGCAGCCCGACTTTTCTCGCCCGGCTCCGACAGCAGCACCGACGCCTGCGGGGCATTCTGACACTCAGATCACAGCCAGAAGCCCCGATCGCAGGAATGCTCTTGTGCAGCAGCCTCTATCGGCTCAGCTTTCATCTCCTGCAGCAGCTGCTTTCACACATTTTACCCAGACAGCTGATCTTCTAGTGTCACCTACCTTGCAGTCTCCGCTCATGAACGCATATTCTGTGGCAATGCCTGAGTCAGGATCTGAGCAGTTTTCCTCCAGTGAGGAGGAAGCAGATCCACAGGGAGTTTTTTCCCCATATCATGATTCCCAGCCCCGGACCCAGAGCAGTAAGGGCTATGGAAATACTACCTCATCCCACTCTCAGGACCATGCCCCTTGGGGGATGAACCCCTGGATGGCACCATCAATGCCCTACCCACCACCATGGCAATACTGGACACCATGGGCATCATACCCTCGGGAACACATGCCCCGTGGCCATTCGACCAGGCGCAACACTGATCCAGTGCCGTCTTCTAATACATACGCTAGTGACACGAGACGCCTGGCAACACAGCCACGTTCCCAGGATAAACCTAGCCCTTCTCCCGGTCCAACAGACCCGGAGTTAGCGCCGGAGGAAGCGTTACTTCCCCTTCCCCCCACTCCCTCTGATGAATATACAAAATTCCAGGACCTCTTTAAGAGAGTTGCTAGTGCCCTGAACATTAACCTGGAAGTGGTTCCCGAACAACAGCATGAGCTGACGAACATCCTACAGCCCCCTTCTTCCTCCAGAGTGGCACTTCCAATTAACGCAGCCCTTTTAGAACCTGCTAAGTCCATCTGGCAGACTCCAGCGACAAGCCTACCTACCTGCAAGCAAGCGGATAAGAAGTATTTTATTTCTCCAAAGGACTCTGAATTCCTTTTTACTCACCCAGCACCAAACTCATTGGTAGTAGACGCTGCGAACCAGAGGGCTAGACAACAGTATTCTCGTTCTGCCCCTCCTAACAAGGATAGCAAACGACTGGACCTGTTTGGTCGCAAGATCTATGCATCCTCCACCCTCCAATTTCGCATAGCTAATTATACCGCAGTCCTGGCAAAATACGACCATAAAAACTATAATACTTTAATGGACTTTATTGATGACATTCCAGAACAAAGAAAACAACAGTTCAGAGCTATAGTTTCTGAGGGCCAAGCCATTTCACGCACCGCTCTCCAAGCAGCCCTCGATGTAGCCAACACAGCGGCAAGATCTACCGCTACAGCGATAGTCATGCGACGGGGCTCATGGCTCTCCTCTTCCTTTTTTCCTCGAGAAGTTCAGAACACGATTGAAGATCTTCCCTTCGACGGGGACAAACTTTTTGCTTCTAACACGAATGAAGTGCTTCATTCAATGAAAGACTCCAGAACAACCCTCCGGTCTTTAGGTCTCCAGACACCTACGGCAAGGAGACGACAATATCGATACCAACCATACCACCGGCCACGTTATCCCGCATTTACACAACCTTCCCATAGACCGCAGGAACAGCAACAGCCGCAACGTCCACGACCAAGATTCCAGCGACGTCGCCCAAACTCTACAGGGGCGCCTCAACCCCCATCAGCTAATAGGCAGATTTGAAAACTTGGTCGAGGGTTTAGAAAGCAATGCCCTCACTCCAGCCGACACACCAATCTTTGGACACCGCCTACGACCTTTTTTCCAACAATGGAGGAGCATTACCTCCGACAAATGGGTCTTAGAGGTAGTTACAATTGGATACGTCATCCCGTTCCTCTCCTTACCTCCCACCCACCCACCCTCCCCGTCCCTCTTCAGGGACCCTTCTCACGAGCAGCTACTCCTCCAAGAAGTGCAACATCTCCTTCATCTGGGAGCAGTAGAAGTCGTGCCAGAGCAACACAGAGGGAAGGGTTTTTACTCCCATTATTTCTTAACGGAGAAGAAAAATGGGGGATGGCGACCAATCCTCGATCTCAGGCGGCTCAACAGATTCATCAAAAAACAAAAGTTCAAGATGGTGACCCTCAATACCATAATCCCAGCGCTGGAGCAGGGCGACTGGTTTTCTGCCCTCGACCTACAAGATGCCTATTTCCACGTCACTATACATCCGGCCCACAGACGTTTCCTCCGGTTTACCCTTGGTTCCACACATTTCCAATACAGGGTACTCCCCTTCGGACTATCTACAGCCCCCCGTGCTTTTTCCAAACTTCTAGCTGTAGTCACTGCTTACCTCAGGAGACAAGGGGTAATAATATTTCCGTACCTCGACGATTGCCTCCTCAAAGCTTCAACATTCGACGAGGCGCTCCGGTTCACACGACTCACAGTCGAGTGTTTTCTTTCTCTCGGCCTACAAATAAACAGAGACAAATCCACATTATGCCCCACCCAGCACCTTCAGTTCATAGGCGCAGACCTCGACTCTCGGACCGGGCTGGCATCGCTCCCACCCGATCGCTACAATTCCATAAAACAACTGACCACAACTATTCGCAACAGCCCTCAGGTAACTGCCCGAGACTGCCTACAACTACTAGGTCACATGGCCTCGTGCACTTTTGTCGTCCAGAATGCACGCCTGCACATGAGGTGCTTCCAAGCGTGGTTGGCAACGGTTTACAAACCGAATGTGCATTCTTTGAACAAGACTCTCTCCCTGCCTACTCCAGTCAAAAGCTCGCTACGTTGGTGGACCGTCCACTCCAACCTTTGTTCTGGAGTCCCGTTTCTTCAACAGGCTCCATCACGCATTCTGACCACCGATGCATCTATGACAGGGTGGGGTGCACATATGTCTCATCACACAGTACAGGGACTATGGTCACCAACCGAGACCTCCCTGCACATAAATGTACTAGAACTTCGAGCCATTCGCAACGCGTGCCGTCACTTCCTGCCACTAATCAAACATCACCACGTACGCATAATGACGGACAACATTGCTTGCATGTTTTACGTAAACAGGCAGGGCGGAGCTCGTTCCCATTCGCTGTGCACAGAGGCGATGAAGCTCTGGAATTGGTGCATTCTGAACAACATCCGGGTATCAGCTGCTTATCTTCCCGGGATCATGAACACCACAGCGGACGAACTGAGCAGACGCTTCCCATGGGACCACGAGTGGGAGATAGACGACAAAACCATTCACGAGGTATTCAGCATCTGGGGTTACCCTACAATAGACCTCTTTGCAACTGCAAAGAACAAGAAATGTCTCAATTTCTGCTCCAGAGCAGGACTGGGCAAACGTTCCCTGGGGGACGCATTCATGATCTCATGGCACCGAAGCCTATTCTATGCGTTTCCCCCGATACCAGTTCTCAACAGGGTCCTGATAAAAATACGAACGGATCGAGCCAAGGTGATCCTCATTGCCCCATCGTGGCCCAGACAACCATGGTTTCCCTTTCTCACCAAAATGTCAATCCAACCACCAGTCTCCCTGCCGCTTATTCCGAACCTTCTATCTCAACAGCACGGTCGTTTTCTCCACCCCAACCTGTCCATGCTTCACCTCAAGGCCTGGTTCCTACGTGGTTCTCCCAACGCGAATTAGATTGCTCCGAACAAGTTCAGGAGGTGCTCCTACATAGCAGAACGCAATCTACTCGCAAGACCTATCTTCAAAAGTGGAAACGATTCACACATTGGTGTTCTGCCAAACACCTTTCTCCTACCTCGGTACCTCTTCCGCTTATATTGGACTATCTCTTGGGCCTTAAGCGAGCCGGCCTTTCTTTCAGCTCCATCAGGGTCCATTTAGCTGCTATTACAACTTTCCACGACAGAATTGATGATATGTCTGTCTTTGCTCACGCTACTACGAAGCGTTTCCTCAAGGGCCTACAAACCTTATATCCAGACATTAAACAACCAACCACCCCCTGGGACCTTCATCTGGTACTGTCTGCCCTAACTCAACAACCCTTCGAACCCCTAGCCACGTGCTCCCTTTTACACCTCTCCATGAAAACTGCGTTTCTAGTGGCAATTACTTCTGCCAGACGGGCAGGAGAAATGGCAGCTCTCATGGCTCATCCACCATATACGATATTTTTTAAAGACAAGGTTACCCTCAGATTGCATCCCAAATTTCTTCCGAAGGTACACTCATCATTCCATATTAATGAACCCATACACCTCCCGACTTTTTTCCCGAAACCACATGCAAACTCCTTTGAAGCCTCAATGCATACACTAGATGTTCGCAGAGCCTTGTCATTCTATTTGGATAGAACCAAACCCTTTAGAAACTCCTCTAGACTTTTTGTCTCTATTGCAGAGCGCTCCAAGGGCATGCCTATTTCTACCCAGAGACTCTCGAACTGGATCTCCCAGTGCATCCGACTGTGCTATCAGATGAAAGGGGTTGCACCTCCAGATGGCATTAGAACACACTCCACTAGATCTCTGGCTGCCTCCATCGCGTTCTTACGCAAAGTCCCCTTGGCTGACATTTGTAAAGCAGCCACTTGGTCATCTGACCATACTTTTGCTAAACACTATGCCCTTATTCAAGGCCCTTTATCTGACATACGCTTGGGCAGGGCGGTACTCTCGACGGCGTTCCTACCAGATCCGAAGTCCCTACCTCCTTAAGATACACTGCTTTTAAGTCACCTGTAGTGGAGCACCCACAGGGACATCTCTCGAAGAAGAAGAGGAGGTTACTCACCCTGTGCAGTAACTGACGTTCTTCGAGATGAGTGTCCCTGTGGGTGCTCCACTACCCACCCTCCTCCCCTCTACTTCGGAGTTGGGGGGCCTCCGTGGTAGAGAAGGAACTGAGGAGACCGGCCACGCATGCGTTCTATTACCCTAGAGTCACAGCGGGGGGGCAGATTCTGAGCATGCGTGGCCGCTATGAGCACTGCTGTAAAAATCTCCGGGCGAAGGCGCAGGGACGCACCAGCACCTGTAGTGGAGCACCCACAGGGACACTCATCTCGAAGAACGTCAGTTACTGCACAGGGTGAGTAACCTCCTCTTCTGACAGTTCATGCTGTGTCTACACTGGGGGTCTATACTGGCATAGCTACGCCAATATGGAATCATAGAAATTTAAGTCTAGAAGGGGCCTTGAGAGGTTATCTAGTCCAGCCCCCTGTGCTGAGGCAGGACCAAGTAAATCAAGCCCATCCCTGAGAGGTGTTTATCTAAACTGTTCTTAAAAACCTCCATGGACTAGGATTTGTGGAAGTAGAGAAAGAACTGACGAGGATTTGAAGGGGATTTCATATTCAAACAGTCCCCTTGTGTGAGCAAGAGTCAGGCTAGCTGTAACCCTAATAACATGAGATTTGTAGAAGCGAGGATTGTGTGAGGCGAGTGGGAAAGAACTGTATGAGAAGTTGTGACCTTGTGTTAGATAAGTATGGAATGCAGACTATAGTCTAAATTGTTGAGGAAAATAAGATATCAGGAGGATGTATACCTCTACCCCCATATAACATGACCCGATATAACACAAATTTAGATATAACGCGGTAAAGCAGTGCTCCGGGGAGCCGGGGCTGCACACTCCGATGGATCAAAGCAAGTTCGATATAACGTGGTTTCACCTATAACACAGTAAGATTTTTTGAGTCCCGAGGACAGCGTTATATCGAGGTAGAGGTGCATGTATAAACAAAATGCAGCTGTTGCCCATTATTGTATGTAACAAAAGGTATAAATGTTTGCTGTAATTGTTTACCTGGAGAGAAACCTGTTTAGCTCTCTCCCTCCACGCAATTGCTAGAGATAATAAAGTATCTGACTTGCTGCACCCAACCTGAGAGTGAGAACTCTGTTTTTCTCTGACAGATTCCACAGCCTCCCTTGAAGCCTATTCCAGTATTTAACTATCCTTATAGTTAAAAAGTTTTTCTTAACAACTAACTCAAATCTCACCTCCTGCAGATTAAGCCCATTACTTCTTGTCCGACCTTCAATGGACATGGAGAACATCTGACTAGCATCCTCTTTATAAAACCCCTTAACATATTTGAAGACTGTTTTTCAGGTCCAGCATCAGTCTTCTTTTCTCAAAACTAATATACCCAGTTCTTTTAATCTTTCCACACAGGTCAGTTTTTCTAAACCTTTTTCATTTTTGTTGCCCTTCTTTGAACTCTCTCTAATTTGTCCACATCTTTCTGAAAGTGTGGTACCCAAACCCAGACCCAGCTGAGGCCTCATCAGTGCCAAATACAGCAGGACAATTACGTCTAGTATCTTACATACAATGCTCCTGTTATCCCAGAATATTAGCTTCTTTTGCAACTGAATCACATTGTTGGCTCATATTCAATTCGTGATCCACTATAGCCCCCAGATTCTTTTGAGCGATACTACTACCTAGCCAGTTATTCCCTGTTTTGTATTTGTATTTTGATTTTTCCTTCCTAAGTGGAGTACTTTACACTTGTCTTTATTGAATTTCATCTTGTTGATTTCAGACCAGTTCTCTAATTTGTCAAGGTCTTTCTGAATTCTAATCATGTCCTAAAAAGGGTCAGCAACCTACCCAGCTTGGTGTCACCTGCAACTTTTATATGTGTACTCTACACTCCATTATCAAAGTCATTAATTAAAATATTGAATAGCATCAGATGCAGGATAGACCCCTGTAGGACCTCACTAGATACACCCTCCCAGTTTGACAGTGAACCATTGATAATTACTCTTTGAGTATGGTCTTTCAATCAGTTATACACCCACCTTATTGTAATTCCATCTGGACCACATCTCCCTTGTTTGCTTATGAGATTGTCATGTGGGATTGTGTCAAAAGCCTTAAAATCAAGATATGTCAGTTCTACAGCTTCCCCCAACCACTAGGCCAGTAACCCTGTAAAAAAGGAAATTAAGTTGCTGCTTGAGAACTTATTAGAGACTGCCATTAAATAATTGTCTGACCCCACCCTCTAATTTCCCGCAACTGTGACTATTTCAATCGATAGCAAAAGAAAAAATGCTTAAAATAAACACTGATATTATTCCTTGAAATTATATATTTTAAAAAATCAAATTCTGCCCAGCCTATAAATACAGCTATGCCAGCATAGCATCTGTAGTGTGGACATGGCCACATTGAGTCATTTAGCAGATTTTTAGTTTAAAACATATTCAGTCATTCCACAGTTTTTGAACTCAATGGAGTGTGCAGCATGCCTGTTGGGATTAGGTAAACAATGTTTTTTTCAGTATAGTGTGATTTTTTTTCCCCCCAAAGCTTTCTTCATTTCTGTTTTCATTTTATATCCTTTGGGATATAAAATAATAATAATAAAGCTTTCCCCAAACTGAGCAGTTCTGTCAAAAATGCCACTACCTTTGTAGGCTCTTTGTAGGCTGGCAATCAGCAGCTCGCAGAATTGATTACTCAGCTGCGGCTCATACTCACATACAAGAAACTGAACATTAAAATCCAGGATGTACCTAGTTTCACCAACCGTACATATGTTCCTTTTTGCAACTCTAATTAAATATAACTCTCCTGCTTCATTTGTATTTATTTTCAGACAGCTTGGCTTGGTGAGACTCCTGCAATACCAGTTTTTGGTGATGGAAACAATTTTCTTCCAACCATTCATGTTGTTGATTTAGCAGCGTAAGTATGCTTTTTAGGGATGGCCATCCCTGGAAATGCTTAGTATCCATATATATACCAAAACCATACCTACCAGTGGAGATTTCAGACAGCTGCTACCATTTTTTTTTTATTTTAATTTTTTAAAATGGACTACAGTTGACTTTGGCACATCATTTTCAGGCAAATGGAGATTTAAATATTTCCAACATGATATGTCGGAAGGGAGGGATATATCGGGGGGAGGGATAGCTCAGTGGTTTGAGCATTGGCCTGCTAAACCCAGGGTTGTGAGCTCAATCCTTGAGGGGGCCATTTAGGGATCTGGGGCAAAATCAATACTTGGTCCTGCTAGTGAAGGCAGGGGGCTGGACTCGATGACCTTTCAAGGTCCCTTCCAGTTCTATGAGATAGGTATATCTCCATATTAAAAAAAAAAAAAGAAAAGAAATAGGCCTTCTGGAAGTAATAACTTACAGTCACATTGAGGCCATGCTTTCAAGAAATTCCTAGAAGTACCATGTCCAGAACATAGTACCATAAACCGAATGGAACCAACATGAAACTGCACCACAGTTTTTGAAACCAGAATAGAAAGGACAAGTAGCAGCTTGGTGTATATTTTCTAGAGACATTGTTCCATATTTCTGAAGTGTCTTGGCCAAACTGAGATATCTAATTATATTATCTTATGAATAAAAATCAACATGAAAATAGCATGCTTTGGAATATTCACCTTCAGAGTTTCCTCATACCCTTTGCCTTGGGGTTGCTTCTATATTATATTTCATGTTAAAGACACAATATTTTTCCTTCCACTAATGGACATTGATTGCATTTGCTATATTGCAGGGTGTTACAAAATATAGCTGACCATAGGCCAAGGACCCACTACATTGTGGCAGTGGATGAATCTATACATACTCTTCAGGCCATAGTTAAGGTAAAACAGCTTAATATTTTGTTTCTTTGTCTAGGTATCTTTTTAGTCTTGTAAATCCTTAGTCCTCACTCTGTCAAAAGTCCCTGAATCTTCCGTGAATTATTCTGCACAACAATTTTATAAAAACTAGTCTTGAAATCCTATAGTGCGTACTTCTTTTAAACGAAATGCAAAATGTGGGCCCAGTCCTGCAGTCCATTTTCAGGCAAAATTATTAGTTTCAAAAGGGCTTTTGCCTGTGATAAAGGGCTGATGGATTAGACCTTATGTTTTCATCCAGTTCATATATACTGTAATTAGGCAGTGTCTTTTTGAAATTCTTTTTTCCCTGGAATTGTAGGAATATAGTTTGTTCCTTTGTTTAATCACATGCCTTGAAGCAAAATCCAGCAAAGTAACCTGGAAGCTGCTGTGAAGTAGCAATCTGGTGATTTTAACTCTCTATTATTTAAAAGTGCTTTCGAAGTAATTGGCAATTTATTTGCCTACTGTCACTGAAAATTGAACATACTGGAACAGAGATTCTCAGATGGTAATCCATGGACTGCAGAGCCTTTGATGGTGGTCTGCAGAATGAAATATTTTGAGAATCATGTAGTGGGAGTGTTGGGAAAGAAAGCAGGTCCATGATTGGCTCTTGGCTTTATGTCGTGGTCCATAAAATAGAAAGCTTGCAACACTCCTTTTTTAGTATACAGCCCAGCAGAGGTATTCTACCCTGTCTCTAAACTTGAACTAGTACACACATGTTCTTCAGATTGCTGTGCAACTCAAAAGTATGGATTAGATGAGAACCCAATTTAATGTACAATATTGTTTTCTGGCAGTGCATTAGCAAAAATGTTGGACCAGGAAAAATCCAAAAGATTCCAAGAGAAAACGCTTTCTTAAGCAAAGACTTAACGGTTAGTATTTTGTTTCCTTTTTTGAATATCTTCTTTAAGGAAGGGATGTGAGATGAAAATAGAAATACCATGCAATGTACTTTTTTCTTATTGTTTACATCATCACAAATATATGACACCAAAAATGTCAACAAAAGTGCATAAACTATATTTAGATAAATAAAGTAAATGAAAAAGCAGGTTATAAACCACATAGTAGAGAATTATGAGGCGTTTTTGCTAGTATGTAGAGCCTGATCCTGAGGCTCTCCAGTGACATATTAGAGTTGATGTGAGTTGAGGATGCTGAGCACCTCACAGGAGGCCTGCACAGAATTGAGCCTTTACAGAGGAAATAAGATGTAAATAGTGAGCTACAAAAATGTTTATTCTGATTAGTCAATAAGATATGGCAGATGTGAATTGTTTCTGTATTCTTGCAAGCAGCTTGGAGTAAACAAGGTATGAATTGTCAAAGGCACTTTAGAATGTGTCCCTTTAATATTTCAGTGTACGAATAATTGGGTGAATATGGTCTGTGTTATACAGGTCCTTCTAGCCTTAAAATCTATGAATTAGAATAGATTCAGGAGTTAAGAGAGATGGAATTAATGACTGCCGCTTCATTGGTTACAGTAACAAAATGCCCACAGATGGTAGTCTTCGCAGTGTGGAGTTAGGTCTGGGAGAGAGACTATCAAGATAAAAATCATAATTGTTTCCTTAACTCTTTGTCATTAATAACAAACTAGATTATTAAAACTAAAATAAATTTTAAAATTGAATTATTGTCTTTAGGCCTGAATCATAGCCCATGAAAGTCAATGGGAGTCATTCCATTGACTTCAGTGCACTTTGGATTAGGGCCCTTTGTTTACTTTTTGCCCTTCACTCTGCTTAGAAAATGAAAGTTCCACTTTCTGGTTTCCATGCATGATCATAAGCCAGTGGTATAGTGACTGGATTTCTAATACTTCATGGGAATATTTAAATGAAAAATAAAACCTGTTTTCATTTAAATTGTTAAATAATCTTGAAAATATTAATTTTTGGTTTTGTAAAGCAGCACCCCCTACCCCCTCCAATTTTTTTTTTTTTAAATAAGACCTACATCTTGGGGTTAGGCTACTTGGCAGTGTCCCTTTAATATCAAACAGGGAACTCCCTGTGCAATTAAATATACTTTTGCTCCTTTAGCAAACACATTTGGATATGTTACTTGTGAACCTGCGGATGGAAGCTGTATTTTTGAAGGAGAACTTCAACATTAAGTGGGTTGCTCAGACAGGACTGGTGGAGAATATTGGGCAAGTCCTCAAAGAATACAAGCAAAGTCGGGGATTACTGGTAATTATTTCCTGGATGCTGTTTTGAAATGCTCTGATATTTTTCTAAGAGGAGTGTATAAATATACATTAAGTGACAATATTTGCAATGCTGTTAAGAGATGCAAAATAAACTGACAAATACAATATATTTGGGAACTAAAACTGAAAGAAGGACCGAAGAACTAAGCAGAAGAAATACTTTTCCTGTTGTCCCTAGAACTGAAATCCTGCAGGTGAAATCAGCAGAGGGCTGTGGCTCTGGAATTAGCTCTCTCATGTGATATACCATAATATGGTGACTTTTGGCATGAAATAAGAAACATCTGTTTACTCAGGTGTTTTGATTTTAAGGCTAGTCTACACGAGAAAGGCTTTGCCAACGTGGCTACATTGATATAGCTATATCAGCAGAGACCCTTAGTGGAGATGCAGCGTATATCTGCATAAGGAGATCTTTCATCAGTATAGGTAAATCACCTCCCAACATAACATATGCTATATTGACTAAAGGAATTCTTTTGCCAGTATAGTTCCAGTTACATGTGGCAGGTGGCGGACGGTTACATGTTGCCTCTGCTGCCCACCCATCGGCCCCTCCATGCTCTCCCCCCCCCCCCCCCCGTCCTCTCCTTGCTTTGCCCCTTCGTCCCCCCCAGCCCTGCTGCTCCTCCATATCCCCCCTAGCATGGCGCGTCCTGCTCCAAGAGCTGTGCAGAAAACCAGCTCCTGGTCAGAGCACTGAGCTCTCACCAAAAGCTTGGCCAGCAGGCTCCTTCCTTCCCCCACTGCCTCTGGCTGGGCTGATGCCCCGGGAAATCCCAAGACCCTCCGGCCTGAGGCGCAGGCCAGGAAGAGCCAAGCTCTGCATATGCCAAAGCCCCACACGTGGCTGGCATGGGGAAGCCACTCGGCCCCTCAGCTATGCTCTGGAGTGGCAGAGGGGAAGCGATTTCCAGCGTGTTCACGCCCTGAACCTGCAGGTTCCACAGCAGCCCCCTGGGTAGGGGCTTAGCACCCTCTTCATCCACCCCTCCTTCCCTGGGTTCGCTGAAGCCCCTGCCCTCAGGTTCCCTAAGCCCTGGTGCACAATGCATCCTTAGGGCTTAACCCCTTCCTGCCCGCGCTGTAGCCAGGGGACAGGAGGTGACTGCGTTATGTCAGTGGCCAGCAGCAGCCTGGAGGTGTTAGCTGCCTTTTGACACTGTGCGGGCAGGAAGGGACAAGCTGCTTCCAGCCACATGGGAGTGGTGGGGTGGAGGGGAGATGAGCTCTGCAAAGACACGGACCCCCCACCACCACAACCTCTCCCTTGCAGCTGGAAGGCTGCTGCTTGCCACATTCTGGTGTGAACCCTGGTGGCAGAAATCTGGGGATGGGGGACATGTGACCATGTGTGCACACACCCCATGTGTTGCCTCAAGAAGATGTGGTGCCAAGTACCAGCAGGGGCGGGTCAGTCCCGGGGACTCAGCCAGGCATAGAGGACGGAGAGTGCCGGGCAAGGAGGGTCGGGTTGGTTGGTCAAATCCTCCACCCCATGTGAGAGAGATGAATGGGAGTGCGTGTGTGTCACGCCTCCCCAGGTGTGTGTGGGGGTGGTAGGAGTGTGTGTGTGTGTGTGTGTGTGTGTAACCTCTCCCTGTGTGAACCCTAAAGCCTTAAAGATAAGAATGTAAATAAAAAGAATCCAGCTACCCAGTATTTCTTTTTAACAGGGGCTCAGTCAACTTGATGTTAATTTGAATGTTTGTACTATTGATTGCAGCTGAACTCACTTGAATACGAGTAATTTTACCATATGTCCCGTATTCAGCATAGGGAAATATGGTCACCCTACTTATGATCCCTGTTTCTTTTTCCAGAGTGTTCAGGATCCATTTTTAGAACTTGCCAGGAGGTGGGGAGTGGGGGGATTTGTGACCCTGTAAATCTGCTCTCTCTTTTCTCCAGGGGCCCACTGGGAATTACCCCCTGAGTTGGGTCACTGGGCCCTCCTCATTCTTGGAGCCTATCCCTGCTCTGCCTATAGATTCTTGGTCCATTTTTGCCATGTTAGAGTCACAGTTGCTCTGGTGGCTAGGGGATACCACATGCCTGCCTGACTCATAGCACTGGGACCTAACAGAATTGGGGACAGAAGGCTGAGTGCAGGCTGGGCACACATCACTGTCTGCTGAGCCTGGGAAGGCAGTCTCACAGATGGAGCACCATTTGGATTTCATTTGGTGCTTTCTAGGGTGCTTTGCCATATCCAGAAGGTGCAGAGGAGCTGGCAGGATGCACTGCAGCTCAGGCTCCAGGGGGTTCCAACACCCGGCTAAAAAACTGGCCAACGGGAGAAGGGAGGATGATTGCTTCTTACCCCAAATTTTGACACTCTTCCCCCCTCCCCCCAAAAAAACCCCAAACTGTAGGCAGATGTCAATGTGGGAGCTAGGGGCGGCTCTATGTATTTTGCCGCCCCAAGCATGGCAGTCAGGCAGCTTTCGGCAGCATGCCTGCGGGAGGTCTGCTGGTAACGCAGACTCGGCGGCATGCCTGCGGGAGGTCCGCCGGTCCCGCGCCTTCGGCATACCCGCCACCAAATTGCCGCTGAAGCCACGGGACCGGCAGACCTCCCGCAGGCATGCCACCGAAGGCAGCCTGACTGCCCCCTCACAGTGACTGGCAGGCCACGCTCCACGGCTTGCCGCCCCAGGTCGCGCTTGGTGCGCTGGTGACTGGAGCCGCCCCTGGTGGGAGCTTTAAAAACCGCTCTCCACACATCTCAGAGTCAGAGAAACTGGAGGAAAGCAGGAGCTGAGGGAGCATGGCCAGACCATGTGGCTCCAAAACTCTGATCCATCTCTGTGAGCTGCCCAGATGTCAAGAATTGTAGGAGATACTGAGCTCCAGAAATAGGAGGACATCCAAGGGCAGAATTTATACACTGAAATTTCATCTAAAATAGGTATCCAATTTTATGTTAATTTGTTTGTTCATATATTTTCTACTGGTCGTAGGGGAAAGACCAGTCATTTAAAACAAAAATCACACTCTTTGCTTAATTCCTTTTTATCTTCATTTTCTTTCAGCCAGTCAAAATTTGTGTTCTTGGTCCTCCTGCAGTTGGGAAATCTACCATTGCTGAAGAACTCTGCAAACACTACAAGCTACATCACATTAAAATAAAGGATGTAATTTCTGAAGCAATAGAAAATCTGGTACGTGGGTAACTCTTCTTTAGGATTTATTATTTTGGTTTTCATAGTCTTAAAATGTAAAATGTTTGAAATAATTTAAGAATTAGTTAGAAAACTGTGATTTAGAAGTTGAAGAATGACCATAGGAAATAACCTTCTTCTAGTAGACTGCAATGAGGAATTAAAAATATCCTAACTCCATTGTAGATGCCCAACTGTGGCTGTTGAAACTAATCCCTGCCTTTTCCATTCTTCAGTATCTGCAAAAGCCAAAACATATTTGATTTAACCTAGGCTGTAAAGGCATGATCTTGTGACATGCTGAGTACTGAGCACTCCTTATTTTAACTGATTGTAATTAGTGAAGATGGCTCACCACCACACAGCTTAGGGCCTTAGATCAGCTGCATATCTATATAATAAGATTCCAGGATTGTCACTCTGTGTGTCTTATGTGTGTCACTCCTAGAATGTCTGAGTCACTGTGAAGCTAGAAAAGTACAGTTGAAAGCTCTTTTTATTCAGAATATCACCAGGTTCAATCATCACTAGGATTTGGAGCCTGTTACCATCTAATTTTTAAGTTCTCAGCCATTTTGACTTTATGAGTTACACCTGTACTGTGTGCACCTATAGTAAGGAATGTATCTATGCCATGCCAAGGGTCCTAGACCATTGTGATATCAGCCCAATCACCACTCTTAGTCTACAGTTATTTGCATGCAAAAATGTCAATGGTTGTATGAAGGAATCTGCACAACTCCCCCTACACACAACGCAGCCTCCCCTCCACAACACAACCAGCATACACAAAACCCCAAATACACATAGACTGTCACTGTAGCACATTCCCCTCATTTGCCACCCACACAACACTCCCCACACACAAATCAACACATCAGCCACACAACACAGTCAGCACACACAGTAACCCCAAACATCACTCTTAAGCCTAGAATGTCTGTTGAATCAGTGGAAAAAGCTACAAGCATGGTTGAGAGCGCTTTTGGTTTAAAATATCACCAGGTTCAATCACCATTGGGATTCATGGTTTGTTACCATCTACCTGTTAAATTCTGACCCATTATTGGCTTTTTTACATACATAACTTTATGAATTACACCTGTGTGACAGCACAGGCTTTCAGCTACTAGGCTGATACTAATATGCAGACAGTGGCCCAAATGTTGTCCTTAATTATACCTGTCTAATACCAAAGGCAGAATTTAGCCAAACTATTTTTGAACCTTTTTTTTTTTGGTATATAGGAGAAAATTATTGCTCCTAAAGAAACAGTGGAAACTGAAGAGGTGGGCGAGGAGGGAGAAGAAGATGATGAAGAAGGGGACAGTATAGAAGAGGCACAAGAACTCTTAGATGGAGTCAAAGAAAACATGGAGCAGAATGGAGGTAAGGCATGAAAGGATTGATAATGGTAGCCTGGATTTTAGTTAATAGATATAACTTTTATACAAATGAAAAATCAGGAAATTGATTTGTGCCTGTTCCTTTAGGCCTTATAGCTCCCATTGAAGGCAAGGGTCATGCCCCCTTTTGCAGCATTATGAACCTTAACCTCACTTACCTTTGTGCAATTCCACTGAAATGATTGGGGTTGTATGAGAGTAATGGGGCAGAATTTGACCTAATGTGCCTGTTAAAAGTCATATACATTTTTAAACACTGGAAAGCTATTATAATAGTAGAAATTCTTTCTTGATGTTTTTATTGTTTTCTATTTATATTTTTACGCAGCCCTTTTGACACGACAAACTGACATTTTACTTACAGCTCTATATTCAGTCTCTCTAGATTCTTGGCGAAAATATTTTCTAATTAATATATCATGCTTACCTTTCAGATGTGAGAGCCTAATTAATGTCGCTTAAAATAAAAAGCTAGCCAGGTCTTACTGGGTTTCTTGATTGCAACTAACCTTGAAAAAAAAAACAATTAACTTTTTGTTCTTTGTTTCCCCTCCCTCCCCTTTGGTGCAGGGTAAATAATGCTTACCCATATTTGTAAAATGCTTTAAGATCTCTGGATGGAAAAAGTCCCATAGAAGTGTTTTAATTATTATTTGTGGCTAAAGTCATGTGTGCTTTTGGCCTTGTGCTTCTTAACACTACTGAGATCTGCAATGATTTCCCATGAAAAAGCACTGTATGATGCATGCTTTTGCCTAATTAATGCATGCTTTGTCTGCAAAGTCATATGCTTGTAGCTCACCCAAGGAGTGCATTAATGAGCACTGCTGCATCATCTCTTGTGTGGCTTTGCTTTATTGTTAAAACAATGAAACCTTTTACAATCAAAATATTTTGATTACAGTGGCTTATATATATTTAATTAAGACTTTTTAAAAATGAAGCAAAGGGAAGGGGAGGGAGTTGGAGTCATGACTACAGAAGAAGTAAGAATCTGAGTTTTATTCCCAGGACATTGGGGTTTTATTGTAACGTTTATTCAATGACCTGGGCTAAATCACTAAAACTACTTTGTGCCTCAGTTTACCCATCTGAGTGAGCATAATACCTGTCTCACATGGGTTTTGCCAAGTGTTTTAATAACAAATTGAATATGTGTTTGTAAATCTGTTTGAGACCCTTAGTAAAATCCAACATTTTGCAAACTTAACTGTTCTGCTACATTCCTCTCTCTAAATGTTTTTTTGTTTTGTCAAGTAAACTCAGAAATTAATTCTAGATGCTTCAAGAGACACTGCAAGTCCCTGGCGGTTACCAGTATGTTATACTACTATGTCTCATTTATTTATTTATTTATTTATTTATTTAACTCCTTTGATCTCGGGATAATAGTTAAACTCATCAAACATAAACAGTTTTATGAAAGGAGTCTTTCATTTTATACCTGATAATTTTGTGGTACTCTGAAGGCTCTGAAACATATCAATACATATTACCATAGGTGATTCTGAGTATTATCAAATAGTGATCCCAAGCAGATTGTTAGGCATTCTAAGATCTTAACTCAAAGACTCTCTGACAAGTGTATAAAAATGTTAGTAAAATCTTTCAGATGTTCATCTTCCACATAAACTATACATAGGTTAACTCTATTTGAATGCATATATTAAATTTTCAGGTCATCTAGAGGATCAGTATGTGATTAAATTCATGAAAGAAAAGCTAAAGTCTATGCCTTGCAAGAATCAAGGATATATTTTGGATGGGTTTCCAAAGACTTATGACCAGGCAAAAGATCTATTTAATCGTAAGTTACAGAGTTCTGCTGTATTTGTTGTGTATGTATGAAGACTGGAAAAGGGCAAATAAAGTGCCAATCTATAAAAAGGGAAATAAGGACAACCCAGGGAATTACAGACCAGTCAGTCAGCTTAACTTCTATACCCAGAAAGATAATGGAGCAAATAATTAAGCAATCAATTTGCAAACATCTAGAAGATAATAAGGTGATAAGTACCAGTCAGCATAGATTTGTCAAAAACAAATCATGTCAAACCAAGTTGATAGCTTTATTTAACAGGGTAACAAGCCTCGTTGATGGAGGAAAGTGGTAGACATGGTATATCTTGACTTTAGTAAAGCTTTTGATACTGTCTTGCATGACAGTCTCATAAACTAACTAGGGAAATGCAATCTAGATGGAGCTATTATAAGGTAGGTGCAAAACTGGTTGGAAAACCATTCCCAAAGAGAACAGGAGTACTTGTGGCATCTTAGAGACTAACAAATTTATTTGAGCATAAGCTTTCGTGGGCTATAGCCCACTTCTTTGGATGCATAGAATGGAACATATATTGAGGAGATATATATATACACATACAGAGAGCATGAAAAGGTGGGAGTTGTCTTACCAACTCTGAGAGGCCAATTAAGTAAGAGGGGAAAAAAAAGACTTTTGAAGTGATAATCAAGATAGCCCAGTACAGACAGTTTGATAAGAAGTGTGAGAGTACTTACATGGGGAGATAGATTCAATGTTTGTAATGGCTCAGCCATTCCCAGTCTCTATTTAAGCCTAAATTGATTGTATCTAATTTGCGTATCAATTCAAGCTCAGCAGTGTCTCGCTGGAGTCTGTTTTTGAAGCTTTTTTTGTTGCAAAATTGCCACCCACAGGTCTGTCATTGAATGACCAGACAGGTTAAAGTGTTCTCCTACTGGTTTTTGAATGTTATGATTCCTGATGTCAGATTTGCGTCCATTAATTCTTTTGCGTAGAGACTGTCCGGTTTGGCCAGTGTACATGGCAGAGGGGCATTGCTGGCACATGATGGCATATATCACATTGGTAGATGTGCAGGTGAATGAGCCCCTGATGGCATGGCTGATGTGATTAGGTCCTATGATGGTATCACTTGAATAGATATGTGGGCAGAGTTGGCATTGGGCTTTGTTGCAAGAATAGGTTCCTGGGTCAGTGTTTTTGTTCAGTGATGTGTGGTTGCTGGTGAGTATTTGCTTCAGGTTGGGGGGTTGTCTTGGGGGGTTGTCTGTAAGCGAGGACAGGTCTGTCTCCCAAGATCTGTGAGAGTGAGGGATCATCTTTCAAGATAGGTTGTAGATCTTTGATGATGCACTGGAGAGGTTTTAGTTGGGGGCTGAAGGTGGCAGCTAGTGGTGTTCTGTTTATTTTCTTTGTTGAGCCTGTCTTGTAGGAGGTCACTTCTGGGTATTCGTCTGGCTCTGTCAATCTGTTTTTTCACTTCAGCAGGTGAGTATTGTAGTTTTAAGAATGCTTGATAGAGATCTTGTAGGTGCTTGTCTCTGTCTCAGGGATTGGAGCAAATGCGGTTGTATCTTAGAGCTTGGCTGTAGACAATAGATCGTGTGGTGTGTCCTGGATGGAAGCTGGAGGCATGTAGGTAAGTATAGCGGTCAGTAGGTTTCCGGTATAGGGTGGTATTTATGTGACCATCGCTTAGTAGCACAGTAGTGTCCAGGAAATGGACCGCTTGTGTGGATTGATCTAGGCTGAGGTTGATGGTGGGATGGAAATTATTGAAATCATGGTGGAATTCCTCAAGGGCTTCTTTTCCATGGGTCCAGATGATGAAGATGTCATCAATGTAGCGCAAGTAGAGTAGGGGCGTTAGGGGACGAGAGCTAAGGAAGAGTTGTTCTAAGTCAGCCATGAAAATGTTGGCATACTGTGGGGCCATGCGGGTACCCATAGCAGTGCCGCTGACTGGAAGGTATATATTGTCCCCAAATGTGAAATAGTTGTGGGTGAGGACAAAGTCACAAAGTTCAGCCACCAGGTTAGCTGTGACATTATCGGGGATACTGTTCCTGATAGCTTGTAGTCCATCTTTGTGTGGAATATTGGTGTAGAGGGCTTCTACATCCATAGTGGCCAGGATGGTGTTTTCTGGAAGATCACCAATGGATTGTAGTTTCCTCAGGAAGTCAGTGGTGTCTCGAAGATAGCTGGGAGTGCTGGTAGCATAGGGCCTGAGGAGAGAGTCCACATAGCCAGACAATCCTAATGTTAGGGTGCCAATGCCTGAGATGATGGGGCGTCCAGGATTTCCAGGTTTATGGATCTTGGGTAGCAAACAGAATACCCCTGGTCGGGGTTCTAGGCATGTGTCTGTACAGATTTGTTCCTGTGCTTTGTCAGGGAGTATTTTTAGCAGATGGTGTAGTTTCTTTAGGTAATCCTCAGTGGGATCAGAGGATAATGGCCTGTAGAATGTGGTGCTAGAGAGCTGTCTAGCAGCCTCTTGGTCATATTCCAATTTATTCATGATGACGACAGCACCTCCTTTGTCAGCCTTTTTGATTATGATGTCAGAGTTGTTTCTGAGGCTGTAGATGGCGTTGTGTTCTGCACGGCTGAGGTTATGGGGCAAGTGATGTTGCTTTTCCACAATTTCAGCCTTTGCACATTGACGGAAGCACTCTATGTAGAAGTCCAGTCTGTTGTTTCGACTATCCGGAGGAGTCCACGCAGAATCCTTTTTTTTGTTGTGCTGGTAGGGAGGATTCTGTGGGTTAGTATGCTGTTCAGAGGTATGTTGGAAATTATTCTTTGAGTCGGAGATGTTGAAAGCAGGATTCTAGGTCACCGCAGAACTGTATCATGTTCGTGAGTCTGGAGGGACAAAAGGAGAAGCCCTGAGATAAGACAGACTCTTCTGCTGGGCTAAGAGTATAGCTGGAAAGATTAACAATATTGTTGGGTGGGTTAAGGGAACTACTGTAGTGGCTCCTTGTGGCATGTAGCAGTTTAGATAGTTTAGTGTCCTTTTTCCTTTGTAGAGAGGCAAAGTTTGTGTTGTAAATGGCTTGTCTAGTTTTTGTAAAGTCTATCCAGCACGTCCCTCGGCCTGTGCCGCTTCCCGCCGCCCCCATTGGCCTGGGACAGCGAACCGCGGCCAATGGGAGCCGCGATCGGCCGAACCTGCGGACGCGGCGGGTAAACAAACCAGCCTGGCCCGCCAGAGTGCTTTCCCTGGTGAACTGCATGCCAAAGGTTGCTGACCCCTGGCCTAGGAAGAAGTACTGTTGAAAGGGATCTGGGGGTCATAGTTGACCACAAGCTAAATATGAGTCAACAGTGTGATGCTGTTGCAAAAAAAGTGAGCATCCTTCTGGGATGTATTAACAGGAGTATTGTAAGCAAGACACGAGAAATAATTCTTCCGCTCTATTCTGTGCTGATTAGGCCTCAACGGGAGTATTGTGTCCAGTTCTGAGCACCACATTTCAGGAAGAATGTGGACAAATTGGAGAAAGTCCAGAGAAGAGCGACAAAAATTATTAAAGGTCTAGAAAACATGACCTCTGAGGGAAGACTGAAAAAAATGGGTTTGTTTAGTCTGGAAAAGAGAAGACTGAGAGGGGACATGATAATAGTTTTCAAGTATGTAAAAGGTGGTTACAAGGAGGAGGAAGAAAAATTGTTTTTCTTAACCTCTGAAGATAGGACAAGAAGCAATGGGCTTACATTGCAGGAAGGGCGGTTTAGGTTGGACATTAGGAAGAACTTCCTGACTGTCAGGGTGATTAAGCACTGGAATAAGTTGCCTAGGGAGATTTTGGAATCTCCATCATTGGAGATTTTTAAGAGCAGGTTAGACAAACACCTGTCAGGAATGGTCTAGATAATACTTAGTCATGCCACGAGTACAGGGGACTGGAATAGATGACTTCTCGAGGTCCCTTCCAGTTCTGTGATTCTATGCATAGTATTATTATTTGTTATATGTTCACCACCAGCACTGTGCTGATTGCTGTATAGAACACAAATATAAAAACAGCCCCTTTCCCAAGAATCTTACAATTAAAGGATTGTACATCACTTCATTTTAGTTAAGGAAGACAGTGTTTTCAAAATATCCATCCTGGCAAATAAATGAATAAATAAATATACAAACATGGAGGGTTCAGTCCTTCTGTGTGCTGAGCTAATGTATAGTGGTTGGGGGGAAATAGTATAGGAGCCTATTCCACCTATGTAAGAATTCCACAGGACTGCTGTAAGAAAAGAGTCCAGCTCATGGGGCAGCCCAGATCTTCAGTTCATGTAAATCAGCTTAACTGAAAATCACTGAAGTCAATGGAGATATGTGATTTACACAAGTTGAGGATCTTTCCCCAAGTCTCTAAGCAGGCATTGTCTACACATTAGGAGATATGTCCACCTCAGCCCCCCAAAACAGCTAGTATATGTTCTCTTGCCAGCAGCAGGAGTTGGCCAGCAGATGGTGGGTGTGCATGCTGCTCCTGCACAGAGAAGTAGCAAAGTGTGTCTCATAGCAGAATCCTGCAGTGGCTGGCAGAATCTCTGTGTCAGAAGATGTTCATATACCATAGCTATGTGCAAAATATACAGAGAGAGAGAGGGAGAATGCACCAAGCTAATTTTAAACAATAGAACTCTTTTGACTCTTCTGAATCATGAAGATCTAGCCTCATTTGTGCTTCTTATTTAGAAGTATCTAAACTTTTTTTCTGAATTATTTACCCACCTATCTCAAATGGTGCTGTCAGGATTCATTAGTTACTGTCATTTGACCATATAAAGAACTGGTACTACATAAAGGACAGGTAATGTTACTAGCACCTCTTTAATTAACGTTAGTAATATGGTTTCTTCAGGTGTCAGTGTTAATTATATTGTACTTTCATTTTAGTTGAAGGTGATGAGGAAGAAGAAGAGACAAGAAGCAAAGTGCCTCGCTATGATAAATTAATCACTCCTGGTAAGTTTATTATACTACAAAGGACAGAGTTTTAAAAGAATACGCTCACCATTAACAAGCACTCCTTCTGTTGCTGGATTTAAGCATATAATGGCCCTAATCTCATTGGAACAAAGATTTGGTCCAGACCTCTAGACAGACAGCAACAGATGATGAAGCACTAACTTCTGAACCAAGCAGCTTCTTCTAGTCATAAATTGAGACACTTGCAGTCCACATTTTAAAAGTGAAAACACGAATAAATCATTGTAATCATTGTGATGCACTATCCTGACCCTGGCAACAGGATCTGCAGGGGAGATCTAAAAACACAGCTATTCCAAGAAAAGAAGAATGACTGTATGACTCTTGCACTCTCAACCCATGGCTGTGCTGAGCTGGGAAGCATTTTTGTTCGTTTTCTGAGTTTTACTCACTGTTATGCTGTACCTGGTTCTATACATTTCTCACTGAGAAAAGAGATGTGACTGCCTGACTTTGCTAAACTGCTTCACCAATTTACAATAGTATGTATAAAATTAAATAAATTTGTCCTTATTTCCTTTGACTTTAATGGCAGTTTTATCTGAGGTTTAGGGCTTGTCTACACTGGCAATTTACAGTGCTGCAACTTTCTCGCTCAAGGGTGTGAAAAAACATCCCCCTTAGCACAGCAAGTTTCAGCGCTGTAGAGCACCAGTGTAGACAGTGCCAAAGCCAAGTTAAAGCGCTGCCCTAAGTCTACACTCGCAACTTATGTCGGTATAACTATGTTGCTCAAGGGCATGGAAAATCCACATTCCTAGCAACACAGTTATACTGATTATCTCCTGGTGTAGACAGCGTGATGTCAATGGGAGGGCTTCTCCTGTCAACATAGCTACTGCCTCTCAGGGAGGTGGATTACCTACACCGACAGGAGAAGCCAACCTGTCAGCGTAGGTAGCATTTTCACTGAAGCTGAATAAAGATATGAATAAAGATTTTATTTTATAAAGAATAAAAATTTGAGACTGTTAAACTAATACAAAGTAAAATGTTTTCACATGCCCTTCCAGTATTTTCCCTACCACTGTACTACAGATAACAGTGATACTAAATTATATTGCATCTGGCATATTTTATTTTTATGTACTGCTTGGGTGCAAGATAGTTTACTTAATCCAAGCATAGGTACATTTATTTATGAGATTAGAAATCCCAGTCTATAGTAATCCAGTCCTTGAGGTCTTTTGAATAGATGAGTTATTAAGTTTTCCATTCCTATTTACTACATTGACCACACAATTCACATAGATCTTTTCAGATTTTACTATTTAAAACATTTTGACTGTTGTGTATAGTAGCTTTCTTTGGAGCTTTAGGACTAGATTCTGACACTGTTACTCATGTTGAGTAGTCCCTTACTCCGCGAATAGTCCTAATGAGTTCAATAAGTAAGGGTGGTAGGATGTGGTCCATAGTTTGGAGTTAAACTTTACAGTTTTTAACTGAGATAACTTTGGAACATCAGGGTTCTTTCCAAAGTACTTTTCTTTACTGTTAAATATTGGTGAATTGCTACAGGTGTACAGTTGGAGACAGAGCATTCTGTAATGCCATTTTGTATGGAGAGATTTAAAGATTTGACATCTGTTTCTATTCACTAGTAATTTGGAATTTGTTATTCATAGATGATATCTAGTGATAGCAGAAAAATAAAACAAAAATTATGACATTGCATCCAACTCTCAAAAATGTTTGTTTTTTCCCCACAGAATATGTTGTTTCATTGAATGCCTCAGATGAATTCCTAAAAAACCGAGTAATGAATCTTCCAGAGAGTGTTGTGGCTGGAACTCATTATACTCAGGACCGGTTCTTGAGAACTCTCAGTCTCTTCAGGGAGTTAAACACCGAAGATGAGACTGTTCTCAACTATTTTGATGAACTTGAAATACATCCACAGTTTATTGGTATGGAATAAAAGCAAACTTTTATATAAACCATTAGAAACATAGTATATTTTTCTTCCATGGAAATAATACAATATTTTTACAAAGATAAAATGGCATATTTTAATGGTCACTGGAGTACAAATCTAAGAACGTGCTTGCACTACTGCAGGAGTGTTTGTTTACTCTTATAATTTGGGGAAATGTACATCTAACTGCCATTGGCTCATACAATGTACCCATTTTAAAGGTCCACTTTTGGAGGCTAAGTGAACTATCCTTTTATAATGAGAACACAGACCCCACTATTGATGGTCTGGTGACCACCACTCTTAGTCTACAGTTATTTGCATGCAAAAATGTCAATGGTCTAGTGAATTAGTACAGTAATGTCCAGTCCTTGATTTTCAATATCATGACTCCCAATAAACCTTTTCCTCAGCTTTGTTCTCACAAGTCATGATTATATATAAATGATCTGCAACAGGCGAACATGAAGATGGCTAGGGCACTGGAGAGGGAAATCTTGTAATGCTTCTGATTTACTATGACATAAGGAATTTTTGAAATCCCCACACCCCAAAAAAATTCTTCCAACATACCATCCACAAAACCTGATCACTGGAACTCTTGGGGTTGGTGAATCTAGCCTGATTATTCAGAAACAAAGTGAGATTAGGATGCCAGCATTGCTTAAAGAAGCTATTTTCAGCCTGTGCACAAAAAAGCTATACCTTGATATGGATAATCACACTAATTATCACCTTGTCTTGAATGTCCCTTTTGTGGACTCAGATTATGAGAATGTTATGGTGAAACAATACTGGTGATACCGGGAGTCCCCAGATATTTTTTTTCTTCCATTCAGTCCTTGGGGAGACCATCTACAGACCTCTCGAGGTCCCTTTCCAGTCCTATGATTCTATAAATATGGTACAGAGATTGTGCTACTTGTATTGGTAGAAAAGACCATGTGTCCATGTTGATCCTTTCAGATCTGTCACACTGACCATAAAGTGCAGTTGCTCATGAGGGATTCCATTTCTTTTTTCCCCTAAGAAGTCCCAGAGGGTAATATTAGGTAATTTTTTGTGTGTCCTGAGGGTTCTTATATTGTATTTCAGAAGCATCTATTCTATTGTCCCTCCCATTCAAAGTGTATAGGAGAGCACATGGGGAAATAATGAAAATATTTGAGCTCTGGTGCTCTCCTACCCCAGTTTTTGTGACCCCTTAAGGGTGCGCCTGCACAGGCTAGGGCAATGATCCTCCCAGCCCCTGTTGAAGGACTTGGGGTTGCAGGGCTCATGCTAGCCCTCTAAAAATAGCTGTGTAGATGGTGCTTGAAGTTGCAGCTTGGGCTGAGCTCAGGCTCTGAAGCCTTGAGAGGGTGGTGGGCTTCTATTTTTAGACCACTAGCATGAGGCCCACAAGCTAGAGTCTAGTATCAGAGGGGTAGCCTTGTTAGTCTGAATCTGTAAAAAGCAACAGAGGGTCCTGTGGCACCTTTAAGACTAACAGAAACCCTCTGTTGCTTTTAAGCTAGAGTCTGTTTACCTGGGCTCAGAGGCTCACTGCTGTGGGCTATGTAGATGTATCCTCTGTGTCAGTGCTAATCTCAGCTCTTATTTAAAAAGACAAGTATATTTCTGAGGCTATGCAGTTAAGTATGACTTCTGTAGCATTTATATTGCAATCTTAATGGTTCACCATTTGAGAAAAATCTTTGCTGGGAAGTGGTAGTACTTAGATACCATGCTGATAGAGGTCTTAGAAATACTTTAGAAGGATAGATGAATAGCAGAACTGGAGACCATGTGATACTGAAGTTTCTATCCATGGTTAATACACCTCTACCTCAATATAACGCGTCCCGATATAACACAAATTCGGATATAATGCAGTAAAGCAGTGCTCCGGGAGGGCGGGGCTGCGCACTCCGGCAGATCAAAGCAAGTTCGATATAACGCGATTTCACCTATAACGCGGTAAGATTTTTTTGGCTCCCGAGGACAGCGTTCTATCGGGTTAGAGGTGTACTACAGTATTGTTGTTAGGGGTCCTGTGGGGAAAAATAATATGTGATCATCTAATTAAAGACTGTCATCATTCATATACACAAGCGGTAAATTAAGATTGTAAACAACCTTAGTTCTGGAGTGTCTTTACTTTGTAAATTTAGTATTTTAATTTTTTTAAATGTAATTTATTATTTAAAAAACTGAAAAAAGAGAAATTCCATCCTGTGGTATCCTATTGATCCAATCCTGGGTCATCAGCAGGGTTTGGACCTCTAGATCAGGGGTATAGAGCCCTCTACCAGTTGAGGTAATAGAGTAACTGTTAGCAGTAGTATGCTGTTATCTTCTATATGGACCAGCCAATAGATGGGGATGAGACACACACACTTTGCTTGTGGGTATGACAGCAGAGGAAAGCAGAGACTCAGGACTCCTGGGTTCCATTCCAGGTTCTAGGTGTATTCTAGTATTTATAAACCCTTATGCCCCGGCTTGTCCTTCTTACCCTCCCCCAACCCCTATCCTAACCCTTCCCAGTTCCTTTGCACCAGCCCTCATCCCCCTCCCCATAAAAAACCCTACTTGCTTGGACCTTCCAGCTCCTGCAACCCACTCTCCTTCCTGCTTCTATTCACCTCCTGCCACTCCTTCTGTCTCCTGTCCCTCACCCCCTAGCGTTCATGTCAGGCTGCTCCATGTTGCCTGGGCACCAGTAGAGGCAGTGTTGAGCACAGAGACAGTCACCCTACTCTCAGTGCCAGTGGCCACTGCCACAGCAACCCCAGCAGAGTGGAAGAGCAATTACAAGGCACCTTGCTTAGTCTCTGCGGCCTTGTTGCAGCATGCACAATGAATCACTCTGTGGGGATTGTGCATGTACAGTCTACTCACAGATAGGATCTGTGTGGGGATGGAACATCCTCACTACGGCTGGCCTCTTTGAGAACTGGTTAACAAATCTCTCCTAAATCTGAACTGCATTTTTCCCTCAGAGTCTCATCACTTGGCCAAATATGGATGAACTTTTGCAGGGATGGGAAAACACACATTCCTGACAGCAGACCACCCCCTTGCCAAATTTCAAGCCCTTGCTCCAAAGTATGGGGTTGCTAGAGTTTCTCAACAAAACAGTTGTAAGAATTTGTTTAATAGTGGGCAAAACAATATTTTTTCCTCTCTCATTCTCAGAAATGACAGTCATTTTAGCTGAAATGTTATGTGTCAGCCCAAGCAGACACCTGGCATAGAAAACTTCAGCCAAGGTGGTTAAAGTTTGACAGTTTATCACAACTGAAAACAGGTTCTTTATAATGGAAAGTGTTGGCCAACCTTAACGAATATATCAAATATATTTTAAAGGTCTCACAATAATCATTGAATTCCCTTTCCCCCATAATTAATGAGGATACTTATGTTCTTTGTTCTTATGTTTAAAAGATGTAGCAAAGTTTGAGGATCCTGAGAACAAATTTATTGTAAAAGAGATCATCAAAGAAACTGGAGAACCTCGAAATTATGGTTTGACAGATGAAGAAAAGGAAGAACTAGAACGCAAAGCAGCTGAGGCACGCCTTGCCAAAGAAGCAGAAGAAAATGCTGAACAGGAGCGTAAAGAAACTGAGGAAAGGGCTGAAAAGTTGGCAAACTGGGAAGAGTGGGTAAGTTAATAAAGTTCTGCACAAACCTAATTATATACCTGTTCTAGAAAATAGCAGTTATGGGACCTCCAGCATCTTATCATTTGACGTCCTTATGCAAAAATGTTTGACTTGGGCATACGTGTGATGCTTGGGTCAGAGCTATGCAGTGTTGTTACATTTCAAAAGCGTGGTATTTGCTCTGTGGTTTCCTATACCAAGTCGCATATTTGTTTTCATATTTCCTTCATAGGATGTATTTTGAGACCTTTGTTAAAGAATTCAAATATTAATAAAGTTACAAGAGAAGCTTGTGTCGTTACCAAAATACCCTTAAAACAAGTTTGATGACCTTCCTCCTCCTAACGCCCTATAAATGTCCAGTGAGATTTCAGATATTGATTGGAACACTCCAGAGAAAGAAACTGAAGAAAAAGGGCTTTATTAGCCCTTACACAAGTGTGCCACAGTGAGTTACACCATCACCTTACCCCTCCTCTGGGGATTCTGCCACAGATGGGCAAAAACTACTGCACCATCGGAGCTGCACCAGATGAAGCTTTCAAGTTGATGCACTGAATCAACATATCTCCTGTGTGGACTGTCCATGCTCCTTTTTTGATTACCTTTGCTCACACAATAGGCATAAAGATTCCAGCTGTCTTGTGCTGCTATAAATGGTCTCCAAGTGAACTTTCTGGGTGGTTCTGCAAGTTTCGGCCATTGAAAGTGGCAGAACCCAGGAGAGTCCAAAGATTTCCTCTTACCAACTTTTCAGTCACCTTATTGAGCCTGTGAAATCAAAATTAATTAACATTATGTCCTTTCTTGCAGGTGATGAAATGAACTGACAAAATTGAGGGAAATCCTTTTGTGGAGCCAAACAGTAGCAGTAATAAGCTGCTTTATCTTGCCATTTGTAATTGTCTACTATAATATGAGCATTTTCCTCCTTCTCCTCCATCCTGCCAGGAACTTTCCAGTTTACTTTCTTCTCTCATCTTGTCTGCTAATGTCTTGATTGTCATCTTTATGACTCCACTGATAAGGATTCAACATTTGTCAATTATTTGCAGTACTTAACTCTGTCTATAGAAACATAGGAATTGCCATACTGTATCAGACCAGTGGTCCTTTGTAGTACCTTGGGTCTGACAGTGGCCAGTACCAACTGCTTCAGGAAAATAAACCCTTTAGTAGGCAATTATGGGACACTCTGCCCCCCATGGAAAGTTACCTTATAACTCTCAAGAGTTAGAGGTTGGATTATGCCCTTATTTTAAGGACTTGAATCCCTTCCAGAGCCCTTGTTTGTTTTTTGCTTAATATTTACTTTTATAACCCTAATATTCATGTTATCTACATAGGTTTAATAATTTTTAGAATCCTGCTAAGTGCTTGGCCTCAGTGATACCTTGTGGTCCTGAGTTGTGCAGGCTAAACTGTGTTGAATTAAAATAGTATTTCCTTTTATTAGTTTTGAATTTGAGACCTTGTAATTTAATTCTCTACCCTCTGTAGTGTACCTACTGTAGTATCCCCTTTTCGGTCCATCCAGCCTTTTTTCCTCTTTTTTTTTTTTTTTTTTTTGCCTACTACATGCAATAAGCAAAGAACAGCAGTTACCTTAGTCCTCCTTCTCCCTTTATTTTCCTAGCAAGATGGAATGAAGCAGGCAAGGAAGAGCAAAAAAAAGGAGAAAATCAGGGCAAAGAAAGTATTGGGGAAAGAAAAGAGGAGAGCAAGGGTCAAAAAGGGCAGCATCAAAGAGAACAATTCCTCCCTTCTGGCCTCATTAGACTGAATACCAGAGGCAGTTCACCACTTTTCAGAGGTTGCGTGATTGGCTACCCATTGAGTAACCTCTTCTCTCAGAAGATGGGTATTTGTGCTAGTGTTAAGACTCTTTTTTATTACCTCTCCCTATGTTGACTGACTTTGTTGGTCCCTTCTGAGGGCAGGTCTACACTACGGGGTTAAATTGACCGAAGTTACGCAACTCCAGCTACGTGAATAACGTAACTGGAGTCGACGTAGCTTAGGTCGACTTATTGCAGTGTCTACACCGTTCTCGGTCGACAGGAGAAACTCTCCTGTCAACTTACCTTATGCTTCTTGTTCCGGTGGAGTACCGGAGTCGACTGGAGAGCGATCTGCGGTCGATTTAGTGGGTCTTCACTAGACACACTAAATCAACTCCAGGTGGATCGATCACCACAGGGTCGATCCATGGTAAGTGTAGACATGCACACTGTGCTCAGCTGCTTCAAGTGCCCCAGTGGGGGACAGTAGATCAGATCTGGCCAGGCATATTCCCCAGCTCTCTGTTTTGTATTTGATGCCCTTGATTTAATCTCCATCCATTGAAGATTTTTCTTGGAGGAATTCTTTTCCCTATCCCACAGAACTTGAAAGATCCTGCTAAAATCACTTTCCTCACCACTAACTTTTAGCAGGTCTTGGCTTTTGCCTTTTTCCCCTTCCTCTCTTGTCTTATCTGCATAATCTTGGATGCCAGGCTGAGGTGTCCATTTGGGCACTCTGTTAGTGCTTGAATGCACTGGAGTTACTGGTAATATGCTTAGCTCTTCTTGCCTGGGAACCACTGCTAGCTCAATACAGTATCTTAGTCCAGTGTGACAAACAAGCTCCAGTGGCATATGTAAACTGGCAAGGGGCACTCACAGCCATCAGCTCCTGTCAGAAGCCTTCTGCTTTTGTGTTTAGGCAGAATCCCATATTGCTTTCCTTATAGCAGTCATCATCAGGGGCAAAGAGAATGTCTCAGAAGTTGGACTTAGCAAAGCATCCCATATTTTGAAACAATGTTTGCATCCCCAGCACACTGCAGTTGAAGTATCTGCGAAGTTCTGATATCTTATTAGAGGCAAAACAGTTGAATAAATGCCCCAGATTTTGGCAAATTACCTAGAATATCTGAGGATTGGAGCATGGACCTGGACTGCTCCTCACCCACCCATTCTTCAGATTCCCAAGATACTATGGAAAGTCAGGCAGGATGTAATTTTGTTTTTGCCCAAGCGTCCTTGACATCCTTCATTCTCTGACATCATGAGTGGGCTGTCTTTATTTATAGAACATAACTTTCAGACAAGATCTTTAAATCTAACCGGAAGATCCATTCAATACTGCAGTCCAGACCATCTATCTCTAACAGCCTATAAAGATAAGCATCTCTGATAGCTATAGAAAGGCTTTTCAGTGGACAGTGTAAAGTATGTGATGCAATCAGAAGTCCACTTCTAGTACATACTATGGAATCAGGGATGTCTTCCCTAGTAGGTACAAGAGAATCACATTGACATTTATTCCAGTTTACTTCAGCACACTCTCAGGTTTTGGTTGGTAGGATTCACAAAAGGTCTTAAGGTGAATAACCTGTAAGTGCATGCCCCAGCAATTTTTTTTGGTCCTCTGTAGAGTCAGGATATTATATCCCAGAAAGCAGCTCTTATATTTTTTATAACTTAAATACAGGCCAATAATTCCACAGTGGGTCCTTTTTCATTTTTGAATGTGCTAATGAATCTTTCATAGAATCATAGAATATCAGGGTTGGAAGGGACCTCAAGAGGTCATCTAGTCCAACCCTCTGCTCAAAGCAGGACCAGTTCCCAACTAAATCATCCCAGCCAGGGCTTTGTCAAGCCGGGCCTTAAAAACCTCCAAGGAAGGAGACTCCACCACCTCCCTAGGTAATGCATTCCAGTGCTTCGCCACCCTCCTAGTGAAATAGTGTTTCCTAATATCCAACCTGGACCTCCCCCACTGCAACTTGAGACCATTGCTCCTTGTTCTTTGTCATCTGCCACCACTGAGAACAGCCGAGCTCCATCCTTTTTGGAACCCCCTTCAGGTAGTTGAAGGCTGCTATCAAATCCCCCCTCATTCTTCTCTTCTGGAGACTAAACAATCCCAGTTCCCTCAGCCTCTCCTCATAAGTCATGTGCTCCAGACCCCTAATCATTTTTGTTGCCCTCCGCTGGACTCTTTCCAATTTTTCCACATCCTTCTTGTAGTGTGGGGCCCAAAACTGGACACAGTATTCCAGATGAGGCCTCACCAATGTCGAATAAAGGGGAACGATCATGTTCCTCGATCTGCTGGCAATGCCCCTACTTATACAGCCCAAAATGCCGTTAGCCTTCCTGGCAACAAGAGCACACTGTTGACTCATATCCAGTTTCTCGTCCACTGTGACACCTAGGTCCTTTTCTGCAGAACTGCTACCTAGCCATTCGGTTCCTAGTCTGTAGCAGTGCATGGGATTCTTCCGTCCTAAGTGCAGGACTCTGCACTTTGTCCTTGTTGAACCTCATCAGGTTTTTTTTTGGCCCAATCCTCTAATTTGTCTAGGTCCCTCTGTATTCGATCCCTACCCTCTAGTGTATCTACCACGCCTCCTAGTTTAGTGTCATCTGCAAACTTGCTGAGAGTGCAGTCCACACCATCCTCCAGATCATTAATAAAGATATTAAACAAAACCGGCCCCAGGACCGACCCTTGGGGCACTCCGGTTGCCAACTCTTTGAGAGAGAATGCCCCAAAACTACTCACTTTTAATGTAGCGTTTGTAATTGCTGTAACTCTAGTTTGAAATATAGGAGCACCAAGTAGAGCCCTTGCTATCTCTCCATGCATCTTTTTTTTTTTCAGGATTAAGCAGTGTTTTGCTTTCTCCTAGACAGAGTTTATCTAAAAGCATAATGTGGACTCTTATGTTAATGAACCCACTGTCTTATCTATGCACTGTCTAAAGGCTTCAACCACTCAGGAGTGAAAACTCCACACTGAATATAAAGCGAGTGATCAAGTTTAACCTATATAATGCAAAAGCACTTTTGAAATATAAATAACTATCCATCTGCTCTAAGGACAGTAACAAGAAGAAGGCTATATCCAAGACCTCCATTTCCCTCTGGGTAAAAGTTCACATGCTATCTATGTCCATGCTCACAAACCACATCCAAAGTTTATCAAATGTCACTTCTCAGCTATTACAAGCAAGGTGGGTGAGGTGATATCTTAGTAGACCAACTTCTGTTGGTGAAAGACAAGCTTTCAAGCTTACACAGAGCTCTTTTGTGACCCGAAGAGTCTGTGTAAGCTTGAAAGCGTGTCTCTTTCACCAAAAGGAGTTGGTGCACTAAAAGGTATTCTCACCCACTATGTCTCTCATATGCTGGGAACAACACTGCTGCAACACTGCAAACTCCTAAGGTGCATCAACCATGTGGACTTGGAAAGCTGAAGTATCTGCTTCTTTGATTTGGAAGGCAGCCACCTAGACCTCCTCTCACCCATTCAGCAGCCACTACTGTTTGAACCTGACTCTTGCACCAGTTTTTTAATGTGAAAGAGCTGTCCGCTGAGTTCTCCAGAGTCTCTACTGTTTGCTATATCCACCAATAACCAGGTTACTGCTGGGAAAGAAAGGACTATAACAAACTTAAGGCCAACTTCAGCAGCTATAACAAGGTGCATTTCCATTGGCACTTACAAGTTTTTTTTTTTTTTTTTTTTTATGAGCTGTTCTGTAGAATCATCCAGTAAGATCAAAGGGTTCTCTATGAAGTTCAAAACAGTGCCCAAAAAGGGTCAAGAAGTTTCTGGCACATGCAAAAATAACTGGGTTTTTTTTTTGCTGGGTCTTGCAAACGTTTTCACCTTTAGGCAATAGGAGCAATGGAAAACATCTTCAGACTCAGCCAATCTTAGATGATAGAAAGAGAGGAAAATCAAAAGAAACAGTAGAAGAGAGATGGTCTCATTCTTCACTGGACTGAGTCCTTTTCTTCTCTCCTCCTCCCCTCCCACCCTTGCGCCCCATCCTTCAAATGCAAGAACCACAGGTACAAATTGTTCATACATTTTAAAGAAATGACCAGTATTACTAACTGATCATGTTTTTCCTACAAGCCACCATTCTAGATTTTGGCAAATGCTCTTTAACAGAAGATTGAAATTTTTTAAAATTATTATTACTTCTAGAATAAACGTCTAGAGGAAGTGAAGAGGCAGGAACAGGAATTACTTGAAGCCCAGTCCATTCCTCTAAGGAACTACTTAATGAAGAATGTCATGCCAACACTTATGCAAGGGCTAAATGAATGTTGCAAGATCAGGCCTGATGATCCAGTTGACTTCCTGGTAAGATAATTATTATGTTTTCTCAGATACCTTTGACATGGCCCAAAGGAAAAATGCACTAAAACAGTAGCATCTCTTTGATAGCAAAGGCTTATGAAATCAAAGAAAGAGCCCAGTTCTCTTCCAATTGACACCACTGGCAAATTCCCATTAACTTAAACGGCAGCAGAAGCAGGCCCAAACTCAAATTGCTATTGTTCAGGAGACCAAGAGTTGTTATGAAAAGTAGAGTGTACAGAAACCTAATCTTTTGGACTGGATTGACACCTTAGAAATAGCCCAAGTAAGGGATGGCATGTAGCTGCACTGCCCAGGAGTATGGTAAGGGACTCTCACAATTTGGTCCTGGCTCACCCTCTGTACCAGCTGAGCTGCACTGGCTGATATACTGGGATGGAAGGTTGGGCCTCTACTGCCTTCCCACTCCCCACCCACCACACAGGATCTCCAAAGCAGGTTGCTCACACAGGGAAATAAGGAGGCGCCTTATGCCCCCTTAATACGCTGCACAAACACACAGCCAAGCTCCCAAGTGAGCCATAAAAGAGGATGAGCAGAATTACTGCCATCCTGGTGATCTTACCTAATTTTCCAGTAAAACCATAAATAAAAAATATTTGCATGGAGGAACGGGGAAATATTAATAGATGCTTTCTCTAAGGGCTTGTCTACACTTAAGAGCGCTGCAACCTTGTAACGCTAAGGCCTTGGCTGCACTTGTGAGTTACAGTGCAATAAAGCAGCCCCGGGCGCCCTAGCTCAGTCCCTGTCCACACTGGCAAGGCACCTAGAGCACCCTGACTCCGCAGCTACAGCGCTGCTGGTACTCCACCTCGGCGAGTGGCATGTTTGCTGCGTCCCCTCTGGAGCGCCGCGGCGCCAGTGTGAACGAGTTATTGCGTTACTGCACTGTGATCAGCCTCCGGAAACGTTCCATAATCCCCTTAAGTCAAGTGGCCACTCTTGTCATTGTTGTGAAATCGGCTGCAGGAATGTGGAAATGCCCTTTCAAAGCTCCGTTCTGAAGAAGCCGGCTGCTTATCAGCTCCGAGAAAAGCAAACATTTACTGTTTACTTTGAGTGAGTGAGAGGTGGGGGGGGGGGCAGAGAGAGGGGTCTGAACTTACAAGACAGCATGCTGACACACTCTTAGCACCCCAAAAATATACTATCTCTCCCCCGACATACACACTCCCTGTCACACTCCACTCCACCCCACCCCACTTGAAAAGCACGTTGCAGTCACTTGCATGCTGGGATAGCTGCCCATAATGCACCACTCCCAATGCCACTGCAAGTGCCTCAAATGTGGCCACGCCAGTGCGCTTGAAGCTGTCAGTGTGGACAGACTGCAGTGCTTTTCCTACTGTGCTGTACGAAGGCGGGTTTAACTCACAGCGCTCTACATCTGCAAGTGTAGCCATGCCCTTAGACTATGTCTACACTAGAGAGGTTGCATTGGTACAGCTACACGACTGTAAGCTCACTAGTGCAGCCACTCTATGGCCTTGGCTACACTTGCGAGTTACAGCGCTGTAAAGCCGCCCCCAGCGCTGTAACTCACTCCCCGTCCACACTGGCAAGGCATTTGCAGCGCTGTATGTCTGTGGTTGCAGCGCTGCATGTACTCTACGTCCCCGAGAGGAATAGTGAGTATTGAGCTGCTGCTGCAGCACTGCGGCGCCAGTGTGGCCACCCAATGCGCTGTGAATGGCTACCCGAATTATTCAGCAGTATCCCACAATGCCTGTTCTAGCCACTCTGGTCATCAGTTCAAACTCAACTGCTCTGGCCTCAGGTAACCAACCATGTGACCCATCCTTTACATTCCCCAGGAATTTTAAAAATCCCCTTCCTGTTTGCTCAGCCCAGCGTGGCATGGAGTGCTATCAGCGAATCTTTCTAGGTGACCATGCCTCCACGCGCCAAGCGAGCCCCAGCATGGAGCAATGGTGAGTTGCTGGACCTCATCAGTGTTTGGGGGGAGGAAGCTGTACAGTCCCAGCTGCGCTCCAGCCGTAGAAATTACGATACCTTTGGGAAGGTATCAAAGGACATGATGGAAAGGGGCCATGACTGGGATGCCCTGCAGTGCAGGATTAAAGTGAAGGAGCTGCGGAGTGCCTACCGCAAAGCCCGCGACACAAACAGCCGCTCGGGTGATCCCCCCGCGACCTGCCAATTCTACAGAGCTGGACGCGATACTTGGGGTTAACCCCACCTCCACTCCGAGCACCACCATGGACACTTCAGAGCCGGTGGGGGTGGGTGAGAGGAGGAGGAAAACAGGAGTGAGGGTGGTGGGGCGGATGGAGACACCCCAGAATCCCTGGAGCCATGCAGCCAGGAGCTCTTCTCGAGTCAGGAGGAAGGTAGCCAGTCGCAGCGGCCGGTATTTGGTGGAGAACAAACAGAAGAGCGGGTTCCCAGTAAGTGTTTATTTTTTTGGGAAGAAATTTTTTCGGTGTGGGCTCTTTGGGAGAGGAGGGTTAGGCATGCATGCCTAGTTGCGGAATAGTGCATTGATGTGGTTTATCACATCGCGGTAATCGGCCTCGGTAATCTCCTCGAATGTCTCATCCAGAACGTGTGCAATGTGCTTGCGCAGGTTTATCAGGAGAGCCACCGTGGTCCTTGTCCCAGTCAGGCTAACGTGTCCGCGCCACTGTGCTGCGAGGGGCGGGGGGACCATTGCTGCACACAGGCAAGCTGCATATGGGCCAGGGTGGAAGCCGCATTGCAGTAGAAGACCCTCCCTTGCTTCCCAGGTCACCCTCAGCAGCGAGATATCGTCCAGGACGAACTCCTGTGGAAAATGTTGGGACTGGGTTCAGTGTAGGTGCCCCCTGAAGCTGTTGGCTCTCCCCAAGGCACAGAAACCCAGAGGACAGTGCAGCCCTGAAACAATCAGTCCCCCTTACTCACCATTTTGAGGCTCCCGTGGGATATGTGTGCTCTGTTTCAGACGGGAAAATTATGCAATTGTGTAAACCCTGTGTGTTTTCTACTCCTTAAGTGTGGGGGAAATCATTACTCTGTCTGGTATAAACAATGCTGCCTCTGTTAAATGTTGCATTTTGCCTATACAGCAGCATCAACCTTGAAACCTCAGCCGTCCCTCTTATCGCCTGCTTAGAGATTGCAAAGACTCAGGAAGAGACCGCGAAAAAGCAAAGAAGACATGCTGCAAGAAGTGATGCGGCAATCTATTAAAGAGAATGAGAAAGCACAGGACTGGAGGGAGAGAGAAAGCAGGATCCGCCAGGAAAATGCAGCGCACCGGCGGCAAAGCACGGAGCACCAGCAGCAAAGCAGGATCGGCTCATAAGCATCCTGGAGCGCCAAGCAGACGCTATCCAGGAGCTCATAGCCATGCAGAAAGAGGAGCAGTACTGCAAACGCCAACACCACTCCCCCTACAGCCCTTGTCCCAAAACTCTTTCCGTTGTGCCCCACTGTCGCCTCCAACCCACTTTCCCCAACTTCCGTGTTCTTCACGCCACCCGCTGCCTCCAACACCAGTATCTTCACCACCCAGCCCTGAAAACCACGACCCTGACCCTCTGCACTCAACCCCCATCACCATGCAGTATAGCTGTCCTGAAGTGCAGCACTCACTGCACAGCACACCAGACAGGACATACGCGAATCTGTGATTGTACTGTTCCCCACTCCACCCCCTTGTTTCTTTTCAATAAATGGATTTTTTGGCTTTGAAAACATTCTTTATTACTGCATAAAGTAAAAGACTCCTTAGCCCAGGAAATAAACAGACACTGCAAGTCTGCTTAGCAAACACTTATTCCTAAAGATTGTAACTACTGCACTTCACTCCCATGCAGGGCCCCAGACATCACTGCTGGTTTTCAGCCTCAAATTGCTCCCTCAAGGCATCCCTAATCCTTGCAGCCCCACGCTGGGCCCCTGTAATAGCCCTGCTTTCTGGCTGTGCAAATTCAGCCTCCAGGTGTTGAACCTCGGAGGTCCATGCCTGAGTGAAGCTTTCACCCTTCCCTTCATAAATATTATGGAGGGCACAGCACATGGATATAACCGCGGGGATGCTGTTTTCGGCCAAGTCCAGCTTCCCATACAGAGATAGCCAGTGGGTCTTTAAACGGCCAAAGGCACACTCCACAGTCATTCGGCACCGGCTCAGCCTGTAGTTGAACCGTTCCTTGCTGCTGTCAAGGCTCCCTGTGTCGGGTTTCATGAGCCACGGCATTAACGGGTAAGTGGGATCTCCAAGGATCACAATGGGCATTTCAACTTCCCCTACCGTGATCTTCCGCTCTGGGAAAAAAGTCCCAGCCTGCATCTTCCTGAACAGCCAAGTGTTCCAAAAGATGTATGCGTCATGCACCTTTCCGGGCCAGCCTGTGTTAATGTCAATGAAACGCCCACGGTGATCCACAAGCGCCTGGAGAACCATAGAGAAATACCACTTCCGATTAACGTACTCGGATCGTAGGTGGGGTGGTGCCAGAATAGGAATGTGCGTCCCATCTATCGCCCCTCCATAGTTAGGGAACCCCATTTGTGCAAAGCCATCCACTATTTCCTGCACATTACCCAGAGTCACGGTTCTTCTGAGTAGGATGCGATTAATGGCCTTGCAAACTTGCATCAACACGATTCCAACGGTCGACTTTCCCACTCCAAACTGGTTTGCGACCGACCGGTAGCTGTCTGGAGTTGCCAGCTTCCAGATTGCAATAGCCACCCGCTTCTCCACTGGCAGGGCAGCTCTCAATCTCGTGTCCTTTCGCCGCAGGCTGGGGGCAAGCTCCTCACACAGTCCCATGAATGTGGCTTTTCTCATCCGAAAGTTCTGCAGCCACTGCTCGTCATCCCAGACTTCCATGATGATGTGATCCCACCACTCAGTGCTTGTTTCCTGAGCCCAAAAGCAGTGTTCAATGGTGCTGAGCATGTCCGTGAATGCCATAAGCAATTTCGTGTCGTACGCGTTACGCGGCTCGATAGCATTGTCGGACTCCTCACTCTCACTGTCACTTTGGATCTTAAGGAATAGTTCGACAGCCAAACGTGACGTGCTGGCGAGATAAGTCAGCATACACCTCAGCAGTTCGGACTCCATTTCCCACAGACAACAGATCGCGTTGCACAGAAACCGTTGAAAGATGGCGCCAAAGGTGGACGGAAACAAAGGGATTTCTGGGATGTGAAGCGATGCATCATGGGGCGTTGGGACAGGACCCAGAATGCCCCGCACCCACGCCCCCTTCCCATAACCCACGGCGCCAGAATGGGAAGAGGTGCTCTGTGGGATAGCTGCCCATAATGCACCACTCCCAATAGCGCTGCAATTGCCACAAATGTGGCCAAGACAGTGCGCTGGGCAGCTATCAGTGTGGACAGACTGCAGCACTTTCCCTACTCAGCTGCACGAAGTCAGGTTTAACTCACAGCGCTGTACATCTGCAAGTGTAGCCAAGGCCTATGCCTTAGTTAAGCTATATTGATGGGAGAAGGCCTCCTATCAACACAGCGCTGTCTACACTGGGAGTTTGGTCAGTATAACTGCATCACTCAGGGGTGTGAATTTTCCACGCCCCTAAGTGACGTATTTCAGAGTAACAGCCGTGTTAGTCTGTATCCGCAAAAAGAAGAACAGGAGTACTTGTGGCACCTTAGAGACTAACAAATTTATTAGAGCATAAGCTTTCGTGGACTACAGCCCACTTCTTCGGATGCATATAGAATGGAACATATATTGAGGAGATATATATACACACATACAGAGAGCATAAACAGGTGGGAGTTGTCTTACCAACTCTGAGAGGCCAATTAATTAAGAGAAAAAAAACAAAACACTTTTGAAGTGATAATCAAGCTAGCCCAGTACAGACAGTTTGATAATAAGTGTGAGAGTACTTACAAGGGGAGATAGAGTCAATGTTTGTAATGGCTCAGCCATTCCCAGTCCTTATTCAAACCGGAGTTGATTGTGTCTAGTTTGCATATCAATTCTAGCTCAGCAGTCTCTCTTTGGAGTCTCCCACCTGTTTATGCTCTCTGTATGTGTGTATATATATCTCCTCAATATATGTTCCATTCTAGATGCATCCGAAGAAGTGGGCTGTAGTCCACGAAAGCTTATGCTCTAATAAATTTGTTAGTCTCTAAGGTGCCACAAGTACTCCTGTTCTTCTTTTTAAGTGACGTAGTTATACCAACATAAATTTGCAGTGTAGACAAGGGCTTAGTTAAGGCTTAGAATGAATGCATCCGTTTTGTGCTACTGTGGGCAGTATATAATGTCCTTACATTGTTGCTCATTGCCCAATATGTACAGAACCAGAATGATATGCATCTATAGGGAGCAGAGAGGGCTCTCAGTCTATTAACATCTTAGCAAGAATTATGATCTACATTAAGGAAAAAAAATGAGGAGATAAGATGTACACATTCCTGGATTTTTATCTTTATGGGGAAGGACAATGTGGCCTCAGTAATAGGTGGTACAATCTTTGTTTGCTTGAAGTAATTGTACACTTTGTGTAAAGAGGGGTGATAATATTAAAAATGTCTTATAGAAATTGATGGCATATCTATCAGGGCTTACAGCTTTACCATCTTGGAGCTATATAATAGCTGCTTGGATTTTGTTTAAAGTGGTGTCATCCTCTAAACTTCTGTTAATTTGGGGAAGTTTAAAATTGAACACTTAGAGTCTGTAACACTGTTAACTTTACTTTTTGTCAATCTTTTGTCTATAGGCAGAATATCTCTTCAAGAACAATCCTGAAATGCAATGAAAGAGTACTGACAGATGTAAAACCCCAACACATCATCACACTAATGAAAAGGCAGAACATTTCTAATGTATTTTACAAAAAAACTGATTACATTGAAACTATTTTCTTTATATTTCTTTGTGTAGTTTTCACTTTGATTTCTGACATTACTTTTATAGCTCATAGTACAGTAGATAGATTTGCACTCCACTAAATACTCTGTTCATGACATCTTAATTTATGCACATATACATCAGAATATTTGTGCATATACCTATTTGAAATTGTGGTCCAAAAGAATCCACACCCTATCATCATGGAAGGGCAGCACTGCTGGGTGTGTTCCCTACCTCCCATTCTCTAGTGCAGTTGACATGATTAGCACCACCAGCAAATTCTTTTCTGGTTCTATTGCACACTGAAAGAAAGGAACAAGGCTATGGGATTCTTTCCCCCAGTCTTTGAAAAGGGGGCAGCTGCTGCTACTGATAAAAGGAAGGAAACAGGAGCATCAAGGACTATCTTTCTATTACTCTACAAGTGTAAAGCTTTTTCCTCTCCTCTGCTTATTAGGAGCCTGTTAAGGCTTTCAGTCCAGGGGGTTTGAGCACCCTACATGAGGCATAGTGAGCAAGGGATAATTCTGACCTGGGCTTCACTCCCTCTGCCTGTTACACAAGAGCAGACAGACAGTGGAGCACACAAAGTGCTGCCATTCTGTACCAGATGTGGAAGCATACCAATCCACTAAAGTGACTGAGTAAATGCCTGGTGACCCAATCTGGATCTGCCATTAATTTTCAGTGTTGTTTTGGTATTATCAATATTTGGTTTAATAGTCAAAGGATATTCAATATTTCTGTATCATTAAAGTTTATTAAATTGCTTTAAGATTCCCATAGTGGCAGTTCTTGAAGGAGAATCTAAAGAGTTCCTGGATTGGTCACAGTTAGTTTCTCAACGATAGTTGGATGGCTTTCATTTGGTTATTTTGATTTTGTATTGACCTAATGTATATTGTCAAAGAAAAGGCCAAATAAACCATCTATCTTGAGCTGATGAGGTTTTGATAGTATTCATCTTCAAATATTTTTTATTATAGAAAATGTAACATAATATCATCCCAAAACAGAAAGCGTGCCTATGAGGGCTGTTTGGAAAGAAAAAGAGAAACAAAAACATCTAACATTTCTAAAAAGGATGATGACCTCTTAATACTACATATAATAACTGCAAAATATTTTATTTTTAATATAGAACTTTATTAATTCTGTGTCCCTATTCAAACACATGCATGCTACATAACTTGCACAAGGTCACGTGCCAAGTCAGTGACAGAAGCAGGAACAATGTGTGTATTCTAACCAGATAAACATTTTGTGGATCTAAAAATCCCGTTGACAGCCAATCTAATTATTCATCTGGGATTCATTTGGAGACAATTTTTAAAGTATCTCATATTTAATAAGTCTTTAGCACCATTCAGACAATCTCATAATGCAAGAGACCTGTGGTTGATAGGAAACTTGATCAAAAGTGGATTTTGGTGTGGTCTTTACTGAGAGTGATTCTTCTTCCCAGCAGAAATTTTACTGCATAAATCCCTAAAGAGACTAATAGCTGATTTGGACAATAAACTGAATTTTCTTTCTTCCTTATGCAGTCCACGTTTATTAGGATTTGTTTATGTGAATAAAATAACGTTTCATACCATACCACTAAATTCTCTTAAACTGTATTAACCTCATTGCTGCTGAAACGTTAGAAATCTAGGAGGGTTTTTTTTTTTAAAAAAAAGAGAGAACTCGCTCCTTCAACTTTCCCAGGTAGAAAAACGGAGTTCCATGCAACATATGCTCGGTGGACCTTCCATATGGCATGACCATATAAACTTTCCTCTGGGTGGAGTATAAAAAGAGAAACCGAGTAGGCTGAGCACCGGCATGAAAAGCAGGATGGATGTCTGGAGTCCTCGTTTTGAATCAGACAATGACTCCCTCTCAAACTGTGAATTTGCCTTGTTTACCTATGTGTAAAGCGTGTCCCATCAGACCGTCACTTACTTACTCCCCAGAGAGGATAGGAATCTCGTGGGTGTTCAGTTTCGGGTGCTACGAAGCGGGAAGGCGGTCTGATGTGTAAATCCCGACACGCTGCAGGAGGAGCGCTAGGCACAGACTGCCCCCTTGCTACCTAGAGCTGGCTGCAGCTCTGCCAATCACCCGGGGCCAGGGAGCTCACTATAAACTGCCTACAACGGGCTGCCTGGAAGCCTGTTCCCTCCACGCCGAGCGCTCTCCTACCCCCGTGGTCAGGGCGAGCCTGTCCGGCTACCGTCACGCGGGGAGGCAGGCACAACGCCGCTCCACAACAGCACAGGCTCTGCCCTGAGAGGGCTTCCCTGCCGGGGGGGGGGGGGAGGGGGGGGTGGTGCAACACTGTCCTCAAAGGGAACAAAACGACAGCCTCTCCGGGAGCTCCCCCCGCCCCCACATGAATCTCCCACAAAGCTGCGTTCTCTGACTCTTCTGCGCGTGCGCAGGACTTCCTGGCGGCCGTTAGAACTTTGTTTTCAAAACCCACCACCGCTTTCCCTGCCTAGAACTACAAATCCCATGTTGCCGGCCAGCCGCGCGTTTAGTAGGCATGCGCCGGCGGCTCTGCGTGCCGTGCGTACGAGGGGGCGCGTCGTTGCGTAGGCCCCCGTTCTAGAACGTTGCTGTGGTAGCGCCCGGGCGCCATGTTAGGAGGAGGCCGAAGGGAAAGAGGAAGAAGCGGCGGCAGCGGCTCGGCCCAGCGAACAGCTCCCTCCTCCCTCTAGGGCCCTACTCCGGCCCATATCATGCTCACGGCTTCCGCTTCCCGGCGGGACGAGTAACCGGTCCGGAGGCGGCAGCGGGGGAGGAGGAGGGGGACGAAGAAGAGGCGGCGGCAGCGGGGGAGCTGGAGAGACGATGCCGTTGTAAGTTGGAACCCGGCAGGGTGTCTTGAAGGCTTGGGCCTTGTTTCCCCTTAGCCTTCTTCCCTAGCTTGGGGGCTGGCTCGCTCCCCCAAGCCCTTCCTCTGCGTAGCGGGACTTTGGGCTTTCCCCCTCCCCAGGCCACCAGACTCTTCCGGTGCCGCAGCCTGAGGGGCCGCGGATTCGCAGCTTCCCGGGCTTCGCTCCCCGCGGCCCCTGATCTTTCTGAGGCCCCCTATGATAGGATGGGAGGGCTGAAGGAGCCGTGCAGCACCGGCCACCTGCCAGACTCTGGAAGAGCCCGTGCGTCGTTCTGCCAGGGCTCCCTGTAGCCGGCCTCCTTTCCACTGTGAGGGGCCGCGCGGCCTCCGTGCTCAGGCAGCCGCGCGGCGGGGGCCTCACGCCTGCCTGCCTGCCTCCCCCGCACACAATGAGGAGTTAAGCGCGGCCTTCAGGGAGCCTCTTCCACAGAAACGATGCACGTGGAAGGGCTGCTCTTTTACCTCTATTTCTAATGTGTGATTCTTTCGGACTAAGCTGTTGTCCTGCAAATGTTTCTCCAATCCCTTTACTAGACTGGAAAGAAGCAGTTCTGTTCAGGTTACTCTGTAAACCTATGACATTAGCGCCCCCTGCCCTGTGGAAGCTAGTAGCTAGTAGTCCATCGTACTTTTCTCTCTCCACTTCCCACCACCCTTCCAGCTCCAAAAAACAGTGGCGTTTTGCCTCTCTTGGCTACAATTCTTTGGAAGAACTAGGACTGGTGCTCTGGGTATCTTTCTTTGCAGCAAGTTTGGCACCCTTGCTTAATGATGGGGCAGTGTAAGAGACAGATGAAGTTTTGCAATTCCTTTTTCTTTTAGCAATTTGAAGGCTCTTGTTTGGCATAGGCCCATTACTGTTGTCTAAATTTAGTGGACACCTGGATATGGGTGGCTAATTAAATATTTTTGAAAGTTCTGGCATGTTGGTTTACAAAAGATTTTAAAGACACATGATTCAAACTTAAATAAGGAACTACATGCACTGTCTTTTTAAATCCCAAGAATGTTTTTTCAAAAGAGCAACACTGTATTCCTGTGACATTAATTTGATTGTAGTAACATCTAAAGACCCCAATCAGGAGATCCCACTGTGCTAAGCACTATACAAATGTTAGGCACTACCATAATACAAGTAAATAATAAAACTAAGAGCCCCAGTCGTAAACCAGAACCCCCCTTGTGCACAATGAACAAACACAACATAATACACAGACAATCCATGCCCCACAGAGCTCAAAGTCATCTAGGATTTTGACAGTATACGATGTGAATAAACGAAGGGGGGTTCAGTGAGGTAACAGAACACATCAAGGCTATTTTTTACTATTTGGTTGGCGTGGATATACATTTTTTGAGTTAATATTCAGTTTTTTTCATTACTATCATTGTGATAAGAGTGGCTGACTATATTTGGTTGGAGGTGTATATAAGATTTTTTTTGCAAGGCTTTTATAAAGACTGCAAAAAAGCATGGGTCTCATATCCAGTAGATAATTCCATAATGGGTTTTATATCTTGAGAAAATGAAATTAAGGGGAGTAATTCTTTTTGTACGTACTTTTCCATTTGTGGCTCCATTCTAAAGTTGCACCATTGCACATGTAGGCCTGTGGGTAGGTGAGTCCCAAACTCTTTTACATATAGTACAAGTTTGAGATTATATACGTTATTAGGTTATTACCATGGTTTTCTTGATTTATAGAGTTTAACTCCAAAATTGTAAAGTCTTTTCCAGATTGAACTTGTCATACAGATTTCCATCCTGAGAACTTTTTTGAAATAGAAAATGAAGGAATCCATTGCATGGTACAGTTGGTCTGCTGTAACATTATATTATTTTATAGTTTGTTTAGGAAGTGTTAGTAATTTTACAAATCATAATTTTAAAAACTTGCACTGTTGATCTCTTAAATGGGAGACAGACCAGTCCTCGCTTACAGACAGCCCCCCAACCTGAAGCAAAAACTCACCAGCAACCGCACACCATACAACATAAACACTAACCCAGGAACCTATCCTTGCAACAAAGCCCGATGCCAACTCTGTCCACATATCTATTCAAGTGATACCTTCATAGGACCTAATCACATCAGCCACGCCATCAGGGGCTCATTCACCTGCACATCTGATATATGCCATCATGCGCCAGCAATGCCCCTCTGCCATATACATTGGCCAAACCGAACAGTCTCTACACAAAAGAATAAACGGACACAAATCTGACATCAGGAATCAACTTTCAAAAACCAAAAAAGAACAGGAGTACTTGTGGCACCTTAGAGACTAACAAATTTATTAGAGCATAAGCTTTCGTGGACTACAGCCCACTTCTTCGGATGCATATAGAATGGAACATATATTGAGGAGATATATATACACACATACAGAGAGCATAAACAGGTGGGAGTTGTCTTACCAACTTACTCTGAAACCTTTCAAAAACCAGTGGGAGAATACTTCAGTCTCTCTAACCACTCAGTGACAGACCTGAAGGTGGCAATTTTGCAACAACAAAACTTCAAAAACAGACTCCAAAGAGAGACTGCTGAACTTGAATTAATATGCAAATTAGATACAATTAACTTAGGTTTGAACAGAGACTGGGAATGGTTGGGTCATTACACTAATTGAATCTATTTCCTCATGTTAAAATATGTTAAAATATTCTCACACCTTCTATGGGTCATCTCGATTATCACTTCAGAGGTTTTTTCTCTCTCCTGCTGATGATAGCTCATCTCAATTGATTGGCCTCTTACAGTTGGTATGGCAACTCCCACCTTTTCATGTTCTCTGTATGTATAAATATCTTCTTTCTGTGTGTTCCATTCTATGCATCCGATGAAGTAGGCTGTAGCCCACGAAAGCTTATGCTCAAATGAATTCGTTAGTCTCAAGGTGCCACAAGTACTCCTGGTCTTTTTTTAAATGAACTTGTTACTCTATCTACTTAGAAAAGACTGACAAGTTTTATTTATTAAAAATCCCTGTAGTAGTGCTTTGTATGACTGTGCAATTACTGGGAATTTAAAATTCATTAGACAGCCATGACTTCAAACAAACTGGTACAATATAAGCAATCAATAATGTTAATTAATTTATGAAGTGATACCTTCAACTTCTTTTAGATCAGTAGTGGCATTAGTTAAAATCTCTCACTATTTTGAAAAATTAGCATGCTACTTTCCCCTTAATACTTATGCTTTCCTCCTGTTGGATGCAAACAGGCATTAACCTATTTAATGGGTTAAATAGGGTTTAATGGGTTCCAAGTGGAAAATAAATCTACTAATGTTAAATGCAAGTAAACATTTTCTTACACACACGCACATACATATACCACTGGCTCAGTCACTGCTACTCAGGTCTGGTCCCCACTAACCCCCCACTTCGGACTAAGGTAAGCAAATTCAGCTACGTTAATAACGTAGCTGAATTCGAAGTACCTTAGTCCGAACTTACTGCAGGTCCAGACGCGGCAGGGAGGCTCCCCCGTCGATGCCGCGTACTCCTCTCGCCGAGCTGGAGTACCGGCTTCGACGTCGAGCACTTCCGGGATCGATCCGGGGTCGATTTATCGCGTCTAAACCAGATGCGATAAATCGATCCCAGAACATCGATTGCCTGCCGCCGGACCCTCCGGTAAGTGTAGATGTACCCTCAGTCCACTTTAAGAATGTGTGTAGCTAGAAAAACAAGAAGAAGTCCGGTGGCACCTTAAAGACTAACAGATTTATTTGGGCATAAGCATTCGTGGGTAAAAAACCCCTCACTTCTACATCTGAAGAAGTGAGGTTTTTTACCCACGAATGCTTATGCCCAAATAAATCGGTTAGTCTTTAAGGTGCTATCGGACTCCTTGTTGTTTTTGTGGAAACAGACTAACATGGCTACCCCCTGATGCTTGACACTATATGTAGCTAGAGTCACCCTAACTTTTCTATGAACTTCTTGTAGATCTTCTTTTAGTTTTGTATGATAGTGCCTGGAGATCCCAATCAGGATTTTGCTTCCATTCCGGGAAGCCCTATACAACCAGACACAAGACTTTCCCCTGTCCCAAGAGTTATCACTCTTTCTATTGAGAGCATACAAAAGCTTGTAATACTAAAAAAACAAAATTCAGTAAACAAAAACTCAACATAAAGAATGTTAGCAGTCTGACACGTTTTTATTTTTATTTTAAGGCATTCTCAAACACCAAGATACAAACTGGGATTCTGTTTGCAATACTATTAGCTGAAAGTTATATAGCCCCTTTGATTTGATGATCCAGCCTCATAAGCATTTAATTAAGCCTCACAAACACTTGTGTTTAAGGGATATATGGCTGTCACTTAATCCATCATTTTTGTGATACTGTTTCTGGGGTGGAAGGTGAAAGCCATTTAAAGGAATGCATTCAACTTAAATTTTGTTGAGAGCTTTTATAAAACTGAAGAGCATTAGATGTTTCCACAATTAAAAAAAATATTATTATGAAATGCTATTTACAAACATGAATGCCTCTGGATTGTCTGAAATGGAAACATTGGGATAGTAAGAACCTGCAACTAACTGTAAACTGGAGACACGCTTCTTTAGGGGTGGCCTGCACAGAGAAATTGCAGTATAAAAATGCTTCTAAATTGATGCAATCTCTGGGTGTCGAGTTGGCCTCATTTTTATTGTCCTTAATGAGAGATACAAAGAGTGAATGGACTGTGAATAATGGCTATTAAACTGGATTTGTAGAATTCTTTCACTTTTAATAATATAAGTTGGCCTATGAATGTTTACATGATCAAAAAAGTTGTCAAAAAAGATGTTTTTATTGTAATAGATAAAATCACCAGAAGTAGACAAAATGACAGAGAAATACATTGGGCTATCTGGTCACTCTTAGCTACTGAGAGTGCTATAAAAATGCAAATATATACTGTCCACATGTACATGTTCCTTGCTGTCAATGTGAGCTCCATTTTGGGTTGAGGGCAGTGTCTGACCCTTTGTTTGCATCAGACTTCACCTGATTCAAGTTAAGTTTTGGAATTAAGTTATTTGTACTTAAAACTCAACTTTATTAATTTAATATTTCCAGAAATCTAAGGTTTTTATGCCATTCTGGTCACGATAATATCTAACTACCTAAACAAAAGATCATTTCTAAACCGGTCAGGTACAAAAAGGTATAGTTCTGTAGTGGTTTTTATTAAAAAATCAAGGGCTTGTAATTATGATATGAGTAAGTTAAGGTCACATTCAAACTAGTTTGAATTTATTGGGCGTGGAAGAATTTTGCATTTGTGAATGGGCTGAAATCAGGGTTTTATGAATTATGGTATGTGTGTTGGAGAGTACTTACCAGTTTTGTATTTACGCAATTGTTTGTTTTTGTTCAAGTGTCTTATCTCAATGGGCAAGCTTTATTTCTCATTAAGAATAAAATTTTAAAATCAATTGTTCATCATTATCTTCCTAGTCTTTGTACTGAGGATTATACCATAGTCACAGCGCAGAGCAATTGCACTATTGTCCCGTCTCTCTTCCCCCCCCTCCCTCCCCCGGAAGAATAGTTTTCTTCTTAATGTATCAATTTCAGTCCATCCTGTAGTAACTTTTTAATATGGTAATGTTAAGGGGAATTTTCAAATTCTATGTAATTGTGCCAAGTAGGAAATGTTCCTAGGGGAAATAGCGTTCTGAAGAACATAATGTTTTAAATCCGGTTTCTAGTCCTTATTGTTCCAAAGATAATCTTGTGAGTGTGAAGGAAAATACTGTTGCAATATCTCTCTTGCTAAGTCCTTCTTAAGCTGCATACTCCAGTTTATGAGTTGGACTCGTAGAGCTTCTATCCAGCTCAATTCTACTACAGCTATCACCTTTTAGCAAACAGAAAGCGTTCTCTAATGCTCTGTCACTTGTACATGGACACCAAACCAGTGATAGTATCATATTAGCTTAGAGACAATGTCATTTTGATTCAGATGACACATGCAGAGTTCCCTAGAAGTTTGACAGAGTTTTTTTCCCCTGGAGCTTATAACACTGCTCTTAGCAGGAATGCAACCTGGTATCTTGTAATGGGTGTGATAAATACCCCAAAACTTGCTTACTGCAGTGTTAAGGTTGCCCAGTGGGGCCTTGTGCCGTTCCAGAATATAATGTGGCTAAACGTAAACATCTGAAAACTAGGGCATGCCACACCTGCAATGCAACTTTAATTCTGCCTACTTCCGCCAGGAGCTGGCAAAAGCCACTAGGAATGGTTCAGTAAAGGTGATGAAAAAGTTTGCAAACCACCAAGGGAAGTGGTAGATTTTTCCATCACTTGGTGTCGTCAAATCAAGATTGGATACGTTACTGGAAGATGCCTTAGTCAGTCACAAATTACAAAGCTCAGTATAGGAGTCACTTTAAAATCTGTGAATCTACAGTAAGTAGATATGAAGAAAGCCTCAAAGAATGTGCTGTTGTGTTGTATTCCACAGCTTTGAATTCCAGCATTTATCTGCATGCACTCCAGCTGTGTTCACTGTTAGGTATAGCTGTATTGATTGTTGGAGCGATAAGTTGAAGCATCTTGGCATGTGCATGTATACCTTGAGAGAGAAAGTATGCCTCACTTCTGAACTGAATTTTTTAAATTTGCATCAGTAGGGGTGCACAAGCATGGTGGTGTTTTTTTGACGGAATTGTCAGTAACCTGACTGCATATGTGACAGTAGTCTCCAGGGCTTAGTTAAGAGTAATGTCTCAGAAGGAATCTTCAGTGAAAGGGTGTGTGAAGGGTTGGTAACACTGAAGTCACTTGTGTGGAATAAGTCGTCATTTGAGTGCAGGGTAGGTATAGGTAGCTTCTGTTTACTGCATCTCACCTAAACTTGAAGGTTTGGCTTAATAAAGAGAGAGGTTAGACTTTGTCCTACAGTACTCCTGTGCTCTGTTCCCAAAGTCTTCTGCAGTGTCTGTGAGGATAGAGTGGTAGTACATGTGGTGTGGCATTTTGGGGCATCGCTTAAAGGAGGCAGAGTTGTATTGCAAGGGTGCATGTACGTACGAACAGAAGAATGGCCATACTGGGTCAGACCAAAGGTCTATCTAGCCCAGTATCCTGTCTTCTGACAGTGGCCAATGCCAGGTGCCCCAGAGGGAATGAACAGAACAGGTAATCAAGTGATCCATCCCCTGTTGCCCATTCCCAGCTTCTGGCAAACAGAGACTAGGGACACTAGGCTAATAACCATTGATGGACCTATCTTCAATGAACTACCTACTTTTTTTTTTTTTGAACCCTGTTATAGTCTTGGCCTTCACAATATCCTCTGGCAAGGAGTTCCACAGGTTGACTGTGCATTGTGTGAAGAAAAACTTCCTTTTGTTTGTTTTAAACCTGCTGCCTATTAATTTCATTTGGTGACACCCCCCCCCCCCCCCAGTTCTTGTGTTATGAGAAGGAGTAAATAACACTTCCTTATTTACTTTCTCCACACCAGTCATGATTTTATAGATCTCTATCATATTCCCCCTTAGTTGTCTCTTTTCCAAGCTGAAAAGTCCATCTTATTAATCTCTTCTCATATGGCAGCCGTTCCATACCCTTAATCATTTTGTTGCCCTTTTCTGAACCTTTTCCAATTCCAATATATCTGTTTTGAGATGGGGCGACCACATTTGCACGCAGTATTCGAGATATGGGCGTATCATGGATTTATATAGCTAGCACACAAGGGGGTGAGGATTCCCCAGAAAAGCAGAGCCCCCAGGATACTAGCTCACACAGGGGGAGGATCCTTGCTCTCACCCAGTCACTGCTGTCTCATTCCCCCACCCTGTGCATGAGGCGAGACCCTCTGTGGTCACTGCCCTGAGGGATGCAGCTGTGAATGGGAGGTAGGGTGACCAGATGTCCCGATTTTATAGGGACAGTCCCAATTTTTGGGTCTTTTTCTTATTTAGGCTGCTATTACCCCCAACCCCTGTCCCTCTTTTTCACATTTGCTGTCTGGTCACCCTACTGGGAGGTATCTTTCCCCAATGCTCAGTCAGGAAAAATGGAGTGGGGCTGAGGAAGGGGTGGTGACTTCAAATGGGAGGGGAGAATGTGGAGGTGATAGGCCTCCTGCGCCGAATCCCCAGCTACATCATTTCCTCTCCCCTAGCTTGAAAATGTTATGAGCAGCTCATGTTAAGAGGATCTGTGTATCAGTAACTGTTTGACCAGCCAACCCAACAGCTTGCTTTCCTTTGATCACCATTGGTCCCCTTGTTCAGGAAGCATGATTACAGTATTCTAACTGCTTACAAGAGTCTTTCTTCTTCCCTCTGTTCAATTAATGCTAATTTCCTTGGCAGTACTTAAGTAAATCTGAGTCTGCATATGCTTTTTAGAGCACTGGAAAAATACGTCTCTTAAACTAGAAATTTTGGTCTCAGGGCTAAACTTCCAGAAGGAGCCCCTGCTAAATGCAGGCAGAGAGCAAGGAATATGCACAAGTCAACTTTTCTGAAAGCTGCTAAGAATAGCTCAGAGCACATGCATGCAGCTCAGGTTCAATGACCACAGCATGTCACTTTGAGCCACCCAATTACTATGGTAGCATATTCCCTGTGAACCCTCTTGCTTCAACAGAGCCAGCCTAGTCTTGCCTATACACCTGCATTGTGGTCTTTTGGACACATCAATTTGGCATGCTCCAGCCTTGAGTTACAAACTTTGCTTTTTCCTTTCAGTCTTGCTTCCCCAAAAGTGCAGTAGGTGCCATACACTAAATAAACCCAAAGCAATTGAGTTCTGTTTGGGGAGGATGAGAGCCATAATTGGAGGCTCAGGTGTGCAGCCAAAAAATACATGATTTTATAAAATACTGGTTTGGGGTTTTTTTTGTTTGTGTTTTATAACGGAGGCTGTATTTTAGATGTTTGGACCATTAGCTCTGCTCACTACCGCCATGAGGCACAGCAAATTTCAAGACAATCTGCCTCAATGTGTGGGTTTTAAGGCACCATGAATAATTCACCTTTAAGCAGAAAGTGATGCTGCACCATAACTTTAGCAGAGTTGTTGCTCTGCTATAATTATGGAGGCACAGATAGCAGCTCCATGGTTAAGGCTGCACAGGATTTTCCTTTTTCATGGGATTTTTCGAGTCTGTTTTTTCTCTACAGATTTACTTTTTTATTATATATTTTAAAATTACACATCAGTTTTTTTGAATTTTATAAAGCAAGTGTTAATTTATCTAGTTAAATTAGCATGGCTTTTTATAAAGACTTGAAATCTCTCCTTTTTTCGAGCTGCCTTCATGAAAAACCAGTGAACAGAGTCCTGAAATTCCTCACACAAGCAAGAATATCATACTTTTTAGTAAACTGGGGTATTGAATAAGCGGCATTAAGTACATGAATTGATAGAGAATGTCAACTAATAATTGCTTTTTTCATTATGAGTTAATGACAGAGGGATTTTTAACTATATTAGCTAAAATGATGCTCACGTGGATTTCTGTTTCCTATTTTTTGCTGTTTTTAATTAGGTATTTGCTTTTAGCCATCTCACTTACTCATAGTAAGTGTCTGAATGTTGTATAGGTAATACAGTGTACTCCTCATAAAAAGATTACTTTTACTTATGTAGCACCGTAAGTGGAAGGCACTTCACAAGCATAAAATAAGAGACGAACCCTATCCCAGAGAGCTTACAAACTTGTTGATACGTGTAACACAATGAATGAAAACAGTCCCAATGGGAGGATGGACTAATGGTGTAAAGAAATATGCCTGAGAATATTTTGTTTTAACTAGGGCTGATGAACGATTAAAAAAAATTAATCTTGATTAATCACACTGTTTAACAATAATAGAATACCATTTATTTAAATATTGTTGATGTTTTCTACATTTTCAAATATATTGATTTCAGTTACAATACTGAATACAAAGTGTACAATGCTCACTTTATATTTTTATTACAAATATTTGCACTATAAAAAACAAAAGAAATAGTATTTTTCAATTCACCTAATACAAGTACTGTAGTGCAATCTTTGTCATGAAAGTTGAACTTACAAATATAGAATTATGTACAAAAAAATAACTATACTCAAAAATAAAACAATGTAAAACTTTAGAGCCTACAAGTCCACTCAGTCGTACTTCTTGTTCAGCCAATCGCTCAAATAAGTTTGTTTACATTTGCAGGAGATAATGCTGTCCACTTCTCATTCACAATGTCACCTGAAAGTGAGAACAGGCTTTTGCATGGCACTATTGTAGCCAGTATCACAAGATATTTACATGCCAGATGCGCTAAAGGTTCATATGTCCCTTTATGCTTCAACCACCATTCCAGAGGACATGCGTCCATATTGATGACGGGTTCTGCTCGATAACAATCTAAAGCAGTGCGGACCGACGCATGTTCATTTTCATCATCTGAGTCAGATTCCACCAGCAAAAGGTTGACTTTGGTTGTTCAGGTTCTGTAGTTTCCACATCTGAGGGTATGTCTACACTTAGAGTTTTTGCGCTGTAAGTTTCACCTGTGATAGGGAACCGGTGAAAGTAAAGCACTGGTTTGTGTACTCACTCAATTCCTCAGGTGTCAGAGAGTGTTTACACTACCAGCACTTCCATCACTGAAAGCAGTGCTGTAGGGCAGCTATCCCACAGTGCAGCTCTCTCGATAGGCCCTATGGGAAGGGAGGTGGGCAGAAGGCATTCTGGATCCCTGCTCAGTGCCCCGTGCTGCCCTGCTTCCTGTCTCAGGAGCCCCATTACTTCCTTGTTTCTTCTGTGGCATCTTTTTTAAAACCTCCTGCTGTCTGGCTGCTTTCCCCGCCACATCTACAAACAAAGGGAAAGGGAGCTTCAAACTTCCCGGGGCTTACAGGGGGAGGGGCGGACGTCCGTGTGTCAGAGCAGCAGAAATGCTGGTCGCTTTTGGAACTGTGGGATATCCTCTGGAGGCCAAAAGGTGTTTTACACTGCTAGAACGTGTCTTCACTTGCACAGCACCGCAAAAAGAACAGCGGTAAGAGCTGTATGCCTCTCGTGAAGGTGGTTTTCTTTTTGTGGTGAAACTTCTGAGTTTCACCACAAAAAGTCATTAACAAGTATAGACACACCTGCGGTTTTAGCGCAAAAAAGGGAGTTTTTGCGCTTTAAATGGTAAGTGTAGGCATACCCTGAGGGTTGCTCTTTTAAGACTTCCGAAAGCATGCTCCACACCTCGTCCCCCTCAGATTTTGGAAGGCACTTCAGATTCTTAAACCTTGGGTTGAGTGCTGAAGCTATCTTTAGAAATCTCACATTGGTACCTTCTTTGTCTTTTTTTCAAATCTACAGCGAAAGTGTTTTTAAAACGAACAACGTATGCTGAGTCATCATCCAAGATTACTATAACATGAAATATATGACAGAATGCCGGTATAACAGAGTTGAAGACATACAGTTCTCCTCTTGGGAGTTCATTCACAAATTTAATTAATACATTATTTTTTTAACGAGAAGCATGTCCTCTGGAATGGTGGCCGAAGCATGAAGGGACATACGAATGTTTAGCATATCTGGCATGTAAATACCTTAAAATTCTGGCTACAAAAGTCCCATGCGAATGCCTGTTCTCACTTTCAGGTGACATTGTGAACGAGAAGCGGGCAACATTATCACCTGCAAATGCAAGCAAATTTGTTTGAGCAATTGGCTGAACAAGAAGTATGACTGAGTGGACTTGTAGGCTCTAAAGTTTTACAATGTTTTGTTTTTGAGTGCAGCTATGTAACACAAATGTCGATTTTTTTCCAAGTTGCTTTCATGATAGAGATTGCAATACAGTACTTCTATGAGATTAATTGAAAACTATTTCTTTTATCATTTTTACGGTGCAAATATTTGTAATAAAAAAATAGTGAGCAATGTACACTTTGTATTCTGTGTTGTAATTGAAATAATATATTTGAAAATTTAGAAAAACATCCAAAAATATTTATTAAATTTCAATTGATATTCTGTTGTTTAACAGTGTGATTAAAACTGTGATTAATCGCTATTAATTTTTTTAATTGCGATCTTTTTTTTTTTTTTTTTTTTTTGAGTTAACTGTGATTGACAGCCCTAGTTTTAACAAATGGAAATTTCTGGTTGCAGTCATTTGAGCTGTGCTAATGCTAGCTTTTATTTAACTTCATTATGATTGGGCGTGAGAGTGGAACTTAGGACTGCTTGAGTAGAGTTCAGTGGTAAAATTTGTTACTAAAATCATAGAAATTTTGGGGTGGAAGGTACCTTGAGAGGTGATCAAGTCCAGCTCCCTGCGCTGAGGGTGGACCAAGTATATACTGCAGCAAAGAGTCCTGTGGCACCTTATAGACTAACAGACGTATTGGAGCATGAGCTTTCGTGGGTGAATACCCACTTCGTCGGATGCATGTAGTGGAAATTTCCAGAGGCAGGTATAAATATGCAAGCAAGAGTGAGTCAGGCTAGAGACAATGAGGTTAGTTCAATCAGGGGGGATGAGGCCCTCTTCTAGCAGTTGAGGTGTGAACACCAAGGGAGGAGAAACTGCTTTTATAGTTGGCCAGCCATTCACAGTCTTTGTTTAATCCTGAACTGATGGTGTCAAATTTGCAGATGAACTGAAGCTCAGCAGTTTCTCTTTGAAGTCTGGTACTGAAGTTTTGTTTTTTTTTGCTGCAGGATGGCTACCTTTAAATCTGCTATTGTGTGTCCAGGGAGATGTAAGTGTTCTCCTACAGGTTTTTGTATATTGCCATTCCTAATATCTGGTTTGTGTCCATTTATCCTTTTACGTAGGGACTGTCCAGTTTGGCCGATGTACATAGCAGAGGGGCATTGTTGGCATATGATGGCGTATATTACATTGGTGGACGTGCAGGTGAATGAACTGGTGATGATGTGGCTGATCTGGTTAGGTCCTGTGATGGTGTCACTGGTGTAGACATGTGGGCAAAGTTGGCATCAAGGTTTGTTGCATGAATTGGTTCCTGAGTTAGAGTTACTATAGTGCGGTGTGTAGTTACTGGTGAGAATATGCTTCAGGTTGGCGGTTTGTCTGTGGGCGAGGACTGGCCTGCCACCCAAGGCCTGTGAAAGTGAGGGATCGTTGTCCAGAATGGGTTGTAGATCACTGATGATGCATTGGAGAGGTTTTAGCTGTGGACTGTATGTGCAGGGCCGGCTCCAGGCACCAGCCTGGCAAGCAGGTGCTTGGGGCGGCCGCTCTAGAAAGGGGCGGCAGGTCCAGCTATTCGGCAATTCGGCGGACGGTCCCTCACTCCCGCTCAGTGCGAAGGACCTCCCGCCGAATTGCTGCAGCAGATTGTGATCGCAGCTTTTTTTTTTTTTTTGGCTGCTTGGGGTGGCCAAAACCCTGGAGCCGGCCCTGTGTATGTGATGGCCAGTGGAGTTCTGTTGGTTTCTTTCTTGGGCTTGTCTTGCAGTAGGAGGCTTCTGGGTACACGTCTGGCTTTGTTGATCTGTTTCCTTATTTCCTCGTGCGGGTATCGTAGTTTTGAGAATGCTTGGTGAAGATTTTGTAGGTGTTGGTCTCTGTCCGAGGGGTGGAGCAGATGCGGTTGTACCTCAGTGCTTGGCTGTAGACAATGGATCGTGTGGTGTGTCCGGGATGGAAGCTGGAGGCATGAAGGTAGGCATAGCTGTCGGTGGGTTTTCGGTATAGGGTGGTGTTAATGTGACCGTCCCTTATTTGCACCGTGGGGTCTAGGAAGTGGACCTTCCGTGTAGATTGGTCCAGGCTGAGGTTGATGGTGGGGTGGAGTTTTTCCAGAGTCTCCTTCCCATGGGTCCAGATGATGATGATGTCATCAATGTAGCGTAGGTAGAGAAAGGGCGTGAGTGGACGAGAGCTGAGGAAGCATTGTTCCAGGTCAGCCATAAAAATGTTGGCATATTGTGGGGCCATGCGGGTGCCCATATCGGTGCCACTGGTTTGGAGGTATATATTGTCATCAAATTTGAAATAGTTGTGTGTGAGGAGAAAGTCACAGAGCTCAGCAACCAGTTGTGCTGTGGCATCATCAGGGATACTGTTCCTGACATCTTGTATTCCATCTGTGTGTGGAATGTTTGTGTAGAGAGCCTCTACATCCATGGTGACTAGGATGGTGTTTTCTGGAAGGTCACCAATGCATTGTAGTTTTCTCAGGAAATCAGTGGTGTCATGGAGATAGCTGGGAGTGCTGGTGGCATAGGGTCTGAGTAGAGAGTCCACATATCCAGACAGTTCTTCAGTGAGAGTGCCAATGCCCAAGATGATGGGGCGTCCAGGATTTCCAGGTTTGTGGATCTTGGGTAGTAGATAGAATAACCCCGGTCGGGGTTCTAAGGGTATGTTGATTTGTTCCTGTGTATGTCTGTAAGGTGCCACAGGACTCTTTGCTCCTTTTACAGATCCAGACTAACACGGCTACCCCTTTGATACCTGGTAAAGATGATGATTTAGGAGAGGACTTTTGTGTGTGGAGGTCCTCTGCTGACAGTACCCACTTCAAGCAGACTCTGGCTTTCTTCTTGCTACTGTTTCTAGCCCCGTTATAATTCTTCATGCCTCTTTTTTGCCTGCATGCACTGCTGTTTGTTCTTTGTTCTCCTCATCGCCCAACCTATCAGTAGTTACATTTTTTTAAACTGTTAATTTATATTTTAGATTTATAAAATTAGAAATTGTGGCTGCAAATGATTTTGGAATGTGATCACAAAGGGATATGTAATTGGCAGCAAAAACGTATGGCTGGTTGTAGGGTTGTGCATGGTGGCATAGATTGAAAATCCTTGTTTGAAACCGTAGACGAAGCAAATAGTCCTATATGAAAATTCTGTATGCATATGTGAGTAAACTTTCGATGCTCATAACTTCAAAACCACAGTTTCCTTCAAGGTGGGCTTCTTTCTTAGATTTCATTGAGATCTGTACAAATCAATTTTGATCAAACTTGTGGTCATTGTCTGGTTATGCATCTGTAAAACATTTGATGAAGCTGTTTGAGTTCTACCTGTATAACAACATTTCTCAAACATTTGGCTTACTGTTTCAAAAATTAACTTGTGCTGAAGTGAACCAAGGAAAACTTTCAGTGCAAACGTTCATTTCTCAAGTTATGAGCAATTGGAAAAGGAGGAAACATGGGGGCTGGGCTGTAAGGGAAAACATATTGCAACTTAACTTTAGTGGATGCTGTCAATTTTGCTGTAATATAAGCCAGAAGAAGTTAATCAGATCCAGAGAAATTTGATGGCTAAATACTTAACAAAAATATTAGTTTACCTCTTGTAGCCTGTCAACTTTGTGGCTTCTAAATAAGAGTCCCTGAAGTCTGCTGTTGAGCTGCTGTTTGTCTTGCTCATCAGGGTGTATTTGATTTAAATAGTGATTTAAATAACTAGTCAGGAAGACTCAATTCAATCATGGATTTTTACGTAAAAGTGCATTCTTGTTATAACCTTAATACATATTCTTCACAACTCAGAGATAGATGTAGGTTTCATTTTTAGAAGGTACACACTATACATTTTTAAACAGTGATTTATTTTGAAAAATTTTCAGATTAGTTTTACAGCTATATCAGGAAATGAATGATTGGTTATTTCAGTCACCAAAGGTAATTGAAGAAGATATTTATGAAGTCAGTTGGACGTGAACTATCTCCAATTCAGCAGGTTAATCATTAATATTAGAGGATTTTCTTGCCATGCTGTATTAGGAGGAGAACATCACCAGACAGACATTTAAATTGTTTTATTTAACTAAAACAACAACATTGTTTATTTTGGATTTTTTTCTTCAACAGCAAACATATATTTTAACGAAACAAGCATATTAATTTTTTAATTTAGTTAAACATTCAAATTTTTACCAAAAACAAATCTGATTTAAAAAATTGTTTAACTAAAATAGTTAAATGAAATATTTAAAAAAAAAACAACCTAAAATTAAAATAGACTGTCAGCTAGGTCAACATGAGAAACTTAAAATATTGGGTTTTGCAGCTAACTCAGTCGTCTTCACCTTCATTTTCCTGTTTGTTCATAATTTGGAAAAGAAAAGCAAGCTTTCCTGCTTTTCCAGGTCCCAAACGATTTCTTAATTTGGAATGAATTAATCCAAAGGAAGAAAATATTCGTTCTATGCTGGCAGAAGAAGCTACTGCTGTTAAAAGTGAGATTATCACTTCAACAGTCTCTGAATCCAAGTGCTTAAGTGATTTCCGCCAGTTCACTGTGTGAATTTCTTTAAAACATCATCAGCAAACATATATTTCTTGAATGATTCTTATTCCCAAACTGGGTCTCTTTAACGGCCTGCTGCAATTATAGATTTTCCCTTCTAGTGAGAGAATGGTATGGTAGATCTCAAATCAATGAAGGCTACACTCAGAAAGACCTCAAGACTTCTGGAATATGCTGTTCAAACAGTTTCACTTTTGTTTCTATCTGTCCCTCCCTTCTCACATTTATCTCCAGACTTCTTCTCCTTGTCCAGTTCTATTCCGCCTCCAACAATCTTCTATTCATTGAACTTTTTGAAACTTTGCACTTTGAGAGAGGTAAGGGATTGACTCTGTGTACACAAATTTGCAGAGGGACAATAGGGTTGAGGTCTGTCTCTATCTCTCTATTCCTGTTAACAAGCATGTTATCTCTGGAGACACAAATCCATAGTTTGAGAACTGCAAAACTAAGCATCTCTGGTGGTATCTTCTAGACTGAGCACTGAGTCCCATTGGGTAGATGTATAGATTATTTAGGTGAATCTTTCCAGAAGCCCCTGGAACTCCATAAGATTGGCTCCCTAATCCATGAACTATTGGAACTCATTTACAAAACTTTTCTTACTCATTACATGAATATATTGTCTCATACTATAGAATTAGAATTTATAATCCCTATTCCATGATGAGGTACATTATAGCTCAAAGATATCTTAATTAAAACTATCTTTAGATAGGTTTTTTTTCCTGAAAAAGCATTTTATCAAAAAAAAAAACTGATTGAAATTTTAAAAATTGATTTTTTTTATTAAATGATTTATTTTTATCCACCCTGTTGCTCATATATGTTCCTGAGAATAATCTTTTAGTCAAAACATCTTTTCACTGCTCATTGTTCTGTTCTTTAGATATGACAGTTTTGGGTCAAAAATATTAATTCTGTTCACTAATTTTAATCTGAGTGACTATTGTTTTTAAGGAACTTCAGTCATCTGCGCTCAAGGATGGTTATATATTTCAGGATTTTCTTTATAGGCCAATTACCAAACAATTTCTGTATTATGTAATAAAACTTGATCTTCTTTTAAAATAATAATAAACTGTTCTACATAATCAGCTCAAATTTAATTAATTGGTTCTTGATTTTGTTTTGTAGAATTCTTTTGAAGTTGTATTTTTTTCCCGATTCTGAAATATATGGTCAACCACATTTGCCCTTATTTGTCTATCTTAAAACTGTTCCTGATGGCAAAGTTCTCTCATTCTTATCATTGAGGCCTTGTCCATGCACACAAATTGCACTGGTTTAATTACAGTTGTTTTAAAATCAATTTAATTATACTGGTGGACATGTACATTGGTTTACAACTAGTTGATGTTGATTTCAAAAGTACTTTAAACGTAAAGTATTTAGGGAGCAGATCTGCGTAAGGTGACATTTTATAGTAACTTTTCACAGTAATAATCACTCCTTGATCAAGAGTAGATTAAAATTATTACATAAACTCACCTTAAAGTGACAACTTAATCTGGTTATGGGGTCTAATAGCTGCAAATAAGATTTATCCTGATTTTTCCTTCATCTGTCTTTGTGTTGATTATTCGATGATGAAAGAAAATAGAAATTGTCATGTTTCTGACAGTAATTTTATCTAATTATCTTCTAGTCCAGTTACAAACCAGGGATCACAACAAACACAGCAACTACAGAAGCATTATGGCATTACCTCACCGATCAGTTTGGCTGCCCCCAAGGAGATTGACTGTATACTTACCCAGAAATTAATTGATACCCTAAAGCCCTTCGGTGTGTTTGAAGAAGAGGAGGAACTGCAGCGCAGGTGAGTGAATGTTACAATAGTTGCTTTCTAATGTTAAAGTGTATTTCAGTGAAATGAAAAATCATATTTAAATTTAGTTTTCAAAATTAACAACATTATTGAAAGATTCTAGACTCTTTCTTCTCAACAGTAGGAATCAGTGAAAAATCCCTCAGAATGCAGAGCTCTAACAGTTTTTTAGTGTCCCTAAGTTAAAGCTAGTCTTTGTATTTGGAAGTGTAAGTTTATGTATTCCCTCTTCTAGTATTAGTCCCATTTACTTTCCTCTATAGTTTTCCTGTTAAAACTTTCTGAAACTTGCGTCTTTCTACTGTTCATTACTGCAGGAAACCTGTGAACCTGAGCAAATGATAGAAAGTTCACATCTTTGGTATGCACACACTTAAAAATGTGTGTACAGCTCATGCATATGTGTATCCCAAAGAGCCCTTATTGGCTCAAATTACTGAAATATTTGTTTATTCAACTAGAGTAAAAAAATAGTGGAAATATTTGAAGACTGTATTCATTTCTGTAGTTGTATTAAAACAGATAAGATCTGCTATTAACTTCCAGTGTACTCTATTTATTTACCTTTTTATGTAACGGTGATCAAAATCTTAGTAAAGCTCATTAGTTTGCTATAATTTTATTATTTGTGAATTCTGATGTTGTATCAACAGGATTCTAATTTTGGGGAAGTTAAATAATCTGGTAAAGGAATGGATACAGGAAATCAGTGAAATCAAGGTATGGATGTATTTTCCTTATAGAGTTACTTGTATTAAAATTTCTTGCATACAAGATAATTCCATCATGTATTCCTAGTTCAAGAGATGTATTTCACTTAATCTGTTGAGTCGTATCTCACTAGAAAATAAAAGTAAGATTAATGTTCTTGATTTCACTTCTATTAAACACTTACTAGATAGGTGTGCAAGACTGAAACTTCTGTGTTAATGGATGTTGAGACATTTTATTTTTAGCTGTTGCTTAATTTTCAAATCGGAGGGGGCAGCTATTCATCTACTCAAGTGGAATTGGAATTTATTACATATTCTTATTAAAAACTGGATTTTAACTTCATGCTTAAAATTATCAACACAGTTTTATCTGATCATTTGAACTGGTGGTAGGGAGTAATAAAGTTCTTTTGAGACTGAGATAAATACAGATTTCAGAGTAGCAGCCGTGTTAGTCTGTATCTGCAAAAAGAACAGGACTACTTGTGGCACCTTAGAGACTAGCAAATTTATTTGAGCATAAGCTTTCGTGGGCTACAGCCCACTTCTTCGGATGCATAGAATGGAACATATATAAATATATCTCCTCAAAATATATACACATACAGAGAGCATGAAAAGGTGGGAGTTGTCTTACCAACTCTGAGAGGCCAATTAAGTAAGAGGAAAAAACTTTTGAAGTGATAATCAAGATAGCCCAGTACAGACAGTTTGATAAGAAGTGTGAGAATACTTACATGGGGAGATAGATTCAATGTTTGTAATGGCTCAGTCATTCCCAGTCTCTATTCAAGCCTTAGTTGACTGTATCTAGTTTGCATATCATATTTTTTCTCTTACTTAATTTGCCTTTCAGAGTTGGTAAGGCAACTCCCATCTTTTCATGCTCTCTGTATGTGTATATATATATCTCCTCAATATATGTTCCATTCTATGCATCCGAAGAAGTGGGCTGTAGCCCACGAAAGCTTATGCTCAAATAAATTTGTTAGTCTCTAAGGTGCCACAAGTACTCCTGTTCTTTTTGGGATAAATATATTATGTGATAGAGCAAAATATAAGATTTTATTGTTTACATTGAGCTATTTTAACTTTTCTGAAGAGTTAAACTTCATAGGAACTTATTTAAATTGGCACCTAATTACTATTTTCATTGTTACTTTCTTAGTGCAGTAATGGCTTTTAAAAATTTTTTTACAACGCTCTTTGAAATTGTCAGGCCATACTTTTTAAGCCACTCTCATTTTCTAGTTCTTAGAGATATGAACTTGAAAATCACATTCGTGTGTGAATTTTTATGTAATATATTTAAGACCAAAGATGACTATAACTAAAAGCCTTTTTTCAACTTACTTTGTGTGTAATTGATTTTACTGTTTTCTCTGTATAGTTGGTTTTCTTTGTGTGAATGTCTACTCAAACATTAAATAGAAGAGGAAAACCCTTAAAATAAAAGTGAAAAATGAATGTAAAACCAAAATTGGCAAGTTGGGGCTTAGGTTCGTAGTTTTAAATACTATACTTGCCCATCTTGTTGATTTTTGTCTTGGATACATTTATATTTAGTAAGTTTCTTAGAAGTAAATCACAGTTGAAAGAAATAACTGTGTAATGTTGTAAACATAATTCATGGTTAATCTATACTAGATCAGATACACCTTAGTTTTTATGCAATAGACTAAGTTCCTGTCTGTCTCAGATGTGCTAAATACGTTACTACAGCAAGCTTAAGCAGAACACTGTGTCCACAAACCGTCTTTCGACTGTTAAATCCCAAGTAATAGAATGGTTACAACTAGTGTCATCGAATTTCTAGCACTATAGTATGTATTTGTCACGTTATATACATAGTTCCTGAGTATCAAATTATTACCTCCTGTCTGCCACCAAATTTCATTATTGTGACCTAGCATTGATAATTGGATAACTTCTGGCTATTGGTGTATTTATTTAAAATTAGAACGAACTATCATAACAGGAATAAGCTTTAATATATGCAATTTAACATCTATTTTCTGAATTACTTTTGTTTGCATTGTTATGTTTTCTCTTGTAACTGTTGTCCATTGTCTGAATGTACTTTGCTTATAAAATAACTAGTTGTGTATATTTGCTCCATTAGAATCTTCCACAATCTGTAATAGAAAATGTTGGAGGAAAAATTTTTACGTTTGGATCCTACCGACTAGGAGTGCACACAAAAGGTAAAATTTACCTTGCTGCTTATGAAAAAAATTATATATCTGACCTAATGAAGTATTTATAAAATGTCATATGTAAGACATTGGAAAAGTTACGTTGGCTTTGAAGTATCATGTGGCCATGGTAAGTATATGATTTCATTTGATGCCTTAAGGAGGGAGAGTCAGTTCAAAGTAAGATCCTGGAATCCTTTCTGTTCAAGGTCTGGGAGGTAGAAGGTCTAAGTCACAGATGCATACAAAAAATTATATGAGGAATGGGTATATCTGGATTCTCAGGACTTTAATGTACAGTTACTGAAAATTGTTGTAAACCTCCCTTACCAAAGAGAGAGATGTAGGTATTTTCAATATGTCCAGTGGTTGTAAAGACACATTAATTGTTACTTTTGGAGCACATCTTGAAATATATTATACTTAGATTATAGCTGTATGAAGGATGACTATTGCATTTTCCTTTGTTGATAGAATGTTATGTTGTAGGCTATTGCTGGTATTCTCTGTGTATTTGTATAGTGTCTGTAGCCTCATGGTGTTTATGAACATGTGTTTTAGGAGCTGATATTGATGCATTGTGTGTTGCACCAAGGCATGTTGACAGGAGTGACTTTTTCACCTCATTTTATGAAAAACTGAAACTACAGGAAGAAGTAAAAGACTTAAGGGTATGTTGGTCCTCTACCAAAGAGTTGTTAGGACACAAATGATGATGTAAAATTAGTGAACAGAAAAAGTACAGAATAAATAAGTAAGGCAAAAGTGGTTTACATCTGTTAAGAGTAGGAAAGACTGCAGTCAAATCCCACAGGATTCACACCACGGTTTTAGTTGACATAAACTGAAAATAACTGTAACTTATCTAATAAAATGGTAGCGTCTAACTTCTACTGTGTATTAAGATTTATGTCAGTTACTTCTATTTATTGCAATCATTTTGAGTCTGAAGGAGAAGAAATGTCAATATAAATTCTAATGTCCTAGTAATCATTTAAATTTGTCATTGTGTTATTTGTGGATACTCTTTTCCATGTTGAAAATAATACTGAACATTTTATTTTTCCAGGCTGTTGAAGAGGCGTTTGTCCCAGTTATCAAACTGTGTTTTGATGGGATAGAGGTAAGGTTTAGCCAGCTGTCTTTGAGTCTTATTTTACTATAATCATAATCAAAACATTAACACATCTAGGGTTCCCCATGATGTGTGTAATTCCTATTAGAGGTATATGTCAAGGGGACTGCTTGTGTGAACTGCTGATCACACAAGGCTGCCTTTTGAATGTTGCAAGTATTAGTACTAATAGAGTACTTTTTGTCTGCAAGTCAATGACAAATTCTTACGGTTTTTTTTTAACTAGTTCTAGCAAAAATTAACACCTAATTGTCCAGTCTTCAAACTCAAAATTACTTCAAAAATTAAATCTGTTGCTAAAAGAGAACAAGGTGATCCTTTTGGTCCGAATATTTTCAAACTCCAGTTAACATCTCTAACTAACAATACTGCCAGCTTCTGTCTTCGCCTTGGTCTTTTAGCTTCTCCCTTTCTGCTTACCTATTTCAATGAAACACAACTTTTTGCAAGTGGTGGTTGCCTTTTTCTAGGCCTCTTAACAGAGATGGTGGGGGTTTCCAGAAATTCATTGCCTTTCAGCACCATTCCTTACAAATTACAGGACTTTTTTTTTTTTGTTTGTTTGTTAGGGGATGTTGTTGTATGGACACGAGCAATTGAACTCAAGATAAGATTTATTAAAAACTGAGAAAATAGTAAAAGATAGTTTGCTAGATTTATATCTAGATTTTACATTTTAGGTATGGTATTTTCAGCTTAGTTACTGAAAAAACAGAAGTGAGTGGTTTACATCTCTTAAAAGTAGTCTCTCTGACCACCTATCAATCCATTAGTTTCCTTTGTTGATAATATGCCAACTCTGTGCCTCCAGATCTCTTATCAAATCCCTTTGACTGGGTTAGGTTATCCACTGGCAGGTAGTTTAGGAGGTTCAGAATTCTTTGCATGGGAATACTCTCTCATCTTTTGCTCTTTTGAATCACAACTCCTCCCCCAGGTTTAGCTCTGAGTTATGCTTCTTCATCCTGTATCCCTTCTAGTCAGGTCTGTCTCCTACCTCTTGTTATGAGTACAGGAAGAGAGTGATTTCCTCCATGGAGAAAATTCCTCCTCCCGCATCTGGAAAGATTTTCCTCTCCCTTTCCCGGTCTCTTATGTATTGAGAGTTGGGGTTGTGAGTCAGAGATCCCAATAGCTGCTGCAGGTTGGGGTACTGGTATTGACACTCCTGCTGTTGACTCTGGCTTCTGTATTTCTTTACAGATGCTATTTTGGTTTGGACTGTGGGTGGGGGATTGGGTTATTTCTCTTTCTCCTTCCCAGCCTCTTTTATTTGCGTTTCCTTGACAAATGTTCGACAGCATGAGTCTCTGTAGAAAGGTGTTATAAATAAATAAATAAATAAATAAAAATTAATGGAGATATCCCATCTCCTAGAACTGGAAGGGGCCTTGAAAGGTCATTGAGTCCAGCCCCCTGCCTTCACTAGCAGGACCAAGTACTGACTTTGCCCCAGATCCCTAAGTGGCCCCCTCAAGGATTGAACTCACAACCCTGGGTTTAGCAAGCCAATGCTCAAACCACTGAGCTATCCCTCCTCCCAGGAATTGTGTTCCTGACCACAATTTAGCTTGCCTCTGGATTAGTCTGACTTGTTTCATTTTGCATTAATACCTAAAGAGGTAAAGCCTACACAATTGACGCAACATCTCCAAGCCTCTCTAGAGTTTTGTGCCGGTAGCATGGCAAATGGTTTTAGTCTTGGAACTTTTTGGCATAGGTGATTCTCTCATAGTGTCTGGTTTGACAGTACCACATGTGGTTTGACTGCTCTATGTTCTGTCCTTCTATGTCACCATCTCTGGAAAAATTCCCCATTAATTTGACCTCCCACTCCCAGCAGGGTTTTCATGCCTTTATGCTAGTCAAAGGTCAGCAAGACACAAGCACCATTGTCTGAATTAGTAGCATATATGCAACACCACGTGTCTATCTCTGCTGGGCACAGATAGCTGAGATATGTGACCCATTTTTAATTTTCCTATTAATTTCCCTTCTCCAAAAAAATAAACTTAGACCATAGCTCCTTTGTCACAGTATCAGAATAATTTAAAACAGTTTGTGTCCACTTGTAACTGCACTTGAGATTTATTTTAAAAATGAGTAATGTAGAATTACCCTCATGTAACACTAACAAGGTGGCTTCTGTATTTTTTCCATTTTCAGTTATATACCCTGGGCACCACAAGACTTGAAGCTTCTACAAGAGTAGTGTTTGGATGCCACAGACACACAAACTTGTAGTGGCACACTTACAGGACTGTGGTTATATAAGGGACATGCAGTTCCCCCAGCCAACTCAGTTTTTTCCACAACTAGCTCTCTATGCAGGATCCTTGATGCATGGTTAAAACCCTTAACCTTCCTTTTATGTGTTAGATAATTGTGGGGGCTGTCTATACTACAGTGCTATGTCAATATAACTTATGTCACTCAGGGATGTGAATAAGCCATCCCCCTGAGCAGTATAAGTTACACCAACCTAAGCACCGGTGTGGACAGTGCTATGTCCTTCCGACATAGCTGCCACCTCTTGGAGAGAGCTGTATCCCATCAGCAGAGAGTGTCTTCACCAGACATGCTATAGTGGTGAAGCTGCACCACTGTAGCACTTCTATGTAGATGAGCCCTTAATAATTTAATTATAGTACTTTGGATAACCATTAATGTAGTTTTTGTCTGGGTCCATTCTCAGCTTTTGTCTGGGTACCATGTCATAGAGTTGGTGCTCAGTCTATCTTGGGGAGAGTTATTCAACATACCAATACTACTAGTGTCTGTCATTCACATCCTAGACGTGGAAGAATAGACAGAACTACCCCCAGACTTTCTTCTTGAAGGGAAAGGGCTTGGCATCAGTGCAAGGCCCAAAAAGGCAGATCAAAAAAGTTGGTGCTCAGACCAGCAGTGTCCTGGTCCGTTTCAAGGGCTCCATAATATCCTACTTCAGAGGCATTTCATGTAAGTGTAAGTCAGTGGTTCTCAAAGTTTTGTACTGGTGACCCTTTTCACATAGCAAGCCTCTGAGTGCGACCCCTCCCCCCCTTATAAATTAATAACACTTGTTTATATATTTAACACCATTATAAATGCTGGAGGCAAAACGGGGTTTGTGGTGTAGACGGATAGCTTGCGACCCTCCTTGCAATAACCTTGCAACCCCCTGTGGGGTTCTGACCCCCAGTTTGAGAACCCCTGGTGTAAGTGCTGGAGAGTCAGCACATGCTGCCTTCTGAATCTGCCAGTATCATCCATCTAGTGCTGCAAGTATTTTTAGTTCTGAAAATGTCAAAGAAGATTTTGTGTGTGTCTGTTGCCAGGCCTTCATCAGATCTGTTGTATCCAGAATACCAGGAGGCTTTGGTTTTCCTCTATATCCTGAGGCATAAGGACAGGAGGAAGTGGAACTCCTATGCTCTAGGTGCTGAGCGAATCTTCCTCCCTAAGGAAAAAAAGAGAAAATACAGTCTCGGATATGGTGAAAGTGTGCTTTAGTCTGCTGTCCCAAATGCCAGTGGGGCCACTGGTCTTCCTTGTCACACTTGTTTCCTCTTACATCTTGCCTTTTATGTTGAGATCTTTTCCAGTGAAATAAAATAAAAGGGGTCTTCCTCACTTCTGACTTTTCATTCACGGAGATGAAAACTATAGGCTGGTACTTGTAAAAATACTGTCTCTTACTATATTAACTTCATCTATCCTTTAATATTTTATTTGAGAGAGATTTTTGTTCAGTCTTTTTAAAAAAATCTATGTTCAGCTTCCATGTCAACTTCCAGGCTCAGTGTGAAACTGCATTTTGAAGTTGTTAGTTTGAAAGCAGAATTCGCAGCTTAATCGAAGCTGATACTTTTAGCACAGTACACTGAAATTCCAGCCACCAGGGATGAGCAGAATTTTAAATTTTCAGCTTTGTATATTGAGAATTTATTTTTAAAGCACATTCTTCAGAATATATAGGAAATGTCCTTTGTCAGCCTATGCGTGATAGACTTTTTTCCTGTTTCATAATTCATTTATTGGGGCCAGAACTTGTTGTAGATGTTTTGAAGCTGCTGTCACTGAACGTCTTTGGCTTTCTATTCTTTCCTTGGCTCTGTGTGATGCTCCTAGGAGGACTGAACCTTTTTACCAGCCAGAATAAACTTATTGTCAGACGGCATGGAAGAATTAAAAGCACAGTCTGGGCAGGTGAAACTTGATGTGTCAGAGATGCGCTTCTGGTCTATGTTTAAATCCTTGTTGTGTTGACTTGGCTCATCCAGTCTGAGGTTGGAAATGCAAACTTTCCTCCCTCCTTAGTTGCCTTGTAACATCAGCGAATGATATTTGTCCTATATAACACTTAGAGACATATATACGTATACTCTGGTTCTGATTGCATGTGATTGCAGAGGTCTGCCCTTTTGGATCCAGTTGCCATCTGGAAGCTACGATTAATAATGATGCTTGTTATGGCAAAAAAGGGAGAAACTTATGGAAAATATGCAGAAGTCATTCCTTTTTAAAAAGAAAATTCATGATGCCCTGATGAATAAGTGTTTTAAAAGTGGGGGAAGTAAAATCTTTCATTTTACACTAAAAACTGTTCAAAACCATTTAATAATACTTACATGTTTTCAGTGTGTTTAAACTGTATGTCACTACACTGTATACATATTAGTGCCAAATTCGTGTCTTTTTAAACAAACCATGCAGAGCACTTACCCATTTGATGGTTTGCCAGGATTTCAGACCGTGACTTTTTTTCTGTTTAAACAAACAAAAAAAGTTTAAAAGTCACAGGAGTTGTAGCCATGACAAATCAATAGTCTTAATTAGTAACATGTAAGCTTCAGCAAGTTCAGTGCCAGGCAAATTATTTACTACTTTTCTGCAATTCAATGATATTTGCAAGGAAAATTGTCTCAGACTGGTTTCCCTATTCAACCTCAGGTTAGATGAATTGGGTCGTTTCTTGCATCCTAGAGTCGACTTAGAGGTAATATCATAGGAAGCAGGGCGGATGCTGAGAGCATTTCTTTAACACTTATTAGGGGTAAACGCATTCAGGCTTAGGCCATTTAGTTTGTGGAAAGAGATTAGTTACCCTAAAGGGAATAAGTGCTTTTTTGTCATGATAGAAAACTTGATTAAAATAATGCACTAAATAACTTGATTGAGGGTTAAAAGTAAATTTGTGGTTTTTTTGGATTTTTTTTTAGATTGATATTTTGTTTGCAAGATTAGCACTGCAAACTATTCCTGAGGATTTGGACCTTCGAGATGATAGCCTACTTAAAAATTTAGACATTAGATGCATACGAAGTCTTAACGGTATGTATAAAACTTTGGATTTTTAAGTATCAGTTTCTCTGTCAAGTTAGTGTCTAATGGGGTGTGGGGGAGAGAGGCAGTACAATAAGTATGTAGTTGAGTTGCAAAGTTTAAGTGAACTCATGGTGGCTCAACTTGCCTAGATTTAAAGTAACTTGTGCAAGCCAATACTATGATATGGCATTTTGAAAAATTGGCTGTTCTTTCTGTTAGATTCTTATGCCTTCTTGTCAAATCATGTATTGAACATTGAAGCCTAGAAACTTCAAATTGGGTTGGTTGTGGAGGTCTCACCTAGCACACAAGCTACTTATTCATGAAATAAATAAATATATATAGAGAGAGATATATAGATATAGCAGTCTCTTCCATGGCAAATTAGGAATGTCAAAACACTACTGATTTGAGGCCTACCTAATATCAGGATTACTTGCCAGGTCCTGTCAGACCCTCAATAAATTTGGCAAAGTTTTTATAGTTGATCTAACTTCTGAGGTGTGAAATAAGCATTTTCATTGACTTATCAAAATGTAAGTGTAGATGAAAATTGCATTTTTATATAATGCAACAGTGCTGCAACTCTGTAGCCGGGGTCACATGTTTTGTCACAAAATAGGCATAAAATCTGAAGTGAGGGCTCTTTGGTTTCTGTGGCAAATTGGAACTTCTGACTGCTTCAAGTAAATTTAAAAAAATAGGCATTTTATTAGGTTAAATATGGAATAAAAATGTAATCAGGACAGTATTCTTTGTTCTATTAAAGTCAATTTTATTTGGCCTTCAAATTTTCAGCACCATTGTGCCTTCTGCTTGTGTGAAATGTCTTGGTTAAGGCGCCTTGAACTCCTGGCTCCCACCAACTAGCTGTCTCCCTGAGTTTAACAGCAATAGTTGCCACCATACATTAACTAGAGGAGTTTTGCTAAAATTGGTGAAGCAGTTAAAGTTAGTACTATAATGCATCTGTGAGCTTCAGAGTTGGTACTCCATTGAGTTAATGTATAGTTTATATCTCTCAGAGCTGTTGTTTGAGGCTGTTCCTTTGCAAATTCACCACTGCAGGTGAATTTGCAAAGGAACAGCCATGAGGGCTATAAGCAAAGGAACAGCCATGAGGGCTATAAGCTTAATTTTTCAACATGATTGTTTATATTCTGCAGTCCAATTTTATGTCAAATTTCATAGCAATGAAATTGCTTAAAAATCTGGCCCTAGTTATAAGAAGTCAGGGTGCGACATCTCTGCTCTTCATATTTCTGTTGTTTGTATACTGCTGTTATGCAGGTACCTCCCTTTTGTATGTTTTAATTTTTATTAGGGCTGTCAAGCAATTAAAAAAATTAATCATGCAATAAATCGCACTGTTAATAGAATACAATTTAAATATTTTTTGGATTTTTTTAACATTTTAAAGATATTGATTTCAGTTACAACACAGAATATAAAGTGTACAGTGCTCACTTTATATTTATTTTTATTACAAATATTTTCACTGTAAAAATCAAAATAGTATTTTTTCAATTCACCTAACACAGGTACTGTAGTACAGACTCTTTATCATGAAAGTTGAATTAGAATTATATACAAAAAATAACTGCATTCAAAAATAAAACAATGTAAAACTTTAAAGCTTATAAGTCCACTCAGTCCTATTTCTTGTTTGTCTGAGCGGTTGGCTGAACAAGTTTGTTTGCATTTGCAGGAGATAATGCTGCCTGCTTCTTGTTCACAATGTCACCATAAAGTGAGAACAGGCATTCGCATAGAGTTCTGTAGCGGCATTGCAAGGTATATATGTGCCAGATACGCTAAACATTCAGATGTCCCTTCATGCTTATCTGGCACGTAAATATCTTGCAATGCCGGCTACAGAACTCCCATGCGAACGCCTGTTCTCACTTTATGGTGACATTGTGAACAAGAAGTAGGCAGCATTATCTCCTGCAAATGCAAACAAACTTGTTTGTCTGAGCGATTGGCTGAACGAGAAGTAGGAATGAGTAGACTGATAGGTTCTAAAGTCTTACAATGTTTTGGTTTTGAGTGCAGTTATGGAAGGAAAAGAAATCTACATTTGTAAGTTGCACTTTCATGATAAAGAGATTGCACTACAGTACTTGCATGAGGTGAATTGAATAACACTATTTCTTTTGTTTATCATTTTTACAGTGCAAATAAAAATATAAAGTGAGCACTGTACACTTTGTATTCTGGGTTGTAATTGAAATCAATATATTTGAAAATGTAAAAAAAAATCAAAATATTTAATAAATTTCAGTTGGTATTCTATTGTTTAAAAGTGAGATTACAACTGTGATTAATCATGAGTTAACTGCGATTGACAGCCCTAAGTCTTATATGAATTATCCTTTCTTCCCCAAAATGCTGCTGCTGTACAACATAATAAAAAGCATATGAAAATGTATTAAAAGCAAACACCCTTTTCACATTCAAAACATAAGTGAGCCAAGTGTGAAACTTAATTTCTTGTGCTAATCTTTAGTAGATTTGAAGGTGGGGTGAGGGCAGATTCTTTATTGTTAACCATTGGAGGTAACAGGTGCTTTCTGTTGGCCAGGTTGCAGGGTAACCGATGAAATTTTACATCTAGTACCAAACATCGACAACTTCAGGTTAACACTGAGAGCTATCAAACTGTGGGCAAAACGTAAGTTTAGTCTCAGAAAACAGGTTCTCAATAAATTCTTATCAGTGGTGACTGATGATGATGATGATGACTAACTCTCTTCTTCTGTCTTTTCCCCCCTGCATCAACAGGCCACAACATCTATTCCAATATACTAGGTTTCCTTGGTGGTGTTTCCTGGGCTATGTTAGTAGCAAGAACTTGCCAGCTTTATCCAAATGCAATAGCATCAACTCTTGTACATAAATTTTTCTTGGTATTTTCTAAATGGTATGTTTTAATTTTAGATTACACTAAAATAAAATTGTTTGTAGACACTGAATTTTAGTCTTGTTTCTATGGCATTTCTTCAGCTGGTATCAGGTTAAGTTGGTAGTTTACGAAGTATATTGCTGCCTCTGTTTTAGTGAATTGTGTTATATGGTGAGGTAGAAAATACAGCCTTTTGTTAAAGGTTATATGACATACTACTACAGGAGAGTCTCATCTTATGCACATTTAACATGTGTGAATTCAGCTTTGTGCGGTCAGCAAAAACAAAAAAAGAAAAATAACAATTTAAATACTGTACCTGTAGTGTAGGGTGATTCCTCCCGCCATTACACTCAATGTAATTTTGACTATACGCGATTTTCGTTTTACGCGCTGACAGCGGAACGTAACCCCAGCGTAAGATGACTCGCCTGTATTTAGCCTTTTAAAAAAACCACAAACACAAAACAAAATTTTGCAGGTTTTTAACTGGAAGGTTTTAAAATATTTGTGGTAACTCAGGACCTCTGTCACTTTTCAGATGTGACCCTTGCATAGTCCTAAATCCAAAAGAGCATGAAAATGTTCAAGAATTATTGTATATTCTGAGACATTAAGGAATGATGGTAGTGTGCAAGGGGATTGTTCATTAAAATGCACAGTAAATTTGGCAAAACATGTAACTTGCAGAAAATAGTTGGCTACAATTTCCCTGAAGGATTGTATCTGAGCTGTATGTTCCCTCGTGAGAGATGTTGAGGGAAACTTTCTAAAATCCTTGTACAAAATGACAACTAGATACTAAGTTCAGCATGTGTGCTTTAACTTGCTAACATGAAGTCCATTATTACAGTTCACTTTATCTGAAAGTCCAGTGGCTTCATAGCGTCTGATGGCCCTGGTGTTTTTAGGGGTTTGATTTCTAAGTAGCAAGTTGTTGACCTCATGTCACATGATACTGATTCAGCAGATTGGTTGAAACCCCCTGTTTATAGGGTATTGTACACTCAAAGTATATGCATTGCCAGTTTTATCTGAGGACTTTAAAAACTGTTAATCATGTGCATTGCCAAAGAGCATAATGCACAAATATTGAGAAACCCCATTGCAGGTAATAGTCATTTTTATAATAATTTTAAAAAAACCTAATTGGTGGCTATTAGACTATTAAATGTACTTCTTAATTGGCGGTGCTCTATAGGGTTAAGGGCATCTTGAAGAGAAGAAGTGTTGCATTTCATTTAAAAAGTGTTTCATTCAGCATGCTTTTTCTTTAATAATCTGGATGGAAAAACCTTTAAATTTAGTGCATGTAGTTCATAATAACTAATCATACAGCAGTGTACCATAGTCACAACTGATAGTTTCTTCCCTAGATTGTCGATGAACAGAACTAGCATGAAGACAGAATTAGTAGTACATCTTTTCAGAGGTGATTCTTTCAGTAATTCAGCCAGAGGTTATGCGTCTATTACAAGAGTGCTCAAGGTTCTGTGGCCTGCAATGTTCAGGAGGTCAGACTAAATGATCAGGATGGTCCCTTCTGACTTAGTCTGAGTATATTTGAAGAGCAATTTAAAGAAGTTTGCTTTACAGCTACTTGTTTTTTTCATTCCCTTAATTAAGAGGCTCAAAGTGCTTTGTGCTGATGTGTTGGAGCAAATTGTTATAAATCCATGTAAAGTCTCTAGCTCAGCGACTAAAAACCGACAGTAGACTGACTTGACTTCAAGGGGAAAAAAAAGTCATCTGATGCTGTGCCAGGAGGGCAAAATGAAGAAGAATCACATTCAAACGTATTGTATGTTTTACGAAATAAGTCATTATGTCCATTAGTCTTATTCAGTGCTACAATCTTTTTAAACAGGGAATGGCCAAATCCAGTGCTATTGAAACAGCCAGAAGAATGCAATCTTAATTTGCCTGTATGGGACCCAAGGGTTAGTGTATTATTTTTTCCCCCTATAAATTACACTGTATAGTAGAGTAAAATCAACTGCTTAAAGAAACCCAGGGAAACTTTATTTTTAGATTATAAATGAACTTAATGTGTGGATATTACATTTTCTTTTTGGTAACTTCATCTATAATTCTTCTATATTGCGCAGAACATAATGAGTTTACATTCTGTAAACTACGTTTAAACTCCAGATTTCTCAGTAACTATACTTCTTGTCCAACTTCAGCAGTACGTGATCTAAATAAATGCTTGCTAAATGCTCCCTGTACAATTTTTATATAAATAGATGGATACACTAAAGCAATTTATTAGAACATTGATCACACTTCTTTACGACATTTCACTTTCTGGGTGATTAATTAACTTATTTTCAAAATTGTGTTTTAACTGCTGTGGTGTATTTGTTGTAAATTTTGCAATAATATGTCCTTTGTGGTTTGGACCAAAGGGGAATACAAATATTAAAAAAACAAAACAAAACTAAACTAACTTTGCCTTTCTTTCAGTTACCATAATTTTGACCTCTCTACTTCGTAGCATCTCCATCAATATATTTTTCACTTTAAAAGATGAAAAACATGCAAGGACTCAGAATAACATCCTATGCTAAAATTAAAACTATTATTATTTAAGGTGTAAATAGGGGGGTATTGACAAATGGGAGATGTACTATTTCACCAATCGTGAAATGTTCTTAGGGTTCATCTTAGAGTGGGGGGACCAGTGTGAGCACAATAGGCTTGAAGGCTGTACTGCATGACCTATGTTTTTAAATATATTTTCTGCTTGCTTTGACAAAAGTCTACATTTAAATAACGTCTGGGTTGTGATGTAAAGTAAGATTAAAACAATGTTCTTAAGTCACCCTATTGTTCCTGTTGTAGGGGTTTGAGGTCAGTGTGTGATGTTACGAACCATATGTGCTGTAGTAGCTAAACAAAACAGGGTAAGTTAAGGACAGGGTTTCAGCCTTAACTTTAAATTTACAACCTGACAAAACACAAGATCACTAGCTTAACATTATTTAAATGTAGTTTTGTCTTTGCTGTTTCCTTCTTTTATTTCCCCATGTGCTGGTTTTTAACAAAGGATATATTAACACAAGTGCTGCTTCCCTCAGGATGCACAGAGCCTTTCCTCTTAGACTGGCTCTTTATTTTCAGTAGTGTTATAGGTATAAATCAAACATCCTATTTCAAAGGGTTTCAAGACAGCTGTTTCTCTGAAGGTGTCCAAGGTGCTCAAGTGGTAACGAGGTACCCGTGTTTCAGTATGATCACAGCTTCCATTGCAGATGTAATAATAGTAATAAATTCACCACTAATCTATTTCAGTTGGTGTTTTTAGCTTTAAAAACTACCCAGTATCAACAGTGAGGCATGCTGATAGTTTATGATCTTCCCTGTTCTATTTGAGTCTGGAATAACTTCCACAATATAGTTTACCTGTAGGAATATGCAGACAAGATGTTATCCTTGAGTATTCTCAACTTCTGTGCACAGTTGTTCAGTCTAATTTGTATACTAAGATCTCATTTGTTACGTTGGAATTTAAGATTCATTTTAGCAAAGAGAGAATTCCAAATTTTTTTATTTTGTGTGTGCTTGAAGAAAACTGATTGGCTGTTGTTATATATAGGTAAATCCCAGTGATAGGTACCATCTTATGCCTATAATTACACCAGCATACCCACAGCAGAACTCTACCTACAATGTGTCCGTTTCTACACGGATGGTCATGGTTGAGGAGTTTAAACAAGGTAAGTATTATCTTATGCTCTTATATATTCCAAAAGACTTTAAAATAATTCCATCATAGGCACAACATTGTTTTGGAATAATTAGTTGGCAACAGGCATCCTTCCTAAAGCAGCTGATTCAGTCAGTTGTCTTTGCTTCATATTTTGTCTGTAACTTTGAAATTTAATAGAATATTTATAAAAATTCCTATTTCTTCCTTCCAGAAATTGATCATTATTAATTGGAAAGTAGCATTCTCTGTAAGTGGGAATCATAGCCTAACAATTGGTTCTTTCTAGGCTGTTTCAGGGGTCTTACAGTCTGCATTACCATGTGGAAGACTACAGTGAAATTCTGTCATCTTTGCTGGCAGGTGCTAGTGGTGCTAAAGAGGCAGTATGCTTAGCTCTTTAAGAAAATTGGGAGAATGGTACCTTGCCTCAGTTGAGTTAAACCTTCTAACAGTCAAAGGACATTTACTGAGACAGTCTTGGCCAGGCAAGGCCTTGATGCACATGGGGAAATACTGATAATTCTCATCAGGGTGTTGTGCTCACTCTCCCATTTCTAATAGTCATCTGTCGCAACACATAACCCTCATCCCGAAGAGCATTTAAGCCCTATAAGGAAAACCTTTTCCTCTCCTTTCTGGGTTTAGCACATTTCCTCTGTGGCATGTTCAGCCTTATTCCAAGAAAGTGAACAAGAACCAGGAGAGAATAAAATTCTCTGGTGGTGTAGAAGAGCTTTGCAATACAATAGTCTGGTCCAATTAACCTTGTAAGAAAATTTGTAACAACACACACTGAGTAGCTGATGACCATATATACAAAATATCACTGGGAGCAAAGGTTGTTGGAAGAGAAGACCATTGGATTAAAAAAGAGCAAATTAGCAGTTAACTTGAAATAACCTTTGTTTAGTTTATGGACTGTTTTTGTGGATACTTGGTGTGGATCAACTGTGTGAAAAAGATTTAAATGTGTTTTTATAATTCAGGTCTTGCTATCACAGATGAAATTTTGCTGAGTAAGGCAGAGTGGTCCAAACTTTTTGAAGCTCCAAACTTCTTTCAAAAGTACAAGTATGTATTTCATGGCATGGCAGACATGTTTAAGTTTTTATCATTTACAAACAAAATTAATGGTACTTTATAGACAGGCACTTGCATCAGTAGCATTAAGTATGGTTGAACACTTCCATTAGAAACCTTTAAAGTGTTATATCTTTTATAAAAAAAAAAAAAAAACCCTGAAAGTTCTCCGTTTTGTTGGAGGGTATTTCTCCTGGTTGAGTTTTGCCTCTCTTACTTCAATTTTTGATAAGAAACTTAAATAACATGATTATACTGCTTTTCTTCTTTTCCATAGTATAATTAATCACGCTGATAGATGATGATCAGATATGCAGAATGTTACTGGAGAGCTATAGAATTAGTATGTTAAAACTAGGATACTTGAGTTAGAAGTTAGTTTGACCAATTGTTGAAATGTTCTAAGTGGTGGTAATGAGCTGCTATTGTCGATAGAGAGATTCCCAAAATCAAGTAAAGTAAAATGAAGTCTGCCTCCCCACAAACAAAATATTTTTTTGAGGAAATTAGCCCTGTAAAGTAGATATTTAAGACTGTTCCACTAGAAAGATGTATTTCTTTTACCATAATGGTAAACAACATAAATTTTAATAATACAATATATCCTTTAGTACATCTGGCAGCTCAACGGACTCAAGTTTTTACTAGTTTTTTCCTCAGTAAGAAATAAAGCTCATCAAGGCTTCAGAATATATTAATACTTATTGCAGCTAGTTTATTTCTAACTGCCATGTAATGCCTTTACATTAAGGAAAAGACGTGCAGAATTTTTATCCTTAAACATTTATTTTTAAGAGAAATCTAGGAAATGAGTTCTTGAGGCCTAACAGACATTTTAAGGGTTCCTACTGGTATGTTGTGGTTGTAGGGGAGAAGCTTGTTTAAATGTATACTGGATTTGCTGAAAAAATGTAATTTATAATAAATACAAATTATTAAAATATATGGACTACATTTTATTTGCCCTCAGTTTTGTTGGAGACCCACTTTTGGAATTAAGATTAAATATTTTCTATAATTCTGTTCCTGTTTTGGGTGGTTATGTATTAATCTAAACAAGATTGAAATATACAGTTTTCCCCCATTAAAAAAAGACTGATGACCATCATAATGTGTCTGTGTTTTGTTTCTGTATCTTTTGCATGATAAAAGCTTTAAAACACCTGAACAGCTTTTATGTTGTATCTTGGAGATTCAGTTTGAAAACTTTTTAATGGATTTCATTAAGGTGATTTCATTTTTTTATAACGTGAATTTTTTTTGCACTCCGTTGTTAGCACTACCCTCTAAAAACGCTGAAAGTACATGCCCTTCCAGTTTGTCAAATGCTCTCTCCCAGTTTTGAAAGTAACAGACGCTAACAGGGCTGAGTTCACTTGAAATAAGACCCATTTAATATAGTTTTATATCCTGGCATGTGCACCAGCATCAGTAATTACAGCAGCACTGCAATGGACTAGTCACTGCAATCAGTGAGTGCACAAGCTTTGTAGGTTCTACTTAAAATGACTGACTTTCCAATTTCTTGAGTATGGAGTGGTACACGGAAGCCTATTAATATTCAGAATTGGGAGGACTTTGAAAGTAATAATTACAATGTATAGAAGAGATTTATTGGTCTTTTAAAACTTTGATTAGTCACTTTTAATAACGCTAAATAAAAATGCATTATCAATAATAATAAGAAACTTGGGCTACTTTGGCCAAACCTTTTGATCTGAAAACTAGATTTTTTTTCAACCTTGTTTTTATCCTTGTACGGTTCAAACCTCTTATTGCTGAAACTTAAAAATGTTTGGTGCTGTACAAGACACAAGATGACCTGGTTCCTGCCTTGAAGTTCACCTTTTAAAATAATTTCTCAAACCTGTTTGACTCTTACCCCATAAACGCATAATTTAAATACGTGTATCACTATTAATGAGAATTGCCTTGCTAAACAATACGTCAGCAGCAGAATAGACAGTTAATTTCTCCCAAATGAATTTTTAATTTAAGTGAATTCCAAATGGTCTAGAGAACTTTGGGGGTTACTATATATCCTGAATTGCAGGGGTTTCAAAATAGAAAAGATTGTCTGATTTGTCTGACTAGTTCACAATACTTGCTTCAAATTTGAGAGGCCAGAGCTCAGGCTGTTTGCACTTGTTACTGTTTCCATTTTCTAGATGGGTGAACTATGTTAAGGAGACAACAGAAAACATCACATCTGGACTGTGTGCCTGTACAAAAATTAACAAACAAAAAGTTACCAGCATGGTATAACATCTGACTGCAGTTACATGACAAAGTGAAATGGTTCGGACTCTTTCCATATTAGAGTTTAGAAATAAAAAGTGTATGGTAATAAAATACTCTCCATATACAATGACTTTAAACACATTGTACAAACTTCAGTAAACAATATCAGTTGTAGTAAATAAAAAATATAGAAAACTTTAAAGGGGTACTTTACTTATTAATGTATCTTGTGCACATAATAGGACTTACATTTATTAACTAAATATAACTAAACCTAGATTTGGAGAAACCTTATTTAAAGTAGGCAAGTCCGGATGGGTACCCTCAATTGTTCATTACAATATTTTTTCCAAAACATTCTGAATGAAAGGGGCATAATAGGATGTATGGCTTTTGGCTTTTTATGTGATTATGGATATATTCATTCAGTAGTCTTGATTTTTAAAAAATTGTTCAGGAAGAGACATAATGGAAGAAAACTCAAATGTTTCTGAAAGGAGTATACTGTACTTCCCAGTAGTGGTCACACTGCTAAAAAAATATTGTAATAGCTGGATTATTATTTTCTTCTGACATCATGGTAAAGCAACAAAGATATTGTAAAGTTAAAAGAATTATGTAAGAATATCAGGGATTGAAAATTACAATAAGATGTTACTTGCTATTAGTCATAGGACCCATGACAACTTTTAAGGTCCAATGTTTTGTGAAGCACCAGTGGCTAGAAGCTAATACTTTCTCACTGGAAAGCTGGAAATACTAGATATCCTGTGATGAAATTATTTCTCACCCTGCTATGCAACACAAAATCCTACCTTAATCACAAAATCTGGTTATCTTGATTTTTCCCTTCCTTCTCCTCCTCAATTCCAACCTGTGTTCACTGACCCTGTCTAAACAAGGATTGTTAATAGACTTGAGTTTATTTAAAATCTGGATTTCAGTAACTGTGGTTTAATTATTTAAGAGATTTATAATCAGAATATGAAGCATCCTTCTCTAACCAGTCAAGGATTTTAGATTTATCAAGCTGTTTTCATAGAGTTGTTCTTAAAGGCCTTTAAAGCTCCTTTAAAGAGCAGCTTCCAACATACCACTGGAAACTGAGTGTTTTTAAATACCTGGAAATATGTCCACTTCACTATAAAAATCTATTACTAGTAAGGTTCATTTCCCATTGTGAGAGATCCTGTTGGTGTGTCAAGTAGAACAATTTAAAAAATCTAGTACTCATTAAGAAGAGTTGGTATTAAAATTACATAACAGTATAAAGTCAGATAACATAGTAGTAATATTTAAAAGAACCTCATTTTCTGCTTCAGGTGCATGAATTTTCGTGCAATAACATTGCTGAATTCATGGAATAGCACTCCGAAAAGGATCAGTTATCTGTAACTGTGACGCTGCACATTTCTAAGTAGTGTTTTAGTTCTGTGGGATTTAAACGGCTTATTAGTGGTTACTCACAAGTATGTTTTTAAAAACTGATAACATTGTTTTACTAAAAACATTTCTTAGCATCAAGTGCTTCATGATAATACTAACATAACCAAATGAATCTTATAGTAAAATTTCATTTTAGCCACTTTAAAAAGAGAATAAATTTCTTCCTCCATGCCCCCTTTTGTTTCTTAAAGTACAAGCCTTTGAATTCTATTAGTCCAGAATACTTTTAGCCCATTTTCCCCCTTAGACCAATGTAAGGTATGTGTGTGCATATTGATTGATCTGTTGGTTTTGAGTTACTTTTATAGTGACTTGTGGACCTGCAAGTTTTCCCAAGATTTTGTGGAATAGTATCACATTTCACTATTATTGACGTCGCAATTTTCTGGACAGTCTTATTTATCCACTAACTTAAAAAAAAAATCAGTATGTGTAACCATGAAATATACTATGAGAGCCCCACATTTTACTGGCTTAAAAAAATTAGGCCCCAATCTGGAAAAGATTTAGGCATGCATTAATTTTACACAGTGTGAGTAAACCTATTCAGTGTATAAATTTACGTGTCTAAATTTTTGCAGGTTCAGGTCTTAGGCATGTAGGGTGGAGCTTTTGAGACCATTTTACAAGATCATCTTGAAATTATTATTCCATTAATCTTAAAAAAAAAAAAAAAAAAATTTAATTCAATCCTTGTCTTTAAGTGAGGTTCCCTTGCCCATCCACCTCCCTTGAGCTTAACTGTTCTAGTTTTTCCTTCATTAAAAATATTTTGGAGTTTTATGCAGTTAGAGATTTTTGACTCAATATATTGAAAACCTGTAAATATAGTAGATTATTCTAGAGTAAATCCTGAAGTCTCAGATTAATGGGGAGAGGAAAGACTCTTCAGGAAGCTTCAGGAAAAATTGTTTGGAAAAACTCTTAAAGTTGACACTACTTATATTACATTTCATGGCTATATTTACCTTTTTGATAAAATATTCAAACTAGTGTATCAAATCAGTCATCTAGCTATGTCTTGAGAAATAAGGTAATTGTGACTAAAACACCAGACTTCCCTATGGTTGAACTCTGAATATTTGTTTTTTACTTTTATTAGTTTTGCTTGCACAACATGAGTAGCCTTCTGCAATTGGCAATTTAAGTCATAGTCTCAGTTGAGATTTTGGCTTAAGTGCTACTGTATTTCCATGCATTTATTACCCTTTTGTTGATATTAATGCAGCTGTGGACATCAATGTGAGTTGAAATTTTTTTGGAAAAAAAAAAATGTAATACCAGACTCCTCTGCAGCCTTTTGTAGATTGTTTAAGCTCTTTATTATAAGGTGCATATTATTTTTAACTGTTTATTTTATTCTTCTGTCTGGGTTTGTAGCTTAAACTAATAAGGATGTTAATAACTGTGAATGTCCAGTGTCAGACATACATAGAATAGTCTGTTATCTTTATCTCCAAAGGCATTACATTGTACTTCTAGCAAGTGCACCAACAGAAAAACAGCGACTAGAATGGTGAGTATCATGCATGCTGTTTTTTTATTAATTTTATTAAATTTCAAAATAATTTTATCCAACCAACGTGGGATGTAAATGAACAAGTAATACATAATTTTTTTTGTAAAATAAGTGAAGATTGTGTTCCAGAATTAAATAGATGAAGACAATTAATGTTGTTGCTCATCTTTCATTAATCCAGAAATTCATTAAGGAAACAGAATGAAGGAGAATATTATTGGCTGCAGTACTCTATTTGAAAGAACCTGCAAAGGTTTAAAAAGATATTACCTTGAGTTTTATGATGTATGGCGAAGGCCTGAATAGCTAGATCTCATTCCCTCTCCCCTGGTTTTTATTTGGGGTTCTCAGATATTTGAGTTCTCTCACCTTAGTTGAAACGGCAGAGGTGTTGAATCTTCAACAAATATATCTTTTTCTCACATGTTTAGGCGTTAGAGTAAAATAGCTGTTTTAAAAAAAAAAAAAAACTTCATCTGAATATAAATTCATTCCTCTCTCAATTTTCTGCCTTCGGCCTTTCCTGGTTAGGGTAATATTTGATTTCTGAAGACTTACCAATGCATAGTATCTTAATTACTACACCCAGCAAAATCTTTCATTGTTAGTGTCATTTTGGGCACAGGCAGTTTGGACAAGGTCATCATAACTCCAAGACAAGATGATGTGGAATTCCACTGAACAAAGCTACGTGGCTTTGTTGGAAAGTAATATTAGAATATTGGTCTGGAGTGAGCTTGTCTGGCCCAGTATTTAGTTACTTGGTATTTCCAGATATTGGTTTAATCAGAACAATTTGGCTTTTTTCCTCCCAGAAGTGTGTTGTATTTCAGGTATTTTTAAATTGCCACTTATTAAGTTTTTTTTATTCATTCAGGGTGGGCTTGGTGGAGTCAAAAATCCGTATTCTAGTTGGAAGCTTGGAAAAGAATGAGTTCATTACACTGGCTCACGTGAATCCTCAGTCATTCCCAGCACCCAAGGAGAATCCTGACAAGTAAGCCAAATCCTCGCTCCTTCATGCAATAATTGAAGGACATTTTATCCAGATAACTGTAAATTTACAATTTACGTTATTCAAATCATTTACTGAAATGGATGAACATTTAATTAAAAGTAAAGTTAACGAATGACTTACGTTGTCAGCAGTTATTGTAAAACTTGGCATCCCCTTACGTGAAAATCACTTGGCTTGCAGACAGATACTTTTGTAGCAGTAGGAATACCTTAATGGAGTGATACAACTTTGCTAATTAGCACAGTATATACTGTGCAAAGTTGCCATAATACTAACCTGGGTATTCCCCTCTTGTGCTGCAATTGTCTGAGTGACTCTTAGAGGGGGTCATAGAATATCAGGGTTGGAAGGGACCTCAGGAGGTCATCTAGTCCAACCCCCTGCTTAAAGCAGGATCAATCCCTAGACAGATCTTTGCTCCAGATTCCTAAATGGCTCCCTCAAGGATTGAACTCACAACCCTGGGTTTAGCAGGCCAATGCTCAAACCACTGAGCTATCCCTCCCCTCCAACTATTACCAAAGTCTGTTGTTATGCTTTTATTAGTAGCAAGGAGAGTCAAGCAAGAGTCACAGACTCAGTCTCTTATTGATTTCATTATCAGTCTAAATGACAGCTTAGTTAGATTTGGAGTTTTAAAATACATCTATAGCTAATAGTTTTTGTGCTTTAACTTGCCAGTGATTTAATGTTTTAGGAAACACTAATGTCTGGTATCTGTATGAAGAAAGCAAGTGCATGTTTCAAAACTGACATTAGGACGTTTGGCAAGTTCTGGTTCTATTATTTTGCTTTTCAGACTGTTAGGAATGTGTTTTGGGGTTTGTTTTGTGTGTGTTTTGTTGGCCAGAAAACTGCACTTGACTTGGTATTTTCTATGTATCAATTGCCATAGCCAGATTAGTGAGAGGTTATTTATGTCAAGTCTGAGGTTGGGAAATAAATTTTTGTGAACAGTTCTAATGTGTATTTTTGCAGGTGTAACATTTTGACTTTTATGTGTTGTCTGTAGCATGTAAAGCATTTTCATATTGAATTTAGCTTTAAAATCAGTGCTCTATTTCATTATGAAATATCTACAGAAAGTCCATGTGACCTTCTACATAGGCTATTCAGCAAGGCAGTGGCTTCTTGGATTGGGCCCATTGGTGGCTGCTATAAGCATAATTTAGTTGCATGCCCAAAAAGTGAATTTGGACAAGAGTATTTATAGCTCTGTCTAAAATAAGAAATTACTAGATAAAAAATTGTGATTAATTGCATGATTAAGCAATAATAGAATACCATTTCTTTAAATAGTTTGGATGTTTTCTACATTTTCAAATATTTTATTTCAATTACAACATCACATACGAAGTGAACAGTGCTCACTTTATTTTTTTATTACAAACATTTGCACTAGAAAAAATTAATTCACCTTATTGAAGTACTGTAGTACAATCTCTTTACCATGAAAGTTGATCTTACAAATGTAGAATTATGTAAAAAAGAATAACTGCACTTAGCAATAAAACAATGTAAAACTTTAGAGCCTACAAGTCCACTCAGTCCTACTTCTTGTTCAGCCAATCACTCAGACAAACAAGTTTGTTTACATTGGTGGGAGGTAATGCTGCCCACTTCTTGTTTACAATGTCACCTAAAAGTGAAAACAGGTGTTGGCATGACATTGTTGTAGCCGGCGTCACAAGATATTTGTACCAGATGTGCTAAATATTTATGTGCCCCTTCATGCTTTGGCCACCATTCCAGAGGACATACGTCCATGCTGATGACCTGTTCTGCTCAATAATGATCCAAAGCAGTGGGGACCGACCGGTCATTTTCGTCATCTGCGTCAGATGCAGAAAGTTGATTCTCTCTTTTCTTTTGGTGGTTCGGGTTTTATAGTTTCCACATCAGAGTGTTGCTCTGTTAAGACTTCTGACAGCATGCTCCGCACTTCGTTCCTTTCAGATTTTGGAAGGCACTTAAGATTCTTAAATCTTGTGTCTAGTGCTGTAGCTATTTTTAGAAATCTCAGATTGGTACCTTCTTTGCGTTTTGTAAAATCTCTCGTGAAAGTAGTCTTAAATCGAACAGCATGTGCTGGGTCATCATCAGAGACTGCCATAAGGTGGAATATGGGTAAAACCACGGAGCAGGAGATATACAATTCTCTCTTCTTCTTCCCCCCTTCTCTCCCCCTCCCCTCCCCCCAGGAGTTCAGTCACAAACCTGCAGGGCTCAAGTAGTGTTTCTATTTTTTGCAGTTTTTCAAAATCCTTATGTCGGCACTGATAGATTGTGCTTTTGAAGAGCTAATGTGGATGTGATAGCGGCTTTATTGCAAAGCAGGCGCTGAATCATAGCCAATGTGGAGTTCCACCTGGTTGAAATACCTTGTACAAGAGGCTCTTGTTTCTGTCCATTTGTAGCTTGTTGTATTCCTAGCTCTGTACTGTTATCTGGACTGTGTTTGAAATGGCCTACAAGTTTTCTACATTTTACCACGTTCTCAAAACCACCATCACTGAGCGCCACTGTAATGGATCGCTGCAGACTGTGATCAATGCATATCATGTGTTCAAAAGGCAAGCGTCTGGCTGCTGCTACCGTTTTACGTGCACTGTCAGTACTAATTGTTACCTTTCCTTGAATATTCCATTCTTTCGCAACATCCATGAAACGCTCTGCACATGCTTCAGCATGATGTCTCTCTTCAGTATGAGTTACTGTTACAGCAAACAACTGCTGTGTCCAGGCAGCATCAATAAGGTGTGCCATGACATCAAGATAGTTATGATTACTCAAGGATGTCCGGTGATCACCAGTCAAAGCAACACCCAGTGCATTTTTCAGAAGCTCCAACTTTGTAGTCTTCTCGTTTTCATACAAGTCATTTATTTGTGATGCAATGGTTCCTCAGGAGGGCAAAGTGTATGACTGATTGGAAGATGCAATTTGAATAATATCTTTTAGCCCTCTGATATTTACAATGTTGAGTGGTCTGCAGTCCATAGCTATCCACTTTGCAATAATATTGGTTAAGGTGTTGTACTTTGTTTGATCCATGGGCTTGTAGCAATCCTGAAACTCTGTAATTGTACTGTCATGGTTGGCTGGATTCATTTGCTGGTGGTGTGTTATCTGTAGCACAAGATCCGGAAGCAAAAGCATGCTTAGAACCATAGATGGTACTGCAGACTTGAAGTGCTTCTATGGTATTGGGACTCAGCCGTGCGATACCTACAGATAAGTCTTTTTAGACAAAAAACCATCTGGAAGTATTTTAAACATAAACTTCCCATTCAAAAGACCTGAACTGTTGCTGTTTGCTCCATTAACTTTTTCTGATATATCGCTCCAGATCATGAAAACACAGTAGAACTGTATCAGTGTCTGGAATAATTCAATAAATTCTTCTATATAATCAATAAATTTGTGTCCTGTTCAAAAGAGTCCTTGCCATGGATATGGAAAGATTTTACATCAGGGTTAACATTCAGTAGGGGAGTGAATTGTGCCAGGAGGCTTTTTTTTTCTCTCTCTCTCTCACTGCTGCTGGGTTAGCCTTTTGTATGTGTCTTTAGAGGAGCCTTGGCTTTTTGAAGGGGTAAGATTTTTTTTTTTTTTTAATCTCAGAAAGTTAGTACTCTGGAGATGAGAGGGTGTGAGTTATGCAGGAGAAAGGTGAATTCTTGATGCTGCTTCGGTTGGGTTGGGTTGGGTTTGGTTTCTGAGCTCACCAGGTTCACCTCCTATCCAAAGAGAGTTTCATCTTAGAAATTTCATTCAGTGTTGGAGGAGGATAGGGGAGGGGGGAAGTAACCAAAGACTTGTGCAGGAGGAGGGTCTGGGAGGACAGGGGGTCACAACGGGGAAGAGCTCACAAAATAACTTGTGCAGGAGGAGGCTGAGGGAGCATCTTGCTGCTGCTGCTTCTGGAAAGGTAGCTTCTGGTACTGGGCTCACCTCCTTTTACTGAGCTAGGTGGGCTCCCTTCAGCTGAGTGAGCCCTTGTTTGTAAGGAAGGGTTGATTTTTACCTCAGGGACTCATCATACTACAGGGAAGGAGAGGCTGGTGCAGGGAGGCTGAGCTCGCCAGGCCCATGTTCTCTATGAGGTACCCCTGGAGTGAGCGGCCGGCTACGGGCAATGGGGCACGACTCGGGGGTTGGTCCCACAAGTGAGGAGCTGGCCAGGCACAACAGGGTGACAATATGTCCCGTTTTGGCCAGGACAGTTCTCTTTCTCAGCTCTGTCCCGGCCATCCCTACTTTTTCACCAAAACTCTGCATTTGTCCTGGCTGCAAGGCAGAGCAGAGAGTGACAGCTTCTGCACGGGGGCCAGCTGAAGGCAGCACTGCCCGCCAACAGGAAAGCAGAGAAATTTGCTGCTGGTAGTCAGTGCTGGCTTCAGAGCTGACCCCTGCATAGCACAGGGCTGGCCTGGGGGAGGGAGGGAATCATCCTCAGCCAGAGGAGGTGCAGAGCTGGGGAGGCGGGGATTCAGCCCCAACTGCAGGCGGCACAGAGCTCAGCAGACATGGGGGTGAGGGTCAGCCCCAGCTGCGGGCGGCATGAGGCTCAGGAGGGGGGTGAGCTCCCAAACTTGGAGAGGCGAGGTCAGCCCCAGCTGCAGGTGGGGGTGGGGTCAGGTTCCGGGGCATGGGGCTCGAGAGTGGAGGTCAGCCCCACCCCAAGCTCTGGACGGCACAGGGCTGGCGTGGGGAAGACCCCACCATGGGCAGTGCGGCGCTCGGGGGCGGGGAGGCTCAGGCTCAACCTCAGCCCCAGGCAGCTTCAGATGGCATGGGGCTCAGGAGGGGGGTGAGTTCCCAAACTTGGAGAGGCGGGGTCATCCCCAGCTGCGGGCGGCACAGGGGTGGGGTGTCCAGGCGGCACAAGGCAGAGCTTGGGATGGGGGGGTGGCGTTCAACCCCAGATGCGGGTGGCAAAGGGTTGGTGGAGGCATGGGCCAGGTGCCTGGGGCGAGCTCTGCAACTGTGGGGGTGGCTCAGGTGAGTCCCTGGCCGTCCTGTTTTTACTTTTAAAAAATACTTCTTTACTGGAGCCAGCATGAAAACCATGTCTTTCTGTAGCCTCTTCTCTTTCTGCCCACCCTCTGGTGGTGGCTTGCGTTACTGCGCCTGACCTGAGGTAGGTTCTTCAGAACAGCTGATGCTGCCCCCCCATTGTCTGCGATTAATGCGCGTTAAAAAGATTAACGTGTTATTTATGCTGTGCGTTAATCATACGCGTTGATGGCAGTTAACTGACAGCCCTAGAAATTACCTGTTCAAAGTAGTTACTAACATCCTCTTGAAACAGGGCTGAAAATGGTCTGACTAATGCTGTAAACGTGACAAAATCATTTTCACTTAAGAAAGCGTATTTGAAATTAGTTTTGCTCTGCCTACACTAAGGCCATGTCCATACTACAAACTTAGGTCAACTCAAGTTATGTCTGCATACAGGCGCCCAGTTAGTACGTCACTTGTGCACATGCATACTTGGCTTCTTTTGTTGGCAGTGCGTGTACTCGCCAGGAATGTTTGTTTTGATGCGGAGTGTAGTGCATCATGGGTAGGTATCCCATTGTGCAACCTGCCATCATCCAGTGCACTGTCCTTTGGGAAAATTTGGCAATGCATGGTAGGGCCAAAATGAATCACCCAAGGGATGACTGGGAGCAAGGGGTCAACTTCCCAGTTTGTAGCTGTGTCCATCCCATAATGTTATCTGTATCTCATAGTTTTGTACCTTTTTTCAAAATCTCACAAACCTGCATGGCCCTCCTCATTGTCCACTGTCTCTGACAGAAGCATAGAGCCTGCACAACTCTTTATTATCATTGTGAGCGTTGCAAGCACAGGGCATATGATCCTTGAGTATTTGCAGAGCTTCAAGAAGAACTGAATCAACGGGGATCATGACATTTCCTTGCGGACAATTGCTATGGGGCATAGTGATGATCAATTCAAGATTGTTGATGGAGTTCGTGGAGCAGCTGTAGTTGGTGGAGCACCATTTCTGGGTCTGAGAAACAAGCACTGGTTGGCGGGATGGCATCATAATGCAGATTTGGGATGAAAAGCAGTGGCTGCAAAACTTTTGGATGCACAAGGCCACGTTCCTAAATCTGTGTACTAAGCTCGCCCCAGCCTCTCAGCACAGGGACATGAAAATGAGAGCTGTACTGACAGTGGAGAAGCGAGTGGTTATCACATTGTGGAAATGTGCAAAGTCAGTTTGCTAATGGTCAGGCAGGAGTCAATTTGGGGTCGGGAAATCCACTGCAAGGCCATTGGGGCAAATGTGAAGAGGCATTAATCACTTCCTACTACGCAGGACTGTTGCTCTGAGCAATGTGCAGGACATAGGAGGATTTACAGCAGTGGAGTTCCCGAACTGTGGTGGGGCAGTAGACAGCACACACCCCTATTTTGGCGCCAGATCACCTTGCCACTGAGTACATCAAGTGAAAGGGCTACGCTTTTATGGTTGTGCGAGCATTGCTTGATCCCTGGGGATGCCTCACTGATGTCAGTGTGGACTGGTCAGGGAAGGTGTATGGTGTGCTCTCATCCTCAAGAATAGGGGACTGTTCAGAAAACTACAAGTGAAGACTTCCTTTCCCAGCTGGTGGATTACCATTGGGAATATTGAAATGCCAGTAGTGATCCTGGGGGACCCAACCTACCCCTGGCTCATGAAACCATATGCTGGCCATCTCGACACCACCAAGGAACAATTCAACTACTGGCTCAGCAAATGAAGAATGACAGCGCAATGTGCTTTTGAAGAGTCGCTGGCGTTGTTTACTCAGAAGATTGGATCTCAGTGAGAAAAATATCCCAATGATTATAGCTGTGTGCTATGTCCTGCATAATATATGTGAAGCTAAGGGGGAGAAGTTGCCATCCAGATGGAGGGCAGTGTGAAGAGGCTGAGGATGTTAGGGAGATTCCCAAACCTGAGCCGGCTTTTGTAGGTGACAAATCTGAGGAACTGTCACAGATTGAAGTGTCACTAGAGGAGGTTTTGGAATTAATTGATAAACTTAACATTAACAAGTCACCGGGACCGGATGGCGTTCACCCAAGAGTTCTGAAAGAACTCAAGTGTGAAATTGCGGAACTATTAACTAAGGTTTGTAAACTATTCTTTAAATCGGCTACTGTACCCAACGACTGGAAGATAGCTAATGTAACACCAATATTTAAAAAGGGCTCTAGAGGTGATCCCGGCAATGTTAGACTTACCAGTCTGTAGTCAGTATTGGGCAGATTAGTCGAAACAATAGTAAAGAATAAAATTGTCAGACACATAAAAGAACATAAATTGTTGGGCAAAAGTCAACATGGTTTCTGTAAAGGGAAATCGTGTCTTACTAATCTATTAGAGTTCTTTGAAGGGGTCAACAAACATGTGGACAAGGGGGAATCCAGTGGACATAGTGTACTTAGATTTCCAGAAAGCCTTTGACAAGGTCCCTCACCAAAGGCTCTTACATAAATTAAGTTGTCATGGGATAAAAGGGAAGGTCCTTTCATGGGTTGAGAACTGGTTAAAAGACAGGGAACAAAGGGTAGGAATTAATGGTAAATTCTCAGAATGGAGAGGGGTAACTAGTGGTGTTCCCAAGGGTCAGTCCTAGGACCAATCCTATTCAACTTATTCATAAATGATCTGGAGAAAGGAGTAAAAAGTGAGGTGGCAAAGTTTGCAGATGATACTAAACTGCTCAAGATAGTTAAGACCAAAGCAGACTGTGAAGAACTCCAAAAAGATCTCACAAAACTAAGTGATTGGGCAACAAAATGGCAAATGAAATTTAATGTGGATAAATGTAAAGTAATGCACATTGGAAAAAATAACCCCAACTATACATACAATATGATGGGGGCTAATTTAGCTACAACAAATCAGGGAAAAGATCTTGGCGTTATTGTGGATAGTTCTCTGAAGACGTCCATGCAGTCAAAAGAGTCAGTCAAAAAAGCAAACTGAGTGTTAGGAATCATAAAAAAGGGGATAGAGAATAAGATGGAGAATATATTATTGCCCTTATATAAATCAATGGTATGCCCACATCTTGAATACTGCATACAGCTGTGGTCTCCTCATCTCAAAAAAGATATACTGGCACTAGAAAAGGTTCAGAGAAGGGCAACTAAAATCATTAGGGGTTTGGAACGGGTCCCATATGAGGAGAGATTAGAGGCCTAGGACTTTTCAGCTTGGAAAAGAGGAGACTAAGGGGGGGATATGATAGAGGTATATAAAATTGAGTGATTCGGAGAAAGTAGATAATGAAAAGTTATTTATTTGTTTCTATAATACAAGAACTAGGGGCCACCAAATGAAATTAATGGGCAGCAGGTTTAAAACAAATAAAAGGAAGTTCTTCTTCACACAGCGCACAGTCAACTTGTGGAACTCCTTACCTGAGTAGGTTGTGAAGGCTAGGACTATAACAGCGTTTAAAAGAGAACTGGATAAATTCATGGAGGTTAAGTCCATTAATGGCTATTAGCCAGGACGGATAAGGAATGGTGTCCCTAGCCTCTGTTTGTCAGAGGGTGGAGATGGATGGCAGGAGAGAGAGATCACTTGATCATTACCTGTTAGGTTCACTCCCTCTGGGGCACCTGACATTGGCCACTGTTGGTAGACAGGATACTGGGCTAGATGGACCTTTGGTCTGACCCAGTATGGCCGTTCTTATGTTCTTATGCTGCCTGCTGAATTTGAACAGCCGGATACAAGGACTATTATAAGAGCTTAGTGCAGCACTATATGGCTCATGGAGGCTTTGAAAGACCATTTTAACAGTGAGAGAGTAGTGTGTGGTATATTCTACCTGGCCCCTGCCCTTTTGTGGCCTTGTACGAATTGTGTGGTGGTTGCTGTACATGTAGGAATGTAACATTATCAGTGCACCTATTTGTTTTGTTTGTGAATGATCTTCTGAGTTGTATGACACTGTGCAGATAATTGATTTCTTTCAGAACTGCTGAGCTCTCAGTAGCGTATGCTGTGAACTAATAAAGATTATTAATAGAATTTTATTTCCTAACAAAATCGTTGCCAAAAAAACCCATGCAATTTTAAAACAAATACATTAAAAACTTAATAAAGCTCAGTGAATTGAGAACAGCCAGATTTCTTCAAGTGATGGTCCCTATATGTATTCCAAACGTAGTTGTACATGCACCAGAGCCAGAAGGTTTTCCCTACCAGTGTCCGTTGACCCACACATACGTCGTGCATCTCCTCGTGTTCACAGTCGAGGGCATAATAGGCCATGCAAGTTGACACCTCTCCAATTCTTTATTACTGCTGCATGGCCTGAGTCAGAAGCCCTGTTCCTTTGCGCTCTTAGTTTTCACTAAGAGAGTGACTTCTTCTGTTGTATATAGTTGTTCATAGTTCTTTGCAGTTCTTCTCGTAGTTAGTAGTTGTAGCGTTGGTAGTAGTTAGTGGTAAATTAGCTAGTCATCCCTGTTCAGAGACCGCCCCTTCCCTTGGGGATTATGCCTCTGTCCCAGGGTTCAAGAACTCTGTATCCTGCCTGCTCTCCTTCTCTGAGCAACAAACACCAGAGGGGTGTCTGTTGCCTCAGCGAGACTCAGATCATGGCACGGTGTTCGATCTGCAAGTTGTTTCTGCTTCGGACCTGAGAAGTCAAGATCGCCACTGAACTTATGAAAGGGAAAGAATTCATGTCCACTACAGCTATATATACACCAACCAAGGCTTTCATGTGTCTGTATATATGAAGCTTTTATGTCTTTAATGTCCCGCGGGGTGGAGTGGTAAGAGTAGTTCTGCAAACTATGTTGCCACATGGAATGCTGGGGGGAAGGGGTTATTGGGATTTTCTTATATTGAGTTCTCAATGGGTTGCAGGGGGAGGCAAGCTCAGGACTGTTGAACCTGCAGGTTCACCAGTGTCTATAGCATCTGTTTGCTGCCTGAGAAGCCCCATTATGTCCTGGTGCATCTTCTCCTTTTCCTGCTGGGACTCTTGGACCTTTCTCCTCTCCACTTGTTCCTTCTCCAGGCTATCCTCAGTGTTCATTCTCCAGGTCCTGTGTTCATTGTCCCTTGCAGTACTGGCTTGCAGGATCTCATTGAACATGTCATCCTGAATCCCCTTCTTTCGCCGCCTCTTCCGTATCTGGTTCAGGAGTTCCACAGGTGTGGAGGGGGAGACCCGGAAGGCCACAAAGAGGTACCATTGTTAGTGTATTCACTACAGAAAGCAAAACTTAAGATGCTGAACTCACTCCTCTTGCTTCCCTAAAGTTTTAAGCACTAGATTTTCACTTCTCTTTGGGACTGCGTGTGCATGGCACCCGTCACTGCACTACCCATGATGAGTATGGCTGCCAGAGGTTGGGGAAATGAGGGAATTGCTTGGTTGTATGATTCTAGTAGCAGAAGACAATGACACTGAATACTGGCACCATTTTCCAGAGATGATGGTGATTTTAGCTGATATCTAACTCCTGAGGGTAACAAAGGCAGAGACAGCACAGCTGCTGCTGGTGTCCCGAAGCTTCCCAGGCTTATATGCTGGTAGCCTGTGTACTACAGTAGTGCCTGCTGAAGTTATTACTGAGTGGCGTATGAAAGAGTTCTACCATGGAGCAAGAAATAAGGCAGCCCTCCCTCTAACCCTTTGACAGAGGATTACAGAATACCTCCATGGAAGTTTCATTGAGAACTCTCAGGAGCATTCAAGGACATCCCTGTGTATATAAACAAACTGCCCTACATGGCATGCCCCTCCACCAACTCTACAGGGGAATGAAAAAGCTGGTAGCAATTCTCCCCCTCTTGGTTGAACTACTACTTCTAGCATAAGGAAATGAATAAATAGTCAAAATACTATGCTCTGCTACTTTGGGGGTGCCATCCATATAATTTAATATTTATCTACATACTCTTACCTAAGATGCCTTCCATGCCTTGGGCTTACCTGTGCTTGACTGGGTGGTCTGTGATGGTCTGTCAGAATCTGGCTTGCTGCACCGCTGGAGCCCCCAGTCACCTGTTCCCCATAAACCTCTTCCTTGTCCACTATCGTACCTTCCTCACTATTCACAGTAGGGGCTTGTGACTCGGGCTTCTTGGAGATCTCCACGGTGCTGTGGGTGGGTGGAATCTCTTCAGAGTATGGCATGCAGCTCTTTGTAAAAGCAGCAGGTCTGCAGCTTGGCACCAGCTTGTTGATCTCCCTAGCCACCTGGTATGCCTGCCACAGCTCCTTCTATGTTGCACTGCAGCTGGTCACTGTCATACTTCTTCTCTTGCATCCCCTGAGCAATCTGCTCTTCGATGTCAACATTTCTATGGCTGTTTCACAGCCTCTTCTCCCCACAGGCCCAGGAGATCCAATAACTCCTGTCTACCCCAGGCAGGGCCATGTCAGAAGTGCGTAACCAGCATGGTCAGCTAGGCAGTTGCACAAACAGTGGAGAGCTGCTAGGTGTGCAAGTAGGGAAAGGAATTTCAAAAATTTGCAGGTTTTTAAAGGGGAGGGAACTTCTGATCTCCATGACTCCTTGGGCAGTGGAGTTCACAATGGTGACCAGAGCAGTTAGTGCGGGTCATTGTGGGACAGTTTGGGCCAACATAACGAATGCTGGGTCGACGTAACGAATGCTGTGTCTAGACTCACCCTGTGTTGACCTAAATACATTGACTCTATGCCACTCGGGGAGGTGGTGATACTGTGTTGGTGTAAGGGTCAGTACAGCGGTGGGAGACTAATGCAGACATATGCACAACTAGGTTGATGTAAGCTACCTTGCATCAACCTAACTGTGTAGTGTAAACCAGACCTAATAGTTAAACCGTGTTCAGTGCTGGTTTTAGGGGACTTACTGTTGACAAACTTTTCTACCAGTGGGTTAATTTCCAAGTGTAAACAAAGTTTATACAACTGAGTCGGGCCCTACCAAATTCACAGTCCATTTTGGTCAATTTCTCGGTCATAGGATTTTGAAAATTTCATGATTTCAGTTATTTAAATCTGAAATTTTATGGTGTAACTGTAGGGGTCCTGACCCAAAAAAAGGAGTTGTAGGGGGATTGCAAAGATATCCTAGGAGGGGTGGTGGTACTGCTACCCTTACTTCTGTCTGTGCTGCTGGTGGCGGCGCTGAGCAGCTGGAGAGGAAGCTGCTGGCTGGGAACCAGCTCTGAAGGCAGCGCCACCACCAGCAGCCGCGCAGATGGATGGCATAATATGGTATTGCTGCCTGCAGAGTTGGGCCCTCAGTCAGCAGCCGCCACTCCCTAGCTGCCCAACTCTGAAGGCTGCAGTGCAGAAGGGTGGCATGGTATGGTATTGCCACCCTTACTTTTGTGCTGCTGCTGGCAGGGTACTTCCTTCAGAGCTGGGTGCCCAGCCAACAGCCATTGCTCTCCAGCCACGTAGCTCTGAAGGCAGCACAGAAGTAAGGGTAGGGATACTGTGACACCTCCCTCTCCCCCCCCCCCCCCGGCAACTCCCTTTTGGGTCAGGACCCCCAATTTGAGAAATGCTGGTCTCCCCTGTGAAATCTGTATAGTATAGGGTAAAAGCAGACAAAACACCTGATTTCACAGTGGGAGACCAGATTTCATGGTCTGTGATGCGTTTTTCATAGCCGTGAATTTGGTAGGGCCCTAAATATGAGCCACAACTTTCAAACCTGGATTCCTAAAATTTTGCTCCTAAATTCCTTTGAAATCAATTGGATCTGACCTTGCTGTGAACCAGTCCTTATCAGTCTGCCAGTGTCTCTTTCTAGATTTCATACTTGACAAAGTAAAGAGGCTTCTTGAAGTGATGGGGAGCCTTCTAAGACTAGTTCAGTTTACAAATTTCCAGGCTATCCAAATGTATTACACTTTATAGTCAACCCTCAGGGATATTTCAGAACCTTAAAGATCAAAGCATTCTACAGTATTCAAAGAATTCAATACAGCATATTTAATAAATTTCTATCACAAATTTGGATGTGGAAACATCATTGAAAATGTGACTTATCTCGTGCATTGGTCAATTTGTATCTGTATTGCTCTTTTAATTTGTCTTTTAGGTCTGATGTCCAGTTTGGAAGAGCAGTCCCTGCATTCTTTTGTTAAATAGTTTAGACCCATATCATTTGAGGATTGTAATGACTAATCACTCTACCAAGAGTGGGAGAATATATATAAGCAGTGCTTGAAAAGAGGTTACTTAGGGCATGTGTACACTATACAGCCATATCACTGCAGCACGTATAGTGAAGACGTTCTATGCCAACGGGAGAGCTCTCTCATAAGCCTTAAAAACCACCCCGGTGAGTGGCAGAAAATGTGCGCTTTTCTGCACCCAACCAAAGAGAGCGAGAATTTTGTTTTTCTCCGACACCTGCATGATTTGTGTCACTCTGGGGGGTGGAATATTCATATCCCCGAGCGACATAAATTTTGCCAACGTAAGTGGTAGTGTAGATGTAGCCTTACTTGTGACTGTAGTTCTTTGAATAGATTGCAGATAGACCCATGACAGCACCTTCCTTCTCTGGAATTTAAGCTCTTTAAACATTAATGGGGAAAAAAATGAGAACAGTTGGACCCAAGGTCCTTTATGTACCTCTACTTCGATGTGTGGATCCACACAAGTGCATGCATTGCTCCTACCAGTTGCCCTTTGCTAGAGGATTCTGAGCTTACATGCCAAAGCATGTAGTGAAAATCTTAAGTGAAAAACTGTGTAGGCAAACTACAATTAAAGGCAAGTAAGTCTGAAGTCTTTTGTGTAAACAGACTAAACTTGAAACTGAAAAAACAAATCTTAGTGTTTTGTATTAGCATTATACCTTTTAAAATATGGTTAATGACGCTGATTAGTAGGTACACCGCTATCTCGTTATAATACCACTCGATATAACACGAATTCAGATATAACACGGTAAAGCAGTGCTCCGGGGGGTGCGGGGCTGTGCACTCCAATGGATCAAATCAAGTTCAATATAACGCGTTGTCACCTATAACGCGGTAAGAATTTTTGGCTCCTGAGGACAGCGTTATATCGAGGTAGAGGTGTAGTATGAAATTGACCTTTTTGTTTACTGTTATGGTTTAGTCGGAGTTCTGAATAGTTGGATCTCTGGGTACTTTAATCTTATTTCATGCCAGTTGAGCTAAAATGTAACCAACCACATTATCAAATTTTGCAGCAGTGTTACAAATCACATCATCTGAGTTTTAGATTAAGTAACTTAAATTCGTTCTTCCAATATTACATTATTCTTTTTATAATACTTTTCAGGGAAGAATTTCGTACAATGTGGGTGATTGGTTTAGTGTTTAAGAAGACAGAAAATTCTGAAAATCTGAGTGTCGATCTTACATACGACATCCAGTCTTTCACTGACACAGGTAAGCTTGGCTTCTCTAAAAGCTTGAAATTAATTCATTTGTGCTGAATATATGATTATGTAGCCTTTGTTTCAAAATATTCTGCCATGGGTCTAGATGGAAGGATATAATATTGGTGTTTTTCTTGCTTATTGGATGTATAGAAAATTAGTAGCAGAACTTTTGTATGAATGGCTTCAGTATGTTAATTCTGGAGACATTTGGCAGGACAATCAACTAGGCACCTTTACATTTGGGACATAACTGACCAATTTGGTCATAAGAATTTTACATTTTTCAGAAACTGTACCTCATTTAAGGCATAATTTGCAACATACTTTTCACTGAAAAAGGTAAAACTTTTATTAAATACCTATAACTTTTTTAATGTTTCTTATTCAACATAGTAAATTACATGGCCTTAAGCGATAGTATAAACATTTATACTTTATCAACACATGTGACCTGAGTATGTTACAATCTAATGGAAAAAGTATGTTTCAGGCTTGGTCTACACTAAACCCCCAAATCGAACTAAGGTAGGCAACTTCAGCTACGTGAATAACGTAGCTGAAGTCGACGTACCTTAGTTCGAACTTACCGCCGTCCAGACCCGGCAGGCAGGCTGCCCCGTCGACTCCGCGTACTCCTCGCGGCGAGCACGATTACCGGAGTCAACGGGTGTGACGGAGCAGGGAGCAGGGCAGATTTGACCTGGGAATGTTGCAGGGGGGTTGCAGTGGGGATGTGGGACTTCCCTTGAAGGAAGCTACCTGAGCTGTAACCTGAGCCAGGAAGGGGGGGGGGGGGGGGGAGAATTAACACCTTCTGCCCGGGAGACTGAACAAAGGAGAGGAGGAGCTGGGGGGAGGGGGAAGAGAGGAGCTGCAGGAGGAGTTTTGAGTTTTAGTTTCAGGTTGGGCTGGGTGGTGCAACACAGGGAACCCCAAGCTGGGGTCTAAGCTCCCTGAACTTCCCAGAGGGACCTAATTGAGGGGGTCTGGTCGTACCTACACGCTCTGCTTGAGACTGTGTTCCTGTCCTTGAATAAACCTTCTGCTTTACTGGCTGGTTGAGAGTCGCAGTGAATCTCAGGAAGAGGGGTGCAGGGCCCTGACTCCCCCACACTCCGCAACAACGGGGAGCACTTCTGAGTTCGATTTAGCGCGTCCAGACTAGACGCGATAAATCGAACCCAGAAGTTCGATTGCCTGCCGCCGAACCAGCGCGGTAAGTATAGACAAGCCCTCAGTCTAAATCTTTTTCCGTGTTTATATCTGTTACTGAAAACAGATTAATAGTAGAACCTAGGCAATATACCTTGTGCATTGCTGCGGTTAATCCAATATGTTGGAGCTCATACTAACTAGTAAGTTTAATTCATTCCTAGTGTTGTATGACTATATTCAGAGATGTTACACAACACAAATAAACAAGACATGCTAACTTCACAATCTATTTAAAATACTTTTAACAAACCAAAAAGGACAACATTGGTGGAAATTTGCAACATAACATCTGGAGAGTAAAATTAAGAATATGGCAGTGTTCTGTGGAAGACTGATTAGATGTATTGACAGTGTTATTTTGAAGCAATATGACAAAGATTTAAGTATAGTTTCACAACTTCCATGGTGTGTGCGATAAAGCATTTCTTAACAAACTTCTGTCTATGGGTTCCCAAGTTGAGGCTTATTTAGTGAATACTATGAGTTTGGCATACAGTAATATAGTTTCAGTGAGTGTTAAATATAAAATGTGGAAAAATATCTTAAACTGGACTAAAATAATGTAATGAAGTTGTCTTAAATGTGGGAGGGAGAGAAGCCACACACCCCAATATGAAATGTAAGATTCAGCCATTTGTAAATGTACCTCTGGATGTTTCTCCCAGTCCAACATAAAAATGTTTAAAATCTCTAGTTTAAACATTAAACTAGTTTGATTTGAGATATTTGTGTAATGACTTGCGTTCTGTAATCCCTTAATTACTCTTCCCTTTGTTTCCCTGTCCTTCCTCCTTTTAAAAAAAAAATGAGCAATTTTATTTAGATTTCATACATTTTTTGAAGGGAGTTGTTTGAAAATCTTGGTGCTTCTATGTGCAGGTAACATCTGTTCTCAATCAAAAGGAAATTACTTTTGCTCTCCCAAACCAGTGAATATAACCTACTTGATTAAAGATAGCGAATGCTACACTTGTTTGATTTGACTAGAGAATGTAGACAGGCTGATTAGCACTCTTCCTACTTTGAGTTTTTAATTTTCTTGCTTTACAATCTAAAAACTAATCTAAAAGCTCTGCCCTCAACTGGAATGGCAAACATACTCTTTACAAATAGATCCTAAATTCTTATCGCTATGAAAACAGCATTCAAGACTTACATTTCTGAATGTTCTCTGAATATCTCAGGTGTCAAACATGGAGGTCTATATGTAGAATTTATAGACTATATCCAAATCAAAACTTTTAGTTAGCATTTTAACAAATATCTCCAAAAATGTTCCTTTCCTAGGTATGGGGATTTTTAACCAGATGTTAATCTGGAAATGAACAGCAAAGAGAGACATCCAGCTCCCCATTGCTGTATAACCTTTCTGTGCTTACTTTCAGTACTCATCCCACCTGACATACACTACCAATTTCAGCTTTGAATTTATTCCTTTCTTATTATCTGTTGGTAATATGCTATTGGGTGTATATTGATTTTATGTAACTTTTACATTATTTTTGATAGGAATACAGACTAAAGATACATTCTTCTTCGAGCGTTTACTCATGTTGATTCCATTCTAGGTGCATGTGCACCCACATGCACAGTTGTCAGAGACTTTTGCCTTAACAGTATCCGTAGGGTTGGCTGTGGCACCCCCTTTTGTGCCGCACTCATGCGTCAGTATATCAGGCACCACCGGCCCTAAGCCCTCTCTCAGTTCCTTCTTACTGCGCGTGGTGGTTGGTCGGCGCATCTCTCTCCCTTGCATCACAAGTGGTCAGTGGTTTCTTTCCTGTTCGAACTTGGTGTTCCATCTGTAAATAGTTTTGTTTTATTGTAGATTAGTTAGTAAGTAGCTGTTAAGTACTGTAGTTAGTCAGTTAGGGTTCCAGCAGGGACTTTGCCCCAGGCAGGACATGCCCTGGTCGCGAGTTTTAAGCCCTGCGCTGACTGTAATAGGCCTATGCCTGTTAGTGACCCGCATGGTAGCTGTCTGAAGTGCCTGGGGGAATCCCACGTTAAGTGTCGCATCTGTAAGAACTTTCGTCCCAGGACACAGAAGGAACATGACATTTACTTGAGGGCCCTCCTCATGGAGGCTGTTCTTCGGCCAGCCTCGGAGCCAGCCTGGCCAGACACAACGCCCAACACTTAGGCCTCAGTGTGTAGCACACCCCCAGCACTAGGCTCTACCCCACACCAATCCCCTTCGCTGATGACCAAGAAGTGGGACCTGGCACCGAGCAAGATGGACCAAGGGGCATTGTACAAAGGATCCTGCCAGGGCCACCTGCCCACGCCAGAGCTGAAAGGGGGCACATCCCCAAGGGGACCTCCTACCCCCCTAAGGGATCCGCCACCGACTTCGGGGAGTGGTAGGGGATCCAGACTGATGTCGGAGTCAACGTCTTCCCAGCGCCCAGAGAGCAAAGGACTCTCCCACTGCAGCCGGCACCGCATCAGCGATGGACCCAGCAAAGGCTCCCTACAAGGGCAAGCCAGCCCTGAAAACCTCCCAGAAGGCGAGTGAGCCCTGCCGGTCTCCGGAGCCGAGGCAGAGCCCTTTGTCACCACATCTCTGGTCTCTGCATTAGCCCAGGTCACCGGTTCACTGCCACAGATCGCCAGCACTGCACTCCCAGTTTCCGCCCTCGCATCAAGTCACGCCCAGAGGGAAGCGCCGGTCGCCATATAGTCGGCACCAGTCAACTTTGCGCAGACCCTCTCCACACCGACAATCACTGTCACCGGACCTCAGGGACACTCCCCAATAGAGTGCCGCTCCCCCTACTCACCTGCCCTGGTCACCGGAGGAGGATTCTTCTGGCATGGAGAGGGAGTCCAGCCCCTCATAAAACAGCACCGTCGAGACTGGGCTCTTGAAGTTGCATCCACCTCAGTGATGCCATCCTCGCAGCAGGGCCAGCGTCCAGCGCAATGGTCTTACTGGAATGCCTGGGGCGCGCCGGTTATGCTGATGCCCCCATCTCTGCCTGAGATGCGGCCAATTCGGTGGTCACCTCAGCAGTGGACATGAGGTGCAGTTCCTGGCTTCAGACCGCAGGCCTATTCCAGGAGATGTAGTCCTCGATACAAGATCTCCTGTTTGATGAAGTTGGGCTGTTTGCAGAACAAATGGGGTGCAAGGTTGCACAGTCTGAAGGACACTTGGGGTTGCATACGTCTGTTAGTGAGGAAGCAATTCTGGCTGCCCCCGCCGCCAAAGCCTTGGCAGCCTCAGCAAGTATCTACTACAAGAAGGGACACTGGTTTTAGTCACCTCTGCCCTTCCTCCTCCCGGTCACCTGCGCAGCCTGGCCCAGCGAGACACCACGGGGACCAGAAGCGGGCGTTTTGAGGGTGCGCTTGAGAGCAACACCCTGGTCACCTCCCCGGATCTGCCCCATCTTTTTCTCAACCACTTCCGTCCCTACCATTCGGCCTAGTCAAGAGTCACCTCGGACCACTGGGTGCTAGAGATTGTCACTGGGCTACACCCTCCAGTTTTCAGCCACCCTCCTTCCCATCCCCCGCCTCTTTCCCATCCCTCTTCAGGGACCCTTCTTATGAGCAACTCCTCATTCAGAAGGTAGACAACCTCCTACAGCTGGGGGCAGTAGAGGAGGTCCCTCAGGAAATGACAGGGTAAGGTTTCTACTCCCATTGTTTCCTGATCCCAAAAGCAAAAGGGGGTCTAAGACCCATTCTGGACCTGTGACGACTTAAGAAGTTGAAGTTTCGCATGGTTTCACTGGCCTCCATCATCCCCTCCTTGGATCCGGGAGACTGGTACGCCACTCTCGACTTGAAAGACGCTTATTTCCATATCTCTATTTTCCAAGGACACAAACAGTTCCTCCATTTTATGGTGGCCAGCGCCATTTCCAGTTCACGGCACTTCCCTTTGGCCTCTCCTCAGTCCAGCAGGTATTTACAAAATGTATGACCCTAGTAGCTACTTACCTGAGGCATCGGGGAGTCCAGGTTTATCCTTATCTTGACGATTGACTTATCAAGGGCAGATGGCAGGATCAAGGGCCGAGCAGCCTAGATCTGGTATGTTCTACCTGCTGCTCCCTAGGCCTGTTAGTGAACAAAAAGAAATTGAGCCTCATACCAGTGCAATGGATAGAGTTCATCAGAGTGGTCCTTGATTCCATGCAGGACAGGGCATTCCTTCTGGAGGCCCGTTTCTGAGCCATGTCAGATGTAACTTCCCATGTAAGGGGCCACCCGCTCACCATTGCCTGCACTTGCCTAAGGTTGCTAGGCCACATTGCTGCCTATACTTATATGGTCCGTCATGCCCAACTCCTACTATACTGGATCCCTAAACTGTTAATTACCATGGCTTCTAATATATATATATTTTTTTTTTTCTGAAGCTGTAGACTCCTTGTCAAAGTGTAATTTGGGAGGGTTTTTAGCTGGACAATAATGTAATATACTCTCAAGCTTAACTCTTTTTTTTAGAATATTTTTTCTTTTGTGGTGTTTCCTTTGTCTTTTGAAGGAGCACCAGAAGTTTAAATTAGGTTTTCATTAAGGTCTGCAGAAGGGGAACCCTCTTCAATACACCAGGTCAAACTTACCGACCCTCTGAGCCACATACAATAATCTTCAGCAGTTCGAGAGTCAGGCGTGCCTGTCAGGGTTCAGAGCTTCAGCTCTACAGCAGGGTGGTGGGGCTAGAGAATTCTGCCCCATGGGAGGCGCCTGAGGACCCCCTCCTCCCCATTGGGCAGAAGCCCCTAGCGTCACCTTCCTGCCGCAGGATAGAAGCCCCAAGCTTCCACTCTCACCCCAAGTCTGGTAGGTGAAGAATGGGGGCGAGGCATGGAGGGCTCTGCGAGCTGCACTTTAACTGTAAAAGAGCCTCATTGGCTACCCTTGCAAACACACACAGTGAGGCTCACTGAAGCAGGGGGCCACTCCTGTAGACTTAAACAAGCCTATGGGAGGATGGGAATTAAATTTGTTTGGCGTGGAAGAGGTAGTTTTATATCCATCTGTAAAATTTTAAGCACTTGAATTTTTTCTTGAATTTTTTCAAACACTTAAATCTCTATTATAGAAAAGACTCTACTAGTATACTGTCCATAACCTTTGCCCCTTCCCCCATTGTCAGACTAGGGAGAATGTCTCCATGCTCTCCTATGCCATGAACTCCTGCTTCTTGACTTTTTTCTCTCTCTCCCGGTTTCCTACCAGTGCTCCCATTCATCAGTCCATCTCCTTTGTCAACACTCCCTACACACCCTCCCAAATAAAACCCCAGACCCCTCTACCTTACACCAGCTCCCTGGTGCTACCAATAGGATTTTTTATAAATATTGCTGTTTGCAGATATTTATACTTTTTTAAACATCGCTCTATATGTTTGTATAAACTTTTATCAATCAACCATTAGCTGCCATCCCCTTCCTCCCCCACCCCACCCCACCCCCGAAAAAAAAATTAAATGGCACTCAACAAAGCAAACAAAACAAATCTGGAGTTCGGAAGTAAAAACATTTTGCAGATATGAGCCACCACAAAAAAAACATTTTAAAAGTAAATGGACAATTTGGAAACATCATATCACCTGTGGGCACACACCTTTCACAAAACAATCACTTTATATCTGATCTTTCAGTCCTCATCTCAAAGGAAACCTGCACAACACCTTCAAAAGATGAAGTTGGGTGCTTAAATTTATAACTTCGCTAGACACTAAAAATCATGGTCTTAATAAAGACATAGGATTAATGTCTTACTACAACAATCCTTAACCCACCTAACTTCCGTTTTTTGTTCGATGACTATAGAGGTGTTAACTGGCCACTTCAGTGGTCTGTTACAGTATGTGTAAACTACTTACTGGAAAACAATCTGTTCCACCTAGCATTTATCTGACTCGCTGAGTACCTTTCCCAAACATGAAGAGCTCTGTGTAGCTTGAAAGCTTGTCTCTTTCCCCAGTAGAAATTGGTCCAATAAAAGGTATTGCTTCACCCACCTTCTCTTTCTAATATCCTGTGGCCAACATGGGTACAACAAAACTGCAAACAACAATGGAGGATATCCTATTTTGCCATCTGAAATAGCAACTCCACAACATGAAGAGAAAGGAGGAAAAACTTACCAGCGACATCTGCTTCCTGAGCAAATGCAAGAAATAAAACATCCCCAGAATACTCTCGCTCTATAACTTTCTGACCACTACATAAAACTCCATACATGCCAAACAGCTCTGAAGGAGGATTTCAGAAAAACCGAGGAACTATTTTCTGTACCTCAAGTTCTCAAAAAGGGAGCCACAAAGTCCCACACACCGGAAGGAAAAAATCAGGAAACCTACCTGGAGATCATTCAAGAAACCCAAAACAACTATTTTAAAAACAAACAAAACAAAAAAATCTGACAGCCATTCAATCCAGAATCAAAAAGTGGAACTAACTACCACAATCCCCAGGAGAAACCATTTCACAAGGACCTTACCACATGGACACTACGCACACCCCAGCATCATCAATTTGTCAAGACTACTCTTAACCAGAGCTGAATTATCTGTACGGTCCCAGGGATTGAACTGCTGCACAGAACCTGATACCATACTACCATACTGAACTAGAAGATTCTTTTACCAACTCTGCTTCGAATAATTCTTTCACAACAATGAATTCGCCACCCACAACTACCAAGTCCCCACCGACAGTCATAAGAAAAAAGAATCATCTTACTGAACATCCCACAGTGGAAAAAGCCACACATTTGATCATTACGTTGATTACTTCAGGGGAAAAAATCAACAGTGAAATCCTTAACAAACATCACATCCGGCGCAATTGCTCCACTGCTGAGAGTCCCTGAAATCAACCACCAGCTACTGATCAAACCAGCAGACAAAGGGGATGCCATCATAGTTCTCAACCGTGACATTACATTAATGAGGCCAAACAACATCACTCCAACACTACCTGCTATAAGACTATCTCACACCACAATTCACCCAGGAATCTAAGGGTATCATCAAATCCTTCCCCGGACGACATCATCATTACTGAGCCTAATGTTAAGATTGTGACATTTTGTTATAAACCACTATCTTTGGTTGTTATAACTTTGCCACACAACCATTTTTGCTGGAACTTTCTATGCTTGCTCTCTGCCTCTTTTTGCTTTAAACTTTAAAAAAAAAAAAAAAAAAAAGTTCAGCTATTTCCAGGAATGAGGTTAGAGGGAAATAGGTAGGTTTTGCAGTGTTTAATATATATAAAATATTATTTGAAGAGCTCAGGATTTGGAATTGAAATTTGTGAGGGACATAGTCGTGGTGTCAGGAGGTCCTTTTTGCTTTTCTTATGAAAATACACCTACATATGACCAAGTTATAAGCCACTAAAAATTGCTATTTGCATATGCTCAGAGCTTGTTAGTGACTTCTGCTGAACCTCTGAAGAGTCCATCTGCACTGAGCATGCTCCACCCCAGTGAATTTCCCTAGTGCCAGCCTCATTATGCATGTTCCTAAGCACAGCTAGAGATCCTTACGGACAGGATGATGAAGCAACAGTAGCAGCAACTGCTGCAATCACACCTTTACCTAGGTGAAAGATTAGCCTAAGAGAAGGCATATATTAAAGAGGAGCTCAGTTTCCCCTCCTCTACTAAAAGCAGAGAAAGAGCTCCTTCCCTTCTCCCAGGTTTGGGAGAGCAGTACGCCTTTGCAGCTCCCTCGCCTCCTTAACTGCTTCCACTTGTGTTTATCTGCTTTGATCAGTGGGGAACATAACGGCCATACTGGGTCAGACCAAAGGTCCATCTAGCCCAATATCCTGTCTTCCGACAGTAGCCAATGCGAGGTGCCCCAGAGGGAATGACTGAACAGGTAATCATCAGGTGATCCATCCCCTTCGCCCATTCCCAGCTTCTGGTAAATAGAGGCTAGGGACACCATCCCTGCCCATACGAGCGAATAGCCATTGATGGACCTATCCTCCATGAACTTATCTAGTTCTAGTCTCTCTTCCACGAACTGGTGTTAGTAATTCAGTGCACTTCTTAGCACTTGTTATGCAAGATGTAATAACCTTAATCTAGAGGTGGGAGAATGTCATTCCTTCCAATTCTTTTAATAGATGAGGTAACAGCAGGGTTGCAAAAGTTCACTTCTAGTAAAGCAATAGAATCCAGAAGCCAGACTCTGTACTACACCTCACAGGAGGAGAGTGGGAGGAGGGGTTGCAAATGGCTGTAGGCAAACTTTGTGTCTCCTAGAATTTGGGCTACTTCAGGGACCAGTGCAGCCCTTGGAATAAGATAGGCTGCATACATTAGAGCCATGCTTACACAACAGCATATGGGCTTCTCCATAGCCAAGAATTAGTGGAGCACTACAGTCATCCCCCTCAATATACAACTTTAATTTCAGCCCCTTTATAAATATCCATTTTAATACTGTGACCATGTAATTAAAGAATTTGTTCTATAGGACCCTTCCCTTATTGAATGCATAGGATGGATAGTCAGTAAGGTAGATGATTGGAAGAGTAGAGAGAGGATCTCATGTTTAAGATCCTGATTTGGGTACATTTCAGAAAATACACTGAGTGGCAAGTGTGGGGGATACCCGGGCCCGCCCACTAGTCCAGGTACTAGGCCAAGGACCTTGTAGGGGTTAGCCACGTACCGCATCCCCTCCAACTCTTCAGTATATTTACCTGTACCACTTTCCCATGGTTCCAGTACATTCTTCACCCTTGCCTTAGGGCCTTCAGCCTGCCAGTCCTAGCAGCCTGCCAGGAGCTTCCTCTGGCTCCCCTGTTCCTGTCCAGCACTTCTCTGTCCAGGGTGCTAGCTTCCTTGTGCCTGCAAGGCACTCAGTTCCTCCCTCCTTGAGTTCCAGGGAGTAACTGACCCTGCTCTGGCCTGCTGCTTGTTTTATATGAGCCTGCTGGGCCTTGATTTGGCTGCTTCTCACAGCCTCTCTTTTATTGGCTGCTTCCTGCACATTCTCTGTAGGGCTTTGTTAACCCCACCAGTGTAAGGTGGCCTCCCCATCACAGCCTGCTTCCTTGGGAATGAATCTTTCTGTCAGGTTTGTTCCCTCTGTCTTGGGGTTGGGGAAGATGAGGTGCATTGATGAGATGGAACAAGATGAGAGCTCTGGGATGCATTGAGTTGGAGCGGGGGGGAGGGGGGGGGAATGTCTCGACTCTTTTGAGATTTTTAAAAAACATGGGCGTCTTATTTCATCCCTTCATTATTTTGTCCATCAATTAGGCCTACTATCTGCTATAACAATTTTGGTCCATTAATTTCAGGACCAATATCTCTTGTTTATTAAGTTCAACCTCAGCACAGTCCTTGAATCATGTCAGTAGGCCTCTTTTTGTTTGGACTAATTCAGTCTGTCTGGTTTTCTTGCACTTGTTCATAGCATTCATTACTGAAAACAGCTTGATCTATTTTTCATGGTTAATTCCCAAGCAGGCAAAAATTTATTATTGTGACATCTTATGAACTTTCACATACTTTTTACAGTTGAACTTACAATTAGGGTAAATTTTTAGGCCCAATAATCACAGCAGCACCTAATGGCCCCGATCATTTATCAAGGCCCATCAGTATCAGGCACTGATACAAACACAATAACAATATGAAGAGCAAAATAAATGTCTTAACTTTAATTCATATCTAGTTAGACGAGAAACCTCTTGACTCTACTTGGTTCCATCTTTGAATTTATTCTTCCATAAATTCAATAAGGAGCTCACATACTTTTAAAATACTTTTTCAGTCCCATATTTCAGAGAGGAAATTTACATTTTAATGGATTTTCCTTTTTTTAAAAATAAGCAAACTCAAATACTTTACTTTCTTATCAGATGTGATGCAATTGTCAGTGCAGGAGGAAGGGCTGTTGTTTTTTCTCAAGACTGAGGAAATATTAGCCTTCTTGTTAAGTGATACTCTGGAATGCCAGTCCTTTCTTCCAGGGCACGTAACAGCATTTTCCACAATGTTTCAATATGTCGTCTTATTCTTCTAATTGTGTAGTTTATAGGCAAGCAATAAACAGCAAGATGTTTGAGATGGATATGAAAATTGCTGCAATGCATGTAAAACGAAAGCAACTTCATCAACTACTACCTAATCATGTGCTTCAGAAAAAGAAAAAGGTAAACCTACAAATTACTGACAAACATAACTAATGTTATAATATAATTAATTACATTATAATTTAGTGATTCCCAAAGGTCTTTGGTGTGCTAACAAAATAACTAAAACCCACTTTAAAAGAGCAGTTTTACTTGTGTAACCTACAGAAACTTTCTAACTATCTGGTACAATTAATACTGTATTATTTGTACATATGTTTCGTGCATGTCTTTCTTCCTACCTCCTGAAAGTATCTGCTTCTGATTTCATCTCATCTCCTTAAAATCATGCAGGTATGACATGATGATTTTTTTTTGATATACTAGATTAAACAGATTTTTAAGTTTGATTAATTTAGAGCAGTGTTTCCCAAACTTAGGACGCCGCTTGTGTAGGGAAAGCACCTGGCGGCCCGTGCCGCTTCCAGCAGCTCCCATTGGCCTGGAGCAGCGAACCGTGGCCAGTGGGAGCTGCGATCGGCCGGACCTGCAGACAGGGAAGGTAAACCGTCCCGGCCTGCCAGGGGCTTTCCCTACACAAGTGGCATCCCATGTTTGGGAAACACTGATTTAGAGAATTCAAAGCTATTTTGCTAGTGTGATTTGGAAGCCAAATTAGGGAAATATTTATAACACAGCACTTCCATGATTAACAAAGATTATCTGATGCACACAAATTTAAGAATTTGGTTTGTTTTCTAACATCTCCCTGTTGTACTAATAGTTTTGAGATTTTATGGCGTGTACACAATTACTAAATTACTCTTATGACTCAGTAGAATGTTGAATGCTTTGCTGCTGCCCTTTGTAGCTAACATACACATATTTGTTCGTATAACTAAAGCTGTGGGTTAGAGAATGCTTTCAACAGTTAATGTGACTGACTATATGCTCTGGCCTAAAACTTGAAAAGGGTCTCCACTTGACAGTTTTTTCTGTCTTAGATATAACCTTTTACTCCTGGATGGGAAAGATTTAAATGACAGTTAATGAATCTTGAAAATTGGCTGCTATACTTGTACAGCAAATTTTTAGTAAGGAGCTGTTTTCTGTCTAAAGTTGTTTTCCCCTTAAATGCATGGCAATCCTATGTGATCATATATCAGAAGAAGGGCAGCCTGCAAAACAGCATTTCATGAAGGGCAGCAGCAATTTAAGATCAAGCTATTTGGTTAGTTTGAGCATGATTAATTGCAACAGGAAAGAGTGTTTATGGGCCAAGTAACTAATGCAAAAAAGTCCCTGCCTCATTCTTTGAATGTAGTCTAAGAGCAATCGTATATTAAAGCTGACTTGAAAATAAGTCTTTTTGGAAACATGCATGTCATGGTTATGTATTGCTGTTTTCTTGTCTGCATTCATATAAATAACCCAATATACGATTCGTATCCTTTAAAGCCATTGTCACCATTTAAAAATCTCTTTAAATTGTGTAGCAAAGTTTGCATATGGTAGACTGAAACAAATCCAGTAGGAATCTAGTTGGTTGGTATCTTGTCTCCAACATTAGCCAATGCTGGCTGCTTCAGAGGAAAATATAAACCTCACACAATGCATCTAATTAGGCAGTTCTGGAGCATGAACAGAAACTTGGTGATCAGCATGAGGATTGATAGCCTTGTTGATAGATAAAAATGACCCAGACCACAGGTCAACTTCCTAATTTCTTTGAGTTCTTGATTCTGTACACTTGTATTGATTGAAACTGAGATATTATCATTCCACAAAATCAAAGAAACTTGAAATGAAGCTGGAATTCTAGATACACAGGTAGTACAGGAAAAATTGGTCTTGTATGTTACATTATCTGGGCGCAGGTGATGGATCATTCAAGTTCTGGCCTTCATTTTGAACATAGGAATTAAGAGGTTCTGGTAGCAGGCCAGTGGAACCTTTGCATGTAGAAAAGTCTGAGGACTCTGCACATCTCTATTTTGTATGACTTTTAGAAGCCTTTGTATTTTAGGTTCAAGCCACTCAATGTAGTTGGTTTTGGTTTGCTTCTTTCGTGTGCCTTCTAGAACTTATCAATGCTATTTTTCTCTAAAAATGCTCTTTATCTATACAACTGATGTCAAGACAATTAATCTTACATTTTTTTTAGATATCGTCAGTTTGAGCTCAAGCTAATTAATTTTCACAAAATTATCAGTATAATTGAAATACTGCTTCATTGACTTGCAACTGATTCTCAGTCTTTAATGGGATAAGTAACACCTGTGATTTATTGTCTGATTGGCTGTAGCATTCAACAGAAGGGGTCAGACTGACAGTCCTGAATGACAGCAGCTTAGACTTATCTATGGACAGTGATAACAGCACGTCTGTGCCTTCTCCTACTAGTGCTATGAAGACAAGTCCATTGAACAGTTCTGGAAGCTCTCAGGGGTAATGATTTTAATCTTAACCTTCGATATTCGAGTTTATGATCCTCTGAAAGTTACATAAGTTAGAACGTGTGTTTACCATGTATGTTACAAGAGGACATATTATCATTGTTTATCTTAGACTTAACTTATCTGTGGGGGGGGAGGGAAATATCACTGCACTATGTCTTCATGTCTACAGCTAATAAAAAGCTTTTTCATTTGCTCTGTTAGATTCCATTTCTAATGATACACTCTTTTCCAGTCTCTTGCTTTTTGTTTGACAACATGGTCACTTTCATATCCTTATGTTAATTTGCAAAATATCTGATGATAATGTGGACTCTCTACAGCTATGCAATATACAAATTGAATTGTAAAACATTGAGTATGATTTAGAAAAAAAGTAGGTAGCTTTTCTTAATGCCTGGGACAGCTGCTCTTTAATCATTCTCATTTGTTAAACTATTCCCAGGATTTCTACATTACTGAGCACTCTTCTTGAAGGGGGGGGGGGGGGGGGAGAAAGTGTATAGTTAAGCATACTGTCATGGTTCTCAGGGCTGAAATCTAATGTAGCCTAAATTTTGGTTTTTAACACATCATGCCCCCATCCTTTTCGACATAGCAAAATTCATTATAATGCCAAAACCAAGGCTGCAGTCCTGCTAAAATCCCAATTTCTTGATTAGGCAATCCATGGACTGAGTTTGTAATGATGATGTGCATGTGATGATATGGGATGTTAACACATGCTTATCATGCCAGCCTTCTCCACTTGGCTTGCTCTATTGTGAAGATAAAGGGGATGATAGATTTAAAAAAAAAAAATTTGGAGGGCATTATTTTTTTTCTTCCCTTTCAAATAGCTTTAAAACTTAATTGAAACTTGATTAATTTTATATGAAATAATCCATCTCCTGTAGTATTTCACATAGAACAGGTTTATAACAGTAATGTTGCTAACACTGTTTTGCTTATCCTCACATTATATTTCATAAAATTGCAATGATATAGTTTGGCCTTTTCTAACATGGTAGTGATGATGCTATTGGCTAAATCATGTCAATGCAAGTCTTTGGCAGTGCTGATGCTATATGATGAAAAGCGAATAGTATGATACCATATGCATATTTTAATTGTCAGTGTTATCCATTTTGCCCTTTTCAATGTTTTAGCAGAAGCAGTCCTGCTCCAGCTGTAACAGCAGCATCCGTGACCAACATACAGGCTTCTGAAGTCACTGTGCCACCAACCATTTCCAGTGAAAGCTCAGGGGGTAGGGAAAATTCCATACTATATTGTTAGCATTGATTTCTAGAGAGTATCTTACTAAAGATGTATCATCGTAATTTGGAAGATTTAAATTTACTGCATGTTGTATCCTTATTTCATTGAACTGATTTCACATTAACCATGTCCTGTAGGATTCAGGATATTTTGATATAATGATCAAAATAGCCATAATGTACTAGAATTTCAGTAATCTACATTTGTCAGTTGCAAATCCTCTAAAAATGGAGATTCACGTTCGCTGTTCATAATAGCGACACAGTTTGCTCAGGGCAAACCCAGTATAGATGATGGCTGTGCTCCCAGTTATACCAGTGAAGGAGAGAATGGCTAGGTACTGGCTAAAGCCCTAACAGTGCCACTTTCTTGGGTACTTCTACTCCCTAGTACAATTAAAACTTGAATGAGGATGACCTGACTTCACCACTTTTTCCTGCGTCATAAATCACAATTGCCTCCAATGTAAGCAACCTTGGCTTTAGCCAGTGCTAGAGCTAGTCGGTGTGACGCTACTCTGGATTTTGAAAAAAGATCTAAACAAGAACAGTCCTGATTTGCTAATTCACGCATCTCAATCAGCTATGTGGTGTGACCCATTCATGCCGATGAGCAGTCACTCTTATAATTTTATACTTAGCTTGTCATTCTAAAGATGCCCAGAGAGCTACACCAACTGCATATGTGCAACCATCTTTGGTTATCAGATTGAGTCAGCTAATTAGTTCACTGCATGTGATACAACACTGAGAGAAAGGGGCATTTTTTTTCTCATGAATGCCTACTCGTAATGTTCTTACACAACAGAGACCTTCCAGTCTCCTTTAAGGTTTTCTCCAAACTCAGACACAGTAAACTGCAGGATGTTCAATTTATCTAGTTAGACTGATAAAGTCAAAATTTTAATTAGGCTTTGATTTTAAACCTGTGGTTTCAGGTAGTCTGTGTTCCAAATCTGATGCTCAGACACCAAGCTATTTGTTCAACTCACTCAGTGCCAGTGGGGTCAGATACAGAAATCAAGAAAACAAACTACTGTGGAACTGATGTCTAACTTAAATGTAAACGTTGAAACTATTTTAAAATGTATCCTATTCATTTCATAGGTACTTCAAGTGAAAGCATTCCTCAAACTGCCACACAGCCAGCCATTTCTCCACCACCAAAGCCTACCATTTCTAGAGTTGTTTCCTCAACACGTCTGGCAAACCAATCACCAAGACCATCAGGGAACACAGCAACAAAAATACCTAGCCCTGTCGTAGGGGTGAAGAGGACATCTTCCCCTCATAAAGAAGAGTCTCCCAAGAAAATAAAAACAGAAGAGGTATTTTATCCTTGATCGTAATTGTATCCATGCATAAGAAATATTAGTATTATCGTTGCCAGCTCAGAGAGTTGGTACATGTGAGACATCTTGTTAAATTGTGTTCATCTTTCTGCTCTGGCTGGATAACCCTTAATAAGAACATGTAAAATAAATCAGTTCTGTTAAGTGTCGGAAGGCCATCTTTATGGTGTTAGTGTTAAATGAACTTGAAGAACTTGTTTCATACATGTACTTTATGCTAATGTATTTCAAGGCACTTCACAATAAAAACAGAACCAAGGGTAAAGGATAGAAGGTAATCAGTTGAATCCGGCCCTGCATTTTGCGATTCTGACAATAGTGAGTTGCAGATTTGAATTGTGATAACTTAAAAGCATACTCAGTCTTGAGTTCATTTTTTATTACCCATTACACAGACTTTATATGATTGGTCAAAATGTATTTAGCTTATTTCTGCAATTTGACAGAAAATAGTTCAACAAAATCTTTTTTTAAAAGATAAGCAACATTGACAGAAAAGGAATTACCTAAAAAAGTTCTAAGTAATTTTCTTAATTACTTTGTTTAAAGTTAAATAATAAACTGAACTTTGCCATGCAACTATCACTTTTATTGACTATTATTCTTAATTGTTAAGTCAGTAGTTTAAAATATACTTACGAATGCATGAACAAACACACTTTTGTTGTTTCCAAAGTAAGAGAGACACTTTCTACATTTTTAGGAGTGCAGTTATCAAGAGTTTTAACATCCTGTTTACTGCCTATTTTAAGAATTAAGGCAGAGATTTTCAAAAGAGCCTAAGGGAGTTAGCTCTGCATTTCAGTGAGATTTGGATGCCTATACCTGCTTGGGTCTTTTGAAAATCTCAGTGTAAGGGAATAAATATTTAAGGACAAAAGAAATTTAAATGTGATAATTTTGTGCAAGATTTCACCCATTTTAAAGTCTGGTTTTTTTTAAACTTTGCATGGGGCTTCAACGCTATGGCAAAGGGCACCAAATGTAACTGAATAATTTATTTTGTCAATAGAATACATTTGTATGTTAAAGGTGGTATCTGCATAAGTTTGGGGTGTCCCCATTACCTACAAGTGGCAGAGCTATGAGTGAAGTCATCCCATGCAATTGCTAATAAATCTCTTATACTATCCCTTCAAACATGCTATATACACCTCTACCCCGATATAACGCAACCCGATGTAACACAAATGCGGATATAACGTGGTAAAGCAGTGCTCGGGGGGCGGCTGCGTACTCTGGTGGGTCAAAGCAAGTTCAATATAACGTGGTTTCACCTATAACGCGGTAAGATTTTTTGGCTCCCGAGGACAGCGTTATATCGAGGTAGAGGTGTATGTGACATATTCTATAGAAAATGTTTTTCAAACATTTTACTTATTTGAGGAAGAAGTATCAACAGCAGTTTTATCTCCCTCTACCTGTTAACCAGACTGCCTTTACCATGATTCTAATTATACAGGACCTTTGGAAAGAACTTCAGAAATTGCAGGTCTGATGGCTTGAGACTTTCCAGGCCTAGGATCAAATTCTGTACCCCCATTGAAAGTGGAGAATTATATCTGTCCATTGGGGTATAGTGTTCATTAGCCTTGATGGTTTGGGGGAGATTACATTGTAAAGAAGAGAAAGGAAGATCCAGGGAATTACAGACCAGTCATGGTAACTTCCATATCCAGAAAGATGATAGAACAAATGATTAAACAATCAATTTCTAAGCACTTTGAGGATAATCGGGTGATAAGTAATAGCCAACATAGATTTGTTAAGAACAAATCTTGCTGAACCAGCCTAATTTCTTTCTTTAATACAGTTACTGGCCTAGTGGATGGGAGGGGAAGCTGTACATGTGATGCATCTTGATTTTAATAAGGCTGTTGACACAGTCCCACATGACATTCTCATAAGCAAACTAAGGAAATGTGGTCTAGATCAGGGGTTCTCAACCTTTTTCTGAGGCTCCCCAAGATGCTATAAAAACTCCACGGCCCATCTGTGCCACTATAACTGGTTTTCTGCATATAAAAGCCAGGGCCAGCATTAGGCAAGCGCGGCAATTGCCTGAGGCTCTATGCCACAGGGGCCCCCGTGAAGGTAAGTTGCTCAGGCTTTAGCTTCAGCTGCAGTGAGTCTAACGCTGGCCCTGCTTGGAGGACCCCTTGAAACCCCACTGGTCTAGATGAAATTTCTGTAAGGTGGGTACACAAGAGGAAAAACTATATTTAGAGTAGTTATCAATGGTTTGTTGTCAAACAGGGAAGGCATTTCAAGTGGTGTCTTGCAGGAGTCTGTTCTGGGTCTGGTACTATTCAATATTTTCATTAACGATTTGGAAGATGGAGTGAAGAGTACACTTATAACATTTTCAGATGTCACCAAACTGCGGAGGGGTTACAAGCACTTTTGAGGATGGGATTAGAGTTCAAAAAGATATTGACAGATTGGAGACTTGGTCTGAAATCAACAAGATGAAATTCAATAAAGACAAGTGCGAAGTACTGCACTCCAGGAAGGAAAAATTAAATGCACAAATACAAAGTGTGGAATAACTGGTTTGGCAGTGATACTGTAGTAAAGGGTCTGGGGATAGAGTGGATCACAAATTGCATGAGTCAACAATGTGCTAGTGCAAAAAGGGCAATACATCATTCAGTGATGTATTAACAGGACTGTCAGATGAAAGACATGGGAGGTAATTGTTCTGCTCTAGTTGGCACTGGTGAGGTCTCAAGTGGAGTACTGTGTTCAGTTTTGGGCACCACAATTGAAGAAAGATGTGGACAAATCTGAGAGAGTTTAGAGAACAACAACAGTGACAAAGGGTTTAGAAAGTATGACCCAGGAGGAAAGGTTGAAAAAATTGTGCATGTTTAGTCTAGAGGAGGCAAGATTGAGGGGGAGACAAGTCTTCAAATAAGTAAAAAGTCCTCATGAAGAGGACAGTGGTTAATTGTTCTCCTTGTCCATTGAGGGTAGGACAAGAAGTAATTGCCTTAATTTACAGCAAGAAAGAGTTAGGTGAGATATTAGGAAAAACTTTCTAGCTATAAGAATAGTTCAGGAATGGTACAGGTTGCCAAGGGAGGTTGTGGAATGTCCATAATTACAGGTTTTTAAGAGCAGGCTAGACAAACATCTGTCAGGGGCAGTCTAGATGTGCATAATCCTGCCTCAGTGTGACAGAGTGGACTAGATGTTCTCGGGAAGGGACATGGAGACCTAGATAGTCACAGAATCCGAAATCAACAGTAGTGAAATCAGAATTGTTTGAAGCCAAAAATTTCTTAGGTCATTTGTTATACACCAAACAATAACACACATACTAAACACATGCCACACTTTGTCTTTAAGAACACACAATTTTACCACCGGTGTTTGTAAATTCTGCTTGTGAAACTAGTTTATCTTGAGTTCCGTTAAGTTTTCTTCTTGTCACTTTATTTTTCTGCCTATTTTAATGTACTTTACTAAAAGGTTTTGTTTTAACAGGATGAAATAAATGAAGATGCTAGTTGTCTTGATACGAGTGATCATGATAAAATGGAAACTAAGGTATATATGACTCTTAAATTTTTTAACAGAGTGGAATATATTGTGTTGCCCATACAAGTTAGACTATGCATATTTCTAGCCATTGCTGTTAGTGTTGGCAGGTGGTGTTGTGCAGGCTTCTTCCATAAGGCAGTGTTCATTTAAAAGCTCCTGGGTTGCTTGCAAGCAAATGCTGATATTGCACTAATTTTCAATTGCGTTATATTTTTAATATTCCACTTTAGTCTAAGTTAAATTCAAACACCTTTCAGTTACGGCTGAAAACTCTGCTACTGCAATATAAATAACTCATTGCACCACCTAGCCCTAAAGCTGCCTCTTACATTTTGTTCCATTTAATTCTGACATGGCAGTACATGTTGATTTTCATTCAGATGCCAGTGTTGCTTAGTCTATTAGGTATTAGGACTAGCTGGTTCCATGGTTCTGTGCCAACAACTGGCTGTACACAGTGTAATTTGTGACTTCAAGTTGGAATTTTTAAAATGTTTTGCATCATAAATGGAACAGACAATATAGGTGGCATGTATGCTTTACTTGATTTACAACCAGGCTCCCATATAATCCACAGTAAACTGGTCTAAACTCTGTTTCTTGGCCCCTGCGTTCCATTGGCAGTCTTATACGTCAGATCGGAGGTTCTTCAGATGCTTCATTTAAAGTGAAAAATCAAGGTCGTTAATGGATTAAATAATTGGTACAGAAGACCCTGTTTTGATGATAAATTGAAATTAATTTATTCTGTCCTCCAATTTTCTCTTTTAACATGCTGAAGATTTTTATTGACTATATATAACTGTACCATAAGATACCAGGGTGGATAGGGAATTATTAGAATTTTGTACAATAGTTTGGGGTTGAGGTGAAAGCATATTGACTGGTATTACTACTACAATGGAAACTAACATCTCCATTTTTCAAAGTTCTCCCATTGAGGACATTTCACATCTCAGAGCTATTATTTCAGCCTGTTTGCAAACTTTGGAAGATAATACTGCCATGTTTTACATTTGGTTAATGTTTTTAAAGTTTTCTCTTCAATGGAAAAGGGCTAGAGCAAAGAATAGAATCTGCGGCAAATGCTGTGACTTTACATGTTCCTTTGCTTATAGTGTACTTTTTACAGATCAAGGAGCTTTATGATATGCTAAATAGAATATGGAAAAAAAATCCTTAACACTTTATTTTGAGTTGGACCAAAAAAATGCTGAGATAATTTCTTGTTTAAAGATTTCCACCCACATGGATCCAAATGTGAAAGATTCCTGGAAAAGTTGTAAGTGACAAATCAGGAACTATGTAAATTAGGCGAGCTACAGGGCATTCTAATAGGTAACCAATGAATTTTTTTGTTGTACAAAAATGTTTAGTGATGCACTGGATAGTCCTATCTGCTTCTGTATAATATACATATGCCTGATCCTGCACTGAGATGTACATAGACAGATACTTATACCAGTGCAGAGCCACTCTGGTTTTGGTGGAGACTGCCTGTGTGCAGCTCATTCTGGGATACATTGGGCTATATTTAGAATGTTGTTTGTGTAGCTTCTAAGGGATATATACGAGCATTTGGTTTTTTTATTTTTGTTTTTTTTCAAAGGAACAACTTGATGCAGAAGCAAATATTTCTTCTCAAACAGAAACTGTTCAGACAGTGGCATCTCTGCAAGCTCCTCAGGTACTGACATTAAAGAAGTGTCATATTGTGAATATTCTAATCATGATGACCTAATACTGAGATTAAAGTAAATACAAATGTTAAAAATAATGACAGCAAAGAACTATATAATGGAATATTTTCATATAGATATCTGTATGGCAGGTTGCTTGTGCTTACTTCACAACATTCACATCTTACATATGTATTTTATTTCTTAGTGCCTGTGTTGCTTGTTAGAAAAGCTGGACTAACTCTTATCTTTTCTCAGTTGTGTTTGACAACTTAAAGTATGGCTCACTTTTTTTTCTTTGTTCTGCCCTTTATGATGTAATCTAAGAGGGGGAGGACTTCTGTTTTAAAACCAAACAAGTCAGTTAACGAATTGCTATTCAGAGATAGCTGCTTAAGGCTCTCAACTATATGTTAAAAAGAGAACTTCACATGTTCTACCATGTTGCTTCTCAATAGATACCCTGAAAAGAATGAGTCTTCAACTATACAGTTATCTAGCATCATAATTAAGTTTTTCCTTTGTTTACAAATAATACAGAATTTCAGTTCTAAAACAAGGCTTAGTCTACACTGGGGTTTTAATGCACTATTGTTACTCCATTAATGTAGCTGCACCATGGCAAACCTCTTGTAGACATGTACTTTTTTAAATAGCTGCACTGCTGCATAGGTCACTTAACTTGATTTGAAATGGGGTAAGCAGTAAACAAACAGTCTTGGCACCTACATAATTTGTTACAAACTAGGTTTTATGTATTATAGATGCTCAGCAAAAAAAGATAAAATGGTTTGCTTCACAGAAATCAGCATCTTTATAGCTCACTTAGTAACAAATATTGAAATAAACGAAAGGTTTCAGTTGTCCAAGACCTATGTTCTTTATTAAGTTTCTGTAGTTCTGACATCTCAGAAAATGATTTGTTGCAATCATGGCAGAGATGCAGTTTGGATGTTGCAAAATTCTGGTGGGCTGTATCTAGGTCTGTAGTGGGCAACCTGCGGCCTGTCAAAGTAATCCGCTGGCGGGCTGAGAGACAGTTTGTTCACGTTGACAATCCGCAGGCACAGCTATCCGTAGCATCCAGTGGCCGTGGTTTGCGGCCAATAAGACCTGCAGGAAGCAGCGTGAGCCGCAGTCACATGCTGGCCGCCGCTTCCCGCATCTCGCATTGGCTGGGAATGGCAAACCACGGCCACTGGGAGCTGTGGACCGCTGTGTCTGCGGATGATCAATGTGAACAAACTGTCTCGCGGCTCGCCAGCAGATTACCCTGACGGGCTGCGGGCCATAGGTTTCCCACCACTGATCTAGGTCTTGCTGCATCTGTCACCACATTTCCCAGTTTTATCTGCACAGAGTAAGTCATAGAAGTGTGCTCCTGCTTATTCCTGTCAATAATTCAAAAGCTCTAGAAGTTTGGCTACCAGGAGCCAGAACATAGGAGTAAACTGAGGGAAAAGCACAAGAAAATGTTTGAAGTGAATAAAGATACAACAGCTATTGTGTACTGTCTGAGTTCTGTTTCTGTTACACTCACTGCCATATCCATCACTATTACCTCAGTTCATTTATAGGGGAAGGTCAGTAAACACAGTAGTCATCGTACTGTGCACTGTTTTTCCCTGTGCACGAAAAAGCTTGTGTGAATTTTGACCATCCGTACATATGAGAAATAAACTTTCCTAATAAATTCTGAAAGGCAGTACAAAATAATTTGATCACCATGATGTCTAAAGCGATATGGTCAGGAGAGGGGCAGCTGAAAATTATTTTAAATAAAAATTTGACAATTAAGTATAGAAAATAAAGGGTTTCTTAAGCATATTGGTAATTTGTATCCTTTTTGTTCATAATAAATCTTTGGAGTCCCGTGTTCTTTGTTTTGCTCCCTTGTTTTGTTTTATACTAATGAGTTGTGCTGCATTAGTTTTAACTTTCTTTAATATTTTTCATTTTTTCCCCACAAATGAGGAGAAGCCAACTTGGTTCATCTTTTTCTCTGAGTCCAGTTTTGAGCGTTAGAAATTTTCTTATTGCCATCAAACAGTAGTATACTATTTGCAGTTCTTAAATATGGAAAGCCTAACTGATGTTAGGCAGTTGTTGGTAGCACAAACTTTTTGGCAAATCTTTTAAATATGGACACAATATAATCAATTAGAATTTTTAGATGTAAACCGTTTTTAAATTCTTACTCGCAGTATGAGCATTTTTCAAGTGTGCAGTTTAGTTTGGTTTCATGAACAAACTACAAAATCCTGTAACTTTATCAGTATCAGCTGTGTAGATTCCTATTTCTGAAATAGGAAATTATGATAAATAGGTTACAGTTGTACTTCGTTGCGCCTCCACAAGATGGGATCTCAGATATCAAATAGTTTAAAATCATCCTAAAGAAGAATGAAAATTCAGATAGCATTTGTAGGACTTGTGCAATAAACCTATGTGTGGGAATTTTTCAAGTGTTATTGTTGAGCTCTATTTTTCCTATTTCATCAACTTGTAGAAAACTAAATGCATGCTATGAGAGGGACTATTATAAACATTCTTTCCTTAACTATCACGTTTTCTGTTGGCTAAAAGTTGTAATTAACGTTATTTTTGGTACATATTTCTGAATACTCTTATCAAAATATATTACAACATAAATCTTTAAAACCTGGTGCTCAGATATTTGCTTCTTGTTAAACTAATATTTTTGGAGAATTTAAAATACATGTAACATTTTTCCTTTTTCCTCTTTCATGTCAGAAAACACCCAGTACAGACCTTTCAGATATCCCTGCTCTCCCTGCAAATCCTATTCCTGTTATCAAGAATTCAATAAAACTGAGATTGAATCGGTAAAAACAACCTCAGGGGTCCATAAACAATATCTGCCAACTCAACCTGTTGTCTTCTAATGCTAAAAAAGGAGAATGGAGGGTGCAAGACTAGAACATGACTGCAAATGGATTTAGGTATATTTTGTGCACTTCCCTGACTGGGCTGTAATCACCACCTCTTTGGAAGTCCAGGTTAGTATGTGAAGCCAGGAGTACTTTTAATGTGTTAGCAACAGTTGCATTAAATATTTCGAAGGATTACTGCCTTTAAAAACAAACATGAACACTATTTGTAGCCATAATTGACATTCTGATTGGATTTATGTTTGATGCATTGTTTAAAAATTTTGAGCTAAAACTGGCATAAGAATCCCTTGAATGCACTTTTATGTACCTTTTTTTATTGGAGTATGACTAATTTTAGATATTCAACTGATATTCTTTCATTTTTATTGAAGAGATTCTTCAGTACTAGTAATCTGCGAATTGGATAACATTCTATGATATACTGTGCATTGAAGACAAAGTGTACAGTATATCTAGTTAAATTACCATCAAGCAGCAGTAAACCTTTAAAATAAAATGTCAAATCTTGAGGTTATATGACATATGTTGAGAAAATAATTGGGAAGCATTTGGTATTTGATGGGACATGATTAAGATGTGATCTATTTTTATTTATAGGATTATTTTATGGTGCATACAGATCAGCGATCAAACAGCAAATACACTTTCCTTTGACCTAATCAAACTCCTTACTCCCTTGCTGATCCCCTTGCCATATTTCTTGGAAAAAGCTTTTGTGTTTAATGTTTTTTGCAGCTTGTATGCACAAAATAGGACAAAGATCAAAAACAAACGTTTTTGTTTTGTTTTGTTTTTTGTTTTGTTTTTTTAAGAACCTAAACTCATGATATTAGATAAACCCAATACTTCGGGGCCCAAAGGCACAAAAACCAAATTTTGTCCTGTGGCTAAAACTTCAGAGTGAATAAACTGTGCCTGTGAAGCATAACACCTGTCTTGATGGCCTTTTGACCACTAAATATAAGATAATTTTTGTACACTCCATAAAAGTCCTGTCTGCATTAAAACATTTCAAATTTTAAATATAAAGGCAAAAAAAATTCCCCAACGATTTTAATCTTTTTTTATTTCTAGATGGCTTATCAAAAATAGTAGTTTTACATACTGAACAACACTGAATTTTTAACAATCATATTTCTAGAAAGCACTTGACATCTAGCAAGCTCTCTTTACTCCTCCTACTTTTTGTTCTGTAGTCCTAGCAAAAAAGGATTAGCAGCAAAGCTTTTCTTTAAAAGAACTGAATCTCTCATGATTAAGCAGCAGAACATCAGTGTTTAGGAAACATGAGGGATGTTGGTGATAATACCGGATGTAGATAACAAACTTTGTTATTATTACTTAGTCTGAAATAACTGGGATGGTAAAAATCATCCTTCCCATACTTTCTGATTAGCATGTTTTATGAATTTCCTCCTCCCATTGTGCACCATCCTACTACATGTGCTTCTTTCATGTTAAAATTAAATTACTTACACTCTCTCTCCCCATATCCTTCTAAATTAATTTTCCAAAGTCAGAGTGTAGCTTACTTTTTTTCTTAGGCTGTGCAAAACTGAGGTTTTTCTTTTTGCCATTTGTCTAAGATGTCTAGTATACAATATTTCTCTTTCCCTTGCCCTGTGCAGCCTGCTGTCATCCACCTCAAAAAAGGTTATACTAACAATTGAAGTGTACAAGGTGTCTGTGTATTTTGTGTAGTTATGGAGTTTAGATCGAAATTGCCAGGCACAAATTTAGTTTTGTCATTTTGTTTACACATTGGGAAATCTTTTTTTCATTTTATTAAACATTTCATGTAACTGCACCCAAGTTTTGCCAAGCTGGGAACTTGGAATCTTTCTGTATAGTGACTTTTTAATTCTAGTTTTCATAACCTGGAGATCAGACTGTTGCTTTCGCATGATGTACGTAGTGTCTCATGACTGGAGTTTGCTTTGTTTTATAGTATCTGTACTCCTTGTATTTTTCAAGAGCTATTTTGTAAACAGATGATGTATTTCTCCATTGAAAACACAATAAAAAACAGCACAATCCCACATTTGCCTGATTTTCTTCAAATGTCCAAAATTGCTTTTCCTGTTTGTTTTTATTCCAGACTTGTCAGTTAAATTACTTAATTGTTTCTGCTGATATAGAATGCAATGCTGCCTGAAAAGAACAATGCACTTTTAAATTGTCTGGATTTAAAAAATGGCATTTAGCAGCATGCTAAATTTTAGTCTGTTTTTAGAAGAAAAATGTAAATTGCTATTTTCTGTCGTTGCTTAGTTTTAAAAAGAACAAATCCATTTGAATAGCAGCCTGTTCTTGTTCCCTGACTTGGGTGCCTGCCTCAAAATCTTAAAGACTGGGGTAGGCAAAGCTAGAAAAATAACATATATAATCAGTTTATGTAGACTATTATTTTTTTTTTTAAAAGCTTGATCTAACTTTTTATCCTCTAAGGTAGTGGTGGGCAACCTGCAGCCTACAGGCCACATGTGGTCCATCAGGGTAATCCTGATTGCAGGCCACGAGACATTTTACTGATGTTGACCATCCCCTGGCATGGCCCCCCGCAGCTCCCAGTGGGTGCCGTCCACTGTTCCGGGCCAATGAGAGCTGTAGGAAGCGGCAGCCAGCACGCTGATGGGCCGCAGGTTGCCCATCACTGCTCTAAGTAAAAATATTAATTGAAACAGTCATGGTATACTCCGTAAAACTCACCATGCTTCCTGTCTTGGAAGCAGTTCATTATATAAATGATCAGCAGATGGCACTGTTTCTCTTGTTTTTCTTCCACTGACTCCAGTATGCACTGAAACTACAAATTCAAAAGGTGCCAGTAGCTGTGCATCACTTGATTGATCTTATTAGCTTGCGGGCCCAATCCAGCAAACATTTAGAAATGTGACCAAAATTTGACTTAAATTTGTACTGTTACTACTGTGCTTTTAATAAAAATAGCTCCTAATTTCCACAGCTAGTATGCTTTTGGGTATGTTAGTTTGAGTTAGGCTTCACTGAACTAGTGATTGTTGGCTAAAATTTTGTTTTTATATTGTGGATCAGTGAGTGCTCTAGACCCCTATTTTACACTATTTCTTATCACACCTTTTGCTCCTCCAAGAACTGCAAAGCATTGCCTCTGGTGGTAAGTGAACAGTAGCTTCAAGTAGTAATCGGAATATAAAAAGAAAATAACTAAATGTACCCTGAAAAATCTAACTGTTCTTGTGCTTCATTGTAAGTGCTATGTTTAAATAAAAAAAAGGCTGAACAGTTCTACAGCTGAAATAACAAAACAAACTTGTGAGAGAGTACACTGGATTTCACTTTAAACCAAAAGCTACACTTGTCCATACTCAAATCCCAACTAAATTTAACAGTGAAAGGAAAATAGCTTTTTGGTATGTAAATATTTGTTCCTTTAGTTTATTTTCTTCCCTTTACATTCTTGGAAAATATGTGACTACTTATAAAAATTCTCATATGTTCAAATGGTCACTACAGCTTAATCATTTTAATTCCTTGGAGTTGTCCACTTGAAAAGCATCTTGTGACCATTACTACAGGTGAACAAACAATTCATTGGAAGTCATGGAATTAAGTAAATCTCCACTTCTACACTCTTCCATAAAAATAATAAAGAATACGCCCTATAGGATCCCAATGTTCAGGCTATAGAACATAGCAGTAATAACCATTTTTTATTTAATCATCTTTAAATATTTTTTTAACTGTTCACTAAAAATAAAGCATGGATTTGTTGATAGAGACGGATGCAATTTCATATGTGTACAAGGTTCAAACTAATATTTGAAATATCTATAAACATCAAACATCTGTCACTGTCATCACCAAAAAATGTTAACTTTGATATCAAACTTCAGAGAGCATGCATTATTATTTAAAAAACAATACAGTGAACTGCTGAATGTCCCATCTGTTTGTTTGGATCTTTAAACTAATGGCTTTTTAATAAAGTTTAGTCATATTCTATTTTCACTATATTCTATAATGCAGTTTTTTGGGCTGGGTGGAGGTTTTACATCTAGAAAATTGGGTCAAGTCACATTCACTAAAATTATTCTGCATGTCTGTATATACATACGTCTAATATTGTAGTCAAATGTTTCTAATTATCTAAGTGAAAGTAAGAAGCTCCTACATGTGTTTTAATGAAAAACTAACAAAATAAGCTTTTAAAGATATTGAATGAGAGAACTAATTCAAATAAAACCACCTCTTGATGGATGAAAAAACTGTGCTTAATGGTATATGCAGATATTCTCAAACTCAGTGTTCCAGTAAATTACTGTTTTAAATAAGACTTTGTACCCAGATGAGACTTTCAGCTGTAATGGAAAAGAATAATAAAGCAAAATGCTATTAATGTATGAAGGTAAAAATTCAGACTTAGTTGGCTAAGTAAGCTGAATATTTTTTTTTAACATAGAAAAATAGCCAGTACATTTAAACAGCCCCATAATTCCAGTGACCCATACAGACACGACATCTCACAAGCTAGCATATCTTATTTGCCTCTTTCCTCTAATTTGTATGTCTTATTTACAAGCTAGCAGTTCTCATTTTATGAATACATTTTACGTTTGTCCTTTTAAAAATAATTTTTCCTGATAAGGCTACTCTGGGTCAGATTTTATGTAGTTCAAAAAAAATCTTCAATTGTTTTAATTGATACACAGATTTATTAGAGTTCACTGAAAACAATTATCTTCATATTATGGTATAAGTTTGCTTCTATAGTAATAATATGCAGTCCTAAGGCATTTAAAACATAAAATACTTTCTTTGCATGAATGGTGAATTATTAAAGTTGAAAGGTATATTAGATCATGTAGCCCTGACTAATATGACAGTTCAATTTGAGCTGCAAAATGAAATCAATTGAGGGAAGTTTCTGGAGTTTGAAGTTGAGGAATATTCTTTAATTGATTTTTTTTTCCAAAATCAGTCAATTTTAGATTGCTCCTAAATTAAGACCTTCGGCATGATAAAATGTATATTTTTAATACATTAAACAAAAGCAGTTTTTAATGGATTCAGTTTCTTCTGCTCAAATACCCTCTTTACAAACTTGCACATTGCATGGTGCCTGGTACTCTTTGCCTTCCAGAAATATGGCATGAGCATTGGTCCTTGTTTATGTTCTCAGTCTGCAGTGGAGCTGTTAATAAAGAGATTGATGATAAAGTTGTTGAAAAGAGACAGTTGGATGGGACTGCTCCTCATGAGTGACAGAGGGCATGCTCTACCTTCACAGCCAAGAATGCTGCCCCCAGCAGCGAGCCGGCCATGCCTGGACACTGTGCCAAGACTGTTAGGTGCACGAGGAGAGAAGAATCTTCAGCTATACTACAGGATTTCTATCAAGCTTTTAACTTTCTGGCATCCATTTTAATTTGGGCTATTTTTCACACACTGGTTTTTATTTAATGGCATGAGAGAAAATTTAGTTTCAAATATGAGGTTGCTCTGTTAGGACTTTAAGAATTTTCCATTTTGGTCCTGTTCAGTGAAGTAAAACTCTGTTACCTTGTTAAGGCTTAAGCCAACATTTTGGGCTTTTATGGAAAAATGCATTATTCATGTACTCAATCTAGATATTAGCTTCCTTAGGAATCTCCCTGCCGAGATGTGTCATAAGCTTGATTCAACTCGATGACATGGTTGGAATAAGAGTAGCCTAGAATGATGGATGGATGTGCTCAGTGTCTTAGCCACAGTTTATTGTGAATAATTTTAATCCATCACAATATAAGAATGGCAAGACTGATATAACATTTGCTAGTTTGTCCATGTTTGTGCAGCCTTATGTTTGTGTACTAATGGTATTTCTAGCTGTTCTTAATCTTCACTCTGAGGAGGGCACAGGCTTTGTGTTCATTCGTGATCAAATTATTCTGACTACTAGAAGCAGTGTCTCTGCTAGGAATATTTTTACAGTATATATTGTAACCATCTGAGGAGAAATCTACTTTCCTTATTTTCAGGAATAATTAGTCAAGGGTTATTATACCCACTTCCAATCTTATTTAGTGTGTTGTCTTTTTTGTTTGCAGGAGGGAGCGTCTTTATGTTCTTCCGGTTTTTGTGCTAACCTACTTTGAGCGGTGGAAACTCATTCTTTGAGACAGAATGGCACAAATAACATAAGACAGAAGTATTCTAATGTTATCCTAACAGGAGAGCCTAGCCCTGACTTGGAAAATATACATTATGATCGCACAAAGGGGGGCAAAGATTTAGTAGTCTGCTTAAAAAAAAAAAAACTGTAGATTCCTACTAAGCATGCCCAGAAGTGATTTTTTGCAATTACATCCTTGTACACTTCTTCCTAACCCGCTAACAGTTACGATTTCTACAAAAGGATTGTGTGCACGTAAAGTTTGAAGCATGTACTTTTTTTGATTTATAGGCTGGCAAAAAAGAAAATTTACATTTTTCTCTTTAGTCCTCAGAAAAATCCCAATGAATTCCTTTTTGCAATAGTTCAATATGGCTGAAAGGATTTCGTTCTTAAGTTTCTGTATTTTACATCTTGGCTAGGATCAATCATGTGAAGTCTTAGCTCCAAGAAAACATTTCAGAAATCTTTGAGCATGTGAAAACAGGTTTGAGTCCCAAGAATCTCAGCTTTACTTACTGAGGTTCTACCAATCACCTGCTATAAGACTAAAGAAACGCAAGGAATTTTTTCTATTGTGGCTATATGATTCTCATTTGTACACTTATCTGTCCTTTGGAGATCTGGGATCTGCATTGTATTCTCCAGTGTTGTTGCCCCTAAAACCTGTCTAGCCAGAAGTGCACCAGATGTTCTCCCTTTTGCAGATAAAGTCTAAACAGCAAGTTTGGTCTCCTCACCATTGGTTTCTTTTTGAGCAGTGAGAATACTTTGATTTGATTACTGTGGGGTGTATTTAAAAAAAATAATGATGCATGAAATTCACAGTTTGAGTCTTTACAGCCACAGCGCACAGTTGCTTTTACTGTCTGGCCCAACAGTCATTAAAAGATTAACATTAAATTGAGTATTTTCTCAAAAATAAGTTTCTAGTTTGGGGTTATTTATGTAAAGTGAGGAATTTATTTACTTATTTGTTTATAACTTATGTTTTTGTGTGTTAATTTAGGTTCTGTCACATTATTTGTTTCATTTAGTCATACATATAGTAGATGCTAAAACTTAGAATCTGGACTCAAACCTCTTGATATCCAAATATGGGTAACTTTTAATTTCTATAATTTATATTGATACATTTTGTTAAGTGTTTAATTTTATCTATGGGGCAGTCAACTAATTGTCAGTGTTTTAGCAAAAATTCTGTACATTTCTCAGCTGCGTCAGCTTTTCTTTGCACGGTGTAACTTTCCTCTTATGCAGTTTTGTCTATAGAAATGTGTGTAGTCTCTTCAGAAGTAGCTGATTGTTCAAATTCTGTGTGAATAAAAGTTAAATTTTTGTTTCAGGGTTCAAAATATGTTGGATGCCATGCTATGCCATGCCTTACATCTGGGGGCAAAAGTGACTTAAAATGTGTGTGTACTATCAAAATTTAAACATTTCTTTGGATTCCCTACTTTCACTGGGAAGCAGCATTTTCTAATGATCAGTGCACAACACTGCGTCAGGAGATTGGGGGGGGGGGGAATCTAGTCCGGAGATGGGCACGAACATATAAGCTTGACTGGGTCACTTGATCTTTTTCCTCAGTTTCTCCATCAGTAAAATGAGAATAATGTTTCAGACCTTCCTCACAAGAATGTTGAGGTCTAATATTTGTGAAGCATTTTGAGAATCTTCATAAGGAAGATGCTGTAAAATTATTATTTGAACCCTACTGTACATGTAATACACACCAGTAGGGGCTCTGTAGTCTTAGATTTACCTGGTTTTGTATCTGTAAATTCAGGTGTGTGTCATCTGATATATGAATAATAGGTACATCCTCCCAGAGAAGATAAAAACTGAGATTGGCCAATTCAGTACTGCTTTACCTTGGTGTTCGTTAAATCACAGCTCAGCCGTATCTCATGGCTGTTTTCGCCTTTCAGGTGAGATCTTGAAGTTAAGCTAGAGTTCTTTAGATAAATAACACTAGTTAATTTTTAGTTACCACTATAGTCAATTACCACCTGAATTGTTTAGTCTGATGTTGTATTCCTTCCTTTTGTGTATCTGTAATCTTAAATTTCAGCCTTACTGGGGGTGCTGCTGTAATAAAATATAGATTATTTTAAATCACATTTTTATATTGTGAAACCACATCTAAGCAGGTTTTTCCTCATGTTTTCATCAATGTATAAAAGTGTGGGGGTTTTGGCATGGTACAATATACTAATTGTACTTCTCAGAATTAATTTGGAGTATACAACTATCATGCTTCTGTAGACGTATTACATGGTGAGACATACAGTTTTCAATGTACTGGAGGCAGGGCTTTCTGCTGTATTCCAGATAGTGAATCCACTCTTCCAGCTCCATGAACACCCAGATGGATCTAAGATTTCCTTTTTGGTGATGCTTTGTTCTTAAGGTATCGGTCTGACCTTACAGGGATGGGTGGGGAATTATTTTATGCCACACTTTATTAGGACAAGTTTCTATTTACAAGGTATACTCTGTAGACTGAAGAGGATGGTGAGGGGCTGAAGGGAGTAGAATGTTGTCTTGGTTGTCAAGTAAATGTAACTTTCCTGAAAGTCAAAAATACTGAAGTTTGGGCAGTGTCTGGTAAGTGACTGCAGTGAGGATGGCTTCCCATTAGTACAAAACTTTTGCTTGGTGTCATGTTGATCTAGGCTCTTGGGGGTATGTCTACACAGCAAAGAAAAACCTGTGGCTGGCCTGTGCCTGTTGACTCTGGCTAAGGTACAGGGTTGTTTCATTGCTGTGTAGACTTCCAGGCGTGGGACCCTCCCACCCTACAGGGTCCCTGAGCCTGAGTCAGCTGGCCCGTGCCAGTTAGGGGGGTTTCTTTGCTGTGTTGACCTACCCCAAAGGACTAGGAAGAAGCAAAACTCAGTCCAGAAACCAGTGAGTTTTAATGCTGAAGTGTCATGCTGTCTGCAGACTCAGGCCTGGTCTACACTGGTAATTTACATCAATATAGCTATGTGTCTTGGGTGTGAAAAATCCATGCCCTTGAGAGACGTAGCAATACCAACCTAATTCCCAGTGTAGACAGCAGAATGGTGGAAGAATTCTTTCGATGACCCAGCTACTGTCTGTTGGGGAGGTGGATTACTTACGCTGATGGGAGAATCTCTCCCGTTGGCGTGGTACTGTCTACGCTGAAGTGCTACAGCGATTCAGCTGTGCCACTATAGCGGTTTAAGTGTAGACAAGCCCTCAGGCAGGTGTTACTGGACATGGTTCACATTTGTACGGTAACTGCTTTAATTTTGGGAAAAGTTTAGTTCTGGAGCACAACTACATAGCAATTTTTTAAAAAAATCTGCTATTACGTTTTCAGGCTCTTAACCTGACTGCACTTCAGTTTCCCTATCTGTACCGTAAATATCATCTTTGACTATGTTGTAGAGCACTTTGAAATCTGTGGACAAAAAGCCACGTATTTATTTTACAAAAGACAGCAATGAAGAAACAAGGAAATATGTTGCTGTCAACAGATCATCTTTCCACTGTTGTGAGTGGAACTACTTCCATGTTATAGAGCTCATTGGAATTGGGTAAAAAGTAGCTCATGCTTAGCCCCATGTACCACGGGAGCATGAGCAGTGATCATACCAGAAATAGGAGGACCCCTGCAGCTGCAGTTTTGGCACCTTTGGCTGAACCAGCCCTATCTATAGTAGTGAGGCATGAGGCTATTTCTGCTAAGGACTGAGGGGTCAGAACCATATTACATCTGTTCAGGCATGAGATTCACCTATTTTATGGCCTGCGTTTTGGATTACAGTACCAGCGGGGCTTTGAATGCTGTTTAATCAGTTATGGTTACCCATCACCAAATTGGGGGAGAAGCATAGGAGATGGTCTTCCATTAATCAGTGATCCCTCCAGCCCATTAAGGCACTGAAAGGAGTTCCTCCCTCCAGTCCTTTGGTAAAAGATTAATGCCTGTAGTCTCAATACTAAGACATGGGTATCCTCGGAGAAGTAAAAGATTCTTATTTATTTAGGCATTGGTGATGTGCTTGGCAGATACTAAATTCAAGCTCTTGCCCATAAAACAGTCAAGGGAAAGCAATTCCAGTGCTCATTGATCAAATATTACAGTATATAAAAAAAATCTTTACTTAAACCCCACGTACCTGCTGGTAGCTGCCATAGGAAATTTCCCCTTAGTGTGTACAAACTGTAAGATGGACTATTTATGGCTAGGACTCAAGGTACAATATATGTCTTGCTAACAGTTCTCTTAAAGCTTTCTAATGATTTTCAAGCTATAAACTGTGGTGACTGGGTCTGTACACAGTTGAATATGTATGAGTTTTTATTTAAACAGCCATGTATATTTCCACTGATAAACTAGAAACTGAAATATGGACAATGCTGATATGAGAAGCCGTTTGTCCAATTGACTGCCTTGGCACTGATCCATTTTTCTCATTGTCTTTATAATATTTTATATAAGCACCTTTCATCTGGTGATCTCAAAGCTTTGAGCAGACATTAAGTCTCATGACGCCCCTATGAGCTAAATAAATATAGTAGTAGACGCATATATTAGATGGGTAAATAAAGATAGAGGTTATGTCCTGCCCAAGGTCACCCAGTGATTCAGCAGTAGAGCTGAAAATATAAGTGATCACTTACTCCTAATTTCTAACCACTAGATCTTTTATATCCCCTGGATTGTTACAGCCAATGACCAGTCGTTCATATTGGGAAAAGTCATATCAGCAAATTTCTGTGGTCCAAATGCTGGCAATGAATGTAGCTCTTAATCATGTAGAGCTCTGTGAATCCTTGCTGTTTGTAGCCTCTGTTAAAATAACAACCCCACATGTTTTACCCAGTTTATATACCAACTATAATGGAAGAGCAAACCGTTCTTGTTTTGATGCATTCTGTTTTTTGACAGCACAGTCTCCCTTCTATTTCTGATTATTGTCTTTACTGAATGCAGAAAAGAGAGATACTGCAATTTAAATATAATCTGAGTCAGGAATTGGATTAGCAGTAATTGGGAATGGGGGAAATAAATAGGAAAATGAAGGCCCATGTAAGATGACTATAGTTGTTGTTTAAACAGATGTTTTACATATGAAATTTTCTTGTTCTGTATCTAATTCTGTACTGGGCAGACCTTGTCATATGTTAGTTATAAAAAGAGCACATCCCGTTTAGCAGAATGATGGCTCACTACGAAATGAAACTAAAGCAGTATCTTTACTCTACCACCTTTATAGCACACTGCCCTTCTTAAAAGTCCTCATCTTATCCTTCCTTTTTGGGAGTCCTTGTAGCATAATAGTTTTTTTTGGAGGTGGGGGGGGGGTATTATATTTTATATATCCCTCATTGTAGGCTTTGACCCTGACTGTTCTTGTTATCAGTAAAATGGTTAACCGAGACAGTTAGCCTAATTGATCAACATAAAATTCACACTCCCTGCATCAATGTCAAAAGACCCTTTATTAGATTATAGCTAATTGTTAACATCTCCTGTCTCCTCATGTTCCCTTTTAAAGCAGGCTTTTGTAAGTATTGTAGAATTAAATGCATTTTTTTTACTTACATCTTTTACCCAGGAATTTCCAGGCGCCTTATTATATTAACCCCACAAAGCTTCTGGTTATTGCTTTTATGCCCACTGATCTACACAGGGAATATAACCTGGAAACTGGCTAACATCTGGGCTGTTAGGCCACTGTAAAGCATTGCGGCAATGAGAAAGGAGAGTTCAGTGACAGTTGGTAAGAGAAGCTGCTGAGTTGCTGCCTGCAACCAATCCTGTCCCACCTCCTCTCACCTATCCTGTTCCTTCCTTGGTCCAGGAAGCAGGTCATGGCCTGAGGGCAGGGACTTTGTCCCAGAGCTGCCCTGAGGTTGCTTATTTTATTAAACATGAGTGTGTCAGTTATAGTGTGATCACAGCGAGATTCCTTTAATGAACATTAGATAACACTGCACAAGCAGTTGCTGCCTTACATCAGGATTGTACACGATCTTCTCCATTTTTAGAAGATGACAGACTTCTTTTGTTTTGATACTTGGCAATATATAATGTGTGTGTGTGTGTGTATATATACACACACACACACACACACACACACATACATACTATATCATTTATATATACATAAATAATCATTAGTGAAATACAGCTATTTCTGGTATCAAGTATCAGAGGGGTAGCCCTGTTAGTCTGGATCTGTAAAAAGCGACAAGAGTCCTGTGGCACCTTATAGACTAACAGTCTATAAGGTGTTAGTCTATAACAGTGATTCCCAAACTTTAACAGCCCGCGAACCCCTTTCACTAAATTGTGACATCTCGTGAACCCCCTCCTAAAAATGAATATTTCCAGGGATTTAAGTTTAAATTTCCTCAGTGTGATGGATTCACTTGCTTTGCTCTGCATAGCTCTTGGAAGTCTGGAACCACTGGAGAAAGATAAAGTCTCAGGTCTGGTTCAGCATCAAGTCTGTTTCTGTATTTTGGTTTTCAGATGTGCATACGAGGAAAATGCTTTCTCACAGAAGTATGTTGTTGAAAATGGTAACAAAACTGCAGCAGCTTTTTCTGCCAGAAGGGTATTCGTTTCTTAAACTCAGCTAAAAGTTGATCAATGATAGATTTCTGAAACTCCTTTTCAGTTCGTAATTACAGGAGATCTCAATCAATTTCTCTTTTTCCTTGTTTCAGAGTAGCAGCCGTGTTAGTCTGTATCCGCAAAAAGAACAGGAGTACTTGTGGCACCTTAGAGACTAACAAATTTATTAGAGCATAAGCTTTCGTCTAATAAATTGGTTAGTCTCTAAGGTGCCACAAGTACTCCTGTTCTTTTTCCTTGGTGTTTAATGTCTGTGTTGAGAAAGTGGTATCATCAAAAGGGTTGCGAATTCAGTCATCGCCTGACATAGCTGGAAAGTATTCCCTGAAAGTTGTGCAAAGTCCTTTTAGGTGTGCAGTTATATTGGTTTTAGTGCACTGATCCAACTGAAGGTTTATGTTCTGCTAGGAAGTCATGAAGATTACTGAAACACTCAGTTTGATTGTTTTCCAAACAACTTCCCCAGAACTGCAACTTCTTTATCAGGGATTCAACTCGCTCTTGCACATTGAAAACTGTTATATTGAGGCCTTGAAGAGATAAATTTAGGTCATTAATTTTTGAGGAAATACCTGCTAAATAAGCGAGGCTCGGGAGCCAGACATTATTTTCCATACAGCTGGGAGGGTGGAAAGGGTGGCTGTTGGGAAAAAAAAACAAAAAAAACCTAGGATTTCCATTCTAACCTCAAACAAGCGCTCAAGGATTTTACCCCTTGAGAGCCATCTAACTTCAGTATGGGTCAACTCACAGACGTGTATACTATCCATTTTGTCACAAAGTATGTGAAATATTCTGGAATTTGTTGGCCATGATTTTATGAAATTCACCATTTTCACTACATTGTCCAGCACTTTCTTCAGTCCCTCTGGCATGTGTTTTGTTGCAAGGGCTTGTCTATGGATACTGCAATGAGTCCAAGAGACTTTTGATGCAACCTTTTTTGTTCAAGCTACAAATCCAGTATACTTCCCCGTCATTGATGTGGCCCCATCAGTGCAAATGCCTAGGCAACGAGACCAATCTATTTCCTTTTCTTGAAAATATGCATTAGTCAGATTGAAGATATCTTCTCCAGTTGTACATTCTTCCAATGGTCGGCAAAACAACAAGTAGTCTTCAACCATACCTTCATTCACATAACGTACAAACAGTAGCAAAATAGCTAGATTAGCTACATCAGTTGATTCATCCAACTGTATAGCATAATATGGACTATTTTTCACTCTATGTACAATTGTGGTCTCTACATTATTTGACATGTCATTAATTCTTCGTGACAACGTATTTTTGGACAAAGGTACCATGTCAATCCTTTTTGCAGCCTTTTCTCAGAGCATGCAATGAACTACGTCTTTTATACATGGACCAATCAAGCTCTCTGCTATGGTATGGGCTTCTGATGCTTTTGCTACTTGGTAGCTCATGCGGTATGATGCTTTAAGTGCATTTTCATTATCAGTACTTGCTTTGGATATAAAACTGGTAATGTCACTTTTCTTCTCAGCTAATTTTCGCTTGAAAAAATCAACAGGCTTGTCGAGTTGTGCAGGATGCCTAGTTTCTAAATGGCGCCGAAGTAGAGAAGGTTTGAGGCTGCTGTTTGCTAGAACGTCACCACAAATCACACACAGTGGTTTTGGACGTTCTTGATCACCAATGCATGTAAAGCCATATTTTATATAATCGTCATATTTTCTTTTCTTTGTAAGTGACTTTCCAGGACCATCATGATCACTAGACTTAGATTTTCCACAGTGTGGACTTGAGGAAACACTAGCTGATTCCAGTGTCTTTACACTTTCCTTTTTCAGCCACTTATCCATTGAACTTGTGTACAAAAGTTCTAATAAAAATAACAGAGAGAGACTGCTAACAACCTAGAAACTGAGAAGATTCACTCACTGAAGCAAATCAGCACTCCAGAGAGAAGGACAATTACTGAGACACCTTAACACTCCTACACTGGCTACAACGTGCTTCTGGCTGGTTTGGCTCGCAAACAGCTTTTCTTCCGCCGAGGAAGGTGCCCTGGGAGGGACAAATTAGCTTGGACCACCCCCCACGTTCAGCGTGGCCCCCTGCTGACTGCCCTGGATGCAAACTTCCCCTGCCTGACAAGGACAGGGATCCGAGTTGCCACCTGCACCCCGCATGGAGTGCTGGGGTTCGGGGCTGCTGGCTTCGCCGCTGACAGGGGAGGGCTGGGGCTGCCGGCTCAAAGTGCCCATGCTCCACGAGGCTTGGGCTGCCGGTTCCCTGACTGACAGGGGAGGGGCTTGGGCTGCCCGCTCAAACTGCCCGGCCTCGCTCACCCTGGGGCTCGGGCTGTCTGCCCGGCAACGGGTCCCAGCAGAGTCCTCTGGCCGCCATTAATGAAACTTTTCTTGCGAACCCCCTGAAACGTTCTGCGAACCCCACTTTGGGAACCACTGGTCTATAAGGTGCCACAGGACTCTGTCACTTATTTCTGGTATGGCAGCCAAGTAGTGCACACAGTGCTGCACAGCAGTGAGGGAAAATTGCCCTGGATGGGGTCATTAATGTCCTGACTAAAGCACAACTAGGAGTTAACATAAGATCTTACCTGACCTTATGGTACCCTACCTATTGTGGAAGGATGGTGGTCTATGCTGATCCTGCTGGGAGTTGAGCTTGTAATGTCCTTGGTTAGTATAATTTTTTTTTAAAGGGCAACCTTTAAAAGTAATTTAGATAAAAAAAGATAGAAAACACATTGTATGGCACAATCCTGTACTGCAGTCTCTACATGGCCTATTTGGTCTTTTCCATCTTTGATTTCCATGATTTGATATCTTTAGTATGCTGAATTAAAAGCAAAGAGGAAGAGGCGCTATGGTAGCAATTAATGATCTGATGGCAAACTTCAGGGAAGAACAAAGGCTAGCGAGGGGAGTTGTTGAGATACCACATATGAGGCCCGCTTCTCCTGTGCTGTTGCTGTGCATTTCTCTTGTATGCAAATATTTCTAGGCAGAGCTCTTGCTATGGATGACTTTTATCTCTAAGTGATTTACCAATGTGAAGTACTTGTTCAGATGTGACAAAAGATGGGACAGTGGTGCAGCCTGATTCTGCTGCTCGTAGTGAGGCTGCCTCCAATAGCATCAGGCATTGAAAGTGGTTAACTACAATTCAAATATAATTATAAATTTCAAAAGAAATACTTCATCCCGGAGAATAGAACTCTGCCTTCCTAAACCTTGTGAAATAAATCAAATGAATGATAAAGGCACTGCACTTTTGAGAGACACTGGCTGGTATGCTACGGGTGATGCAATGTTAGGGGCTTTTAAAATAAATTAATATATACTATCTGTGGCTCTAGGTGCTTGTACAAACATTGAACAGTGTACAAAGCCAGACGTTAAATGCCCCCATTGCAGAGACTTGGCTGTTCAATCCATCTCTTAAAATAAAAATTGCCCATTTAATCAAGCTTTCAAAAACCAGCTTTCTTTGTCAAATTATTTCATATACTGCAACCCATCTTCTCAGTAAAAATCCTGGAAAATTGATGAGCCTTGTATCATGACCTGAAGATAAAAACATCCAGGCTCCATCAAATGGGAAGGTGAGTGGAGTAATTTCCCATGATGAGGGCCCGTCATGTCAAATACCTTGCTACCAGTTCTTTTCCTTTGAAAGTACTGGGATGAGACACTTAATATTTGACTCTTAAGATAGGAAATCCTACCAATTTTTCCAGGTTACTCATGGTAATTTGCCTGTTTTTTTTTTTTTTTGGTAGCTATGTGAACACCGATAACCACTGAATGCAGATGTTTTGCTGCATCTGTTGATCTGCATACAATTAATTTTTGTTTATATGCTTAATCTGATTGAACCAAGTCTCCTCATATCATTTCACACAGGTGATCAAACTGTGTCTACTATGTGTATGAGTTTGAATACACTTCTCCATAATTGCTCCATACGCGGTCAACTTTGACAAACACTCCCTCTCCAACACTCTGCTTCTAATTAACAAGTCTCTTTTTCCACAAAGTGTATGTAGCTCCTTTTGACCAGGGGACAGTGCTTACTTCAAACACTCTTTCAGACCTAGCTGGCATATATCGTCTTAGGCTATGGTCAGAGCTGGAAGTTGACCATTAATAAATGCTTTTTATTTGTCATGATGTAGACTTAAAAGAAGACAGGTGCCTTCCTGGCATTTTATAAAGAGTCATTATGAACACAAGATACTGCATTTTGCATATTAGTGTGAGTGCCAATATAAACCCAGCTGTGTGCAACATAAAGTGAAATGTGTATTTCAAAAACTAGGCCACAGCTTTTCTATGGTGTAATCTGAAAGTATTTGAATCCATTTTGCATATGCATAAGACTTTTCTTTTAAATGTTTTTTTTAATGTTTAGCCAAGGTGACAAGACATTAACATGGGCCAGAGCTGAGCATCATGTGGGCAGGAGCTGTGTGATACTCTTAAACATGCACCTCAGCACTCACCTGCAACTCCCTCTTCCTGTCCCAGCACTGGGGCCTTCCTTTTGTGCTGAGGTGTGGTCATCTTCATGATTCGCTTGTTACATGCACAGTTGTCTCCGGGGAAGCCATCAACTAATTTCGCTTGGGAATTAGGTCACCTTCAAACCCAGGTCTGCACTGATAAAAGTTGCTAGTGCTACTTCACTACCTGCACGTTGATTAAAGTAGATCCAGGTCTAGGGGTCTATGAACCCACAAAGCCTGAATCAGAGACTCCTTTTCTGGGACAGTGTGGTGGAATCTGCCATGGAGACTGGGGAGAAGGTAGCATCAGGAACCAGGAATGCTGTGAACACGAATTTGTTATTTAGTGGGGTCTAGATACAGTCTAAACAAAGGGGCCCATTTAAGTTTAACCCATTACTGTGTGCTCTCTGCATATTCTTACAACTTAGTTTATAACTACTCTTATGATAGGAAAAGTCAGTGCTAATCCCTCCCCCCCCACCACAACCACCACCTTCTCTCTCTCAAGATGGCACAGGGCATAACAATGGAGTTCAAGACAAGACTGCAGTGCTCATTTTCTGATGAGCACACAGGGTGTGTGTGTATGTTTTGAGTGGACGCCTCTCTCCTTGTATTGGATCTCAGTGCAAAGATTAAGGAATCCAGCCTTTCAATACTCTGGACCTGATTTACCATTCCTGCAAAAAAATCTATGGAAGGGGACTATAGAGGAGGAAATCTCTATTTCGTACAGCTTCCCTGCAGTTCTTCCATCGGGATTGGAGTGTGCCCCACCCATGGAATAAGCTGTAATGCTGGGAGACTAGCAATAGGTCAGGGCTGTCTGCGTGGAAACTCTGGGGTCACTGGTGTCCCCTCTTCTCTACTGCTGTGGCTCCACTGGAACCATGCTGATAGGGCTTCTCTAGCTGGCAGGTACCCTTGGGGTCTCATGTTAAGGGCCATTTCTAATCTCAATATGATAGTGTTCTGGGATTCATTATCTTTTTGAGGGAATCTTTGCAGGGCCATTGGGGAATATGACAGGCATTTCCCGGCACTGCCCTGGGGCTACTTACTCCTCTGCAGGGTACAGGGAAAGGACGGAATGTTGTTGCAGGTGTGTCTGACAGGCAAACCATATCCTTCTGTGAGATAAAGACCATTGTGCACAGATCTTGGGGGCACCGCTATAAGGTAGATGAATATTCTCATTCTTAAAGGAAACAGATGTGCAGATGTTAAATGACTTGCCCTAAGTCACAAAGAAAGTCAGTGTCGCAGCTGGAATTATCAGAGTTGGGCTTCCTAGTTTTGAGCTCCAACCAGTAGATGACGCTTCCTGTCGTTGTGCATTTCTCTTAAATCCTGTAATAGACCCATCTGCATTCATGCAAAGCTAGGAAGGCTAATCTAAAGACAGTTCATTTTTTGGCAATGAATTATGACTGACACACTGTGGCGCTAGCAAACCCAGGAGAATTTGCTTGGAACTGCATATATGCATTTCTGTTACTAGTAAATGGGGTGCAAATGATAGTAGAAATGAATCTGTGGGCTTGTAACTGCTTTGTTTTGACTTGTGGTCATCAAGGTTTTGTTTAATTTTATTAATATGTTAAGTATTTGCTAACAGGTGCTTGGCTTTAACAATATTTTATCACTTTTCAGTTCTGGTAGATTTAATAGCCTAGTGACTAAATTGAGTTTATATAGCTTGTCCTGTATCTATTTAGAGATAAGAAGTTCATTTAGGGATTAGGGAATGCTTCTTGTATATGCACCATTAAGCATAGCACATCTGCTACTGAACTAGCAATCAGCAGAATATTGAGAAAAGTTATAAAGAAATCTTTTTGTTCATTCTCACACGCACATAAACACAAACTTGCAGACATTTACATGCAGGAAGAAATGGATATAAGAGCCGTAAAGCAAATCCATAAGGAGAGAATCAAATTCATTCATACAGTGTTTTTTTTTGGAGGGGGGGGGAATATTGAACTTTGTTAGAATCTTTCTGTTGCGTGAAAGTGGGTCAATAAGATTGATAGTAAAAAAGGAATATGCTTATTCTGTAGCAAAGTGGAGGCTTTGCTTTCACTTGCGATGTCTGCTTTTAAGCTGTTGAGAGAGGTGCATGTTCTCTATCACAGGCTTTGTGATGAAGCAGAATAATAATAAACAACAGTGAAAGAGGAAAACAAATAGATCAAGGTTTACCTTCTAGTTTTTATTCATATGTGAATCCAGGCCCCCTTAGCAATAGTCTCTAAAACAACAATGAAAAATAAGAGCTTTAATAGGATTTTCTTCCTTTTAGCTTTCTTGTACACTTTAAACAATAGGTGGAAAAGAAATGAGTGAGTGGGTAAAAATCCACTGTCCTTGGAGCATCTGGGAAAGAGGAGGGGAGCAGAGACAGAGGCCACACTTACTGACACTGGTGGGCTTCTGTCACCTAGGGTGACCAGATGTCCCGATTTTATAGGGACAGTCCCGATATTTGAGGCTTTTTCTTATATAGAAGCCTATTACCCCCGCACCCCCATCCCGATTTTTCACAGTTGCTGTCTGGTCACCCTACTGTCACCAAAAATAAGGGCGGGGGGTAAGTGCAGGAGAATCATCTTGTCATCAAAACCCACAGTTCTTTTTCAGACCAAACACAATCATTTTATATTGCACTACACAAAAAGATGATTAAATGTCTAGTTTGTATAGGCAGTGAATTTAGGTGGAGAATACAATTGACTGTTTCTTAAATGAATGTTTCTTCAGGAAGAATCTGTGGGTATGTGTGTGCATGGGTAGCTATCCTCCCCCTGAGCAGCCATGGGAAGGTTTTTTAGTCTATTTATACACATTATGGCAGGCTGTTTGCTTTACAGGAGAAAAGCTGAATCATGCTGGTGGATGCTGATAGTGCTGCCAATTGGGAGAGGCAAATTTTAGGTACATCAGTGTAATTAAGCAGGAGATGTGTACGGCTGGAACAGTTTGATTCAGAATATGTCTATATGTTTTTAATTTAAGATGTTTGCATGTCAGTGTGTTCGGCTCAACTGCAGGTGTCACTATTAGATTTGAAATAAAGGTTTGCTCTTTAACTATTGCTGTCACAATGGAATCTTTCTCCTACCAAAGTCATACTTGTGATAGCAATGCAAAGTCTACAAGATGTACAAAATTATAATTAGACCCCTCCTTATATATCTATGGATAAATGGGGTGTGTGTGTGTATTGTTTTATATATGAGTAGACATAAATACATGTCAGGCACTAACTCAGCATTTCTACAAGTAAAGTTGAATGTAGTTAGACGTACTACTTTTAGACAAAATGTTTCAAAATCCCCCCTGATTTGGAATTGGTATTTAACATCTGCTGACCCTTAGCAAAGTGATGGTGCAATCTGCAGTAGGGTGTTAGAATGTGTAAACATTAACGTGGTGATTTGATACTGAACATCTGAAATTGTTTACAGTAATTTACAATAGCCCAGTCATGTGATTGTATACAAATACATTCTATTCTTTTCTTATAGTGTTTGGCTCATACTTACACATACAATATGAACTCTGACAGAAGAATCAAGCCTATCAGATGATAGGTAACATATTTCTATTAGAAAGCAGAGGGGAGGAAGGGGGGGGATTGAAAAAAACAATAATTAAAAAAACATGTCTTAAATCTATTCCTACAGCTTCAAATAATTAAACAAGCTTTCTTCCCCTATCCCCTTATAGAACTATCATGTGTTGGTCCTGAAAGTGCAAAAACCAAAATAATGCCTTCATGTATATATTTCACAATGACACATTGAAAGCTATTTATGCAAGAAATTTATAATTGAAATACAATATTCTCATTAAGTGCCAGTCTTAACAGCCTGCTATTCCCCCACCTGGATTACCATATCTTCAAAGCTGGTAGCCTGGTATATTACATATTAGCACACTATGTTAACATTTATGATACTCTGTGGATTTGTCTTTGGATGATACTGTTCTCAGTGTATTTACACAAATTTAAAAAGTATATCCTAAGTCTAGATTGATTTATATCATTTCCTTGACAGTTCTATTTTTGGCTTTGTTTGTTTGTTTTTTGGTAAATTCTGTGTTTTATGTGCCCATGTTGCTTTTTACCTAAGCCCTTTTCAGAGATTTTTGTAAGCTTCATGAAATAGACAAACATTCTCATTTCAAGGCAAGCAAACAATGGAATATACATTCCACTTGCATGTATAAATATATACATTCCTGAATAAGCACTCTCTAATTGAATATTGACTGTTCTGGTGGTTTTATCCATCTTCTTAATTTTGCTCAGAATAAAACCTAGAAATGAGAAAATAGTTTGAGGTGGCAGAGAGAAGGAGTTGAGAATGTAAAAATAAGGCAAATAAATTTTTGAATAAGAATGACCCATGTACTGTGACCAGAGGGCAAATGCAAATGCCTGTTTTCAAACACAGACTCGTGAATTCTTATTAGGGGTTCGTGACTGTGCCTCCAAGCACATCATTACATATTCATAAGTGTGAGGGAAACAGACTCCTTCCACATTCAGGTGTGTTCAACTAAATGCTGCCCCTTTAATCTTAAAGAACAGCTCATTTGGTCTGTTTTCTTCAGTTCATAAAGTGTTAAGGGAATATGAGATAAAAGATGCACACACAAAAAGAAAAAGAAGCAGCAATACTCCACAAAGATCTTTTTAGTGTCAACTTAAATGCACACAAATAGCAGATGATGATCTCTTTTATTGGACTAACATTTATCCAGTAATATCCACACACTTTTAAAACCATTGAGACCTCCTCTTCAGGTGTTCATTTGAATAGAAATAGCTGAATGAGTGTTTTTATAATTGATCCCCTGAGTACTGAATGTCTAGTGCTGCATAACCAACATTTTCCCATTGCTGATTTTTTTTTCCAAATTGCTACTCTGCAAAATTAGGATTTCGTACAGTTTTGATAAGAAAATTAACCTTCCAAATGCCAGACCCCCTTAATGTTAGTTACTAAACACTGTGAGGCTACAAATGAAACTCTCAAATGGATTCTTGTATTTTAAAAGGAGGAAAAAATCTTTTTCTCTTAATATTTATTCAGAAACAAGGGAGAAGAAGAAAAGTTAACAGGCATTTATTTGTATGGTTCCAGTATCCCCAGTCCCCCTTGTATAGGAAACACTAGTGTTCAGAACATGCTTGAGGAAATGTCCTTGCTTTGAACAGCAATACAAACTTTGCAGCTCTTGGGAAAATTGTTTCATTTTTAGGTTAGATTAAATCTTATGGTTTCAACTTTAAAGACACCTTTGGAAGACTCTTTGCTTAATCTTATGGTGCATGTCATAAGGTCTGAATTTCCAGATAAACACTCACACTGCATGTATTTCCTTGCAAGCTGTTCACAGTTTATTCAAGGAAATGTGTGGCTATTTCTTGCTTGCAATTTTTAACATGCAGCTTTAAAAAAAAAAAAAAAATTCTGGTGTTTTGAGGACTGGAGAGACTAACGGTAAACAGCATAGATAACAGAGAGCTAGCCTTCCACATACACCACCCCCAATAAAGCAGATCGGATCTTGAGCTGATAGTAAAATCATCTTGCAATAGCGACACCTTGAATAGTAGAAAGAAAGGAGATATGATGACTGTGTGATAAAACCAGTTAACATTTGTGTGCCATAGCAAACACTCAGGAGTATAAAGAAAATACTAGCTAACCACTAGAGATGTCCACTTATGTTCATGATACAAGCACTACAAACTCCAGTTCTATCAACTACCATCAAGCACAAGATCCATCTTTAATTAATTTAATCCTGTAGAGCTGAACCTTATTTTAGTTGTGACTGTGCAGGGAGAAATTACACTTCTGCATGCTGGCCTTGAACTTCAACCTTACCCGTCTGTATCAGTGGTATTGAATAGCACGAAAGCACATACTCTGAAATTCGGGTCTCAATCTTTTTTTTTTTTTTTAAAGATTACTCAGATCAACCTACACATGGTTCATCTATACAGTTCACTCAAGGAAAAGCACAGAAAAGGCATTTTTCTCCCCAAGGAGAAGATCTGATTTTTTTTTTCCACAGTAGTGAAGCAGTTTATTAAATTGATAAGCCTTTCCCATAATGTGTAAGTAAAGACTTCTCAATTATGTAATAAGGCAAAGAGGGCTTTCTTTCCTATCGGAACTATCCAGGTGTCCACACTTTGCCACAGTGAGGGCCATACCTAATATGTATAAAACAGGCCAGTTTGTATCTGCCTTCATTTTTCGTGTAGGTGTGGTTTGAGGAAGACTACACACTTCAGCATGCAATGTTTTATTTGAAAGCATCTATCCAACATGGCTGTCTTATTGTATCAGAAAGTAATGTGACTGAGTCTATAGCACCCAGTGTGTGCAATTTACCATCATGGTTAGAGGGGGCCGAATACTACTGCCCTTGAGACAGCATCAATTTATCAAGGTTAGAGAAGGTGGCAAATTGTGCCATAGAACTCCTCACATGGCATTAGACACTCCCCTTCCTGATTTAGTACCTTCTGTATGGATATACAACAATGTTTTCCAAATACTACAGAGCACAAGTGGATGCATCATGCAGCCCAGAGGAAGCAGCAGGGGACAAGTTGCATGCTTTTTATGCACCTTTTAAATCTGTGTAATTGCTGTGGCAATCCCTTGTGTGCTATCTGCTGATAATGGACAGACTCGGTGTGAAATTATAATGTAGTTGAAGGGGACACTTGCAGCAGCAAGTTTGCAGCAGCTTTGGTAGCTCCATAAAGGTCACTCCAGTGAGAAAAAACACATGGATCTTGAAAACATCCTATGCTATTGGCTAATTCTGTGGAGCGGCTTTCATTTTGTGTTGCAAAAGCAGAGGTAGCTCTCAAGCCCTACAGAGCCCAGGCCCCAGTTCCTCCCAGATTTGGGGGAACTAGACATGGAAAGGAGACTCACTTTTCATTTAAAATCCAAAAGCAAGTTTCTCACCCCTTTCCTTGCAAAAATAGCCCGGAAAACATAAACAAGTGTAAGAGCTGATTTCAAGGGTTGAAAGGTACAAGTAAGTGGGTTCCCCCTCCAAAGCAGCCGGCGGAGGAGAACACAAAAATGTCATTACACATGATTCATGTGTAAAATAGATCTATTACATGTGGGGTGTATCCCCGAGCATCAGCTTGCTAATCTTCCCCAAAATTCTTAGGCTGCCTCTGTCCACAGTGTTGTGATGCAGGGTGGGGGTGGGAAGGGAAACTGCTAAATTTGGGAGGGGAAAGGTGATAAAAAATGTTTTTTGTGGATCAAACCAAAAATGCAAAGCCAGCTCTCTGAGAAATGCTTCACAGCTGAACCTCTACACTCCCAAACAGAGAGAATCTGCAACTCCACTTAGGGTCCAAATGGGGGACAGTTTTATCACAAAATCTAGGCCCAAGCTGGTAGAGAATTTACAGCCTTCGAGGCTCCTCACCCCTGATTATTTCCCTTTAGTTCTTCTGCCACTGGCCTTTCTTACCATCATCTGCCTGGCTTCCCTTTTGGAAGATAAAACTATAAAGATGTTGTTATAATGCCATTATTCTGTAATATAGGCTGGGCTCAGGGACAAATTATCCTTGTGTCTATATATGAATCTCAACAAGATTTATTATCTAATAATACTTAATACTTTGCAGTTGTATAGGGCCTTTCACAAGTGTGAGCGTACCCCCATTTTACAGATGGAGAAATGGAAAGGTTACAGTCACCATCTTCTGAAATACCCAATAATTTTATGATTCTGGATTTTTGACGCTCCAACTTGAAACTCCTGAGATGAAATTTCCAGCAGTGCTGGGCACTTAAAAGGTAACAGCTAATAATTCAGTAATTTCCTTAGCTGATTCACTCAAGTTCAAGGGGTTCATGTGACATGAGCCAGTCACTATTTATATATACAATTGATCCAAGTTTCATCCTTGCATTCCAAATTTTATCACTAGCTCTGCTGACAAGGTTTTTGCTAGTTCTTAATTGTCCATAGATCTGGTCTTCATTTTTTCTTGTTAAAGTCCAATTTAATAGCTCAGTCATTTTAGAATGAATGCCCCTGGTCTCTGGCCCTTAGCTTCAATGTGTGCATAAGCCTGCTATATCTCTCTGGTAGAGTTTTCCTATCAGGTATGTTTGTGAAATCCCATCTTATTCCTTTTAGCTCCACTTGGCTGGAATTAACTTAGTCTGCTGTGCTTTTTTGCTGCCCTTTTCTTTCTAATGCAAACCAGACCCCACTGTCTATTGCTTGGATCCTTATCCCTTCTGTTCTTGATTTGTCCTCTGATCTAGAAGGAGGACCAAATTCCTTGCTCTTGTATTTCTTACTCCTGGATTTTTTCCATTTAGAGTGGAATTAGTTTGTTGTGCCTGAATTGTGGTGCCTTTTAGGATGCCCCATCCCTTGTGCTGCATTCACGGAATTGATTTTGCCCCCACCCACTCCATTATATCAAATTACAGCTCACTGGTTTTGTAAACACTTCTGGCTCATGGTACCACCTTCCCCCTCTTCTTCCTGTGCTTGCCTTCTCCTATAGGATAATAACAATAAGACTTACCTGCCTCACAATGGTGTTGTGCAGATTAATTAGTTAATGAGCTTTGAAGATGAAAAGCCCTGTACCATTGCTAAGTATTGTTGTTGTTTTATCCTGCATAGATTGAACCCATCAATACTGACATTCCAATTATGACACTCATCCCACCAAGTTTCCATTAGGCCCACAAGATCATATTATCCATCACTCACTATCCTTTATAGCTGTTCTGGCTTATTTCCCACATTCTTCCATTTGTGAATAGGCACTTGCATCCTGTATGTTAATATTCCTTCAAAAATTATTATTCATCATTTGTTGCAGAACATCTTTTCTCATTTTTAAAAGTAAAGACCCTGGAGGATTTTTTTAGTGAGATGAGAACCTCACTCCTTTGTACCTAGAAGAAATCCCACTTTTAGATGCATGCTGCTTTTGAAGCCAGCAACCTGGTACTCCATCCGCTTAAGTGGCAACCATCCACTCTAAGCAGTTACCTCATCACAAAAGACATTCCAATGATATATGATTCCCCACCATTGTTTGGTCTCCAGAATAGTTTTCTAGCTTCTTCATTTGTCCAAGGCACTTACAGGATCGTTAGTGTCAACTCTATCTTCTCTTTTCTTTACCGGTTCCTAAAGTAGTCTCATTCTATCATATACATCGACTCATGCCCTTTCTTTCTGGGACTACATGGGACTATAGAGTACTCTGACAAATAGAAATTCCTCAGCATTCTTCCAGAGCATCTGGGTGCTCTTCTTCTAACATCTGCCATTGATTTAGGAACCAACCAACCATGCTGTTTTCTTTATCCAAATCAGAGAGATCCAGGACTGTGCTGCTCGCTCCTGGCAATCGGATCACTGGTCATATCCTCGTGTCTTTATACCACTAGTTGGTTGATCTTCTGTCTGTGGCTTCTTCTCACTATGATCATCCTCTAACTCATGAGCAGCATAGCTTTTGGGTGTTTGCCGAAATCTAGGTTTGAACAGCCAAATTTTCCTCTTTGTTACCTGCCACATTCTTCTATCTCCTTCATCCTTTGCTTTGTGAGACACTCCAGTTGCCCTTAATGTAGGTTCATTAAGATAGTTATTGTATATGGAGAATGTAACTGAGGTGTGTTTCTATTATATCGATTTTAAACCTAAGCATTTCTAAGATATAAGCATTCAATTCAATCAAGGATATCCTCCAAGGAAAAATCAACAAGGCAACACGCGCCAACCTCTTCAACTAAACAGGACTGCCGGCAATGTTGTATGGCAGCGAAACATGGGCGCTGACCAAGATAGAGGAGCAACAACAGTCTGTCATGGAGAGGGCGATGGAAAGAAGAATTCTGGGGATTTCAATCCACGACAGAGTCCCCAATGAAGTGATCAGACAGCAGAGTGGGGTGCAGGACATCGTTGTTGAAAGCCAGTACAATAAAATGTGATAGGCCGGGCGTATAGCGAGGCTCACTGACAATCAATGGACTGCAGCTGTCGCTGAGTGGTACCCACGGGAACGGAAATGACCATTCAGCTGACCTCCAAAGAGATGGGAAGATTTCATCGTGAAAAGACATGGCTGCACATGGAGAAGGAAGGCCAGGATACAAGAAGAATAGAAGACATGTTGTGATTGGCGCGATCTATAGGAGGGCTGAAGAACCATCGATCAAGGTGATTTCTAAGATGAATTTTGCTCTGGCCTGCATGAGATCCTCCCACCCTTAGTGTCCCCTGACTTGGGAGCATGTGAAGGCAGCTGTTAGCAGTGAGGCCATAAATGGTGGCCCTGTGCCGTGGGACAGCACAGAGAAGGTGGGCGAGGTGAGAAAGTCCCAGGAGTCACATTTTTCCAGGGGCTCCAATACCCTGCACAAGTGGTGTAAAGAGGCCATGGCCACTACTTGGGTCTGTAGGCTGGAACAGCGACTGCAGGGACTCTGCATTTCATCTGCATGAAAATTGGTCCCGATTTGAAGTCCACTGTCATCTGCACCAACAGAGCTTGCACAAGTTAGCAGAAGCCCTTCAGCTGGAGGCACTGTCTAGTAACCTGGGGTGTAGAGACCAGGAGTATCCTTTCCCGTTCTGGGCACAGAGCTGAGAATTACTGACTTCTATGTTGTCTTGGTGAAGGAGCTGCTGCCCTCTTTCTTTGCCTTGAAGAAGCAAGTATAAAATAACAATACCACGTGGCTGTCCACATGAACGTCAGTTCTGTCTTTATAAGGATCTCAAAGTCCTTTACAAATACTAAGCTTCAGAATGCCACCGGGAAGTAGGTAGAGATGCATTTTATCCACATTTTATAGATAGGGAAACTGGGTTAAGTGACTTGTCCAAGGAGACACAGTGAGTCTGCAGCAAAGTCAGGAACAGAATCCTTGTCTCTTAGGCCAGCTGGCAGTTGGCAGCCCGCATTGAGAATGTGACTGTTTAAATCAAACCTTGCCAATCGGGCTTTCCCAGCCTGTGATCAATGCAGCCCAAAGAAAAGTGTTAATGTGACCTATGCTGGTCTCTTACAACTAGTTTCTTTCCAGACTTTTTTCCCTGCAATCCTCTTTACGAAATAAAAATATTGTCATCTGTCTTTTGCCACCCATGTTAGCCATTTCTCCTGGCATTGCTAAAGTGAAATAAGAGCTCCTTCCAGTCTAGAATCTTATATCTTTGGACAGGGGGGAAGGGAAGCGGAAGTGGTCAGGGAGGAGGTGTTTAAAACAAGCTGCCTGAAGAAACAGTTTTCCAAATTCAGCAAACCGCTCTCAGCTCTTGATGCCCCAGTTCCACTTTCCCTTGTCTCGACTTTGGGAAGCATAATCTTTCTTTGGAGATGCATTGTCAGATCAAGCAGAAACAATGCTGGCTGAGCTCAAACAATGACCATATTTGATATTTTCTGCTGATTGAGCTGTCCAGTTGACTGGAAAGGGCTGACAGCAGAGAGAGCCCTGGTCTGAGCAGAGCAGCTCCCAGGCCAGCTGGTGAGGGAATGGGTCTGAGCCAGGTAATTATTGCCTAGTGCAGAGGTCGAAAGCCTCAGAGAGGCTGATGTACTAATGAAACACAAATGGGACATCTGTGTTCAGGAGTTCAGCAAAGCATGGAAAACAGAACTTTGCCAAGAGTATATGTACTACTGAAAGCAAAAGCACTTCCTCTAGCTGAGGGAAACCCACTGAAGAGTGAAGGCACGAGAAAGCCTTTTGCAGCAGACGTTTTATTTGCATGATAACTTTAATGCTTATAGCAATTACTCCAGACCCTCCAGCATTCAAGCAGGAGAGAGAAATGGATGCAATTCAAATAGGACAACCCTGAACGTCAATAACATTGGGAAGATAAGGAGGGTCCGGAGAGTTAATAAAGGACTAGAGGAGAGAGGCAATGGAGTCTTTGTCAGGAACCCACCATGAGGTTACTGGGAAACTGGTGAATTTACTAATGTACTTGGTACCAACCCTGAAAAACTGGTATTGTATCAGCAGAGCAGGGGCAGCTGGATGGGCTGTTACTTTAAAAGGGTTTCACTTACAGTTACAAATATCAACACATTCAATGAATTCCGGGTCAGATTTTGTTCCTGACAGCTGTGGCTTTCCATTGACAGTTGCAGCTGAGGGAAGAGTTTGATTCAAAACCTTTATAGTGTATGGTTAACTGGAATCTCTGCATAAACAGAAGTATTATGTTCCTGGAGAGAAGGGTAGTTTAAGCACCGGAACAAATTACTTCGGGAGGTTGTGGAATCTCCATCATTGGAAATGTTAAGAACAGGTTAGACAAACACCTGTCAGGGATGGTCTGGATAATACTCAGTCCTGCCTCAGTGCAGGGGACAGGACTAGATGACCTACTGAGGTACCTTCCAGTCCTACATTTCTATGGTTCTATATGGGAGAGAGAGGGTTAATTCATGTGTTAGTACATTAGTTTGGTTTTATTGTATTAATTTCCTAGATATCCCCTTAAAATCAGCCCAGGTTTGCTTGCACCCCCAGGGGACATTAATTTCACCCTACTAAGGAATGAGCTAGTTGGATTTGGGGGGGTGTGTGTCTGAAGTGCAGGCCTTAGGGAGGTGAAATCCATCCTCCACCCCACCCAGAAGCAAGGTTTCAGTGCAGTACCCTGCATGGCTGCTATTCTAGTCAATGGGCTATAGCACCTGCTGGAGCTCTACATGCCTTGTGTGGCATGTTGGGGTCCGTGCATATAAATGGCTCCTATCTAGGTCCACCCACATAGCTGGTGTCTCAGCCTATGCAAGGCTGACACCCTGTCTGTGGTGTAGAGCAGGTGCATAGTTTCTGCACCCAAGCACTGTCTCCATGCATTTCCAGTATGGGTGCTTGCATGGGCCCTCCATACCTGAGTGAATATCACCAATCTGAGGAGCTGCAGAAGTGCATTTGGACCCACAGGGCAAAGTAAGCAGATTCTGAGTGATGTAATTAAAAAAAGCTTTCACAGTGGGAAGAAAACTGAACCCACTTTCCCTGGGACAAGAAGAGGCAATAGGTTCTGTTTTTTCCCCTTCATTGATTAAGCCTGAGAGGAGTTAGCAGGGTAGAGTCAGCTGTGTTAGGCTGGTCTCTCTGGGAAAGTACTTGATTACTGAGGGAGGAACTGCTGGGGCAGGATACCAGGGTTCTCTCTGCCCTTTTCCAGAAGGGAGATGGGTCCTTCCACCTGGACAGCAGAGCTGAGCTGGGCAGGGAAGAGCTTGGTTTAACGTCAGCCAAAGCAGACACACCTGTGAGTCCTGCAACCACAGAAGGCCTTGCTCTGTCTCCCTGTGCAAAGAGCATGCAGAAAACAAAGCCTTCATGGTTTCATAGCTGCATACCCACAGCTCCAAATTAGCAGGGTCTCCTCACTGAGAACAGGCTTTGAAACCCGGAGTATTCTTCTGGAGGCAAAAGGCCACTGTTTTGATGTTCACAGGAGGCCTGTATGTTCTCAGGTTGGCCCTGTGAAGGTGAGTACCGCACTTATCTTGTATGTCACTACACTGTCAGCACTGCGTGTGAGCCCATTGCGAAGGTAGGACCTTCTGGTCCGGAGGCGAGAGTGCTAATGCCAGCACTGTGTTTTTCACTTTGAAGTGTCATTAGTGAACTTTGCTAAAAGTGTTCTGTAAAAAGAAACAGCAGCAGCAGCATAAGGTCTTTCTTCTATTCTTTCAGGGTTGCTGGCTCTGAACATTATCACCTCCTAATGCATGTAAATTATTTGATGACTCAATTATATTTAAATCCTCCAAATGTGAAGAATTTGTACTTATTTCTTAGGAGATAAAAATCAACATTTTAACAATGGCTGGATAGAAAGTCTGCACTGGAGGAAACCTGAGCTGGAATTTACTTGATGCAGTGATAGTGCCCCGTGTTATGACCTGGTCACCTCTCACAAACAAAGTAGGGCAAGTCAAGAGAACGACTTCAAGGGAAAACCAGATTGCAGCCACTGGTTTTGATGACTCAGTAGGAGGCACTCTTCCCTCGGTGTCCATATTGCCTAATCATAGTGAAGAGGGACTCTGGAGCCGCTGACAGTGGTGTAAGGTGTGAAACCAGAGTCCTTACCACTTGTGGGCCTATGGTTCTATCTGAAAGAGTAAGGATGTTTACTCTATTCTCCTGGTCACTTTCAGGTTGGATAACTGTGTTCTGCATACCTAAAGCTTCCCCCTGTGTTTCCAGTTGCACATGGTGATCTTCACTGTCTGTTCTGAGCTGCTAATTCATGCTGATTTGCTTTGTTCAAAGGTTGCCGGTCTTCCATACCATTAGTGACTTCATTTCAGTGATGGGTGAATTATATGTATTTAAAATTTAATAATCAGCTTGCTGAGCAATTTGGGATCTTAAATTAAAGGTGCAATTTTAATGCCACTCATCATTATTATCAAACCCACCTATACTTGGACAGCCTAATGGGTCAACAGGCAGGGCCTTCCACCACCACTTGCAGACCTGGATTTGAGTCCATCTTGAGGACTCCCAGATTATGAACTGTTGGGGTTTGAGTGTATAATGCACTGGTTTAATATGAGTGATCACCTCTTTCTGAGTGACTGTAACAGCCTGCTTCTTGTTCACAGCTAACAGGTACTGCATTAACTCAATAGCTAGAGTGCTTTGAGTGTTGAAAATCCCAGGTTGGATTCCCTCACTGACTACCTTGGTGTCTGCATATGCGTGGCCAAGTTTGTTAGAAGAGTCCTCTCAGGGCTTGATTCAATGCCTGTTAAAGTCAATGTGAGTCTTTCCACTGGCTTTGGTGGCTGCTGGATTAAGCCCTAAGTCTGAGGCAGCAGGATGGGGCAGAGGAGACGTTACTATTCACAAGAAGCAGCCTTCTTAGTACTTCTGGCTCCAGAGTAACCTTCCAGAGCCAAATCTGCAGAATGCATGTGCCCTGTTGGGTTTGTTGAATTCGGGCGTGAATACACACCCCAGCTCGCTCATTTAAGCTGGATGTGTGAATAGCAAATATGCGCTGTACAGATTTGGCCCTGGCTCAGCAAAGACTGCTTAGCCTTCGAAATGCAGGGACAGAGTGGTAACTAGATGGAGGGAGGGAATATGGAATTTTAAGTGGGCATCCTAATAGCTTGGCTGTTAGAGCCCTCTTGGCAAATGCTGCTGGCTAGAACACAGAAGCAGGGAGTAGAACAGTCTGCATTTGATTCTTTGCAACCCACCTGCCAATGGAAATAAAAGCGCATATTCCAAACCAAACTTCTTTGAGACTGATTCCTTTAGAAAAGCCCTACAGCTACACAGTCCAGCTGGGGGGGGGGGGGGGGGGAATGTAGGAAATTTGACAAGAGAGAATTGCTACCAGTTCAGCTTTGGATCTGTCCCATCCTTCCACTTTGTAAAGCCAGTGGAAAGGGGTAGGGTTTTGTTTGCAGATTGCTCAGCCCCTTTTTACAGCTGACACTCCCAATAATTACAGTAAACGTGATGATGCAACACACAGTACTGTATATGAGAATGTATGTTCTTTTGCATTCAGTTCCTCATGCCCTGGTTTCTTACTGGTATCTTCATTTCAGTTTGGTTAAAGACCAAATTATAGACCCCGCCAGTTTGATGTGTTCAGTCTTCATTTTTCTCTCTCTCTGAAGTCGAAAAGTTCAGGCCAGATTCTGATTTCAGTCTCGCCAGTCATACCTCAGTGCAACTCCACACATGCCAGCATAACACACAACAAAATCTGGCCCTTCTCTAACTGGTAGTAAGCTAGCCACTTGTCCAATATGAAGAGTATTCTGATAGACCAAAGTGAACTAATCAGGCAGTGTTGGAGTCCCTAGCCCAGTGGCCACCAACCTGTGGATCGCGATCGACTGGTCGATCCTAGAGGAACTCCCAGTCGAACGCGATCTCCAGTGGCAGTGTAGTGTGGCTGCTACTAAGGCTACCCCGTCCCCACACCGCTCCTGGATGTGGCCAGTGCAGCTCTCCATGTGCACTGCTCCTGCCTGCAAGCACCGCCTGCGCAGCTCCCATTGGCTGAGGGAGCTGTGGTGGCAGTGCTTGCAGACAGGGGCAGCGCACAGAGCCACGTGCCCCCCCCTCCCCACCCCAGGGGTATGTTGGCACCTTCTGGGAGCAGTGTGGGGGCAGGGTAGGCAGGGAGCCTGCCTTAGCCTCACTGCGCCTGCCACAGACCAGGAGCCACTGGAGATAAGTGCTGCCTGGCGGGAGGCCGCACCCCATCCCTGAGCCCCCTCCCAGAGCCAGCACCCCAAGCCCCCTCCTGCGCCCCAAACCCCAGCTCTGAGCCCCCTTCCGGAGCCAGCACCCCAATACCCCTCCCAGAGCCAGCACCCTGTACCCCGTCCTGCACCCCCAACTTTGCCCCAGCCTGGAGCCCCCTCCTGTTCCCCAACACTGTGCCCCAGACCAGAGCCCCCACTTGCTCCTCTCAATCCCTCCTGCAACCAGAGCCCCCTCTCACACTGCGAACCCCTCAGCCCCATCCCAGAGCCCGCACCCCCTCCCAAATCCCAACACCCTGCCCCAGCCCAGTGAAAGTGAGTGAGGGGGGGAGAGCAAGTGACGGGGGGAGGGAATGGGGGGGGGCTTTGGGGAAGGGGCGGGGTAGATCCTGAGTTGTACTTAGATTCAAAAAGTGATCTTGGCCGTAAAAAGGTTGGAGACTACTGCCCTATCCTCTGTTTGCCAGAAGCTGGGAATGGGCGACGGGATGGATCACTTGATGATTACCTGTTCTGTTCGTTCCCTCTGGGGCACCTGGCATTGGCCACCGTCAGAAGACAGGATACTGGGCTAGATGGACTTTTGGTCTGACCCAGCATGGCTGTTCTTATGCCAGCTATTAATGGGATGGTGAGACCCTATCAAAAGAAGCAACTGATGCCCAAAAGGGATTGGATATGTATTAACTTGTCTGTCAGAACAAAACAAGACAGATGCAACTAGCTCACATATCTTAGAGGAGGCTACTGTTCTGGAAATCTGACTCTTTTACAGATTCCTGGCCCAAAGAAAGATTTGAATTCAGAGTCCACTACATACTGACTGCGTGGCATCTACTGTACTTCTCAGGTAGGTTTACACTATTAATAGCTCTCCTGGCTGGCCCTTTAAATCTGCTAGACAGCCAGCATTTAGAGTGGTCATTTAGCCTTTAAGTGCTGCATTTAGCCATGTTCTTCCTTCCAGCTACTTCAGTCAGGATTTAGTTACTCTGTATATTGTTTTCTTTTAACTTTCACTTTCTCTCATCCCTGAGGAGAAGCAGCCTCACACCTAGTCTTCGGGGATCAGAGCTCTTCTAATTCTGCTAATCAAGATCTCAATCCAAAAATTCATTGTTATACGAAGCGGTCAGCTTGAAGAACCCAGAGTCCTGCAGCTGCTTTTCCAGCCGGGTGGCTTTCTTTAACTAGGTCAGGAGGTGTATTGTGAGCAAGTTTGCTCATTTTGTATGAGTGAATAGAAATGCACTTTGAATCATTTGTCCTGAAAGCCTCTGGAGAGAACATCGAAAGCAGCTGGAGTCAGAGCCTAGTATGAAGAGACCGAAAAGTTCATCAAGCCCACTAAGCTGTAGTCTTCTGATCAAGAATGTGTCTAATATTAATGGGTGAAAGTACTACCATGGCAACAGCCCTTTTACATTGCCGCCGGAGCCCCGGGCGGCGCAGGCCAGGCAGCACGGATGGGCGGGCTGGCTGGGGAGGCTGGCTCCCAGCCCTGCCCCTTCTGCCCGAGGCCCTGCCTCTTCGGGGGGCCTAGAGCCGGGGCCCTGTACCGGTAAGTGTTTAATATTACTTTCACTCCTGAATATTAAACCGAAATTACCCAAGCTCATCGGCAAAAGGCTGAGGAGAAGAAAGAGTACTGCTCTCCAGGAGTTAGGCCAGCACAATGTTGTTCTGTGCATTGTGCCACCGCGAGGTCTGGAAGGAGGAGATTTCTTAGAAGAGGAGATGGACATTTTTCACATGAGAGCAAAGTGAATCTGTCTAAAGCATTGTTTTAAAAAATTTTGGAGCTGTAACAACTCAGACCACTGAGGGATTGTCCAGGGACAAATGATTCTCCCCCCGACTCCATACACCTCCCTATCAAGAACACCTCCACCTCTGGGACGGATTTCACTCTTCATATGCTTAGACACTAAGACTGGAATTCTCAAAGGCTCCTAAGGGAGACACGTGCCCAACTCCCATTGAATTAGTGATATTTGGGCTCCTAACTCCCTGAGCCACCTTTGAAAATCTTAGGCTACAGTATTAACCAGGGCACAGATTGTGAATATGTGACAAGAGGACCCCTCTGTCATCTCCCTCGGTTTCTCAAACCAGTTGTCCTCCAACTTGGCTGCTGCGGCGATGAGTTAACCTATCTAGAATAGAATTTCCCTATATGAAGGAGACGGCTCCCAGAAGAGGACAATTCCCTCCTTTCCCAATACCTCAGGCCTCTGCCATTTGGCTCTAAAACCCTTTCTTTGTCTGTGCCACCAGGAAGGCTTCTGCAAACCATTCATGATTCATGGACCATGATTGATTAGCACCGAATTCAACTAATACATGGTCAAGGACACCTGTGTGCGTCCCCCCCGACCCCCATTCTCCTCCAGCTGAGTCCTGGAAGCCATGCCCCCAAATCTCCAGGTAGGTAACACTGAAGCTGGGAGTAAGGGCCTGCACTCCATCCTTCACTTGTCTTACATGTATTGCTGTAGCATGTCACTAGACATACTGAGCTGGCACATTGCAAAGCCCCGTACAGCGGGGCCAGTTAAGAGACTGTGCCAGCCTTTAGCTGAGAAACGTCTTGATTTTTTTGCATGGTGGGCCCCTCTGCCCAATCAAGGCTGGCTAACATTCCCTTTAGAGTTCCTGAAGGCTGAACTGAGAGCATGCTAGGTCCACAGTGCTCCCAGCCCCCACACACAGGGGAGGAAGACCTGGGAAGCTGAATGCCGTAAGAATGGTTTTGTGCGCTTAGTCTTCGGTGATAGTTTTTGCTTTGTTTTCACTGTGCAATGTGCTCTATGTATTGCAAAGGTCCAGTCCACACTTCAAATAAAAGTGAGCTGGGACTAACCGTGTTTAAAGGGGAGGCAGTGTGGTCTAGGGCAGAGGGCACTGGTCTGGGATCCCTGGTTCTGTTCCTGGCTCTGCTACTGACCTGCAGTGACCTTGGGGAAGTCACTTTACTTCTGTTCCATCTGTAAAATGGGGAGCATGATAAAGCAGTTTAAGTCCTATGGGTAAAAAATGCTATAGTCAGGTAGTTATTAAATAAGGAGGGCACAAAACCCCTCACATGTTTATTTTTGTGTGTTGCCAGGTAGTAATGTATGTTGCTTGGAGCAGAGATGGGGCTTTGTTCTAAGACACTGGGAGCCTTTATAGCACCATGTGGAGGGGAAATGATTCAGGAGAGCTGCTTACTGTTCTACCACAGACTTGCTATGTGACCTTGGGTAACTTGTTTAAACCCTTGGTGTCCCCCATCTGGAAAAAGGCAGAGTAATTATTGCTAACCTGTCCTGGGGGATGTGGCTTAACCAGCACTTTGAGATTGCTGAATGGAAGGTGCTATAGAAATGTTATTTCCAATAACCATGGACCTGATTCGCCAAGGCATCGTGTGCAGTTATTTAGGACTAAGTTTTCAAAAGAACCCAGTTCCCATTTAGACACCTGAATCAGAGCCATAGTGTGGTGAGCTCTTAGGACAGTCTGGCCATAATGTGTCACAGTGGGAGCTGCGGGATTTCAACCACTTTTGAAAACTTGGCCCCGTAGGTGCCTAAGTGGGAATGGAGCTCTGTTGACAATCTGGTGCAGTTTTGAGAGCCGAGCACTTGACCACCTGGCCTCGAGCTCTGTCGAAGACTTGGCTTTTAGAGCACTGCAAAGTGGGTTTACAAGGATACTATTCCGAGCCATTGCCTTTCACCTCCACGTTGTACTGGTGTAAATGACCGTTGTAGGTACAGGGCAGCAAAGAATCAGGCCCCAGAGCTATAATTTAGCTACAGGCCAGAGGAATGTTTAACAACAGAAGCCTAAAGAGCTAGAAATAAAGAAAACACAACCTGAATGGTACTCGGTGCAAAGAGCAGTATCCCAGTAAGGGGAAGCATGCGATGTTCCTTGGATAAATTCTGTGCTTTCCCTTTGGGAAGAAGAAGGGTGTGGGGGGAACCCATCCCGCAAATAGGCTTTTAATCTTCATAAGTGCAGATGATCTGTAAATTCCACAAAAAGAGACATAGAAAACACACACACACCTTTTAACTAGTGAGCAATTTAAAGACTAATAGGATTCATCCATAATTACATAGTTAAGTAAAATTTATGTATGAAGGAATTAACTGATTTCCCTCAGGGCAATATAAACCATAGAGACAGTGCTCTCATTTAAAAGCACCATCTCAATGTTAAAATACTTTGTCATTCTTCTGTAGCAACGGTTAGGTGCTGCGAGAGCCACATGGAAGTTTATTTACTGATCCGGCAGACAACTGATAACAGATCTCTGCTTTGTTTGGAATAGAAAACTTGAACAGCTTGTCCGCACCTCTCCACTCGGACATTAAATCAACATGGCTCTATTAGTGGCCCTAGGATGCCAGCTGAGCCATCTCTAGGCCTGTCACCGTGATGTCTTCATCTGTAACCAGAGCAGACGTGAGCTCCTGGCAGCTTCGGGAGGTGACAACAAATCCAATTAGCTCCTCTCCATGGCGCCACAATACTACTGTGAAACGGCCTGACAGGGAGGGTGGTTGCAATACCCCGCACAGTGGGGCATATCCTTCATACTTTAAAAAAAAAAAAAAAAAAAAGATTGCTACCAAGACTTAATTGCTGGAGTGACTTTCCAGGCGACTGTTGGAACCCAGTGCTCAATCTGGTCAGAAATGTGAGCTGTCCTCGGGGGTTGAATGATACGCCGTTTGGGGAGGGGCTTAGGGAAGGGGAAGAAGACCCCAGCAGGTGGTAAGTGCTCCCTCTGCATTGTCTCTTTTGGCTGGGGTGGGAGCCAAAAGATGGACGCCAACCCTCCCCCCCCCCCCCCCCCGGTTCCAGACGCTGTCTCTTGGAAGGGAAGGAGGGGAGCTGTTCAGCAGGAAAAGGAGTTGGAAGTAGACAATCTAGCTGATGCCTTCAAGCATCGAAAGAGAGGGGATAATGCTCGCTCAGAAACAGAGACTTGGCTGTTTGTACTTGCACACTTGTGTTTGAATACAGCCCCTTTCCTACAAAACTAGTAGAAGAGGGTATTGCATATGCTAATACAAAGCTGTGAATCTCCATGAGGCACAGGACGTTAACTCTTTCTTGTGTTATTTCCCTAATTCACCTCCATTCATGTGGCGTAGTGCTATCTTGTGGCCCCTACTTGTAGCTAACAAGGCAAGGGAAAGTAGATTAGAGAGAGACATGGAGACAGAGTTTGGGGTCTCTGAGTAAGACACTAAATCTGATTTCTTCTGTTATGTTATCATTATAATAGTTTAATAAAAGCAAATAGCTGAAACCTCAACCTCCCTGCTGCTCACAGCCATACAGTTATGATGCGGGTGTTCTTCACAGAGACCATCTTTTGTGCTGGTGTTTTCACTGAGTCCTAGCTCACTTCTTCAAACAATTCCTGGGAAAGAGAAACAACTGAGATGGACGCTAGCCAGCAAGCTAGCCATCAGTTCGGCCCACTGTGCTGGATGTTAGGAGGAGCCATATTCTGCTCTGAGTTACTAATTCCATTGGCTTCAGTGGAGTGGCCCAGGAGTTACATTGGTGTAACCAGTGTGGTCCTTGGATTCTAAGGAAGGTAGAATGCTGCTGGGTAGAATGGAAGGATATCTTTGCCATTCCTTGCCCTTCCAAATATGGAGGTAGGTGGTGTATCTAATGCTAGTGGAACAGAGCAAGGCATGATTAAATGCAGCACATGCTGGAGAACACTAGAGCAAGCAAAGAGAAGGCATTGGGAAACAACAATAAGATGCTGGCTCTGTTGCATTTATCTGAGTTTGCATGACTGATGAATTCAGTTCATTCCTCTCATGGGCGTGATGTCTTAAATTAAAATGGAAGGACAAACCATTAATTTGGAACCTTCTCAGCCTGTGCCAATTAATGTTGGTGGTGATGGGGATGCAACACAAAGGGGAGAAAAAACACTCCAGAAGTGAATGCGGGAGAATATAGTGGCATGTGTATTGCGCTATTTCCAACAATGTTAAACTCACAATTCTCGCCTGGCTCCCTGGTGCTCAGAATGTGTTTTTAAAAAGAAAACCCCCGAAGTGCAGTGAGATCTGGGAACATTTCAGCACCAGTAGTGAGTTCTGAGGATGGCTTTCTCTGGAGAGAATGTATTCCAGCAATACGGTGCTCTAGTCAATGGCTAACAGCATGACAGCTCTCCGTTGTCATTAGGCCAATTGTGCTTTGTCTCTTCCCACATCCCTGTGGAATCCCTGTGGGCACTGGCAGCCATGCTGCTGACAACAGAAAGGGAAAAGGGTGGAGCTGGGCTGAAAAGAAGGACTAGAGCCACTTCCCCTCACCCTCCCCACGTCCCCCACAGAAGCAGCTTGTTGCAAATGTATGTTATTATAGTCAAACTCATTCCAGATTAATTGGGCACAATATCTAGGCATGTGGCTGATTTACAGAGCAACCAAAGATTCAGGGAGCCTTGGAACTCCTGGACTGGTTTTGGAAACAAATCCAGTGCTGCCAGGCCCAATTATTTTCAGCAACATCTTTCTGCTACTGAAACGCAGAACTGTGGACTTTGGCCTGCTTGGTAAGGACTGCTTTGTGAGCTTGCAAATTGACTTGATTCTAAATGCAAGCTATTGAATCAGGCCTGCTGCAGGAAGAGAAAAGATGTGCCCTATTTATTACTGCGAGGCCCCCTCTTAACCTGCACTTAGCAGCTGTAGCAATTTAAAAATTATTTAAAAAAACCAACACACAATGCAGTACAAGTAGCAGCCTCTGCTCAAGAGGAAGAATTGGGTTCTTCTGAGATTAATATCAAGCAGAAAACTTCACAGCTGAATAACAGACTCTGGGCCAAATTCAGCACTTGGTTACACCGTGGATGTTAATGGAGTTGCACTGGATTTATGCCTGTGCAATGGATAGCAAGATTTCACTCCCTAGGTAAGAAAGCTGTTAAAATGTTCATCAGCTACAGTATAAGAAATGTCAATGCTCATAATACAATATTGACCCTGGTAAACAACATGAGAGACCACAAAGCTGATGAGCTGGGGGAAGTATTCACAGCAATGGCCAAACTGTACACTACTCACCTGGATCTAAGTTTTGTTACAAACCTCAAACTCAGGCCAGCTTCACTGAAAGGGTTTGCGACCCTTCTGTGTGAATCTGGGGCTGCTTGATGGGTTCTGGGAGGAAACTGTCCATTCAAAACTCAGTGTTACGTGGCTTAGACACAGGAACAGTAGGGATTCTGTGGCTGCAGCTGAGGTTTGTTCTGAGGTGTTAGCGACAGTGAAGGGCTGGAATGTAAAATACAAAGTAATGCCAGAAGATGCCGTTCCCATGCAAAGTGCAAGAGGAGACAATGCACCTACGACCCCCTACAGTCCCATATCGCCTACGTTCACCCAACTGTAATGTTTACAGCCAACCAAGGCTTTCAAGTGACTGTAATGACCTGGGTACTTCTGCATGTGGGCTGTACTTGTTTTAGGGGCTGGTTAAGTTGTTTATGATTTATACTCAATAGCGCCTAAGACTGTACACAGCCTGTAAAGTGAGCAAGTCTGATTAGCTTGAATGGTATTTATTTGTGTGGGTTTTGGAGCCACTGTGTTGTTAAGTAGCATCACACCTTTGGAGCCCTCCAAACCAATCTTACTGCATGTCACCCCAAATCCTAAAGGTGGATCTGAATGTTATGGGCTATGATTGGTTGTCAGTCTCCAGTCGACAGGAAGTGTTGGCTCCTGTTGCATTTCCTGCCAAATCCCTTTATTTGGGAGAATCTGTGTCAAAACGTACAGTATGGCCCCAGTGATCAGGGGACTGGGGGTTCAGATAATAAGGGGAGGTGGACAGCAGGCTTTGGACTTGGTGCTTGAAAATGAGGGATGGTTCCCTTGATTGAAGGAATGAAGGTCTCTGCTCCTATGGAGCTCCTGTGTATCCTAGGATATGTCTACACTGCAAGAAAAGGTGTGGGTGTAAATTAGCTGTTACCACTCAAGAAAGAGATCTTGGAGTCATCATGGATAGTTCTCTGAAAACATCCACTCAGTGTGCAGCAGCAGTCAAAAAAGCGAACAGAATGCTGGGAATAATTAAGAAAGGGATAGATTGTTGGACAGAAAATATCATGTTGTCTCTATATAAATCCATGGTATGCCCATATCTTGAATACTGTGTGCAGATGTGGTCGCCCCATCTCGAAAAACATATATTGGCATTGGAAAAGGTTCAGAAAAGGGCAACAAAAATGATTAGGGGTATGGAATTAATAAGACTGGGACTTTTCAGCTTGGAAATGAGACCACTAAGGGGAGATATGATTGAGGTCTATAAAATCATGACTGGTGTAAAGAAAGTAGATAAGGAAGTGTTTACTACTTCTCATAACACAAGAACAAGGGGCCAAATGAAATTAATAGGCAGCAGGTTTAAAACAAATAAAAGGAAGTATTTCTTCACACAACGCACAGTCAACCTGTGGAACTCCTTGCCAGAGGATGTTGTGAAGGCCAAGACTATAATAGGGTTCCCAAAAGAATTAGGTACGTTCATGGAGGATAGGTCCGTCAATGGCTATTAGCCAGGATGGGTGTCCCTAGCCTCTGTTTGCCAGAAGCTGGGAATGGGCGACAGGAGGTGGATCATTTGATGATAACCTGTTCTGTTCATTCCCTCTGGGGCACCTGGTACTGGCCACTGTCAGAAGACAGGATAGTGGGCTAGATGGACCTTTGGTCTGACCCAGAAGGGCCATTCTTATATTCTTATGATCTTAACTCAGGGTTAGCTAACTCAGGTTAAAATAGCAGTGAAGACATGGCAACTTGACTTTTAATTTGGGATAGCAGCTTGAGTTCAAGCCCAGGCTACCCTATAGTCTTCTCAGTTATTTTAACCCAAGTAAATAGAGCCTCACTTGTGAAGATTTGGGGGAGAAGTATAAGCTTCTGCTCAGATTTCTTCCTTCTCCCCAGCCATCTCACCAGCTAAAGAGAAGGTCTGCTTGGAGCTGAAGGTTTGCTGCTGTAGCATTCCTAAGAAGGGGAAGTAGGACCACACTTCTGCTAAGTCAACCAATTTTGGGGAAGCTGGCCAGCTGCATAGCTGAGCCTCACTTACCTGAAGTCCCTGAGTAATGCATCTGGGATGGGTGAAGGTCAAATAATGAAGGCTTTGTTGTAATTACAAAGCTGCTAATCAGAGCAGATGTTTGGCAGAGCATTCCACCCTCTAAATTTTGAAGAGAGGGAGTCTCACAGTGCCAGCATCATGCAAGCAGCTCTTACCTCAGTCATCAGTGCAAGTAAGGGGCAAGTCCATTTGGTTACACCCGTGGAAGAGTGGGGAGTACTTAGTTCAAATGACATGAATTTTGTTGACCTCTGGTTCAATTTCATTGTTAATGTTTCATGCTTCATATGAAGTTTATAAAGTGCCCCCCAAGGTGTGTGTCTGCTGGAATTGGAGGGTGCCTCACTCTGACATCAGGTGAGCACCACTCTGCTCTGACGTCCTGCTGAATCATTTCAGTTCTTTAACTCCAATAGAGAGTAGCTCAGCCGTGTTCATAAACTTACAGGCTCTCAGGCTGCCTGGCAGTTTTGGCTGCTGGGAGCTTTGTGATCTAGGTAACAAAATGGAGCTTCTGTATCAAATTGGACAAACACAGTGTCCGAGAGGGAGGTAAATAGCTCAAAAAGATGGTGTCAAAGCCAAGGTAACTTCCCCCTTGGTTTTTGGCCAAACCCTCTAGTGCTTACAACATAACAGCCATATGGCTCTTTCCTCTGTGATATTACAACCCTCCTCCTCCCCCCCACCCCCAATCCCTCCCAGGTGCTGAGGCCCCTCCAGGCTGGTGAAACATAACTCCATCAAAATCAGTAACTTGAACAGCAGTGCGTTCTGCTCAGGACTGCTTTTTCATGAAGTCTGTATTTCTCCTCTTCCCTTCCACCCAGTCTTGCTTTCTTCTACACATGCCTTGTGTACTCATCACCATCCTCTGGCTTTGACCAATGTTCATTCCCCTTGGCCAGCCAGCAGATGTCTATGTAGAGTGTTGGTGCGGTAACCCTCCTCCTCCTCCTCCTCGGTCCTATCCAACAGTTTGATGCCTAGACAAGCCCCCGCCTTGAAAGCTGTCATCCTGGCTGAGAGTGGAGGTGGTGGTAGTCAGGCTAGAGCCACGTTGGTGTAGTGGCTCTCACCCCCTGCTAGTGTGAGGATAATTGGTGCTTTAAAGAAACAGACTGCTACGCTGATAGCAGTCCTGGCAGGCCGGGTGGGGATGGGGGATGACCTAAAAATTCAAAGCCAAGCTGGTCACCTATGCAGCCTACTTGTAATGCTGGCCCTGGAGCCCATTGGCCTCAGCCATCTAAATCCTGTGTTGCAACTGTTTTATTCATAGATTTGAAGGCCAAAAGAGATCAAGAGATTAACCAGTCTGATTGCCTGTATATCACAGGACATTAAATTTCACCCAGTTATCCCATATTGAGTTCTATAACTTGTGTTTGACTAAAGCATATCTTTCAGAAAGGCAGTCAGTCTTGAGGTACACGTATTGAGATATGGAGAATCCACCAATTCCCTGGATCGTTTGTTCCAATAGTTAATTGCCCTTACTGTTTAAATTTGTCAGGCTTCAGCTTCCAGCCACTGGTTCTTGTTATGCCTTTCCTCACTAGAATGAAGAGCCCTTTAGTACCCAGTATTTCTCCCCATGATGGTACTTATACACCACAATCAAATCACCTCTCAATCTTCTTTTTGATAAGCTAAACTGATTGCGCTCTTTAAATCTGTCACTATGAGGTATTTTCTCCAGCCATTGGATCAATTTGTGGCCCTTTTCTGCATCCTCTCCAATTTTTCTACAGCCTCTGTAAATGTAGACACCACAACTGTAGGCAGTATTCCAGTATTGGTCTCACCAAGGCCGTCTACAGACTTTTTAAAAAAGCATGGTGTAGAGTGGACCCCCTGGTACATCCCAGAGAGCCCCAGCCGTAGTTTGTTGTAAATCTGGGACCTGATTATGCAGTCTCTGCATATGAGGAACTATCATTGAAGTCAGTGGGTGCTATTAATAATACTTAGCTCCCCCATGAAAAGCTATTCATTCATAGAGCTCAAAACTCTACAAAGGAGGTGTGATGGGGTGTCCACCCCACACAAGGGCTGAAGGGGTTAAGGTGGTGAGGTGGGCCAATTAACTACCTAGGCTGCACCTGGAGGAGAAGTAGGGTGACCAGACAGCAAGTGTGAAAAATTGGGATGGGGTGGGGTGTAATAGGAGCCTATATAAGAAAAAGACCCAAAAATCGGGACTATTCCTATAAAATCGGGACATCTGGTCACCCTAAGAAGAAGCCAGGGAGCAAGGGCTAATTAGAGATGAAGCTCAACTGGACAGGAGCGAGGGCGGGTGGGGGGTCCTGTATAATGCTCAGTAGCTAAGAGCAGAAGGGGGCAGCAGAGAGAGAGGCTGCAGTCACTCAGTGTGAGGGAAGAGGGAAGACAAGGTAGGAAGCAGTCCAGGAATACAGCAGTAAGGTTTAGGACTGTGCAGACCTTGACTGCTTGTTCCAGGGTCCCTGGGCTGGAACCCAGTGTAGAGGGTGGGCCTGGGTTCCCCTACCAGCCACTGGGGAAGTGGCACTTTTAAGAGGCAGTGTAAGAGAAGGCTGCCTGGGACCGTGAGTCCCAAGAGACTTTGATATACCCATACCCACGCAACTGTTGGAAGGGGAAAACTATGGTGATCTGGCTGGAGGACCAAACCACGAAGCAGGATCAGTTGAATCCTGAGAGAGCGATGGAGTGAGCAAACTCAGGAAGGGACGTCACACTGTCAGAGCTAATCCCCAGATGTGGCCAGAAGGAGGTGCTCCAGTGGTGAGTAGAGCACCCCGTAACAGGTGGGCAAGTATCAATAATCCCATATTACAGAAGGGGGAAAATGAGGCACAGAGTGGCGACATCACTGGAAGAGGAGCAAGGATGGCCTTGTGGCTATGGATCTAACTTGAGTTGTGGGACACCTGGGTTCAGAGGTGAAAGTAAGCCGGTCCGGTACGGCATACCAGCAAGAGCCAGTACGCCGTGCTGGACTGGACTGGCTTCCCCAGGCTGGTGATTTAAAGGGCCCAGGGCTCCCCACAGCGGCCGGAGCCCTGGGCCCTTTAAATCGCCTCCCAAGCCCCGCTGCCGGAGCCCTGGGGTAGCGGCGGCAGGGCTTCGGCGGTGATTTAAAGGGCCCGGGGCTCCGGCTGCTGCGGGGAGCCCGGGGCCCTTTAAATCGCCGCTCGAGCCCCGCTGCCGGAGTCCTGGGATAGCAGCGGCAGGGCTCCGGAGGTGATTTAAAAGGCACGGGGCTCCGCTGCGGTAGCAGCGATCAGAGCCCCAGGCCCTTTAAATCACCTCTGAGCCCTGGGGCTCCCAGCCACCTCTGCAGCTGGTAGCTCCGGGGGTGATTTAAAGGCCTCGGGGCTCCCAGATGCAGCCGGATCCCCTGGGCCTTTAAATCTTGATTTAGAGGGCCTGGGTATTTAAAGGCCCTGCCTCTTCCGGTTGAGGCCACGGCCCCACTCAGGACTCCGGCGTACCGGTAAGTCCTTGAAGTTACTTTCACCCCTGCCTGGGTTCAATTCATGCTCTGCTAGTGAATCCTTTTGTGACCCTGCACAAGTCACGTAGTCTCTTTGTGCCTCAGTTCCCCATCTCTAAGGTGGGAATTGGAGAAGTTCTGTGTCTCCTAAGGGGTGCTGAGGGGATAAATACATTAGTAACTGTGAGATGCTCAGATACTGTGGTAATGAGGGCCATACACGTCATCATAGGCAGCAGTGATGTGCCCAGGTTTATACAGTAAGTGAATGACAGAGTTGGGATTAGAATCCCAGTTTCAGTCTGCTAACTTTACGCACTGGATTATGCCTGATGCTACACACTGGCTACATAATAAGGCACGGATTTGTTTTTAATCTGTTTAAGATATGGGCCCTTCTGGATCTGTACACTCTGGAACTTGGCTGGGGTTCAAAATTACATGTGGAACCAGAGTTTGGAGTTTGAGCGCATTTTTGGTTTTAACACGGTTCTCCGATGTGGCTGTGGTAGGCACCCTAGGAGCTAAGTGCAGAACTCTATGTTCCCCACTGGATTCAGAGCTCCAGCCAGATAGGGGAATGAACAATCAGGATTCAAACTGGTTATCTCCCTTACCTAGTGTTGCCTCCAGGCCAATGAGCCAATTTGAATCAGAGCCAGCATTACACAGTTTTGTAGATGACTTTTAAACATGCAAAGAAAATTAAACTATTCCTTCAAATATCCTTAGCCGGAAGAATAACTCAAAGGACGTACTGGATGGGGTTTTTTTTTTCTTTCAAAGTAGAGTTCTTATTTATTTGAATGCTGCATCAAAGCTAGGAGAAAAAACCATTGTGCCTTTGATTGGATTGGAATTTTCAGCATCTGCATTGGCCAAAGGCTGTCCATCCTTTCTCTGTCTCTGACACGTGATTCGGTGGGGAAAGGCAGGGAACGGGGGAAGATAAATTGACAGACAGGCAGACAGATCAAACACGACACTTCAAAGAGATGAAAAAATACAAGAATGAAGCAATCCAGCATTACAGTCCCTCAATGCTGTGAAACAAAGCAGACAACCCTTTACACATGGCCATTACTGCCATCCAGAGACTGAGGCTGTATACATGAGATCTTACCAAAAGCACTAGGGAGAGGTCTCCAGTGACTACATGACCAGTTATTGCACTATCCGTGCTCAGACACTCTGAGGGGCTAATTAGTGTTTTTAATATGTAAATCAGAGCCTGAGCAGATTAAATCTAGGGAAAAAAAACAGCTGGTGAATATGTTATTTTAATTATTGCTCCAAAGAAAATATGGACATGGCTTAAGATGATGACAGAGCAGACCTTTAATATCAGCACTGAAAGAAATTGTCTCAGTCAACTGAAAACCAGTACCGGAAACTTGGCACTGATCTTGAGTGGACTGTGATTGGTGTCATGCAATCAGTACCCTGTTAGCAAAGCCAGAGATTCCTAATGCTGATGCTCCAGTCCTACCAACTGAATTTCTAAAAGTGCTTTACAATTATTTGTAGGACAGTGCCTAGAGGTCTCAAATAGGATCCCATTAATGCCAGGCATTGTACAAATACATAAGAAAAAACGCTCCCTGTCCTGATGAGCTTTTTACGTTTCTGAATAAGCGTACATGGCTCACACTGTGATCTCGACAGCTATCATATCTCTGCTCACATACAGATGAGCTTGAACCTTCTTGGGCACAACATTGGGAAGAGAAGGAATTTTTGTCTTCTTGACCAGCTTTGCCTGAAGGCAGAGAAGAATATCTGCAGGGAATCAGAAGAGGGGGGAGAGAGAGAGAGATTGTGGGAAGATGGAGATGGAAGACGAGTTGGTGGGAGAAAGAGATTGAGTGTTGTGGGCAGAGTGAGAGGGAGGTCATGGGAATGTAGGGTGGATGATTAGCAGAGTTTGATAGGAAAGGCTCCAAGGAGGAAAGGGGCTATTAACTTAATTTCTTTGGGGCTACATCCACTAATGCTAGAATGAAATATTTTGCACGGTAAGCCTGGATTCCTGTCCTCTCTGCCAAACACAAGTTGAGAAGATGAAGTTTGTTTTCTAAGAAAAAAGTTTTCAGCAAAGAGGGCATCTGCAAGCCCCCCAGGCCTCTTATTACTCAAGTCAGCTCTGCCTTCCAACTCGCCTGAAGGAATTCAGAACAACTTTCCTCTGTGTCAGATGCTGTGTGCAGCCTCCAGTGAAGTGAACACTTTTCTGTGAATCACTATCTAGCTTCTATTGGTACAAAAACTCTGAACTTTCTATAGAGCCAGGGAATTGTGTTCCCTTTGAAAGCACGTACGCCCTTTTATCTCTGTCTTTCTGTTGTCTGTCTATCTGTATGTCATAATTCATGACGGGGAGTTATAAGAAAGGCCATTTGCTTTCAGCTCCTCTCGCTTTACCAGCCTCTGGTATAGCTGCACTTCTTTGGGTCCGTTCTACGAGTCCTCAAAGCGCACTGCTCAATGCCATATCCTCTATCAGACCTCACGCTAACATGTCTTCAGGTATGTCTATGCTTAAAATGCTACTGCAGCACAGATGCAGTGCTGCAGCTGTGCCACTGTAGTGCTTCAGTGTAGACACTACTTACACCAGCAGGAGCGGTCTCCCATCAGCATGGTGGTAGCTAGGTCGACAGAAGAATTCTGCCATCAACCTAGCACTATCTGGACCTGGGGTTGGGAAGGCATAGCTATGACTCTGAACGGTGTGGTTTTTTCACCTCCCTGAGAGATGTAGCTTGTCAGTGTAAATTCCTAGTATAGACTGTCACCAGCCCTCCTTTGACATCTCACCACTGCTTCTTGGGTCAGCCTTGCTGTCTTTTTCCTTCAGTCTCCACTGCGCCGCTTTCTTCTTTGCTGGCAATTCGGCGGCAGGTCCTTCCCTCCGAGAGGGACAGGGACCCGCTGCCTAAGAGCCCAACGTGCCGCCCCTTCCCATTGGCCGCCCCAAGCACCTGCTTGCTCAGCTGGTGCCTGGAGTCGGCCCTGCTCCTGGGGGCAGATATACCTGTTCAGAAGCCTCCTTCTTTCTCCCTCTGACTGTCGTTGTGTCCACTGTCTTGTTACCTTCCTTTTTTATTGATAATGAAAACTCCCAGTATAGTTTTAGGGCCCCCCAGATCCTCAGCTGTTGTAAACCAAGGATGACTTCAGTGAGGCAAAGCTGACGGGCCTACAACCAAAGCTAAGCTGACAGGTTGAGTTCTCTTTGCATATTGCAGAAGGCTGTAGCAATGCGAGGGGGGTAAAGGTTTGTCTTGTGGTTATGGCACTGAACTAGGGCCACAAGATTTGAATTCAATTCCTGGCTTTGCCACTGATCCCCGGTATGATGTGGGGCAAGGCTCCTAATCTGGGTTTCTTACTTCCTAAATTGGTAAAATGGAGATGATAATACTTCCTTTCTCCCGTCTATCTTGTCTATTTAGATTGCAACTCTTTGGGGATGGGTCGATCTCTGGGTACAGTGCTTAGCAAATTGGATGCCCAAACTCAGTTGTGGCAAACAGGGGGTCTAGTTATCTACTATTATTACCAATTATACAGTGGCCAAGCAGCCACTGAGAAAAGAAGAGGCCAGGCCCTCTGAACAGACAAATGATATTTAGCATGGATATAACCCTTTACATTTATGTACTGCCATCAGCAAAGCCAGGCTTCCAGTCCCAGGCTCATCCACTGATCCATGCTACCTAGGTAGCACAGATGTGAGGGACAAGTCAGTAAGACACAGGACAGAATTCTTTTCACCAAGCTGGAGCATCAGAGGTCTCCAGGAGAGAAAAATTGCCCCCCTGTTGTGATAAGTAGGTTGGCTTTATTGCTAAATGCTGTATTTGCTACTTGCTCAGTCCAGGTCATGCAAAGGCTGCTGAAGCAGAGTCTACTACTTAAAGAGATAATTGATAAATCAAATCTCACACACTGTCACTCATCTCATCTCTCACAATCTCTCATTTCCCCTCCATCTCAGCCTCTCAACAGGTTTGATCTTGACAATCCTAGCAAAATAATACTAAAGGCAGAAGGACCCTTTTCTCTAAGCTTGCCCCTTCCCCAGTCCACTAACGTCTTTCTCAAAATTCTTTAGTGAATAGGGAGTCAAGGGTTATTTTGTATCTATGGGAAAAATTCCTGAGAGAGCAGGGCCCTTAGAAATTAACACCATTTATGCTGTAGAGACTGAAGTACAACAGACACTTCTGCAGGGAGCGTTTCCCTTTTGCTGTTGGAATCATCAGCTTGTACCAAATGGCAGTCATGTTGGAAACACGTTTCCAGGACAAGATTCCTTAGATCCTCCACAAGGGCTTTATCTACCCACCTCCTACACACTTTTCACTCAGCGGGTAAATCACGGCGAAACCTGCTTCGCCTGCACAAAGACCAAGTCATAGTAATTAATGCTTAGCATGTTCTTAGCACTTGATGGGCTCGATTCTCCACCCTGCCCGAGCTCTGCTCAGAGTAGAGAGGGTGGGGCCTGCAGGGAGATGGTTGTCACACGTTAGAACTGCTGAGGAGCAGCACTAACGTACGGGTGCCACAGCCAGCGGTGATCTTACACCAGTGGAGGACGGGGCATAGCTCTGCTCTACTCTGCCATGACTCTTCCCACCCCCAGCCTTCTCCCACTCCAGCCTCGGCATGCCCCTGACACCTCCCCTCTTTCCCTTTACAGTGGGGAGTCAACACCAGCGCCACCACCTCAGCCTGCTTTCTGCCAACAGAGAGTTCCCTAGCCAGGGGTTATTCTTCACTGGCCATTTATGGGCAGTTTAATCCACCTCTCAAACAGTGCAAAATGTATTTAGTAGACTAGAGAGTCTAACTCTATATGTTCAAAGCACTGTACGGGCATGGACTAATAATTCCTGTGAGAATAGTGGTTAAGTATTATTTCCCCCATTTTACCGTCTCGTGTGCAAACTGAGCCGGAAGAGGGATGAGATGTGCCCAAGGCCCTGCAGTGATTTAGTGGTGGAGGCAGGATTAGAACACAGGACAGCCTGATGTCCAACCCTATGCACTTTCTTTTGGACTCTCTGAGGGAAATGAGCTTTCTGGAGGCTCTTATGTAAGAGTTCAGGGAGAAGGAATCCTTCCCCCTACAATCTGTGGCAGTAGCGACTGTGGCCCACTACACTCCGCATACATGGTGTGTTTGAGCAGTGAATCTATGTAGTTTACAGACTCCCTCTATTTTTTTCCTGGCCTGGACACAACCTCCCACTGTGCTGCCATGTACAGAGCTACTACAAAGTACTGGTCTGAGGCAGGACTCGCTGTAAGAACTGGGGTGTGGGCAGTTATCCCTAATAGTTGGAGTTTTGAGCCAGGAACTGGAGCCAGGGATCAGAGCCGGAGGTAGTCAAGAGTGAAGCCAAGGGCTGAAGTCAGAGTCGGGGGATGAGCAAGGGGTCAAGCCAGAATCAGTCAGGTTAGGGTATAGAAGCAGGGACCTAGAGTGAGGGAGGAAAGCAGGAACTGGGGACAGATGGGGATCTGGGATAAGGAGAACAGAAATGGATTGGGAAGCAGGAACCAAGAGAAGGCAGGGCTCAGGAAAGAGGCAAGTAAGCAGGCTCCACAGTGGCAGCCAGCCAGGGATGCACCTAATTGCTCAGACAACTTCCTATGCCGCCTTCTGATTTAAGTAGTGTCTCTGGGCCAATCAGTGGGGCCGGACATCTCCCCCAATCAGGATCTTTGTAGACAGAGACCTTGGTGAGAGAGAACTCTGCTAGCCTCCTTCTCCACTAGTTCCAATGAGCTGCTGGCTCATGATGGCCAGGCTGACCACTGCCTGGGTACCTATGGGTCTGGGTTTGAGACCAGTGATCCCTCACATCACAGCCCCCTAGGTAGTAGTGGGCTGGGTTTTGCAGGGTGGTTTTTGTGGAAGGTATTTATCAGGCCAGGGGCGTGGATCTTCTCCGCCAGTTCCCAGGAGCGCTCTTCAGGACCCTAACCTTCCTAATACATAATATACCAGAGTCTATCCTGTCTTACTCTGGTGTCCAGGATCTCATGGACAATATAACCATCGTGGTCTTGAAAGTGCACCAGTGGTGGTTGGGAGCAATGAGGGAATTAGGTCCTGAACGTGTGGGATCTGGGGTGGTATATGGAAAACTGGGTGTATTCAGAGGGAACGGAGTAAGTCAAGTTCAAAAGTGACTGGGTTAATTTGCTAGCTAGGACCAAGGCACTGGTAGTCTATGTGTAAATGTTTTGTCAAGAACCATAGCCTCTTGCCTACTGAAAGGGTGGGCCCCTCCTGTTTGCCTACTGAAAAGGTGGGCTTCTCCTGTAGTTGATGATCCCCATATTGTTTGTAGCATTTCTCAGTGTCCTCTAGGTAAGCCTTTCGTTCCTCTTGGGTTTGACATATTTATTGTATGCAGTCAAGGACTGCTGGGTTGTGGGAAGTTGCAGGTAGAATTGAGGGTGGAACCTACAGTTTAATAAAAAAAAGGGGGGGGGCTTTTCCCCATAAAGGTGTGTTCTTGGTTATTGTATGTGAAGTCTGCCTGGTGTTGCTGCAAGGATCAGTCATTGTGATGGAAGTTTATGTAGCATCAAAGATACTACTCAAGATGTGGTCGGTTCTCTCTGCTTGACCATTTGCCTGGGTGGAGGAGGATAGGTGGAAGAAAGACAGGAGCAGATGGCCAAATTCTGGAGAGCTTCTTCCTAGAAGTGGGAGATAAGTTGCACACTGAGGTCAGGGATGATGTGCTCCAGGAGGCCATGGAGGCAGATGGCTTGATCCATTTAGAGCCATGCAGTTTCCTGGGAGGGAAGGTAAGCCAGTGCAAAGGATGAAGTATGCCAGCTTTGTGAAGAGGTCTCTGACTGTCAGAATGGTAATGAACCCATTGGATTTGTGCAGTTCTACTACAAAATCTAGTGCAATCACTGTCCAGGGGCTGGGTGGAGTCTTGAGAGGTTCCAAGAGTTGAAGAGGTTTATTGTGTGGTACCTTGGATCATGCGCATATGTTGCAAGGGACTACATAGGCCCATGCTGTGGCCCACATACAAGGCCACCAGAAGAGATGAGAGACTAAGTGTTGAGTGTAACACAGCGAAAATGTACTGCTAGGGAGGAATCATGGCATACCTGTAGGGTTATAGTCCTCAGAGAGACAGGGGGAACGTACACATGCCCTTGTAGGTTACCATGTCTCAGTCATTGTGGGGTTCTCTACTTATGGCTCCCTGCTCGTCAGGAGGGATCCCACGTACCAAGGCTGATCGTATGAGGGTGAGCAGGTCTTGTTGGGGAGCTGCACCCAGAAACTTAAGAGGCTTGAGGATTCAGGAGGGTTGGAGCTCAAGTCCTTTAGATTAGAGTAGTATTCTTCCTTCTGGGACAGAGCGTCAGCCTTGTTATTTTTGGTTCCTGGACAATAGGCGATTACAAAATCAAAGTGTGAAAAGAATAGGCCCATTGAAGTTGTCACTGGTTGAGGGCTTTGACCCTATGCAAATATTCCAGGTTCTTATGATCAGTGTACTCCCAGAAGGGGCACCAGACTCCTTCCGGATAGTGGTGTCAAACCTCAAAAGTGGTCTTAATTTCCAGGAGTACTTTGTACAAAATTTTGTAATTTTGTTCCATGGGTGCGAGTTTCCTGGAGTATAAGGTGCATGAAAGTACAAATTGTTGTGGACCGTGCCTTTGGGATAGCATTGCTCCAATCGGCAAGTTGGAAGCATCTGCTTTGATGGAAGCTTGTGTGGTGCCTGGGTGGAGCAATATGGGAGCAGTAGTAAATATGAGTTTTAATTACTCAAAGGCTGCTGGCCTTTGGAGACCAGAGGAAACTGGTGTTTTTTCAGAGCAGGGCAGTAAGAGGGGCGATCCACTCTGAGAACCTTGGGATGACCTGCTGATAGAAGTTTGTGAACCCCAGGAAGGGTAGTTCATGAATGTTCCAGGGTGCTGCCTACTTGAGGATTGCCTTTACCTTGCATGAGTCTATTTCAATGCCAGCAGGGGATAGGATGAACCCCAGGAATTCTATGGAAGACTGATCAAAGGTGTGTTTTTCTAAGGTAGTGCAGAGGCCTCTTCATGATGGAATGGACATGCTTGATGTGTTGTTTGGCATTGTCTGAAAAAATAAGTACATCCTCCAGGAAAGCTACCACGTATTGCTCCAGAATGTCCTAGAGTACGTCATTAATAAAAGGTTGGAATGTTGTGTGTGCATTAGTCAGGCTAACAGACATTGTGAGATACTCAGAATGACTGTTATGCGTTCTAAAGGCAGTCTTCTGTTCGTTCCCAGCTCTAATGTGTACTACGATGTACGCCCCCAGAGGTCTAGCTTTGTGTATACCCGAGCAGTGCCCACAGTCCATTAGCTTGGGGATTAGTGGCAATGGGTACTGGCATCTAATAGTGACCTGATTCAGTGCCCAACAGATGGTAGATTTAATCCCAACTATGTGTGGACTGTTTGTTTAAAAAAAAGGGGGGGAGGAGGGGCGGGGGGGTGGGTGGACTTACAAATAAAGCCCTTGGCTAAGTTCTGCTGAAAGTAGGTACACAGAGTGGCTAGTTCGGGTTCAGATGTGGCATATATATATGCTCCAAGAGAGCAGTCATATTCCCTCTTAGCCTTTGTTTTGTTAGGCTAAACAAGCCAAACTCTTTTAGTCTCCTCTTGTAAAATCAGCTCCCCAGGCCCCTGACTATCCTAGTAGCCTTTCTCTGCACCTGTTCCGGTTGAATTAATCTTTCTTGAACATAGGTGATCAGAATTCTACACAGTATTCTAAATGAGCTCATACCAGTGCCTTGTGCAATGGCATTAATATCTCCTTATGTTATGTCTATGGGTAATACCTCACCTGATGCATACTGGGATTGCATTTGCCTTTTTCACGGCTGCATCACATTGGTGCCTCATAGTCTCTCACATCCCAGGCCAGTGCCCTAACCAACATGCTCTTGACTATCCTTAGGCCTCTCAGTCTCATGGGGGGGTTTGTTTTGTTTTTTTTTGCAAAAAAAAAAAAAAAAAAATCCAAAAGGTGTCAAGTTTCATACCAATGCGGCACAAAAACACATTTCAAACCTGGACATTTTTTGTGAAATTGAATTCTTGTTTTCTGACCAGCATGAGAGTCCCCAGGCAGTGCTCAGACTGTGGCTATGACAGCAGCTCAGTGGAACCTGTGGAGAAGGGGGCTAGCAGCTCTCTAGCTCAACAGGGGCTCCGCCTACAAAGCTCCTGACTGGGGGAGATGTCTGGTCCCACTGATTCACTTGGTCACACTACTGCAGCTAGAGGCAGGCACAGGAAGTTCTCCAAGCAACTAGGTGTATCCCTGACTGGCTGCCATTGCCAACCCTGCCTACTTGTTTGACTCCTGAGCCCTGTCTTCTCTTGGTTCCTGCCCTCCCTATCCCAGATCCCCATCTGCCCCTGGTACCTGCTTTCCTGCATCACTCCAGGTCTCTGCTTTTGCACCCCAGCCCTGACTCTGACTCCCTGATTTGTCCCGACTCTGGCTCCAACCCTTGGCTTGAATCCTGACTGTTTCCATCTCTGACTCCCAGCTCCAGTTCCCAACTCTAACCACTAGGCATGACCACTCATGCCCCAGTCCTTACAGCTTGCTCGGATCCTAACTACTCCTCCGAGGGAGCCCAAATGAGGATAGACCCCAGTGGAGTTCCCTGCCCCACAAGGGGCATTCGCACTGCACGAGCAGGCGATCCAACTCCAGGCAGGCATTGCAGGCTCAGAACACACAGCTGGCTGCTGAGAATCAGGCATTGCAGGAGCAAGCCTATCAACTCCAAGCACTGAACGCTGTGCTCTGGGTCCCTCTAGCCATGCTGTCATCTGAGCTGGGACTCACTATTCCTCTGCCTAACTGCTTTGATGGAAGTTGCTCCAAATTCTGAGGCTTCAGGAGACTTGTTCTTGCTTTGACATCAGATATACTCTTCCGACCAGGCCAAGATAGGCCGGGTAGTCAACACGCTGACTTGGAAAGGTGTTGAACTGGGCCTCCCCACAGTTGGAAGCTATCGTCCAGTGCTGTCGAGCTGAGATGCCTTTCAGCAGGGCATATCAACCATCTATGATTACCCCAGCCACACCATCTCCACTGAGGCTGCCCCGAGGAAACTCCAACAGGATTGGGCACTGCCACTTCCTATGCAGCTCACTTCTTCTGTCTCAAATCAGCCACCGAATGGAATGAGGTGGTCCAGTTATTTCAATTCCTATCGGGCTTGCAGGACGAGGTAGGTCCAGGATGAACTGGCTCTAGTTGAGACACCAGCAGATCTGGATGCTTTTGTAGATCTTATCCAGATCAACAGTTATCTAAGCGAGCAAAGGGAAGAAAGAAGAGGGGCATCACAACCATTCCCCCGCTTTCAGATTCCAGTCCATTCGCTGAGCCCATGAAGGTAGACGTAGCCCACCAGAAACTTGTCCCTGAAGGGAGAGAGTGCCTGTGATACCTTAATCTGTGTTACTACTGTGGTGAGCTGGACTATGCTATCTCCAGTTGCCCCATGAGGAGCCCAGCCCAAAGGAATCTAGCCCAGGCTAGGAGAATGGGGCTAGGCTGGGCATCATGACAGAGCAACCCCTTAAACCCCAAACTGAGGTTCTGACTGGAATGTGCACCAGTTCCCATTGACTGGCACTGCACCTGCAAGCACCAGTTGAGTTATGAATCCTGGGGCATCCCCAACCACTCCCTCCACAGCAGGCCCTCACTGATTTGGGTGCAGCAGACAACTTTATCAATGCAGAAGCAGCTCAGCTACTACAGATGCCCCTGCAGCCCAAGCCTGTTCCAGACCTAGCAGAAATGATCGGTGAGTCCCTCTTATCTCCTGGACCAGTGGCCATGGAAACGGCTCCTCTCGAGGTAACTCTCCAAGGACAGCAAGAGGCACTACCTTTTAGTGCCATCCATTCTCTGTACTTCCCTCTGATCCTGTGTGTCTTGTGACTGGCCCTCTACAACCGCCTTATCTGTTGATGCAAACTAAAACTTGACTTTTTTTCTCAGAATTCTGCCAGCAGCACAGCTTGACTCCAGGAAATGGGCAGCGGGCAGTAGTTCCCCAGCGGTCAGAAGCAGGGCTAAGTGGCCCAGCAGAGCTTCTTGCTGATTCCAGTACTTGGCTTCCATCCAAATACAGTGACTAAAATGATGTCTTTAAAAAATGCAGATTCCTTGCTCCCACACAGGGATTAGGGTTTCCCACTCAAGCTACAAGAATTCCATCCTGGACCTAAGAAATCTTCCTGAGGAAAGGTTCCTCTGAACCAGTGCACTCCCACAAACACTTCCGTGTTTGATGAATCAGGATTTTCAGACGGAAAAATGTTTCATAAAAAAAGTTACTGCTCTGCTCTAGTGCAGATTCCCCCTGAGTTGTCTTTCTATGGCTTGTGTCTCCACGAGTGCCAGGGCTGCTTCCACTGTGCTTCGAGCCTTGTGCATCCTCATAAGAGGGGCAGGATTTTCCCTTAAATTTGGATATCAGGCTTTTGGAATGTTCTTTATTTCCCTAGGGGAAAAATATGGCAGAACATGGGTGTAATATCACAATTCTGAATCCCAGGCATGTACACGCAGCGGTATGATTGTCATTTAGCATTGATATAGAACTCCCTTGATGTACATGGCACTCTGCAGAGAGAACAAACATGACTGCCCTGAGGAGATTTCAGTCAAGATGAGATACGTCTGACCTGACTCACAGGGGAAGCGGGGTCACTGTTGTTACTTCTAAATAAGTATTAACTAAAACAGCTGATGGGCTTGATTTGCAGGCAGAAGGTCTGCCCAGGGAAAAGAGGGAGAGCCCGCCACCCCCATTCCCAAGCCAGATGGGGCCATAGGGTGACCAGATGTCCCAATTTTATAGGGACAGTCCCGATATTCTGGGCTTTGTCTTATATAGGCACCTATAGCCCCTCACCCTAGTCCCGATTTTTCACACTTGCTATCTGGTCACCCTAGGTGGCAAACCAATGCAGTGAAACAGTTACTGTGCTGGCTGGGTCTGTGTGCGTGGCACAGATGGCCCCTAAAGAGTGCATCTCCTTCCAGAGGGAAAGGATCCTTAACCCAAGACATACCCCTTCAAGATGGCGCCTGGATGTGGAACCTGCCCAGGGAAAGTGAAAGTGTCTTGCAATCTGCAGCATCAGCAGCAGGAGGGCAGCTGCCTCTGCCTCCTCTTCCAGTAATAAATCCATATCCCGTTGTGTCTGAGCTTGTGCCCGGGACTCTTCTTGCTAGTGCTCACCCATCAACGAAGCCATGAGGTCATGCAACTCTCACAAGCAGAGGAACCATGAGTCTGCGCTGGAGGCCGTAGATATCTATGAATGTCAATATCAGAACATTACAGACAATGAATGTACAGTTTTACTTAAAGGTGTCCTAAACTTTGCAATACCCCAAAACCACTTTCCCCTGTTTATTGCATTTGTATAACCAACAAATGGATACAAGTTTTGCACGCCCCTATTCTTGTGCCACTTACCTGTTGCTAAAAATAATTGCTGGAAATTAATTTTTGCTGAGTTTTCAAATTGATGAACGCAGCAAAATTAATTCAGAGTAGACAGTTTCAATTATATAGCGTCTGCATACATATATAAAATACAATCTAGCACCTAGAAGTATTCCCAGGCATCTCTTGACTTGTCAGTGAGAAATATGCACTGGATGCAACGATAAGTGATATAAGAAACATTAAGATTGTGCCCTAAGCCAGGCTGACTCCATGTGCGATTTCACTACTAGATGGTGGTGAGCCCCACATGGCTACAACTCATTCCTGCCAGATAACAAAATGACTCACACCACTCTAGCTGAGCTGTGCTGGTCATGCTAAACATATAGTTGATTCCAGCTCACAGGTGGAACACTTGCTTGGGTGAATGAGCCACACATTAGGGGAGAGTGTTTATGGGTGAGCCACACCCACTTGCCCGCATTCCTTTTTTCCTTCTTCCTTAGGTGCCCTTTTAAGTGCAATATTCATTGAATTATTTTTTGCAATATTTATAAGATTTGTTTTTCCTCTTCCATTTCTAGGGGTATCCTTGTAAACAGATTTTTGTGAACAGTTTTAGGGCTTAGTTGTGCAAGGTGGTGAACTCTCTGGCTCTGATCCAGTGACTGCTCTTAAGCACATGCTTAGGTTCAAGTACATGATTGGTTCTATTAAGCTGGGGCTAGATTATTGAGCAGGATCAAACCATTAATGAGCATAGTCAATGGTATCACCTATTGAATTACTTGTGATGCTCCTAATTTATTTTGGAGCTCACATCTATTCTGATCTCCTGTTCAAATTCTGCCTCAAATGCTTAAAAGCATCAAAAATAAAACATTTGCAAAATTTTGGGGTGTCCTTGCAAATAATATCATGTCAGTAAAATTATTTTTGTGCATTTGCCTTTTCTGCCAAATATTTTCACTACAAAACTAATCAAGCATACAATATATAAACATAATTTAATGAATGAGCGCACGCACACACACACACACACACACACACACACACACACACACACACACACACACACATCTGACTGTCTAGGGCAACATGATGTATATCGATGTGTGCTTGGTTAAATTTACATGCACATACTCTCTTTTCTCTTACACTAAGGGATGTATGATACTTCCTGGGAATTGTACTTTTTGCCTTGTATTACAAAACTCTAGAAAGCCTTACTGTATTTCCAGCTGAGAACTATTTCATGCTCTAGCATAGCAAAGTGTCTGCAGACAGAGATAAGCTATGATTTCCCATTTTCCTCTACAAAATTAATGATCTAAAAGTACAATAAAACCATCATCTCGTGTCACCAGTGGGGATACTGAAACATATTTAGCTTAAAAAAATAACAAATATTAATGGGAAAATATTGAAGTGAGTGAGGGGTTTTTTTCTTATGGATTTTTTTTACTTGAAAATAGTTTTGAGAGAAAAGAGAATTGTCTGAAATTAAGTAGAAGGATTTGCAAAAATTAATTCTGTGAAGAAAGAGATGGCTAGTAGCCAGCAGCAATTTGAAGTTTGTGTTTGCAACAAAACTGAAAGAGCTGGTTAAGGAAATCACTCTGACCCCATTTGTTCTATGTTTCAGGATTACTGTCCAGTGAGATCCATTCGATAGCTACTTATGGCACCATTGCAAGCAATAATTTTCAGAGGTTTGTTCTGCCCCGTCTTTCTGTTGAGGACACTTTTGTCTCTGCCCTGTTTATCTCCAGTTGAGAAGTGTAACCTCTTCACAATTTTTAACAATGCTTTCGGATTTTTTGTAAAGCCAAGAACAAAACTGTATTTTCTTCCTGTTAATGAGTGTTGTTGAATAATTAGGGGTAGAATTTTACGTCAACATGAGAGCAGGCAGCTCTTGGGAGGTAAACCAGTGACTTCCTCTCTGTTTTTGAAGCCTTTCTCAGACTCAGCATGCTCATAACTTCGCAATCAAAGATTAGTCTGAAGGACAAATGCATTAAACCTGCCGCCTCGTAAAGTGGTGTTAACCCATTCCACAGCCTTTGCATTTTTGCCTATGTGAAATTCCTGACAAGAAGCACCTTTTGTACTGTCTTAATGTAAAATTTTCATTTGAAAGATGCCAGCTGTGGTCCTACCCCAGGTTTATTCATGTGGGACCCTTACTGGGTCAACTTAATACTTGACTACTGCTTATTATCCCATCAGTCTTTAGGGACAACCCATGATCTAATTGCCCAGCATTTATGTTGCTTGGCAACTATAAATACAGAGTAATAATCCTTAAAGGGACAGTGTAGAATTTCATGCCCCTGAAGTGAAGTACACTTCATTTCCCAGAGCACCCTGTGTTTTTTAATTCAGTGAATAAAAATGTGTAATGAATAATTAATTATGTGCTTGGAGGCACAATAGCTGCCTACTTTTGAATATTCATCAGTGACATTATTAATTCACTAGAAATCCCATGGAGCAGTGGGAGAGGCTTTTAGACTAGCTGGAGGACTTACAGATAATACTCTGCAACAGGAACAAACTTTTTTTAAGCAGACTTTTCTTTTAGAGAGTTTTTGAAGTTTAATTTATGTCTTTTGAAAAATCGTTCAGAACTGGATATAATAGAGCACCACTGAAGCACAGTTGACCATGATGGTAAATGCCTGTTACTATATGCTGCTACTATATGAATCTTAGCAAAGCTGTCCTTCCCCTCAGAATCTGGTGTGTATGTATGAATAGAAGATATGCTTCAGGGAGGCTGATACTGCGGGGCTGCCTATGTAAAACTGAAAATGTAACAACCCAGGCACAAAATCCGTTCATCTGCCCTTTAATCTGATGACCAGTGATTATGAAAAAAAATGGTATTTCACTTGCTTGTTTAAAAAAAAAATCACTTGCCCTGGATGAGTGAGCAAGTAGAATTTTGCTAGACTGCATAGGGGATTCTTTTACTAGTGGATCTAGGTGTGAGTCTCTTTCAGCGATACTGAGCTTGGTTCTCTTCGATAGCTGCTTTCAACTACCTGAAAGGGGGTTCCAAAGAGGATGGATCTAGACTGTTCTCAGTGGTACTAGATGACAGAACAAGGAGTAATGGTCTCAAGTTGCAGTGGGGGAGGTTTAGGTTGGATATTAGGAAAAATTATTTCACTAGGAGGGTGGTGAAACACTGGAATAGGTTACCTAGGGAGGTGGTGGAATCTCCTTCCTTAGAGGTTTTTAAGGTCAGGCTTGACAAAGCCCTGGCTGGGATGATTTAGTTGGGAATTGGTCCTGCTTTGAGCGGGGGGTTAGACTAGATGACCACCTGAGGTCCATTCCAACCCTGATATTCTATGCTGTTACACCAGCTTTATTTTGTTGTTATTCCTTTTAAGCCAGTGGACTTTCACCAGTGTAAACCGAGTGATGGAGTGGAGAATCAGGCCAATAAACTCCCTCCCCAAAAAAATAATAATCTGAAATTGGTAATTTTTTAGAAGTATTTTCTTCCCTGTATTTGATCTGAAATGCTCCATGCATTGTATCACAAGAGACTTTAACTGGAGAGATCTGATGTGGTACACTCACTTTTCAGGTCTAATGCATAGGGCCAAATCCATTTACTTCATTGTTGTGCCAGCAGAAAACTTGATCTCTAATTTGAATGCTGTTGATCTGATCCTGCACTACCTTCCCTCACACAAATACTCTATAGTAGAACTGGTATGGAATTTTCTACTGGAATTATTTTTTCAATGGAAAATGCAGTTTCTGCAAAATCTAAATTTTCCGTAAATACTTGTACCCATCATGGCCAACACAGTTTAATCTTGAACTGATACAAAACAAAATGTTTCAGGTCAGTTCAACAAACCAAAATATTTCTATTCAGGTCAAACCCATCCAAAATGAAAACAAAATATTTTGTTTAATTTTTCCCAGTGGAGAATCTAAAATTTCCTGCAGATTTTTGCTTAGCTCTGGTCCTTCATCACATATTTGCAGAATCCGGCTCTTTGTATAGTATAACATTTTCAAAAGCACCTACATCACTTAGGAGCCCAAGTCCCTTTGAAAGTCAATTGGACTCAGGCACCCGAGTTGCTTAGGTGGTTTTGAAAGTGCTACCCATAATTGTGGGATTCTTAATGGGGAGAAGTCATTGGGCTTGATTCTAAAGTCCTTTCAAACAGTGGTGGCAGTGCAAACACGCCTTACAACAGGTGGCAATGAAACTTACACCTATAGTTTACACCCACTTTAAGATCCCTTTATACTGCCAGAGTGGTGTATCGGGGCATGCATGTAAATAGGAGAGAGGCCCATCACTTTTATATCTTCAAAATCTTTCTCACTTTTTCTTTTTCCTTCCCCTTTTCCTATGGCATGTGCCTGGCTGAGCATGCTCTGTCATGTGATTCAACAGCTTTCCCCCCTCCTTTATTTCATCAGAGACCTTCAACAGCAAAGGTTGCTGCTCCCCAGTCTAATCAAACTTGGTGCCTTCTCCACAGAGCACATTAGCCTCCTAAGTAATGTGAAATGATAGTATTTACATTAACTACTGTTATGTAAAAGTCACAGGCAGATTTCAGCCGCTCATTTGCTTGAAAATAAATCTGTTTTTTTTTCCTTTTTAAAGCACTAAGATTTTACAGTAACAATTCTAGGTTAATGGATTGTTTCTCCGTAAAGTCATGATGTATACACGTTTAACAACAGTCGTAATACCGTCCAGCTTGGGCGCAGGTTAAACAATTGTCATTTTGCTCCAGCAATTCAAACTTTCATTACAATTTGCCATGCAGTAGAGTACTTGGGCAATGTAGTCATTTATTGCAATGATTTGCATTAAAGAGGGTGTCATTATATTACCTCTTAGCTTTGGTTGAGATTAGAAGTAATATCTACATTTAGCTTTCACTCCTAGGAGTATAAAATTGTGCTAATAATAACAATAATAAAGCTAGTTCCTAAAAGCAAGTGAACTCTACACAGCTCTTTTTTCCCCCTCTTTTTTTCCCCCTCTGCTCAAGTGGGGGAGTAGAAGGATCATGAATAATAAATATGGAGATAAGAGAACTGAAACTGGGAAATCAATTTACTGCAAAATATTTGCATATTTTATTAAAAGAAACTGTGCATAAACCCCACAACAGGGTGGAATGATTTATATTTTGATTTGATTTGTATACATTTTACCTCTGGGAGAACTGATGCAACTTAGTCATCCCTGCAGGGCTTTCTCTGGTAGGTTTTTTGTTGTTGTTGTTTGTTGTTTTGTTACCAATATCTTAGAGAAGGGAGTAGTCAGTCCCTGATGGAAATTACGGAGACAGTTCCATGATGTCTGACATTTCTGGATTCTCACATGTTGGATGATCCAGGAGTATTCTTAGAGATTATCAGTTCCTTCTTGGGTTTGTCTATACCCAGACTCATCCGTCAATGGGTTTCCCTCAAAACTATAGCTGTAGTTGTAAGGCCTCCAATTCTCACTTAAAAACAAAGCTGCCTGAGCTCATTTGTGCGGCATTTATCAAGTCGGCATTTATAAATGGAAATAGTTACCGTATGATGCAATTGTTACATTACAGTGAGAAAAATCAGCTTGCTCGATCTACTGATTTATCTGTTGCTACTGTACCCATCACCATAGTGTCTAGGTGCTAAATAAGAGAGAGACAATAGAACTCCATTTATCCAAGCCTCCATTATCCGGCTGTCTGAATTAACCAAACAACGAGCACAACTTAAAATGACAGTTTCTGTGTTTTTAAAAACTGGTACTCTTTACTAGAAGTAACGGTTTGTGTATTCTGTAAATTAAAAAAGGGGGGGGGTATGTTTTAATGCTTTATAATGATTATCATTTTTGGAAATTTTAAAAATTGTACAGTTTGTGATGTTATGTCTAAACAAGCTAGAGATGGTGCCTTGTGTAACATTAAACAGACTTTGTAGACGGTCCCTATAATGTTCAGAGGTAAAGAGTGTAAAAATGATTAATACAACTTGTTAAGAACTCATGTCAGTTTTCCTGTTAATGAATGAACAAAACATTGTTTGCAAGAACTAACGTTTTGTATATTCTGTTAAGTAGATAAGAAGGGAGGCATGTTTTAATGCTTTTCTGGCAGGGGTCAGCTAGTTTAAAGGAAACTCCACATCTTAAAATAATGGATGGAAAGCTCTTTGCCCATTCTCCTGTTTATCTGAATTTTTGATGATCTTATCTGGCTCCGGTCCTGATTATATCAGCTAAACAGGGTTCTACTTTACTTTAAATAAAAGATACAAATACAATCAATGTTTTAAATCAAGACTGGATGTCCTGCTAAAAGATATGCTATATCAGAAATTACAGGCTTGATGCAGAAATTAATGGTTGAGGTTCTATGGCCAGTGTCATGCAGGAGGTCAGCTGAGATGGTCCCTTCTGGCCTTAACATCTATAAAGTGATGAATGATGAAGAATTTATATGACTTTTATATATTAACCAAATGTTACAGTTCAAATAACGACACTGCCAGAACGAATCCCACTTTTCTAATGAGAGAGAATTGTCTGAATTGCTTTTTTTGTATAGTATACACCTCTGACTGAATAGCTAAAGATCTGGTTGGTTGGCTGGATGGCTACTTAGCCACCAAGCTCTTGCTAGTCTCTAACAATCTAAATATCAGCTAAGCATGGAAATCCTACATTTTAGCTGTCTTCCCAACAATAAAACTGGTGGTCTGAGATATATCAGATATATAAATATATAATCATATAAATTCTTCATCATTCATTGCTTTATAGATGTTAAGGCCAGAAGGGACCATTACGATCATTTCAGCTGACCTCCTGCATGACACAGGCCACAGAACCTCAACTGCTAATTTCTGCATCAAGCCCGTATGCTGCATTTAGTGAAGCTGTGGAATTTTTTCAAAATTTCAAGCTTTTGACAAGATACACATTCTCCCATAAAATTTTGTGTGATGTTTGTTTGTTTGTTTGTTGCCATTTTCCAGCCATCTCTCATGTTTAGTAGTTTCAAAAACTAGCTTCAACTCACGTAGGCCCACATCCTCAAAAGTATTTAGGCTCCTAACTTCCCTGAAATCACAACACTGCATACTGAAATCCATGGAAATTAGGAGCCTAAATACCTTGATTACCTGGGCCATAGCCAAATTCAATCCTGCTGTAACTCTACTGAGGTGTATGGAGTCAGTGAGGTTACATCACAAAATGAATAATCCTATGCAGCAACATAAAGCGGTAAGAGACCCATGAAGGACACTGATGGAAGTTTCTCATTGCCTGCAGATGCCTGATTAGTCGCAGTTACAAATTAGTTTCTGTTTTGTTTGCTGCACTCTTGAGAAGTGATGTGCTCATTATCAAAGACAAAAATTTGCCATGTCATGCACCTCTAGTCATGGGATGCACCAGGAGAGAAAATTACAAATAGCTCAGTAATTAATCCTGGCTATATATTTGCTTATAACAGCTCAATTCAGATGGCTCTTGAAGATAATTTGTGCTGAGGTAGGTTTTGTCTGTGAAAATATTTTTGCAAGCAGGCCCAGACTGGGTAGAGAAAGATGGGTGCTTTAGAAATATATGCTATAACCAACATCATCATTGTATATTTAGAGAGCAAATTTTAAATTTATTTACTTAATAATTTTCCTTGATCCTTTCAGACTTTATAAAATCATCAAGTTTTGAAAGGACCTCTTAAGGGTCATCTAATACATCCTCCTGCCTTGTGGCCGAACTGATTTCATTATTTCCCAATTGTCACTGATCTAGCCATCCACAACCTAAATGGCAAATTGTTCCATTGCCTAGATGTCTTTATAGTCTGCAGATCTTTCTATCTTCTTAACCCCACTTTTCCCTGCTGCATCTTAAGCCATGTATTGATGGTAACAGAGTGACAGTTTCTAAGATCCTGGGAAGGAGAGGAGACCACCTTTGTTGAGTATCAGAGGGGTAGCCGTGTTAGTCTGGATCTGTAAAAAGCAATAGAGAGTCCTGTGGCACCTTTAAGACTAACAGATGTATTGGAGTCACTCAAACCTAAGGATCTAGAATCCTGCAATAAACGTATATACCTCTACCCCGATATAACGCAACCCGATATAACATGAATTCGGATATAATACGGTAAAGCAGTGCTCCAGGGGCGTGGGGCTGCGCACTCCGGCAGATCAAAGCAAGTTCGATATAATGCGGTTTCACCTATAATGCGGTAAGATTTTTTTGGCTTCAGAGGACAGCGTTCTATCGGGGTAGAGGTGTAGTAATTACTGCAGACTCATAGTGGAAGGGGGATCCTGTTATCCCCAATCACAACATACAGGGGGTTGGACTGTCTGTACAGGAAAGAGGGAGCTAGGTCCTGTGATAGAGAAATTCCTAGGAACAGCCAAGCTTGGGAATACAGTTTGATCTTGAGCAAGACTTGTGTTTAGTTTTTTGAGTTACTAGTGTAATCCCTGTGGCCTAAAGCCTTAGGGCATGACTATACTGCGGCTGGCCCATGCCAGCAGTTTCGGGCTCGGGCTTAAGGGGCTGTTTAATTGTGGTGCAGACCAGTGGTTCTCAAAGTCGGTCCACCGCTTGTTCAGGGAAAGCCCCTGGCGGGCCAGGCTGGTTTGTTTACCTGCCGCGGCCGCAGGTTCAGCCAATCGCGGCTCCCACTGGCTACAGCTCGCCGCTCCAGGCCAATGGGGGCTGCAGGAAGCGGTGCGGGCCGAGGGATGTTCTGGCTGCCCTTCCCGCAGCCCCCATTAGCCTGGAGCGGTGAACCGCGGCCAGTGGGAGCCGCGATCGCCCGAACTTGCGGACGCGGCAGGTAAACAAACCGGCCCGGCCTGCCAGGGGCTTTCCCTGAACAAGCGGCGGACCGACTTTGAGAACCACTGGTGTAGACATTCTGACTCGGGTTGCAGCCTGAGCTCTTGGACCCTCCCACCTGCCCAAATATCTACTCCGCAGTTAAATAGCCCCTTAGCCTGAGTCAGCTGGCACGGGCCAACTGCGGGTTATTAATTGCGGTGTAGACGTACCCTTGGAGAGCAGGATGCTCAAGACTGTCACCTGTTGGTGAAATGGGAGAAGAGCGGCCTCGAGCTGCTTAAGATCTGCAGATGGGCAGAGCTACACTGGTGAGGGAGTTCTCTGCTGGCATCTGTTGGAAAGCAAGGGGAGTTGACTGACTGGGCCAGGACTATTTACATTTCAGTTTTGTGGCAGTTTGGGGACATTTTGGTTAAAGTTCAGTTAGGTTTTGGGGGGCAGTAAGATTGCACTTGACCTTGCTGGGAAAGAGAAGACATTGACCCTGAACAGCCTGGGGTCTCCCTGCTGTCCGGCACCGTTGGTACAGAAGCCTGGGGAGTGGGCGGGGGGGGCGGGGTAGCGAAGGGAAAAAAGTTTGCTGCTGAAAGTGCTTTGCTGGTGGTATGGACTCTGTCCAAAGTTGTAAATACCATGGATCCTTTCCTCAGCCCTGAGCCTGGTGACCACAGTGCAGGGTGGGAGCAGCTTCCAGGCAGCAGCAGCTGCGTGGTGAGAACAGCAGCTTCTCTGAGACAGCAGACAGCTCAGAGTGGCGGTGACAGCACCTTTGAGGGGATGGACGGCACAGAGTGGCAGCAGAACTGAGGCTACTTGGGCTGAAACCACAGCAAGAGCATTCCTAAGGGATGTTGGTATGGGCTTGCTACCCATCAATTTAAAGCTGAAATCACTCCACCTGGCATAGGTAGTAGAGTTATCCAGGCAGCAGTGACCTGCTAGAATTGTTGGACTTCTCCAACCCAGATGAGCTAGCCATGAGTAGGGAGCTGGGACGTGGCCAGAACCTACCAGCCACTCACAATGGCCAATGGAGGACTGAGGTTGGGACTACTGTTAAGACACCCTGGGGGGAGGGGAAGTCTTACATCACAGAATCTAACTGCTGATTTTCCCAAATTAATTCTGGTGTCTTCCTTCCCCTCCTCCCTATCTCTCCCCCTCCCCCATTAAAGTTTTTTTGTTGTAACCCCTGAACTCATTGCTTGCAAGTGAGGAAGAATTGCTCATCAGGGCACCCAAGGTCATGTATATAATTTCCCAGGTTTCCGAGTGGGGACTTGAGCTGGTGTTAGCTAAGTATGTTTAAGGAAACTCATAGAAAATTGAACCTGGTCCTTTTTACTGCTGACAACACCTGGCAGGAGGGTTATAGACCCTAGGAGAAGAGTGAGTTTGGATTATATATGGGGGTGTGTCTGTATACATCTGTTCAAACAAGGTTCTGTCTGTTTACACCCCATCTTCTTCTTCTTGTTGTATCTTCATCAATTAATGAGAATAAGGGGTCTTTTTAATATCCCTTTATGTAGCCGTAGACTGTAACTTTGTCCTCTTTCCATCTTTTTTCCCACAGGCTAAACAATGCCCATTTCCCGAAACTTCCATCATAGACCCTACTTCTCAAATCTTGAACCACTTTTGTTGTTTTTCTGTGCTTTCTTCAGTTTGTTTCTGTCTTTTATAAAGTAGAGGGGCCAAGTCTGAAAGCAGCCCTATACTCCTATTGAAGCCTGAAACTGTATCCCACTTGGGCCTAACTGTTGCCAAGTATGGTATATAAATACCCTACTTGATTTACATGTAGTAATTCTTGTTAATGCACTGGTTAAAATGAGTAAAGCGTCTCATGACAACAACTCCTCCTTGGTCTACCAGGCATTATAACTCCTGGTTCTCTTTCGAGTGATTGTGCACAGATACCTTCAACTGTAGGTATATATGCACAGAGTGCGCTGGAGTCAGAAACTTTTACCAGCAGGGCAGCACCACTGAGTGGTGCACATTCCCTGCTCTCCTTGTATGCTGAACTGAGGGCATAAAAGGGGAGTGGCTCCCACCTCCCTCTCAGTTCCGTCTCATCACTTGTGGTGAGAGTTGGACTGCCCCATAGTTGTTTAGCTTCAGTACACCATCCTCCATAAAGAGTTCTTATATTCTTATACAGTAAGAAGAAGCCATACTGGGTCAGACCAAAGGTCCATTTAGCCCCGCATCCTGTCTTCTGACAGTGGCCAATGCCAGGTGCCCCCAGAGGGGATGAAAAGAACATGCAATCATCAAGTGATCCATGCCCTGTCACCCATTCCCAGCTTTTGGCAAACAAAGGCTAGGGACACCATCCCTGTTCATCCTGGCTAATAGCCATTGATGGACCTATCCTCCATGAATTTATCTAGTTCTTTTTTGAACCCTGTTATAGTCTTGGCCTTCACAACATCCTCTATCAAAGAATTCCACAGGTTGACTGTGTGTTGTGTGAAGAAATACTTCCTTTTGTTTGTTTTAAACCTGCTGTCTATTAATTTCATTTGGTGACCCCTAGTTCTTCTAGTTCTAGTATATAGTTGTTAGTTTTAGTTTAATTTTAGTATAGTTAGTCCAAGAACTGGTGGATTTAACCTGAAAACCCCATAGGGTTCAGGCAGTGTGCAATGTGAAGGGAGGTGATCCCTTTCATGGATAGGCACAAAAGCTGCTTAATTTGTCTAGGTGAGGGGCAAATGTTCAATTTGTACCTCCTTCCTTACTGGAACAAACAAGAAATAGAGGGATTTCCACCTCAAAAGGCCACGTTATGGAGGAGGTGATGCATCCTTCTTCAGAACCGGACCCTGACCATAAGAGGACAGACACTTCATTCACAAGAAGTGCCCCCTTGGTACCCCTAGCTTTCAAGCCTAAATCTGAAGAGAGAAACCATTCCTCCTCATCCCCAGCAGCCTCCTCAAAATGCTCTAAATTAGCCTTGTCTGTGTCTCACAAATGGTCAAGTCCCACCCTTCATAACACAGGCTTCCAGTGAGTCCTCCAGTGCTGAGGACTGCTTGCAGGCACTGTAGACTCCAGTTCCTCTGGACCATTAAGGACCACTGTCTTCACCATTACTGGGTCCTTTCTCCGCAGCACCATCAATGCTGGCACCATTGGCACCGTCAGTACTGTTGGCTCAGCTAGATGAAAACTTAACTCTTTAGGTACCTTCTACTCCACAGGCCTTCCTTGCATTTGCCAGTACCAGACTTTCCTTTGTTGCACCATCCAGCACCGATGGTGTCAGTCTCAACACCGCTGGTGCCATCAATGATATTGACCATTATGATGGCTCCATTAGCAGCAACTTAGCTATTGGTGTTTTGGCTGCCTGAATCTCTGCTGCTGACTCCCTTGGACACTTCCTCTATGTCCGTGCCAATAGGGAAGCACTGGGTTTCTCCAACATTGAAACCTCCACAAACGCCAGCTGGGGCTGTTTTCAATTTACCAAGGAGAGTTACATCTTTTTGGACTTGAACTATGAGTGACTAATATCCCCTCTGAGGTCTTTTAGATCACCTTATAGACCTTGTTCTGGAGATACTAAATCTAAAATCCCTGACTGGCACTCTTACAAGGATGCCCCCTATGGTCCCTATCACCATGGGCAGTTCAAAGAGTGGAATATCCCCTCTGGCCTTACTGTGCACTTTGGACTACTCTATGAGGTCTAGTCCTCCACTGGAGTCCTGGTCTAGAAGAAGATTGCCTTCACCCATACTAGAGAATCCCCTTCTACCATCGATCAGCTTCCTCCTTTGTTGGAACCTACACAAAAAGGGGAGATAACAGAGGGACCGCTTGATATTCTCCCCCCTCACCCCGCCCCATCATCATCTTCCCTGGACAAGGCTGCCAATCTCCGGAGGAGGAAGATTTTAAAGTGTTCCAGGACCCTTATGAGAAGGGTGGCCACATCTCTGGGAGTGCAGGCAGAGTTTGTACAGGATACCCACACAAGCTCCTAGATAGCTTACAGGACCCTGCCCCAGGAAGGGTCGCCCTTCCCATTAATGAAGCCTTGCTGCAACCAGCCAAAACCTTCTGGCAAACACCAGGTTTGTGTCACCCACTGCCAAACAGGTAGACAGACACTATCAGGTTCATCAGCAAGACTTTGATGATTTGTTTACCCACCCGACTCTAGACTCTCTTGTGGTTTCGGCCTCTTCTAAACACAAGGAGTTTAAAAGACTGGACCTATATAGCATGAAGGCCTAGATCGCTGCCAGCCTTCAGATTAGAATGTCAAATTACCAGACACTGTTGTCTGAATACACCTTTATTTATTGGTCAGCGCAATCTCCAAATTTACAGACAAATTGCCTGAGGAATACAGAGAACAGTACTTGGCCATAGTTTCTGAAGGACACCTCACTGGCCAAACCTTGCTTTAAGTGGCCATCGACACTGCTGACATGGCTTGATACTCCATGGCTACAGCCATCTCGATGAGGCACTCCTCTTTGCTGCAAGCCTTTGCATCCCAAGGGAGCTGCAAAATCCTTCAAAGGGTCCAAACTGTTTCCCCAGAAAATGGATGACATCATGCATACCTTAAAAGATTTCTGAGCAACCCTCCATTCACTCTGGGTTTACACCCCAGTAACAAAGAGGAAACAGTTTAAACCTTAGCTGTACTAAAGACCCTCTTGTCAAGAGAGGTATCAGGACACCTTCAAAAGAAATACTAAGCCTCCTTGACATTGCCTATTGGCATCATCCACAACAGCCCTTCTCATCAGATCGCTGCAGCTTTGAAGCAGTTTTGATTACTCCATCGAGGACAGAACACCAACCATATTTCACCTCCCTTTGGACAATGCCGATCTGTCTTTTACCGTGCTTGGAAACTGATCACAGAGGTCAATTGGGTGCTCAGCACCATAAAGGGGGGATACATCATCCAGTTCAAGTCCCTCCCCTTCCCCAACCCACTTCCCCTGTCCTTTTCATGGACTCATATCTCGTGACTGTATTAGTTCAGGAAATGCAGTTTCTTGTGGAGTTGGGAATGAACATCTGCAAGGGGTTCCGGTTTTGGCTACTAGTACCAACTATGACTCTGGTAACAGAGACATCCATCAAAAGCTGGGTGGTCCATCTCAGTCAACTCCAGGTGCAAGCTCTTGGGTCACCCCAGGTGGTGTTGCTCCACATAAATCTGTTGGAGCTCCAAGCTATTCATCGAGCCTGCAAGACATTTATGTCCACTGTTGGGAACCAACTGGTTCAAGTTCCCAGAGACAGTACCACTGCCATGTTTTAACTGAACAAGCAGGGAGGTGCAAGGTTGTCTCAGATGTACCAAGAAGTGATCCACCTGAGGAATCTCTGAATAAGAAACAAGGTCTCACTGAAAGCCTTTCACCCTCAAGGGGTGAGAAACACCATTGCAGAGCCCCTCAGCAGGGACTTTATAAACAAGCATGAACGATTAAACAGACAGGACAGTCTCCTTCAGATCTTCCAACAGTAGGGGCATTTGCAACCAACTTCAACAAATGCAGGAGATTTTGCTCCATGGTGGGCTACAGCCCAGGTTCCATGACAGCTGCCTTTTGTCTTCCCTGGTCCTATCATCTGCTCTGTGCTTTCCCTCCAGTTCCTCTCATTCTGAGGGTACTCAGGAAACTGAAAAGAGACGAGGCCACATTAAGCCTCAGAGCACCAGCTTGTTGAAGAAAGTATTGGTTCATGGACTTACCTCAGCTCTCCATCCAGCCCCTGATAAGTTTACATCCACTAAGGATCTCCTGGCTCAAAACCTGGGAAAGTCTCTATATCCCTACTTCCAGTCCCTCCAACTCACCGCATGGATGATTTCTGGTTGAATACTCCCAAGAGATTATGCTCCAGAGAGGTGTAAGCCATTTTAGTGTGCAGCAGAAAGGACTCCACTATGGTCACATACATCATATAATGGACGAGGTTTTCGACCTGGGTGCAATCTCACCAGTTGCTGCCTAATCACACAGAGATTACACATATACTGGATAAAAACTAAGAGTCCACTTGGCTTCTATCTCTGCAGTGTACCCACCACTTGATGGCTTTTCTATCTTTTCTCACCCTTTGGTTTCTAGATTTCTAAAGGGTCTAGTCAACATCTGCTCTCCTAGTCCACTACCTTCATGGGATCTCAATCTAGTCCTATCTAGGTTAACGGGTTTCCCTTTTGAACCTCTGGCAACAACTTCGCTACCACTACTGCCTTTCAAGACAGCATTTTTGGTTGCAATCATCTCTTCAAGGAGATTTTCAGAACTTCAGGCTCTCCTAGCTGACCCTCCTTTCATGGTCTTCCATTGAGACAAAGTTTCTCTTAGGTCACTCTCTAAATTTATTCCCATGGTAGTATCAGTTTTCCATCTCAATCAAGTCATCATCTTCCAGTATTATTCCCCAAAGCTGAACAAAGACTCCACAGTTTTCTGCCTGGCATTCTACCTGGACCACACAAAGTCATTCAGGTCCTCCCCCAGGCTCTTTGTGGCCTATGCCAAGAAAGTTAAAGGCCAAACAGTTACCGCTCACGAATTGCATCTGGAATTGGATTTCGGACTGTATTACACTTTGCTATGATCCTGCTAAAGTCTCTCCTTCACCAAGGAAAACTGCCCACTTTATTAGGACTCAGTCCACTTCATCAGCCTTACTGAGCAACAATCCTATACTAGATAGCTGCAAGGTAGCAACATGGTCGTCTATTCATACCTTCTCCGGGCACTATTACTAAGCTTTATGAGATGACACCAACTTCGGCAAGTCAGAGTTGCAATCTCTTTTCAAATTATCTGGAGTCCCATTACCTGTAAGAGAACTGCCAGTGAGTCACCTATAGTGGAAAGTATAAGTGGGCAATCACTCAAAGGAGAAAAGACGGTTACTTACCTATACAGTAATTGTAGTTCTTCAAGATGTGTCGTGCACACATACATTCCACAAACCTCCCACTTTCCCTGTTACTTTAGACATTAGATAGACTGTGGTGCAAAGGAATGGAGAAGGAGACAGCAACTATGCCCATATTATGCCCTTGACTTGGCGCACAAGGAGAGCAGGGGCGAGTGTGTGGCCTAGTGGTACTGCTGGCAAAAGTCTCTGACTCGAATGGATTGGACATATATACACCTACAGTGGAATGTGTATGTGCACAACACATTTCGAAGAACCATAGTTATTGTACAGGTAAGTAACCATTTGATTCTCCTCTGTGGAACTACTGCATAGACAGTCTGTAACTGTGCATTAGGTAAGTCCTTTCCTAAGTGAACCACTTCATATTGTCTTTATTGACTCTAATTTTATTGATTTAAGCTTCTTTATCTAATTTATGAAGATCATACATTTGCCATTAGTACCTTATTTTGTGGCAATACAAAGAATAAGCAGGGAATATCAAAGACTAGAGCCTCTCTAAATACTTCTGGCTAAATCCTGAGAGCTGCTGAGCACCCACAACTTTCACTGATATCAAGCAATTATTCAGCACCACTCAGGATTTGCCCCACAGTATTCTTGGCCTTACTAGATCTTTTGCCTGAATTTTATGGGTTGAATTCTCTTCTCATATACCCTGGTGCAACTCCATTGACTTCATATGATTGCATTGTACATACATAATCCATTACTTCTTACATATACAGACACTAATATATATATATTATACTGATACTATTTCATAGGAATGAAATCAGTGTGGTTCCATTTGTGTGACTAAGAGAAGAATTTGGCCTGATGTTTCAGATCATTAGTTCAAACCTGGGATAAATCATCAACAGGCAAATTTTCAAAAGGAAACTCAATCAGATCTCCACATTGGCACCTGTAATTTTACAGGTAAAGTGGTGCCAACTGCAAGCATTGATAAACCATGAGCCAAGCCCCCAGAATTGATTAGATTGATTTAAAAATAATCAGATTTTAAAAAAACAACATGTATTTTTGGATTCTTTTAATTTGCCTTCTGATTTTGAGTCTTTAGCAATTTCACAGTTTCAACATTTTCTCCACAACCTAGAAACTTCCTTTAAAAAAAAAATCTCAGATTTTCTTGTAGTCACATGACTCCAGGAGCTGGGACTTTGATAAAAACAACAAATATCATGAGACTCATGATAAAATGGGTGATGGAACACTGCAGGTGCAAAGTATTTGCATGGAAATATGCAAATTTGTACCCACAATTTCATTATTATTAACTGCTAGTTATAGCCTGGGAAAATAAACATTCAGATTGATTTGAGTAAATGACCTGTGATGGGGCTTAACCCCCATCACCTACAAGATAAGGGATAAAACCCAAATTAGTCATGTGCTGCAGCTGGTGCATGGCTGATTAACTAATTGCCTCCTGGCCAGAAGAGTCAGGATTAGGTCTTATAAGTAGACTGAGGGAGCTCAGTTGGGGAGGACTGAGGACGTAGTGAGTTCCCTTCCGTCCCCTCTCTCTGATAGAGGACTGGGGTAGGCAGACTAAGGAAGGCCATATGAACAGGACTGGTCTCCGTGGCGGGCCCTGGAGAAAAAGGGGACAATGTACAAGGGAGAGACTGCAGAGAAAGCAGGACTCTCCTATGGAAGGAAACTCACAGGGGTCAGAGTAGATCCTGTGGGAGAGAGCCCTGAGATAGTTTGTAAGTAGAGAAGGAAAGACTTCAGTAGCCCAAGAGGGGAGAAAAATTATTCAGTTTCATCTGGACTTTTGTTTGGAGTTGTTTATGATACCCTGGAAGGGGTCTTAGGTGACTTGGCCGGAGGGCTGATTCACAGAAGACTTGGGGCCACAGACAGGCGGTCGTCAGGAGGTGCTGGAGTCAAAGATAGCAGCAACGTGCCCCCAAAATGCAAGGTTAATTGAACCTCTTGGGTCTAGAAAATTATGAAACCAGAATAGGATTTCTTGTGAGATTTCTAGTAGACTTGCTTCATGCTATGCTGAAAGTTATATGACAAGACCATCTTTACTTGAAGTATATCAACTGTTTCTGCTCCTGACTCAATCCTGCAAGTGGAGGGGAGACACACAAAAAAGCTCTTGTTTGGGTTTGGTTCAATTGAGTGTACTTGGGGTTGGGAAAGAAGCTCCTTAAATCCTATTTCCTCTGTCTTCAGCACAACATAGGATGGGGAGGGTTACATTTTAAAAAGTTCCTAGTCGTCAGTGACTTGGGGTCCCAAGTCCCAATTTCAAAAGCGACTTAGGAGCCCAGGAACAGAGCTAGTCAAAACTCAGAATTTCTGTTTTGTGGGAAATTTCAACATTCCAAACTTGGTTTTCATTTCAAATTGGGATTATGCACTATTGCACTACTAGTGTTGTTATAAAATAATGTAAAAATAATAAAAACAATATACAAAGGAAAACCAATGCATAAAAGAAAACTTGAAAAGAAAATTCAGTGTTTTCTGAGATGAAAATTTTCCTAAACGGGGAAAAAAAATCATTTAAAAATATTTTTCCATGGGACTCGTCATCAAAATAGACATTCTGTGAACTGCTTCAATTTCAACAAAAATGGCATTTTTCATTTAGGAAAAGAAAAGTTTGACAAAACATTTCCAAACAGCACTACTCAGGAGCCCAAGTCTCACTGAAAGTCAATCTTTTGTGACAATGGCAGATGATGCGTCATTTTTTTACCTTGCATTTATGATTGTGTGGGATCCCACCAAGGACAAGGTGGATGTTCTAAAGAATGGAAGAATAAGGAAGAATCCTGCTCAGTTAAGCAAGTAGCGGTACCTCCACTTCATACTAGTAGTGGAATAATTTTAAATGGATTTTAACAGCAGGTTGGTGAAGTTCATACCACATATACCTATATAACTGGGGATCGAACAGAACTCCTAATGCAAGTGCTGAAACAGACACATCCCTTTATCCAGGGAACAGATGTCCATAAGTTCTAAGTTTCAGCATTGAAGGTGAACTAAGAATAGGGGAAAAGGGCAGTGTACGGACACTCGAGGTCCCTTCCAGTCCTATGATTCTATGATGATGATGATTATTTTATTATTTGTATTTTGATCCAAAAATGACACTAATGGTTCCATATTTTTAAATCTGACTCAGTGCCTTTCAGACATGCAACCCTTCTCTGCTATTAATGAGTTGGTGACTTAGAAACTTACTTTAAGTTACAGTGCAGGCTTTGATTTCACAAAGCTCCTCTGAATGCCACCAGCTAATTGTGTTTTCAATAATAAATTGTTGAAGAAACCTTGGCTTAGTTGGGTTTGGTTCGATCTGACTTAATTAGAGCCGTTTCAAAGTACTATCCTGTGCCACTTGGATTATTGGTTCTCTGATGTTATTTACAGGACACTACAGAACAGACTGGCTCAGGATTTATGGCTTTCCCACACTCTATCTATCACACACCAATGCCATAATTTAAAGTAATGGCATCTTCTTGCCTTCATGCAAAATGATTTTTGCAGATGCGAAGACTCTGACTAATAGGGCCTTTTTTATCATATGAAAAGTGGAGCTGAACACATGGAAAGCTGTTTAATCATTTGTGGCGAGCTCTCAAACCTTGATTGATTTACAGAGGCTAGCTTTTTCCTACAGGTGGATTACAAAAGCTCTGTAAACGGTTCTCACTTTTTCAACCTCAGGAATTTTGGAGCAATTCATACCAGTGTCGGGTCAGCCTGTTCATTTGATGGCCATGTGTTCTTTTTTGCCTTCGGGTCTCAGTTAAACTCTCAGAATGTCTTGCAGATCCTTGTTTCTGATGCTAAAAAGCTGATGGTATAAGATGCCATCAAATCCAACCTTCCTCTGTGGCCCAACCATATAAAGCAATACTGGTAAGAACCAAAGTAGAACTTTAATTTTATAAAGTTATAATCAATAGTTCATGGGAGCTGCAAAAATGCATTGGTGTCATAATGTGGAATTTGCAGATTAGCATTATTCGATAATGTATGTGATATGCTGAACAATGTGGTATGGTGCTTTACTGACCTAAAACTTGTTTGCTAGGAATAAAAGGGCCCTGGGTCGGAGGCACAGCGCTGTTATTTGTAGCTAAAATGTAAACAGGGAAGCCCGTGGTCAGTTTTTTGAATTACCAATAGTTGCAGAAATCTTAACATAATAATCTTTGTCAAACTGTCCAGATGTTTGATATTAAACAAACATCTGTTTGGAATAAAAGATATTTCACTCTCCCCTCCCTCCTCTTTAACATATTAGAGAGGCGGCTGGAAAGAATTGCCATGGCTAGAGTTTTATTTAGTTCTCTGAACACTGCTGTCCATAGTGTCAAAAACACACCAAAAAATAACCCTGGGAAAGGTTAATAATGGCCTTTCCAGTGTCATATTCTACACTTTATGTGTTGTGGTAATTATTATCATTATAGCTGTAAGGATGTCTAGTTATCTTTCTTAATCACATACTATAAAGTAGTGCTTCTGAACACATATCTATTATTTAATCAAAATTTCACAGTTATTGGCATTTATGCTCTGGAAGGGCTGTGTTTATTTTCTGTTTGCATGGGGGAACAGTGCGTCCTAGAAGAAAGGGAGACCTCCATCCATGCCCACCTTAATCACTGTCATATCATGTGACAATCTGTGCTATTAATATCAGAGACTGCTAATACATGTTATTATGTCCTGTTGCCTTGTACTTTTTGCACTCTAGGAAAGCACTTTTATTAACAGTTTAAAAAAAAATATATAGCTGAACAATCTCCATGAGGTAGAGCTGGGTTCAAGTGTCCTGGCTGGGGTAGGATAAGATGGTCCAGGAGATGCAAGGTCTAGCCTAGTCTTTAGCAGAATCATTCAAGTAGCATCTAGTCTCCATTCTCTACACTCTTCTGCTGGTCTTTGGGCAGAGAGTGCTAAACCATTGCCCTCAGGCAATGGCAACCTGCAGATTGAGGACTGACTATATGTTATGGTAACTGGGCCGTGAGCCAGGAGAGCACTTCAAGCATGTGCTTAACTTTAAGCATGTGAGTAGACCAACTGATTTAAATGGGTCTAGACTTGTAAATAGACTTCATTGAGTATGCTTAAAATTAAGCACATGCTTAGGTGCTTTGCTGTATTGGGACTTTGGTGTCCTGACACAAAGTAATTAACAGAGCCACTCATCTGGTGTCTGGGATCGCTGTGTAAATGTCCTTCAAAATATCACAGCTGAGACTTCAACCAGAAGCTTTATGGTCCAGAGGCAGCAGGAACTGTGCTAAAAGCGAGGCCTGGTCTACACTACAGAGTTAGGTCGACATAAGGCAGCTAACGTTGACCTAACTCCGTAAGTGTCTATGCTACAATGTTGCTCCCACTGATATAGTCACCCACTACATCAACCTAATAACTCCACCTCTGCGAGAGGCATAACACTTAGGTTGATCTAGTTATACCTGTCAGCCCTGCGTGGGGCTTACAGCTGGAGTCCCCCCCCCCCCACCGCCCCTCGCAGAGTGGGGTCCAGCTGTCAGCCCCACTTAAGTTGGTGCAAACGCTTCTGGTGAGGAGGCGTTCCACTAGCCGAAGGAGGGTAGTGTGGACATGAAAAACGGTGATAATTACTGTGGTGGTTGTATGTTGACCTAACTGACATCGACTTAATTTTGTAGTGTAGACAAGGCCTTAGATGCAAGCCATTCTTTAAACTTGCCTCTCCTTCTGGGAGCTGTATCACCATCCTTATCAACAGCTGTCGTGTTTGACAATTGGTGGACCGTCACAAGAGGGACTTAACCAATTATTGGTGCTTGCACAAGGAAGCTTTCTTCCAGTCAGGCTGGTCAGAGTGATGAGAGGATTTGCTCTGATAAAAATGGCCTTTGGTCTATCTTTCAAGCTGGGATAAAAAGAGGCTAAATATGGCAGCCAGAATAGAAGAGATCATAGAGCTTCAGATACTGCTTGTCCCAAGAGTCAATACACAGGGAGGAAAATTTTATTTGGTAAAGTCAAATTTAAAAAGAAGCCAAATCAGTTTGTTTCAATATTTTGGAATATTCATGTACATTATGATGCCCCAACCCTATAGAAATTTCCAGTGGAAGTCTCTTCCATTTCTCCACCAATTGTGATGTAGGTGGTGTCATTCAGATGTGGATAGATGTGTAATATGATCTTGGTCTGTGGTTCAAGTCGGCCAGCAATCTCAAAATAAGAGAAAAATGTGGTAAATTGAGGATTCTGCTGGAACTGCAAGTTGTTACTTTAAGAGGTTGTGTGTGTGTGTGTGTGTGTGTGTGTGTGTGTGTGTGTGTGTGTGTGTGTGTGTGTGTGAGGGGAGTTCCCTGGTCCTTCTTGCAGGCTAGGGGCTCTGAAGCAAAACATGTGATCATCCATCGGCCTGGAAAGAGCCAGCTTAAAACAAGGTGAGGTGAGTTGTGCCTTGCTGCCTTAAGGAGTAGCCTGTTCTCTTCTCTGAGTGTTTTTGGGTTCTTATGTGTTGTTGTTCTGAATTGTAAGATACAGAGAAGTATTACATTGCAACCTTCCAGCAACAGTATTTATGTTTTTCTTTAATTTCTCTGTGTTGTGTATGTCGTGAACCTAACAAAGAAGAAAATGGTTAGAGTGAAATCAACAAAATGCCAGTCGGTTGTCCCTTTAGATACTACATGCTTCCTGAAAAAGGGCTGGCTCCTGCAAGATGCTGAGCACCTCCTGGGAGGTGTTGAGCACTTTTAACTCCTGGTGAAGTCATCGTGGACCCCTTGGTATCTTGCAGGACAGGGCCCACAGTTAAGCTCTAACCTCTAATGTTGGAAAGTGCTGAGTGCCTTCAATTTCTGCTGAGATGAGTGAGGGCATCTTGCAAGATTGGCCCCTCAGAAGGTCAAACAGGCATCAGCTGAGTACTTGAATCTGATCATTGCTCATCATCACTGAAATCTGAGATCAGCTGTTGAAAGGAACTTGGGAAATTTTAGAAAAGAGTAAAAATGGGGAAATGGTTTTGGAAGGAGCTCGTACTCCCATGGAATCTTTCCTATGGCACACAAAAAATGTGAACAGCCTAGCAGATTTGTGAGGCAGCTTCTGATGGGAAACACATCTACCTGACTCTGTAAATTACACATCCATTGTAAACTAAAATGCCTCTAACAGCATTAAGAGGAAAGTAGTTTGTTTAAGGACTGGATTGATTTATTCATTAGTTTTTAATCTGAACAATTTCACGTAAATCTTCAAACATTAGAGTGAGTTCACATACTTGTGCCAATGAAGTAGTAGTTCTTTATTATCACAACTGTAATGCACATTTCTTTGGTACAGATAGCATGAAATTCCTAATTTTTTTTGTCTCAGTTGTTTACAATTGATTTACAACCACACCCACTTCAGGCATTAACCCTGGCCAGGAAAGATCTCTTCTTGTATTAGGAGGCATGTTAATGCATATATCTGTGAGACAAATTAATGTATTAAAAAACAAACTACCCACTCCTGCACAGAAATATACTATACAATGGAAAAACCAATTCAACATCACTGCCACTACCTCTTCCATTCAGTTTAATATATTCCTGACATATTGCTTATTCTTAATTTGAAAATATGCATCCAGTACTCATTCTTGTATTGATGGCACAGTTGCATTTCATGGGCATGCTAATTCATTTAACATATAGGTGCAACTATTGATTATTCCATAGCAAAATGAGCATACCTACTGCATAAAGTATTTTTTAAATTTCATCTCCATTAATAGTTTCATGGCAGCCAGGCTTTTTGCTAATATGATTGTTTAAGTCCTGTCTAGATTCCTGTATCCTAAATTAGTGATAGATGCTGGATGGAAATTAATATTTTATATTCCTAAAGTTTCAAGTTAAAAAACAAAGTGTGTTTTAGAGTGATACTTATGAACCTGCAGGGCCAGGCGTAGTGGGCTACTTGATACCTAGCTAACTGATTGGCCAGACAAATGCATAGGAAGGTAAAATTTGCACCTCTGAATATGAACGTATTAACTTGGTCTACACTAGGGAAAATATTCATTTCTAACAACAGGTGTCAGCAATGGTTACTGAACATGGTTAAACTGCAAGCACAACCAAGACCAAAGCATGTTCAGCACTATTTCAAAATTCTTGCAAGAACTTGCTCTCAGCTGGCACAGAGAAATGAAGAGGCTTTCCCAAGCACACAGTCAGTGAATTGTGGCTCTGGGAATAGAACCCAGGAATCCTGACTGTAACTACTGGATGACGCTTCCTCCCAGAGATGAGAACAGAGAGGTCCTGGGTCCCAGTCACCTGTTCTAACCACTAGACACATTACATTCTCCAATAAAAAGATGCCACTGAGTGTCTGAGGAAGCTCTGTAGATGAGACTTTATCGATGCACACTGAATGCTAGAATTTTTATCAGAATCATGCTAGTTGTGGATTCCAAGATTTTCAAATTGCGAGTGTTTTAAAAATATTCCGTACATATGTCAAATAGAGATTTCTGCAAGGAGGTGGGTGAGTGAATGTGATTCACTGAAACACCGTAAAGGTGGCTGCTTTGGAAGTCAGTCGATAGGAAGAAGCTTAGTGACAACGCAGGACTGGCATAAAGGACAGGGCAGTGACTCTCAGTGAGAGATTCTGTTCCCCAAGGGGTCATGGGACACACTGACTTCTATTTGGATCTGAATGTTACTTCATGTCTGTTTGCAGCATTCAAATGTAAATGTATTTGTTGCCTGTAAAAACCAGGGAACTAATAACACAAAACCTTCCTGCAGCGTTTGGCTTCCTTTTGGATGTTTCCTGAGATGTTGCTATTAAATTGCCTAGATAAACACTCCAACTTCCAACTTTCACTTCCGAAGCCAATCTGTTAGAAACAACTTCAGGGCTGTATGAGGCAAAAGCCAGAAGGGACTGAATGGTGTGAGGGATTGAAAACTGCAACACAAGCCTCCCTTCCAACTCCCACTGGCTGTCTTCATTCAGCTGCTGCCAGCATGAGTCCAACAGGGAAGGTAGGAGGAAGAAGTAGGGAAATGAAAGGAAAATGTCTTTGTGGCTAGGGGAAATCCACTCATTTCTGGGCCAAAAGGCCAGCTTGCCCCTTCTTAAGTCAGATAGAAACCAGACCTAAGGCTGTGTCACTATCCTGATTATTTGTTCAGTTTAGTTGCTAAATGGGGAAACAGAAGAGAGAAAGAAAGTATAAGGATTCGATAAACAATAGTCATGGGATCATTGCCTTAGCACTCAGTCATCTTTTCCCACCAAGGCAACCCATGTGTGCTGTGGAAGTTATAACAACTCAGTACTTGACAGGGACCTGCAAACACATGGAAGGATCTTGACCTTTCCTCAGAGCAATTTAGAGCAGCGAAAAGATCCCAGAACCAAGGTAAGAGCCTTTTGGATGTTAAAAATCTAAAGAGATTTGTCAGAATTGTGTTTCCTCTGCTGACTATGGCAATGCCCCTAGAAATTCACCAAAGAAACTGTTTCAACATTGGAAAATTGGTTCTATAAAGATTCAAAGGAGATAATGGAGACATAAGGGTTGGGAAAAGAAAATGAAGGCAAAGAAAGGTTTGATTGTCTGGAGGAATGCAACACTTCGATACAGATCTTCTGACTGTATTTCTTCAAATCAATAGAGTGAGACAGATTATCATATGGTGTAAACTGGTGCAGTTCAATTAGCATCAATGGAGCTATGCTGATTTACATCAGCTCAGCATCTGGCCATGTGGTTATAAATGTACTTGTTATATATCAATGTGTGGAACCTCTGTCACTGTTGAGTAAGGAAGTGGGGAATGGCTTCAGGGATCAAAGATCGTGCTGCATCTAGGATGGTGTAGGGACAGATCAGGGAACAACTGCAGACTGCCACTAAGAGATCAGCTGCTTAGCTTACTGTGTTCTATGCTGCAAAATAATTTATTAAATACAAGCTCTCCATGTCTTACTGAGAACAACACCACACTCAAATCTAATGTTTTCTCCAAACCAAACATTTGTATCTGTTTTCATATATAACAAAGAAAAAAATAAAAGAAAAATCAGGTGTGGGAGCCGGAGGGAGTGTATGCGAATCCTGGCCCTGAAGTTTTCATTCTACATTTCTAGAGCAGATTGGGAATTTTCCATCTGAGGAATCTTCTAATGGAAAAATCACTTTGCACAAAATTGAAATTTTCCATGGAAAATATTTCCCATCAGAAAATTGTTCCTGGCTCTGGCTCCCCCACTCCTTGGCAGCCTGTTGGGTGGATTGTGGTAGATCCCCACTTTCCAGGCTCCTTGGCTCTGGGACAGGAGAACTACTGATCCCAGAAAACATATTTTGTTTTAGAAATGCTAAAAAGTTCCAGCAATGGGAATGTTTTAGTGTTTCCAAATTAAAATATTGCAGGATTTCAGTTCTGTGAAAAATTTAGTTTCTCTGACTTTTTATCCTGATTTGGGATGAACATTTTCCCAAACATTCAAAAATTTTCATGGAGGTGAAATTTGTTTTTTGGCCAGCTGTGTACATTTCTCACTAGGCTCATGAGCACAATGCAGAATGAGATTATTAGCAATCAACCTTAGCAGTTAACTGGTTTCTTTCTTTCTCTTTTTCCCTTCTGTCTGTCTGTCTGTCAAATTGGGAAGAGAGACAAAGGAGAAATATGGAGGGGAATAGGTTCCCCTCCGTCTCCCCTCTGCTTTGATGATTCTAGGAGAGAAAACAGAAAAGGCACTTAATATATCTATGCCTCCCATTCCCCACATTGTTTCGTTATCCAATCTCTTGCATTACAGAAAGCACTCAACCTTTATACCTCTCTCAAGCCTTCCTCTCTCCTGCTCTTCTCCTAGTGTTTCAAGCTCTGCCTCCCAACTGTCAACATTTTAAAAATTCTTAATGATGCAACCTGTGGTTACCACGGTAACTAATTTCATTGCCTAGGTGGCAGTGATCATATGATGAGTATTGCCATTGAAATTTTGAATAATTTTCTTTTTCTTTTAGATTGAACTAGGCCTTCCACTGTTTCTTATTCTACCCAATGAGGAAACCTATCAGGCATTACATTAGGACATTATTACAATCTGCTGGTATGTTGGGTTTTTTTTTTTCTTCAGCAGGGTAGAGAATAACACCTCTCTTCCCTGAAAAATAAAACAATTAAAACAAGAAGTCATTGATTTATCGTTGACCAATGTGAAGCTTTCTACATAGTCTGATAACAAGGAGTCCAGTGGCAACTTAAAGATTAACAGATTTATTTGGGCATAAGCTTTTTACCCACGAACGCTTATGCCCAAATAAATCTGTTAGACTTTAAGGTGCCACTGGACTCCTCGCTGTTTTTATGGATACAGACTAACACGTCTACCCCTCTGATACAAGTCTGATGTAGCCAGAGCTGCCAATTGCGTGTAATGCAGCTAAATTTCATTTACTGTTTAAAAATGTCCATTTCAAATCAATTCTTAGGGATTGACATTAGTGGTTAGAGGTGCTGCCAGATTCAGATGTCCTTACTCAGATTTTACCCAGGCAAAATTTCCAGTAGACTCAGTTGTGCTTTTTGCTGTGCTGGTTGTAAGTCAGTGTTTTTGGCTGGGCTCTGTAACTTGCCTTAGCTCAGTTAGCAAGGTGCTTAGAGACCATGGTGGTAGGCACAGTATTAAGACCTGACTAGACTAGGATAGAATTAGCTATTTTTTTACTTAAACCAGCAGCATTAGGGCATGTCTACACTTGCCATTTAAAGCACAAAAAGTCCCTTTTTTGCGCAAAAACCACGGGAGCATCTACACTTGTTAATGACTTTTTGCAATGGAACTCCGAAGTTTCACCGCAAACAGAAAACCACCTCCACGAGAGGCATACAGCTCTTACTGCTGATCCTTTTGTGGTGCTGTGCAAGTGAAGACACGTTCTTCCTGTGTAAACCGCTTTTAGCCTCCGGAGGATATCCCACAGTGCCTAGGTGACCACACTGGCCAGCCTCTCTGCTGCTCTGACACCAGGTAAACGGACGTCCTCCCCTCCCTCTGTAAAGCCCTGGGAAGTTTGAAACTCCCTTTCCTGTTGTGAGTGCTCATCTGGCCAGATGGCCATGGCTGCTCCACGTAGCAAATGATCCCCCGCTTGGAGCATTGCCGAGCCACTGGACTTGATCAGTGTTTGGGGAGAGGAGGCTGTGCAGTTCCAGCTGCGTTCCACCATAGGAATTTCAGTACCCATGAGCAGATTGCACACAGCTTGCAGGAGAAGCGGCATAACAGGGATACCCTGCAGTGCAGAACAAAGGTGAAGGAGCTGAGGAACGCATACCACAAGGTGAGGGAGGCAAACTGTTGGTCTGGTCCTGCGCCCCAAAGCTGCCATTTTTACAGTGAGTTGGATGCAATCCTAAGTGGTGACCCCACCTCCATTGCAAAGAGCCCAGTGGATTCGTCTGCATGGCCGGAGACAGTGGAAAGTGGCCCTAGCCAGGGGGAGGAGGAGGTCATAGATGAAGAGGAGGCAGCTGAGGAAGTTGTGGAGCCCATTGCTGCGTGCACTCAGGACCCCTTCTCAGCTCTGGAGGTGTCTAGCCAGTGTGAGCGGCCACTGTCTGCTGAGGCAGAGGCAGGAGAGCAGAGCTCTGGTAAGTTGCTTTGCTCTGACAATGCATAACGCATGTGGAGGACACAGAAGAGTAGTAAGGTGGCTGTGTTTGTGTGCTGGGTGCCCTCCCTTCATGCTTGCCCTTTTCAGAATGGGTGTATGCAATAAACCCTATAACCCGGCATTCCCTCACCATTGCTGGGTTCTTGTGCCTCATGGGCGCTTGATTTTTGTCACCAAGAGAGTGATTTCTTACCAGTGGTGTATTGCAACGTACACAGTGATTCCTGTATGTATGTATCACAGCAATGTGTTGCTCTTGTCTTCCCAGAAATGACTCTGGAAGACCCACCCCTCACTGTAGCAGAGCGTCTGCGACGCCTAAGAAAGCAGCCAAGATGTACTAAAGCAGACGCGTTTCGTGAGGTGATTCTGCACTCGCAAGGGGAGATACATGATAATAAATGGAGAGAAACCACGTCAAAGTGGAAAGAGGGAGAGAACCAAGACCGAAAAGAGAATACATTCCATAGGGAAGCCACAGAGAGGCTAATCAATGTTTTGGAGCGTCAGACAGATCTGTTGCATTCTCTCATTACACTGCAGACCTGATTCCTGCCCGCCCCCCATTGCAGCAAATGCAGAATTCTTTCCCATGCAGTCCCCAAACTCCCACTGCACATTCTTATAGGCTCAATGCAAATTTTTTCCATTCCCCCACAATCCACATCCCCAGACAGCTTGTCAAATGACAGCTGGAGTTATACACAGCTGTGAGGTGTACGGGCCCCCCACTCTGTTCACCACCATCACTGAGGATGTGAATGTGGTGTTTTCTCTTTTTTTAAATAAAAGCACATTTTTTTCAAAAAGAAGCAAGCTTTATTTTTGTGTTCACATTTCTGTACATGTCATCACAGCTACAAGTCAACTAGCACTTCATCTTCACTGAAATCACAGACAGAACCGCCATGTAGCACAGCACATGCTGTTAACACTTCCTTTCCCAAGCACAGCAACAAACTTTAATGATTTTCATTTTCAAAATTTTCCCTCAAGGAAAAGACAGATCCTAACTGCCCCATGTTGTGCCCCTCTAATAGCCCTGGTATCTGGCTGCAGAAACTCAGCAGCCAGGCGTTCGGCCTCCACGCTCCACATATGAGTAAACCTTTCGCCCTTCCCCTCACAAATGTTATGTAACGTTCAGCACGCTGCAATAACCAGGGGAATATTTTCCTCACTCATTTCCAGTCTACTGTACAAACATCTCCAGCGTGCTTTCAAATGGCCAAATGCACATTCAATAGCCATTCTGCACCTGCTCAGCCTGTTGTTGAAATGTTCCTTACTGACATCTAGGTTTCCAGTGTATGGCTTCAAGAGCCATGGCATTAATGGGTAAGCTGGGTCTCCTAGGATCACAATGGGCATTTCCACTTCCCCAACAGTGATCTGCTGGTCTGGAAAGAAAGTCTTCACAGCTTTCTGTACAGGCCAGTGTTTCTAAAGATACGTGCATCATGCACCTTTCTGGACCATCCAGCGTTAATATCAGTGAAACGCCCATGGTGATCCACTAGCGCCTGCAAAACCATGGAGAAGTACCCCTTACAATTTATGTACTCAGTGCCAAGGTGGGCTGGGGCAACATCTGCTGATGGATGTGCGTTCCATCTATCGCCCCACCACAGTTAGGGAAGCCCATTTCTGCAAAGCTATCCAAAATGTCACGCACATTACCAAGAGTCACGGTCTTGTACAGTAGGATACGATTAATGGCCTTGCACACTTGAGTTACCACAGCACCAACGGTCGATCTCCCCACTCCAAACTGGTTTGCAACCAACCGGTAGCTGTCTGGAGTCGCCAGTTTCCCCAATGTGATTGCCACATGCTTCTCTACAGTGAATGCAGCTCTCAGTCTGGCGTTCTTGCAACGCAGGTCTGGGGAAAGCTCAGCACACAGTTCCATGAAGGTGGCTTTCCGCATTCGAAAGTTTTGAAGCCACTGGTCGTCACCCCAGACATGCATAACGATATGATCCCACCACTCTGAGCTAGTTTCCCTATCCCAAAAATGCCATTCCACAGTGCTCAGCTCCTCAGTTAATGCCAAAAGCAATCGAACGTTACTGCTTTCCATTTCAGGCAACTCATCAGGCTTCTCTGACTGCTGTTCTCTTTGCAAGTTTAAGAACAGCTGTACTGCCACGCGTGATATGCAAGTGACAGCTATTAGAGCAGTGGACAGCAGTGCAGGATCCATTCCTGCTTGTAGATGTGGGGAGGAAAGCAGCCAGACAGCCAGGGGTGTTAAAAAATGCTGCGAAAGATACAAGGAAGTAATGGGGCTGCTGGGACATGAAGCAGTGAATCACGGGGCACTGAGCCCTGCACTCACCCCTCCTTTCCACAAGACCTCATCAAAATGGAGAGAACTGCACAGTGGGATAGCTGCCCTCGGTACGCTGCTCTCATCGGCGATGGAAGTGCTGCAAATGTAAACACTACCTGACACCTGTGGAAGTAAGTACGTACCCAAACCAGTGTTCCCTATCACCGGTGAAACTGACAGCGCAAAAACTCTAAGTGTAGACATACCTTTAAAGTCAATGGGAGCTTTGCCATTGTCTTCACTTAGTGTAGGTTCAAGCCCCTGTTGGGCAGACTTGATCTGGAATCACTGAGAGACAATAAGTAAAAGAGTAATAAAAACGTGTTTTTTTTTCTAAGCTGAGTTCTTTCTGGCTCATTTCTCACCAACAATAAAGGTTCTGCAATCAATATTTAGTAAATTAAAGCAGACTAGAATCCAGCTGACTCTTCCAAGGCTGTATTGGCCCTTCTGTCTTAACAGGAATTAAAAGGAGACAAAAACTTATTTTAGTCAGTAAAGCTATGCTTTTAAATGCACCCATGGAACAGATCTATTGAGCAGAATGGCATTCCTTAGTAACCTGAATAACAATTATTTAAATATCCTCTCTCTCCATCTTCACTGGCTATATAGCCACCAGGGTGCTTTGCTGTGGGAGTACTGATGGCTTTATGACATTTCTCTGAACTCTAATGTCCTTGCTGCCTTCAATCCTTTGTCAACCATTGGTTTATATGATGATGCTATGAGATCTCAGGGTGGTATAGTCTGTTGGAGGCAATTAGCCTTTACTGGGAACAAGATTTAGAACTGAACGAGAGAGTGTAGTGGAAGAAATAGGTGCGAGGACTTTGTCTGACATTCCACATATGAGTTGTTTCACAAGTAGTGCTGGAAAATATTTCTGCTATTTCTTACTTGTTGGGATATTTTGGAAAGTCAGGGTAAGGATTTACGGTTCACTGTACACTTGACCTCCCTATGTGTTTAGGATTTCTTTAACGTTCTAAAATGTTTGATCTATTTGTCTAATCTATGTCCTACCAGCCGTCATCTGAGTGCCTGCATGTAAAATTGAGAGCAATAGCAAAGTCCCTAGTGGATTTCATGGAGTCTGGCCCTTCTCCCTTTTCAGGGTAAAAACTCTGCTTAGGGGAGGGTTTTTGTTTGTGTTTAGATTTTATTAATTTACTTTTGTTTTGGGTTGGCTGGGTATAGATTAAGGTGCACAATCACCAAGAGTGATGCCTAATGGTTAGGCAGGGCGTTGGCAGGCCACCTCCCCGTTGAAAAGCACAGTCTAGTCCTTCAGTACCTCCGCCCCAAGGGTTTCTATTCCTCCCCTTTAGTGCAAAGGTTTTATTGGGGGCTGAGCCCTTGACCAGTCAAGGCCTTTTTCAGCTGATCTCTCACCTACGTGAAGACTCCAAGTGGTGCAATATCTTCTCAGAGTGGGTAGGGGGGCCTGGGACTGCCCTCTCCACCGGGCTCTGGTCCAGGGCTCGATGGTGGGCAGCTCCGCCCGATACCTTCGGGTGCTAAGCTGCCTCCCCGAACACTTCCTATTCCAGTCCCCTTTTGCTTCCCAGAGTAAATTGCTCCAATCAAGTCTCTGACCTGCACACTCAGTCACTTGGGTTTGCGCAGGTCTGTGTGGTCAGTTCTCAGGCAATGACCTCCTAGGCAGCACTTTCCACTCAGAGCAGCCCTTTGTTCCCTTCCACTGTCTGTCTCTGAACTGCTCTGTTCCCCTTTTTAAAGCCCTACCTCCAGCTTGTGTGGACTTTTCAGGGGTGGCTGGGTGGGGCTGCCTGGGTCCAGAGCTGTTCCTTAACCCCTTGCTCTCCAATGTGGGGTTAGTAATAATCCATCACACTGGGTTTTTTTGAGAGGGTGTCAATGTTTGTGTCCCTCTTATGGTGAAAAGACCTTTTCAATGTGGAAGGTTTTACAGTGTTTCCAAAATATGGTCAGACTCTAGATTCTCCTGTGCTCCTCTGGAAGCTTGTTCCATAGCCAGTCCCCTTGACTGAGAATGCTTTGTCCCCTGCTGTCACATGCTTCATCCTTGGCTTTGTGGTCCCAGAGCAGTCTAACTATTAAAGTGGTTCATAGTTCAAAATTTAGTCTTCAGTGTATCTAGGGCTTGATCCATTAATTGGCTTTAATATATTTCCCTTCCAGAACTCTGAACTTCTTGGTTTTGTCTAGGACTGGACACTGAAGTACTAAACAATGGTGACTGTGTCTGGTAGGCCTGGGCCAACTTGGGGTAGCAAGTACTTGAAATCTCATGATAGAGGCTTACAAGATTCACAAATCAAAGAGGGTCAGGGTAAGTTTATGAATAAACTTCCAGACTGAACCTCTAAAGCTTTTGAGGTTCAGCCATCACTATTCCCATAATCCTTTACCTCCCCTCCATTTATTGAGGTGGGGTGGGGGAAGGGAGGTAAACTTCTCAAAGAAAGAATCAGTCTAGTTTATTTTCCCTTTTCAGCCTCAAAGCTCGAGAAGATATATCAAACCCTATCTGAGGGAGAGAATGGTTATGAATAGAAATAGAATATATAGCCATTCATTTTGAGTGTGTGCTCTCCAGCTCTTTCACATTAGGCATCCATAATGCCTGCAGACAATAAATACAATTTCAGGAGTCTGTGTAGTATCAAAGCAAGAGGCAAAGTTATTTACAGCGTGTCAAGGTCTTTCTCTGATGGTGTAAGAACACTTTGATAATAATGATATAGCACTCAGAAGTAATGATGTACTTATAAGTATAGATGAAGTGCCTTTAATTTATTTGATAAAGAGAAAACTGAAGTGGGCAGCTTCAGAGAAACATACACCTCTGTACCTGACTTGCACTGAGTGTTTACTCTGAGAACATGTGCACTACAGCAGAAGGCTTCATCATTGACAAAAGAACTTTATAAATACAGAAAATAGAGAGAGAGAGAGAGAGAGAGAGAGAGAGAGAGTTTTTCAGATGAGGGAAAAACACGGCCCTGGGCAAAACAGTGTATACGTTATCTGTGGGCGAACCTTCCAGCATTGAGAGATCACGCCTCACCCTTCTGGCACAAAGGGTCAGACCGGTGTTTGGTAAATTTCACAAGTTTTTTTTTTAATCTCAAAGACAAATTAGACATGGAGCTTTTCAAGTTGGTATGCCATAGATGTGGGCATGGATGGATATTTAGGGTGAAATTCACCCCAGTGCAGAGGGCCAGCAGAAATCCTATGCAGCACTTATATCCCACTTAGGCTCTATTTGGAAGAATTAAGTGTTCTTGTGCTAGTCCCTTGCACAGGGATGAGTTCCATCCCATATGAACATCAAAGTTTTGGATTCTCCACAGTCACTCTACCATATCTCAGTCTCCTAAAGACCCCATTAAAAATTAGGCTAAGGCACAGCTTTCAGATTCTGGTCTTAACTTGACAAGGTCGAGCAGGTTTGGGTACAGGGCGTTGGTCCATGCCCATCTCTAGATCCCTTCTCTATTGTTCTTCTCTTCCCTAGACCCCTAGGCCCTGACTGTACATCAGTGATACTTATGTGAGGTTTGCCATTGTCCTTAATGGGAGTAGAATCAGATTCCTAAGCAGCAGTGAAGGGGAAATATTTCACTTTTGTTGTGCCAGGTCCTGCTCAATTGAGACAAAAGATGTGGTTCTACAGTAAACTAAAGAGGTGTTTCATTTACACAGAACAAGTCTAATCAGGACCACGGCTCAGACATGTACACCTGTGTCCCCCTCTGCCTAGCACCAGCACCGGATTTTCAGCTGACTTCAATAGATCTAGACTATCTATCCCCTAGGAATCTTAGTTATCTATAAGGCCCAACACTGCAGTATCTCAGCACCTCACAGTCCTTAGTATTTATCCTCACAGCATCCCTGTGAGGTAAATCAGTGCCATTATCTCCAACTTACAGAGCGGGAACCAAGACACAAAGAGACTAAGGCGATATCTACATTACAGAGCCCATGCTGGCATAACTCCCTAGTGTAGAAGCAGCGTATGCTGACAGGAGGAGTTTTTCTGCCAGTGTAGGAACACCACCTCCCTGCATGATACTAGCTATGTCAACAGAATCACCCTTGTGCCAGCATAGCTGCATCTACACTGGGGACTTTTGTCTGCATGCCTATGTCATTAGGGGGAAGTGAGGTTTTTTTCACAACCCTGACCTACATAGTTATGTCAGTATAAATTTTAAGCACAGGGCTACGTGACTTGTCTAATGGCACACAGGAAGGCTGTAGCCGAGCAGAAAATTGAACCCATCTTTCATGAGTCCCAGGCAAGTGCCACAACCACTAGACCATCCTTCTTACACTGATTTACTCCACCTGAGCATCTGGCCTCAGCTGCTTAATTTCCTTTTCCCATCTCTCGTAGGCAGAGTGATTTAAGCAGGACATTGCTTTCCCTTGATCACTTAACGGTACAGTTTGCGAGAAAGCAGTTTGTGACTTGATCTCTCCTGACATCAATTTTGACACAGATCTCCTGTTCACTTAAGTGTCCCACAAACAGAAAGATGATGAGATGCTGCCTTGATGTGTAAGCCTTATCATAACAGGGGACTCGTGGTGAGACAAGGCTTGGTTGGGCCTGACACAAGACATGCACAATTCTTGAAGCCAAAAATTCTGAGGAACAACGCTCTGAACCTTTTTTGAAATAATTTTGCTTTCTATTTATTTAACATTGCTGGGCAAACTCCAGACCTAGAATTTGGAGGAGGGGAGGGGGAAAAGATTTTTGCAAGCAATCCTCTAGTTGCACAAATGCTTGGGCAGAGGCTCACATTTGTACATTTTAGGAGTGAGGATGGTAGGAGACAGGGAGAGCATGAGAAGAGAAAACATAACCCATTGGTGAGGGTGGTGTTACAGATCCCCACCCCCACTCTGTGCTGGATCCACAGAGGATGACAGTGTGTTACTATTCTCCACAGAGAGCTGTAGCAGATCATGGTTTTATCTCTGTAGGCCCCTGGTTTGCTCCCTGAGGTGTCTCTTAAGATGGCAGCTGTCTCGCAACCAACCAATTGTCATTAAAAAAAAAAAAAAAAAGTTGAGCAGTAGTGAGGAAGGGTGGGGGCTTCAGGCACTGTTAGAAAGATCCCAACTATTTTTAAATTTCCAGTTTATGGATGTAGTAAGAATATAAAGCACTTATGTGGAAGCAAAAAAGACATGATTATAAATGTTCTAAAATCCCCAGGGTCAGCCTAAGATTGACAATCATCCAATTTGGGGACAGAAACAATAGCTGAGATGGAGGTGCCCAAATTTAGAATTATGAATATTAAATGCTCGCACAGAGCAATGGTCTCCGTGAAGAAAAATGAAGCCTGAAATATATTTGAAGGAAATGCTATTTTAACAATAACTAGTATGTAGAAATAATGATCTGTTCCTGGATGGATTTGCCAAACAGAAAAAAAAAAAAAAAAAGACTATGTTTAATCAATAAGTTATTCGCTCAGAACGGTTAGTTCAGTTCTACCCAGTGTGTTACACAACATTGCTTCCAAATGAACTTTTTCAATAATTGAATGTTTTCTTTTCAAGGAGACTATTCAAAATCAGCCTCTGCCACTGCATATGATGTAACCTTATAAAAACAGATAATAGTGTGGAGAAATCTGCAAATCACAATGTTTCTAATTCAAGCAAATAGCTTGGTTCAACCAAATCAGCGGTGAGTCCAATGGTAACTGGTGGTGTTCTGGACTAGCATACTCCATCTTCCCGAGAGGTGGTAGCTATGTTGATGGGAGAAGCCCTCCTGTTGGCATAGCACTGTCTACACTGGGAGCTAGGTCCACATAACTACGTTGCTCAGGGGCATGGATTTTCCACACCCCTGAGTGACGTAGTTAAATCCGACATAAATTGGTCATGTAGACCAGGGCCAAGTGAATCTAGAAGGAGATTAAATTTAGTGAAATGTTCACATTATTCCCTCTAGACTCCCTTCAACATGTCCATGTCATCCATGTAAATTAGGGCTTGTCTATATGAACATTCAGTTGGTGGAAAGCTGGGATGTGACTCTACTCCCTGCCATGGTTTAACTCTCTGTGTGGAGCCTGCAAATGCTCATTAATGTTTTGTTAATGTGCTTTGATCTATTCCCATTTCAAAGGGGAGTAGCTCAAAGCACACTAACAAACTGTTAATGCATGTCAGCAGGGTTCACGTGGACAGTTGGTCTGTGGCAGGCAAGGATGGAGTCGATTCACATCCCATCTTGCTATCAACTAAATGTTCATGTAGACAAACCCTTCTACTCTCCTCTTCTCTTACACAGCACCTCCAAATAAGGCCTAATAGCTGTGGCAGTTGTGAACTGCTCCCATTCACCTCAACAGAATGTTAACTCACTCATTTTAGCTGACATATCCAGCAAGGCTGCCAACAAGTGTCATGTCAGGCAGCCCCCTCATGCCTATCCACACCCCAGCTGCAACAAGATGGAGTCAGCTGCAGTGGCTCCTCTAGCACTCTGGGGGCAGCAATGATGCCTGTGTAAGGGGACTGTTGCCCCCTTACTAACATTCAGTGGGGGTGTTTTGGTTGGCTAGCCCCCAAGCACTAAAAGGGGAAGGGTCGATGGCAAATCAGGAACCTGAGACTGACAGTCCCCAGGAACAATGGGGAGAAGCCAATGCTCCAGATCAGCCTGATTGACAGGGCGGGCAGCTAATCAGGGAGTCAGGAGGCCGGGGGGGTCCCGTCCTCCATGTGAACTGGAATTGCCTGGGTCAGACAGAGTGGGGCCGAGCTAAGGAGAGAGCAGGGGCCGAGCTGAGCTGCTGGAAGCAGAGCTGCAGCCCCAAAACCAGAGCACAGCCCAGACAGAGCAGACCTGCCCTGGGAGGAGAACTGCAGCAACCAGAGCCAGAGGGGCCAGACAAGCAGCCAGGAAGCAGGTCAGAGCTGGGAGCAGCGTCACAGAAGCAGCCTGCAGAGCCGAGCTGTCCTGGGAGCAGAGCTGTAGCAACCAGAGCCAGAGGGGCCAGAGAAGCAGCCCAGGGAGCTGAAGGCAGAGCAGCAGCAGCAGCAGCCGTGCTGAGGCCGAGTGGAGCTAGAGCTGGAGCCGGAGCCGTCCGGAGCTGGGTGCGGTGAGCAGCTGGGGAGAGGAGGGGGACCCTGGGCAGTGGGCCCAGCACAGGTAGACGCCTCAGCCAAGAGGCTCTGCAGCCCAGACTTGGAGGGGGATTGTAACCCTGTCAGGGTAGGGGCAACGCTGGGAAGAAGGGTCCTGCCACCTAGAGCCTGAGAGCGTGTGGCCACCGCCAGAGCAAGTGTCCAACCCGCAGCGTCTCTGCAGCACAGCCAGGGCCTGGGAAGGAGCCTGGGACCTACAAGGAACAGACTGTGAACTTCCCTGACGTTCCAGAGACACTGTTTGTGATGTTCCCTGCCACAGAGCGGGGTGATGTGTTGTCCTTTAACCTTTCCCATTTTTTCTTATTCTTTTTTAAAATTAATTGTTAATTAAACAACGTGTATTTGCTTTAAATTGTATGAAATGATCAGTGGGTCAGGGAGGTGCCCAGTGCAGAGAGAGTACCCTGGAGTGGGGACACCCTAGCCCCTGTCCTGGGTGACCACAGCAGGGTTGGGGGGTTGAGCCCCCCAGGAATCCTGGGCCCAGCCTTGTCGGGGTTTACGAGGACTCTGCCAGACAGGACAGTGGAAGGGGAGTCCTCAAGGGCAGGGAGGCCTCTGGGTAAAGGAAGTGGGAGCAAGGACTCGGATCCTTTTGCTAGCCCACTTCACCGGGGTAGTGCAGAAGCCAGGAAAGTTCCCCACAATAGCGGGACCATTCCCCCGCTTACACCTGGGTTCAGGCAGTAAGATTGAGGAAAGGCTGAGTCGTCTCTCTATTCCTCCTGCTGCCCACAGATCCATGTAGGGACCTGATGGAGGATGAAGGGAGGAAGTGGTAGACAGAATAGAGGGAAGGGAAATTAGGGGCCAGACTGGAGGGGGCTGCCCCATAGGGCCTAAGGTTCACACTGCCCCCCAGGAACATCCTCCCAAGCTGCCATGGGGTTCTCTCTCATACAATGTCCTTTTTAGGTAGCCCCTGACTTTAATGTCTTTTTTCCTACTGGCTTCCCCAATGCCCCCATCTACTCCTGGCTCACCTCTGTAATCCCCCTTGTTGCTGAGGTATGTAGGGAATAGGTGTCTGCATCCTGCTGCCACTGCTTGGTGGAAATCCTAAGGGGGAAATCAAGGACTTTTCCTTATTGCTGGGAAATTTCACACATGGAGCTGTGCTAGAATTGGAAGCTCTGAGCCATCCTCTCCGGGATTGTGGGTATGTTTAAGTATGGTGCTTTCACTTTTTACTCCCCTGGTCTAACCTCTGAACATATTAAATTGTAAATGATTTGCAACATTACTGTCCATTCTATAGTTCTCCCTATACCCACCCACCCACTTTGTCTTTCTTGCTCTTCTCAAGTCTTTAGGAAGACACTGCATAGTTTAGGACCCCACAGGGCTTTAAGTCTGTAGCAACTTTTAATTTCAAATGCTTTAACTGAGTCAACCAGGTCAGCATGTGTCACTTGGACAATTGCCCCCATGACAAAAATACACAGGCCTGCTGAGTCAGTGTCAGAAGGTTGTACCTCACAACGTGACTCAATTGTTATTTTAATTTTCTCTTTCTACACGAGCTCTCCCACCCTCTCCCCTCCCACCAAAAGAAACTTTGCTACAAAATGAGCATTACTAACAGCAGCGGGGCTACTATAGAAAAGAGAAGAAAAGCTGGGGGAAAGCACTACAACCTCTCATGTCTGCAGCAACTTTATTATGTCACTTGACACAGCTTGAGGGGAAAACCAGAAACTGCACAAAAGGCAACATTTAAAAATAACTGATTTCTTTTTTGTCCATTAAAGCTTTTTATTTTTTTTTTAAACAGCTCTGACAAGTCCCCCTCCCCCGTTCAGTAGGAACTCTTGCGAACAATTCATTTTCTCTTAAGTCATTTCAGGCATTTTAGCTTGAAAAAAAACAAAGAATGCAGAAAAGAATTCAGGCCACCCATCAACATGCCCAAATTTTTCAGTTGGCTCTCAAAAGTCACACAACTGCAAGGCTACAAAATAGCTGTGAACAGGAGGCAAGTCGGTGTTATTGGGAGAAGGATTAGATATGCTTCTAGATGTTGTTGCTACCCAAGCAATTCTATCACAGGTAAATGAGCACACCAAATATCCTATTTAGTCTGATAATGGAAAAAATCCCTCTTTATTTCTGAGGCAACCTTGATACTTTCTATGAACGGTGGGAACTTTTCTAAGATATAATCACTTCTTATGACTCACCAGACCAAATGTCATTTACACTGGGATGCCCAATCCCCACTGGCTACACACCATGTTTGAAAACATACTTGCATGCTATTAGGATGTAAAGAGCTAATTGTGCTCTTCATAAGGGTGGTGGAAAACCGGCTGCACACCAGATCTAATGTCACTGCAGATATCCCTCTGTGGAAATGAAAGTTTAGTAGACTTGGACAGATGCAGCTCAGACAGTTCAGCATCCCATCGTCAGAGCCTCAACCATCCGGAGAACTCCATAGTGGGGTGTGGCCTTCAATGGATGTTATGTTTCCTTAAAACATCTCAGGACCAGGGCCAAGTAGTGTAGTGATAGAATTGTAATTAAAGCACTGGAGTGGGAGCCAGGGCAGCTTGGTTCTATTCCGAGCGCTGGCACTGACTTTTTACATGACCTTGGGCAGGTTACTTAGTACCTAATTTCTTCACCTATAAAATGGACAATAATAATACTGATCACACAGGGGAGTTGTGAGTCTTAATTTAATAATATTTCAAAGCACTTTGAGATCCTGTCAAAGTATAAAGAATCTGAGCTACTGGGATTGCCCCAATACTGGGGTTATAAGATTTTGACTACAATTCCTACTGGAAATAACATCAGTCAGACTGCAGAAACAAAGGCCTGGTCTACACTAGGAGGGGATCGATCAATTTTCCCTCTCCTCTCACATAAGGACCCTGGATCTGAACTCTCAGCCTTTTCCACTTCAACTACCCCACTGACTGATCAATACCAACATCTCATCTCTATCCTTCCATATTCAGCTCTGATGGTTTGTAGAAGTCCTTTGGAACTCTAAAAAGGGCCCTCATAATCACAATCCATTCCTGATCTGCATTTCCTAATAAAAGGAAGTAGTAGTAAATAGTGGGATGGTAAAGCTCCAGGGCAAACGAGGATGCTGGAGAATTTCTCTCTCTGGGAGGAAACATAGGACAGTTGGGTCCCGCTGGAGCTTGATCCACAAATGACAGCTGCCCTTCATTGCTAATGACGGCGCTCATAAAGACAGGGCAGCCATTATGAGGAAGGAAATGCCAGGGGAATGGCGCTGTATTTCCCTCAGGAGCTCAGAAAGTCTACTAGCTTGGATTCCATGGTGATGCTCATGATATATGTGCCTAGAGAAAGATGGGGGCAGTCCCTGGAAATCAAGTCTATGCACAGTGTAGGTTATTTTTGTTTATTCTTTGAATTAGTTGAGTAGCCAGCCCTGAAATGCAGGGTGGCTTCTGAGACAGAATTCTGATCACTCAGAATTGGATTATGTGTGTGTTTTGTTAATATTTAACACCAATATCAAGGCCTCTATCAAGAAAGTTTTGTTTTGTTTTGCATAAGAGGAGTGTCTGATGATTTCTCAGACTTGAGGTTATAGCTGATCCCCACCATTATTCTGCTATGAGTCAAAGAGCCCAGTCAACCTCATCCACTCACTAAAAGCTATATTGATTGGAATACACCATAGACTTGCAAAGTCCAGCTCTGACCTCAGGACACTATAAGCTAAGTAGCTGGTGTATAGGGATGCAGGGTAAGGATTATGAATGTTTGTGAAACCTTAAGGATGAACTTCTTGACCTTCCTTTTTTTATTCTAATTTGATACTAAATAAACCTATTCCAATATTTGTTGTTTTAGTTTAATTGCTATATATGTACAATATTAAGTCTACCTCAAAGCTTTTTGTCTGAGAATGTAAAATCATTATCATCACCATTCTAGACAATGAACATTCTCTGATGTGTTATTCTTTACATATTTGTCATTCAGAATATTCAGAAAAGTAAACTTTATTTAATATAGTTGAGCTTAAATAGAAATAGATTTATCTGTTTTCACAATAGAAATACTTTCAGAATGATTTTTTCAGTAGATGTATTTTTCTTTGAAATAAGAGATTGTGGCAGACTAGTTAATGTATATGGCGTTTCTTTAGTGATGGACTTTTCTGACCCTCAGTGAAAGTTAGGCATTCAATAACAAACAGTATAGACAATCTCTAAAAATAAACATCTGTGTACAACGAATTTAACCCTAGGTACACAACCTGTAAGAGGAAAGGACACTTTTAATAGACACTTCATGATAGCCTAAAATAGATCCACCATAGATGGAAAGTGACAGATTTTCATTATCATGACTCTTAAAGGTATTGCTATAATACAATGAGGTCATCAGGTTTATTTTAGCAAATGCAGGGAAATTTCAGGGTCGTAGTTTTAAAAGGCACAAAACATATGCATGCAAATGTGTACCTGTTTTTGTGTGTATGATTGCTATACTTCTGTGTGCTAACTCGGTTGATGTGCAGATGCCTAGCTCCTCATTTCCTTATGCAAATACTTGATTAGTTGTTGGAATTGTGGTAATTGCCTACACAAATGTGGGTAGATAAGTGCACGTGCATCTTTGGCATACAGGCCTACACCTTAAAAATTTACTTCTGAGTGTCTTTTTTGATTCATTATTCACCTGCCATGGTATCTTAGTAGAGGGTGCTACTGCTCATCCTCAGGTTAAAGCCTCTCGGTCCAAGTCAATATACCTAGCTTATGTTTTATTTGTTTTTCCTCAAGTCAAAGTAACGTTTCACTCCCCTCTTTGATACAAATGTTTTTGATCCAGCTCTGCAGCTACAGTGCTTCTTGGGGTGGTGCAACTTGCGCACCACCATTGACTGAAGGAGGTCCTGGAAAGTACAATCTAGCTCATCAATGAGACCGAGTAAGATTTTAGAATTTAGCTCTTGTCTGGCATTTGCCGTATCAGGATTTATGCTTTATCAGAAGGTGTTTCAGGTAACTGATTTAATCTAACGATAGCAAGTGGTAATGACCACTGCTTATTAGCATAAATTTTGCTTAATGGGGAAGCATTCAGCAGGTGCCAAGTAACTGCATGGTCAGTTGACTCTGTCAGGGCAAATTAGACTCAAATTATGGGTTTTGTAAAAATAAGCTTTTACTGAGGCTAAGGCCAACATGAATGTTTTTGTGATTTTTGTTTTCTAAATTCAAAAGGAATCAAGTAAATAAAAAAAAATAAACAGCCTTAAGCAGAATTTGCAACCAAAATGTTGGCTTTGGTCAGATGTCTGGAAGCATTTAGTTAGTGGTCTAATACAGGTGCTGGCATAGTCATTCCCACAATATCATGGCGCCATCATATTTGCGTAGTCACTCCCATACTGTTAACTTGTTACTTCTCTTTACATGCCCCTTTTTAGCTACTCGGGCTGGGTGTGGCAGGGGGTGGGGCATTGTGACATCTTCTCCCATCTTCTTGTACAAATGACTTTCCCATCTCTGGTTCGTAAGCTCCAACATGTAGGTTGTTTGTGTTATCTCAGCCACCACCCCTTTCCAGTCCCATGCAGAACTCTATTTACAGTGACATACAAATATCATCCGTTTTCAGCAGAGAGGGAAGAGATCTCTCCATGCAGAGATCTCCCTTTACTCTGGGCCTGCTAGCCTTTCTGTATCTCCCTTTCATCCCCCCCTTGCGCTTTTTTCTGGTGGGCCTCTCTACTCTTCCAGTTAAAGAATTAATGAGCTCCTTAGCTCTCTCCAGTTCAGACTGATCTAGTAATTAGCCCCAGCATCCCTCAATCAGGCCTTTCGCCAGGGAAACTAGCTGGTCTTATAGTGACCAGAGTGCTGGGTCAGTTTCTGGCTCTCAGCACTCTGTCACAGGTGTCTGGGAAATAGTTACAGTTCCTTGACTCTTTGGCTGTTTTATACAGTGAAAGTTAGGCATTCAATAACAAACAGTATAGAGAATCTCTAAAAATAAACATCTGTTTAGCCGGTCCACCCTTGCTGGGGGGCCCAAAAAATTTCTGGGCCCGGCTTTCCGCCCCCCCCTTGTCAGCCCTGTTTAGCTGGTCCGCCCTTGCTGGGGGGGCCTGAAAAAAATTTTTCACCGGGGCCTGAACCCACTCTCGGCGGCCCTGGTCATGTGGACCTGAAGAAGAGTTCTGTGTAAGCTGGAAAGTTTGCCTCTTTCACCAAAAGAAGTTGATCCAATAAAAGATATTACCTCACCTGCGTTGTCTTTCTCTAATATGGACTGTGAACTCTTTGGCATAGGGACTTAATTTGTTATATATGTCTGTGTAATGGTGCCCTGATCCCTGATTAGTGCCTCTAGATGCTATCACTAAACAAACAAACAATAATATTGTGTGTTTCTTTGGCTTTTTCTCCAATAGCATCTGTAAGTCTAATATTTCCTTGGGTTTGTGCAACTCAAGTCTTATTAGAAGTGAAGTCCCTGTTCATCTGCCTATTAGCATTTGTGCTGGAGAAGCTAATCCTTCTGTCGCGTATTTCTAAGTTCCAGCAAAACTAGATAAAGATCTTTATTTTCAGGTACTCTAATACTGTGGTAATGTGGAGGCCACTTACAAATGTAGGTTGATAGGTATTTAAGCTTTCTTTAATAGATTTTTCTCTGTCTGAATAGTTCTCTTGGACATCTCATTATTCTGTGGGTGTTTTGCAAAGAGATGATGTGCTGAAATTGTGAACATAGTGGATGGCAGACAGTTACACTTGGGAAGTTTCCCAGGCCCACCAAAAAATACTAATGCCAGCTCTGAATGTTCTTCTTAAAACAGCTGATGTGTAGATTGCTTCCAGAATGAAGCGAAAAGGCTATTACTTTAGAAAATTCCATTATAAGCCTAAGACAGTGCCAGTGTAGAACCCATAACAACTCCACTGGCAATTTTGGTAATCCAACTGCTATGAAAGTATTGACTAAGCAAAATAAAGTCTCTCGTAATGATTAAATAATTAGAACTGAACTAGAAGATTAATTGCTGAGAGATTCTTTTGTCAAGAAGCTGGGTATTATTATCCTTGATCAGTTCTGCAAAGACTAAAACCATTTCCACTCACTAACTGATAAATTCAAAAATTAGCAGCTAATATACAGAGAGAGGATACAAAATCAGAAAGAGGATAACATTTCTTAATGTGTAATATACATATAGTTTTGTCTAAGGAAATAAGCCTTCTTTCCAGCCACAAATAGTTTTAACCCTCACTTATCCAAGTCTATTTTATCAAGAAGTAGAGGAACTTAAATTTAATCCCTTTCGATATAAATCCAATCACTTATTAGTAAAGGTACCAACATAAATGCCTATTTTAGAGTAGCTCAAAAATCTGTGGGTCAGATTTTACGTTTACCTACCCCACATAGACTAAGGCCTGGTCTACACTGGTGGGAGGGGGGAAATCGATCTAAGTTACGCAACTTCAGCTACGTGAATAATGTAGCTGAAGTCGACGTACTTAGATTGACTTACCGTGGTGTCTTCACCGCGGTGAGTTGACTGCTGCCGCTCCCCCGTAGACTCCACCTGCGCCTCTCACGGCGGTGGAGTACAGGAGTCAACGGGAGAGCGCTCGGGGATCGATTTATCACGTGTAGACTCCCCCGCTGGATCTATCGCTGCCTGCCGATTCGGCGGGTAGCGTAGACTTCCCTGAGTCCACCTGCTGGGATAATTCTTTGTGAAAAAATACTTGAGGGATAATAAATCCTCTTTCTTCTTCTGTGATGCATTAGGTGAGAGATGACTATAATTTCTGTTTTAAGGATTCTAGTGCAAAGAAGAATTCCTACTTCCAGAAAGCTATAAACAAAAGTGTAAGAAAAATTAGACCAGTGGATAAACAGGATGTAGTCATAGCTACATTGTATATTTTCCGTCATTCTGATTGCTCTTGAGAGAGAGAGAGAGAGAGAGAGAGAGAGAGAGAGAGAACACTGCTGAAACTTCCAGGAAACTAATAAAACCTCTTTGTTGCTTTAGAATCACAAAACCTTTTCAGCTACTCTGAAAATATGAGAAGTACGACATAATGGACCAGATCCTCAGCTGGTTTAAATCAGTATATCTCTATTGAAGAAATCAGAATCCAGCCCTATGTTTACTAGGAGAAATGTATGTTGAAATTGGGAAAAATTTGGATTGTTTAAAATAGATATTTCAAGAATTTTTATCTATAGGCTTTTCCATAGCATTCATCACCATGGTAAGAGGTGCTTGGAATATTTCTACTGACATTTCTTTTCGGTGAAATATGCTGTTTTATTGAAGCTGAAATGTTTCACTGAGATGTATGGATTTCAATAAAGTTCTTGTGTGCGTACAAAAATGGCTCTCTCTCTAGCTTGGTGGGTAGGACATGGGTTGGGATGTAAAAGCCGCAGGTTCAAGTCCCTTTTTCACCCCAGATCACTCTGAATCAGGCTGAGCAGGGTCTTGAATCTGGGCTCCCACATTCCAGGCCAGAGCCCTACCCCTTTGGGTGGACACACGTGCACAACCTAACTCAATTTTTGGGAAAGGTTTTTGTCTTCATTGCAATGTGGAACAAAATCCAATTGTGAAACCTAGGAAGTTGCTGGTCAATGGAATGATCATCTGCCAGTCAGCTTTAGCCGTGGTTGCCAAGCACCTCAAAAGCATCACACGCACAACACCCTGCAAGGTAGGGAATTATTTTTGTTTTACAGGTGGAGAGCTGAAACACGGAATGATTAGGGCCAACATTTGCAAATCTGGGTGGGCACAATAAGGTGTTTGGGCTCCAGTTAGGGGCTGTAGTGGGAGCTGACCACTTGTCATGTTCCCAGTCCATGTGTTTGGTCACATCCAACCTGTCAAGTGCTCCAAGGGGGCAATACAGGAATACGATTTGGAAGCTAGATGCTAGAACAATATTTTCAGAGGCCCTGGCATGCTCAAGGACTTCTCTGAACTCTCAAAATTTAGTTGTTGTTTTTATTATTATTATTATTATTATATTTTTTCCTTATTTATAGATTATAATCTCTTTGGGGCAGGGACTGTCTTTTTGCTCTGTGTTTGTACAGCTCCTAGCAGATTGGGGTCCTGAGCCATGACTAGGGCTCTGAGGTGCTACAATAATAGAAATAAGTAATAATTAATATTATAGCACCTAGGAGCCCTAATCATGGACCAGGACCTCATTGTGCTAGGTGCTGTACAAACACAGGACAAAAAGACAGTCCCTGCCTCAGAGAGCTTACAGCTAACTACATGACAAGAGACAACAGGTGGATACAGATAGATGGGGGAGTACAAGAAAACTAGGAGACAATATCTGTCAACACAATAGGCAGTGATCTCAGCACACCAGCGGCCTGGCCATTGTTAAGTTCTGTAGGCATCATGGGAGAGGAGAGTTTTAAAGAGGGATCTGAAGGAGGACAATGAGGCAGTTGTGTCAGAAGCTCTCCCCAACCAGGATGTGCTCAAGCATTAGCCCCAGTACACCCTCATACTGGGTCTTTTGCAGCCTGCGTAGTCTGAAAACAGACAGTGCATAGGGTAAGGAGCCCCCCTGCACACCAACAAGACAGAGGGCGGGAGGGAGAGTCAGCTGTGAAGAAAGAGATGGATTTACTGAGGTCTGACAGGACTGGTATAGGGAAGGTGGAGGAGAGTTAGTATTTAGGGCAGGGGCAAGGAGAAACAAGGAGAGAAGGTTGAAAGAATTGGGGGACACATACCACAGTTTGGGGAAGAAGGCTACTGGGGATGTTTAGGGGAGGGAAGTGGGTAACACTGAGGAAAGGGTGCAATGCAATGCCTGATCGTTGTTGGGCTGTATGTAATGAGGCAACTGAGCAAAAGAAAATGGCAGGCAAGGGAGTTAGAAGCTCAGAGGAGCAGGTGTCCTTACCCTCCGATGATCTCAGGAAGAATTCTTCAACCCCACTGAGGCACAGGTCAATAGTGCTACGCCAGTCAGGAGTCTGAACTGCACTTCCCATCTTTGCCAGTAGTTCATTTCAAAGGACCATTCCCTGACATCAGACAATATGCTGCCTCTTAGTACCTAGAGGGCTTCCTATTTGCGATGACCCTCAGGTTTACTGACCACATATGCCCCCTGTGAACGAGCAGACTCAACATCAAATTACTAGAACACAGTGAAATATGTTTGTGTAACAGTTAAGGCTGCTACACACCTGACACAAACCCACAAAAGCAAAGAAAGGAAAAGTTAAGCTGCGGAATACATGTCCTCTATTCTTCTACCCACAGGCACACCCCTGGCCACTACCAGACCTACTGTTCACCATGGGGCCATGCACCACAATTTTAACTGTGTGCTCTAGTGATGCCAACCTTTCAAGACCCCCTTTTACCAAACTATCCTCTCCAAACACAACTGACTCTCCCTCACCCTTCCTTCTGCACTACCCCTTCACATTCTCCCTTCCCAGTCTGAGTAGATGTGGGCTTTTGGTACAGTGGCTTAGTGTAATTTGAGTGACCTGTTTTATAATTCCTCTCAATCTTTGGTTACTGAGGTGGTTCCAGAGTAAAACACATAACTAAAGATCAAGCAAACATTGTTGACTATTCAGTGGAGGCTAGGAAGACAATAGCTCCTTTGGGCAGAGTAATATTGCGTCTCCTTCCGATGCATGCCATTCACAATACTCCTCTCTTTAATCATTGCATGTGTGCTTTTGGAGCCCACTGACTTGTGGAAGGACATTATATGTATTATTCACCATTTTAATATGAGTTAGTTGATGCCTCTGGCTCACTTGCCTTTGCAGTTTCACGGCATAAAATGTGGGAAAATTCATCAGCAAATCTCCAAATGTCCACCTGACTTACAGAAAGAGATTTTCAAAGGTACCAAGCTGAGGGAGATTGTAGGTCAGTTACCCTGGCTGTGTGGGAACGTCCTGCTGAGGAAGAAGTCAGTACACTGCTGGAACTCACTGACTGTGGGGATGCTCATTTGCTGTGAACTGACACTGGGGGAAAAGACCTGTTGTGATTATCTGAAGGGACTAAAAGAAACTTCAGTGGGAGGCAAGTTCCAAAGGAGAATGCTCCTTCTTTCTTTTTAATTCTCTCTTTAAAACGATTGTACCTTTCAACTATTTGAGTTTGACTGGGTTATTTTCACAGACTGAGAAGGAGCTGTAAATGGTGTATAAAACTGGGCTCCTGGTGAATAAAATTGAAAGTTCTCTTTAACAAAATGGTTAAAATATTCTGCTTTGCCAAAATATGTTGGGTTTTTGAGAAAACAGAGTCTGGATGTAAATGGGTGCTTTCATGGGGACATCTGTGAACTACTGAATTTAACTGGACACAGCTAGTGCTTCTTGAGTTGTTTCCTTTGCTCATTGGTTAGCATCTTGCTTCTCTTAATGAGCTTTTTATTTAACATATAGGGTTTCAAAATATTTTAGAGGGTCGTAAAGTGGATTTTATGTTAAAATCATAAGCACTGGCAACAAGACTTTTGTGAGCATGCTGTAGCCCATAGAGCTAGTGTTAGCATTTTATTTTTACCTAGCAGTAACTCAAGGAACCTACAGGCCTGTATTCTGTAAGACATTAGCTTAAGCAGTCTGCATATGGCATAAGTAAGTTAGCATAAAGCTTTCATACCTATCACTTTCAGCATAGATAAATGGCCCAAAAGTTACCCTGAGTGTTGTGGAATTGGAAATAGCATGTTTGGGGGGTGGGAGGGGGGCATTTGTACATAACAATACTAGGTAACCTCAGGAACATTGAACTGGTACTATGCTTGGATATTTTAGGATAGACTGGCAGATGCTTAACCACGAACTTGCCTTGGCAACGAGTTGATGTATATGGTAAGCTAAAATCATACTATCTATACTAACCTATAGGATAAAAGGCACCCCAACATTGTTAGGGTAAAGAAGTTAGATATGGACAAGAGAGACTGGGAATTCGAATGAATTCATGACAGGCCCTAAGTCCTGTAATAGGCCAGACCACCATGTAAGGGTGGGTGGATCTGGACCATCACTCTCATTTGGCATGCATGGGGCAGGGTTGTATTTTTGTCCCTTACCACCAGATCCCCAAGGAAGGGTGTGAGCATATGTGTGAGGAATGATGCAAGATATCACCTCAAATCTGTATTTTTCCTATCTTTTTATGTGGTTTGGAGCTTTTCTGTCTTTCCTGATTGTGCTAATAGAAGTGGTTAATGCTTTGCGTTGCCCTCAGTATGAGTGTCTCTGTTGTGCACACTGGGGTTCCCAACCAGACATTGAACTTAGTAACCGTGAAACTGTTATGCCTGTTTCTGGGACTGGACCCTAACAATCCCCCAGCTCTTTAAAATAGAATTAATTGGAAACAATAATCAATAGCCACTAAAGAATGGGGCCACAGTGCTTCCTGGGTGAAGGGAAGACTCATGATAAGAACTTATGGGAACCTTGCTGCTCTTGAGCGCCTGCTAGCCTCACTGGAGAAAGATGGGTGTAGAAACCATCAGACCAAAACCATGAACATTTGAAGTGTATATATAAATGTATATATCTAGGAACAAAGAATGTAGGCCATACTTATGGGATGGGGGACTCTATCCTGGGGAGCAGTGACTCTGACAAAGATTTGGGGGTCATGGTGAATAATCAGCTGAACATGAGCTCCCAGTGTGATGCTGTGGCCAAAAGAGCTAATGCGATCCTGGGATGCATAACCAGGGGAATTGGTGTAGGAGTAAAGAAGTTATTTTACCTTTATATTTGGCACTGGTCTGATTGTTGCGGGAATACTGTGTCCAGTTCTGGTTCCCACAATTCAAGAAGGAGGCTGATAAATTGGAGAGGGTTCAGAGAAGAGCCACGGGAATGATTAAAGGATTAGTAAACTTGCTTTATAGTGACAGACTCAAAGAACTCAATCTATTTAGCTTAACAAAGAAAAATTATTCGGTGATTGATTACAGTCTATAAGTACCTATACAGGAAACAAATATTGAATAATGAGTTATTCAATCTAGCAGAGAAAGGTTTAACACAATCCAGTGGCTGGAAGTTAAAGCTAGACAAAATCATACTAGAAAGAAGGTGTAAAATGTTTGATAGTAAGGGTAAATTAACCATTGGAACAATTTACAAGGGTCGTGGTGGATTCTTCATCTCTGAAAATTTTTAAATCAAGATTAAATATTTTTCTAAAAGATCTGCTGCAGGAATTTTTTGAGGGAAGTTCTCTGACCTATGCTATACAAGAGGTCAGACTAGATGATCACAATGAGTCCCTTCTGGCCTTGGAATCTATGAATTCATGGATAGAATGAAAGGAAGCTACTGGGGTTTCACTATGGCTCCAGTCTAGCAATGATCTTTGCATGGGCATATCCTTGCACTCAAGGGAAGTCTCATTATAGACTCCAACGAAGCTCTCTGTAGATGCAATAGTCTGCCTGAGCAGCACTGATTGCTGGGGATCCAGGCCATAAGGTGAGCTGAGGATGACCTGTGATGCATGGCAAAGCATGCAGAGACATTAGACTGAATTTTGTATAAATATACTGGACCAGATTGTACCCATCGTAACTGTCCTGTAATCCCCTTGAAGTCATGAGATTTAAGTCCATGATTTGCAGATTATAGTGAGGGGAGTCTGTTCTTTAAGCATGGCAAAGAAGGACCAATGTCATTAAACTTCAGCTCCAACAATTAAAGTCCAATGTCTCACTTTTCCAATGGTCATATGAAAAGAAAGTAAGAATGCTGTCTAGTCTTTAAGGCAGTATATACTTCATTACTTACTTATTCAGAACAGCCCAAAATATTTCAAAAGTTTTCATGGTCAGAGCTAGGTAGAGAATTTTTGAGGCGCGAGGAAAAGCAAAAGCCCAGGGCAAGGAGTTGTGATGAACCCAGGAGCAGACTGAGCTGTCACTAAGTACAGTGAATCTGGAGTGATAGCATTCCAGAAGAAGTGGAGGAAGACCAAAAGAGAAAGATAAAAACTGAAAATAGTGTCACCAGTCCGGGTGCTGTAACAGAATCAAAAAGCTCCAGTATATAGTAATAGCAGTAAAAAAATATTCAAACATTTTTAAAATTTCCAGAATGGTAACAAGTCCCAAACTCAAAACCTTGTTTACTTAGAATTAAGGCTGCTCAAGTGCAAATCCTACCAATATAGTGATAAAATACCAAAGAAATCACCAGTTAAGGCAACTCTCAGGTATGTGCCTTAACACCCACAACATCACCCTACCCTTATACCCTCAATGCCTTCCAGCAATAGCAAGCTCTTCTGCACTTCCAGCATATAACCAACTACAATGCACAACCTCAGTTACTCGAATCATACCACCATCGTATTAAAACTGCTAGTTGTAATGTGGCCTCATCTGAGAGAATTCACACTCAAAAGAGAGAAACTACACATCTCAGTTAATTTGAAGCATGTGCATGTTACTTTTTTGCTGTCTTGGATCGATACTTTTATACATGTGAATAACTAAGTACAATTAAATACCTAAGTTGGAACTGAAATAAAGATTAGCCTGAGCCGTAATGTTCCCATTCTGGAATGAATTTTCCCAAAGTCACTCTGTGTCTATCTGTATATTTATACTAACCTCATTATTGTGTTAACTGAGATTTTGCATTGGCCCATTATAGAGATAAGGGACCAGCTGTTAAGTTTGGATTCCCAAGTCTTTGCACTTGTCTTTAAAAAGCCCAGCATGCTGTTGCACTATAGCAATCATAAATAGTAATAAACTTCCCCAAAGATTAGGGGAATTCAGAGCCAGGGATTTGGTTTGGGTCAGTCTCTAAAGTGCAAGTGACATTTTTTTTCAAGCAGCAACTATTCAAATTGGTTTGAAACTTGTAGGTTGATTGTAGGAAACAAAGTAGCACGAAGTAGACAAGGTCTGTTTCACTTACAGATTAGGCATCAATTTGCCAAATAGCATTTAATGTGCACTTTGCAAACACACTCAAGGGCAAACAGCTGAGGTTCTCTATGGATTTGTGGGTTACGCTGGCCAATTACTATGTCCTGCGGCACAGATTGTCCTTCATGTTTACTATATAAAAATCATTCAGGACTTGTAGTACCTGTGTCTAACAGATCCAATGAATACTCTGGCAGGGAAAGTCAATCCTGAACTCCAGTTAGCATTACTGTCACCTAAATAAAAGGAATCTCAGAGGACAGAGTATGAAAAGAGAACAGATTAGTGGTCAGGGACCAAAGACTAAGGACACTGTGTACGTCTGTATGTGGAGGAACAGGGTAGCAGTATTTGCCCAAATGTAACTGAGGCAGTCTGCAAATGGAACAACAGGGTGATTTTGAATGCAGGACAGAAATATAAAATAGGTTGTTTGAGGACTAGATGGCTCAAGAGGTGGGTTATGGCATCTCTGGATTAGCAGTTTGGATCCAGACTGGGCCCATATAGTGACAGAAAGTCACTAATATCTGTCTGGTGGCCTATGTGCTGTGGATTTGTGGTCTCAGTCAACATTCTGCTGGACAAATGCCCACATTACAAAAACCACCAGCAGAACTGGTATCTTCGTTTGCAGTCTCAGCCAAAGACTCAAGCACCTCTCAGTGCAAACTAAGCCTGGAGTGATCCTCACACTATTAGAGGATAGTGCTGAGGCAAGTTGGCAGGGTAACGTGGGTCTGATTCTAAGCCTATTAAAATCAATGGAAAGAGTCACATTGATTTCAATGGACTCTGAATTAGGCCCAATGAGAAGAAAGCCTGCTCTGTTGTTACAGGTGCTGCATGTTTTCTGTGGATAAACTGAGTCCTTGCCTCTGTCAAACTAGCATCTTTCACAGGCACTAAAACCACATGCACAAAAGTTAGGAACAGAGTTTCTACCAAGCAGTCTTCTTTGGAATCCATTTGTAAGGTGGGAAAGTATCTGACTTTTCCCCATCATGATCAGGGACTAGGATCATTTCACAGAGATGGCATTAACTCCTCTTTGCTAGCTCTGCTCTTTCGGTGCCTTGTTATTGTGGTTTTGTTTTAAAGGAGCAGTGATGGGCCAAAAGGCTTAGTCTCATCTCTTGACTTTGTTGCATTACTCTGTTCAGTACGATCTCTTATCCTATTCATATGGGAGGGCTTCCGATTGTATTTTACTTTTAAATGTGTGATTTTTAAATATTAGAGAGACAAGGTGAATGAGGTTCAAAAAAATAACTAGATAAGTTCATCAATGTTTATTAGCCAGGAGGGGAAGGTATGGTGTCTCTAGCCTCTGTTTGCCAGAAGCTGGGAATGGACGACAGGGAATGGATCACTTGATGATTGTGTTCTGTTCATTCCCTCTGGGGCACCTGGCATGGGCCACTGTCAGAAGACAGGATATTGGGCTAGATGGACCTTTGGTCTGACCCAGTATGGCCATTCTTATGTTGAGGTGATATCTTTTATTGGACCAACTTCTGTTGGTGCAGGAGACAAGCTTTCCAGTTTACCCAGAGCTGCTGCGTCATCTTAGGTTTTTTTTTAAAAAAAAATCAGTGAGTAAGATTGTGCAACTTATTCATTCTTACCTCATCATAGCTGGGTTCATAATGTAATACCTAGCCATGCAAGTGGCCAGTGTAGTTTGGACTCTAAATCAGTTTCTGTTAGAGATTGTATCCCATTGGCAAAATAATTGTGGATGCCACAATGATTCCCACTTATTGGTAATACGCTTTATTATGACTTTTACAGAATGGAGTAAAAGAGCTTCTAATGTTACCATTACCAGGAAGAACACATCTCTAGAAGGCTATAAAACCTCACAAGAAAGTATTGTTACATTTAATTGTCCTAACACAATTTATTATGATCATACAGAGATGTCTATCTTTTCAATAGAATAAATGATGGAATATTAAAAAGTTATTTTAGCCAAGTAAGGTGCACCAGTGGAAGACTGTTTTGCTGAGGAATCTGTTTTAGTCTGCTATCAGACTCCATAGTGTGGCTGAAATGGCCCTAAATCTACTTTGTTCCTAGTGACAGGAATTTTATATGACACCCTGTCACAAGGACCCAGAGTAAGAGGAATAGTTCTTTTTTAAAGGAAACACCTATAAATGTGTGTGAGTCTTACCGGCTCTTTAACACAACTGTCAATACATTACTCATGTATTTTGTTGATCACACGAACACTTGTGAAGCATGTCACACGTTTAGGGTCATACCCTGGGACTTTGGACTTAGCACCTAGCCTGCATAGGAGGGGGAATTCTCCCCTGAAGTTGGGGAGCTGCTCTGTGGAGATTATTTCTGCTTTATGGCAGCCCCAGCATACTACCCCTGCCCTGGCAGCGGGAGAACTAGAGGATCCACAGAAGCAGAATGCCTCCAGGGGTGTGGTGGGAGCACAGCCAGTGCTACACCTTTGGAATGGCACAACATGAACTCCCCCTGCAAGGGGCCGGCTCCTGTGGCTAGAGAGGAGGATGCAGGGTTGTGATCCTGTCTTCAGCCTGCCCCGCTCTCGCATCATTTTGGGAATTCTATTGGTGGTGCCAAACACAATAATTCATGTGAGTGCAAGGCCTGGGATTGTACCCAGTCTCTCCACAGAGTGATGAGCACAAGGGCCTCCCCTGCCATATCCTGTGACCCAGGTAGGCCCAGGCCCAATCTCACCCTTAATGTATTTAAATATCTTTTATTAAGCACCCATCTTCAAAAACACCTGGGGTCAGATTCCATGCTGCACCTCCCAGGTGGGGCAGCCCAAGTGTGGCAGGAGATGGGCAAAGGTGACTAAAAGTCACCTTTATGCCCTCCCAATTCTGGGCTGCAGTGCAGGCTGCCGTGACACCCAGTGTAACTTAGAACTGCCCTGGTGCTGCTCTAAGTTACAGCAGCCCCTGGTTCTGCCTGTGGCTTGCTATGCAAGTCAGAATAGCTGTAGTGGCATGAACTATGGCCCTGTGCCTTCCTGCTCCCAGCATCCCCCCGTTAGGTTTGTGGGAGGACCAGCATATGGACATGCATGGATGCGGTCCCTACATCAGAGGGATTCTCCTCTGGCTGTGTTGGAAGTTTACCACCCCTCTACACTACCAAAGGGGACAGTGTTTCCTTCCCTTGGTTTCTGTACAACAAATAAAAACATTAATGACCAAAACCTGAGACCAGAAGCCCAGCAACAAACTGTCATGAGAAAGGAAGGTGTAAATCATGCTCATGTTGTTGGATTTGCAAGTGGAATATTTATCATAAATGAGCATTCCCTCCACCCCCCCTTCTTTTTTTAATTGATACCACTCTGCTGAGCAGCAGCTAGGGCCAGGAATGGAAAGAGAGTATTTAAATGTGCAAAGTAAAAAACATATGGACAGAAAATTTGTTCCCCTGACCCATATATAATGAGCTTATGTTTTGCAACTGTATTTTATTTTATACCTTATTAGGTGGCTTGTAGATGCCCTCTGTTTCCTGTGTTCTTAAGATTGTGGTATTTAAGCACCAAATAATATCCCTAACAACTCCCCCCTTTTTAACAAAACCAAGGACTTTGCATTAAGAATGAGATTGACCACAGGCTAATTTAATGTACCTGAGCAACCACCATAGCCCCCCTTAACTTTCTATCACATACCTCTTTCTGCTACCATAAATTGATAACACCTCTTTTTTGTATCAAACATGGCAGAAATCTCTCTTAAACTAATATAATAATTTCAAAAAAGGATTACTGAAAGATCTCACGAAATAAGCTAATTCTTGCATTTCAAGCAGTCAGGCCAGTTAAAATTGACATCAAGCATTGTGTATGTTCCTTGGAGAGGGTCTTCAGTACTATGTATCTCATGGGTGTCATTGGATGTAATTGTTGCCATGCTAAATATTCATGTATGAATAGTCTGGAATAAATTCTCTTGTAAATTGACAGAGGGCAAGTTAGAACTGTCCTTGAGTCTCTCATCTGCATCCTCATTTTTGAAAAACTGTCGTGTGTGTGTGCGTGCATGAGTGTGTGTTAACAAAATGTACTTGATTAATTTAAATGGAGAAGGCTCTTCTCTCTTTGGAATGGCTGGGGTGCTTGCTTTCAGCACTTTTAACATTGGCCACTTACACTGAGTCAGTTGTAGATCATGAAGAATGGTTTAATACAATTTATTATTAGTAGAACTTTTATGGTAGCATCTATGGCCTCAGTTGAGATCAGGGCCACATTGTGCATACTATAAACACACATAAATAAGAGACAGTCCCTGCCATGAAGAGCTCACAATCTAACACAAGACAGACAAAGAGTAGGAGAAAGGATGTATTATTATCATTCCCATTTTACAGATGGGAGAGATAGGTACAGAGAGATGAAGTGACTTACTCGAGGTCACATGGGGGTCTGTAGGAGAATCAGGAATTGAACCCAGATCTCCTGTTCGTTTTAACAACAAAACCAGCCTTTCCTCTTTTCAGTTCAGTAATACTCTACTGACATGACAAGCTACACATGTATTGCCAGACTGTAAAAGAAGGACGGATCTCCCGGCTATCTGTCCTAAGGTATGAACTGTCCAGCTCAGTGGGTCTGAGGTTTGATTCTCTGGGCCCATTTGTCTTTTCCTGATTTGGTGCCAGGTTGCAACACAGCACGATGCTTTTCTTGCCATGTTTTTTCTTTCCTACAAAGTTCTGCTCAGGTTGTTTTTCCCCTTATCACTTTTTATGAAAAATCTTTCATTACTTCTGATAATTAGTGTAAATATCTTTCTCACACTCCCCTGTGTTTTGGATCCTAGAGTAGAAACTGCCTCTCCCTTTCAATCTTTCCTCTATCACACTGGCTGCTTGCAGTTGTTTTCTTAGCTTGAATGATGCTTTGTGTGTCCTGGTTCCCACCTCTAATTTATGGTCAGGTATTCTGTTTGGTCAGAGTCTGTCTTAGCTTTGCTCATGTCACTGGGATGAGGTGGTCTGCAGTCGTGTGGTTCTGTAACAATTTAACTTATTGTTTTGATCTTCCAAATGATTCATATTTGGGTATTTTAGGTGTTGGGTTTGGTGTTTTCAGCATCCTTCAGTTTGGGTCAGGTTGTCTGGCAGGGGCAGTTCTACGGGGCACTTCATGGTCAGCCTTTGCTGACCGGGCCTTCTTTGCCACTAATGTAAATTCAGTGATCCGACTATCAGCTGCTTCTTACCCTGTCCTCTCCCTTTCTGGCCACAGAGGGTAAATCTACACTGCAACATAAGCCCGTACTTCAGTCTGTGCTACACTGCAGTTGTGCTAACCCAGGGTTCAGACCAAGGGACCCTTCAGGGCTGAGAGTCTGAGCTCGGGTTAAACCAGGACCCAGGTCTGAGCACTATTGCAGTGTAGACACAGCCCCACTTGACTCAGGTCCCAGGAGTCAGTCAGAAGTATCTCACAATTCCACAGGACCACTTCTTTAGTCCCCTCTGTCCCAATAATCTGCAATCCACTGTATTGAAGATGGAAGCCCTTCCCCCCCCCCCCCCGACCCCTTTGCGGACAGCAGCAGCTCAGGTCAACGTTAAGTCATTCTCTTCTGATCAGTGATCTGCAAGCCCACTATCAGAGAGCATCCTGGGTTTGCAATGGAGAGGGAAACAATCAAGATGTTTGCAAAGCAAGCTGCTTCCTGGCAATGTGCATTGGTCAGAGGGGCAAATGCATCTCCCACCAAACTTTCCACATGTAAGAAGGCTCCTGATTTGCAGGCTGACTCACTGCTGACTTTTGTTTCAGTGCTGAGGCAGCACTTCCCATGGTGGTGCCTCCTGTCTGTCATTCAGCAGAAGCCACCATGAGTGCAATGACAAACAACAGACAGGCTGGAAGTCGGAGATGAAATAAATACCCTTTGACATGTTACTCGTGTTCACGGGGCCTGTGAAATCAAGGGGACATGCATGCTTACCACATACTTATCCCTGAAAAAAACCAATTGGTCTTACTAATTGTTTTCCAAAATGATATCCTGGTGTTGCAGAAAAGAGAGCTATTTTCAATGTCAAAATACAACCAATCTATGGGATTCTGACTTTAGGCAGTCTTGATCAAGGGGTGGAACATAGGCTGAAACCGTCCAGGGTGAGCCCCATGAGGCTTTGTGACTCAGAGATGCCACTCTGAGTCACAATCTCTCTCCTGCTTCCTGCTTGCTCCTAGGGGTAGTAATTTACTGTTGGCCTATACCACAGTAAATTACTACCCCTCCACACTACTAAGATTCAGCTACTCTGGTCAGTGAGGAGGGTGGTGGAAGAGTTGGAGCCAATTTATTCCCTGACCACTCCCTGACCACCTGCTCCTGGGAGGGTATGAATGGGTGAGTAGATGGCTACTGAGGCTCTTGTTCCTTCATGTTTTCTTGAAGGTCCAGGAATGACAAGGAAACAAAGAGAAATTCAAATTTCTTCCTCCGGGCCAATAGGAGAAGAACAAAATTGCACTACATTGGTCAAATGGGTGGTGGAACTGTCCCCTTGGGGTCAAGAATAGCTGGCAGGACCCAGGCAGGAGAAAGGATGGGGACAGGGAGAAGAAGGGAGATGACTGGGGATGAGTGCTTGACCTAAGCATGCATTTAACCGTGTAAACAATCTCGATTTGTGAGGTGAGGTGGTAAGATATATTTTTTTAATTATTGAGCTGTGTACACATTATAAAACCATTACGGAACCAAAGTATATAAAATTCCAAATTACAAATACCAGCCTATACAAAGGGGTAATAAAATAAATAATACATTAACTAGCAACAGCACTCTGTATTCATAGGCAGTAATGGAACCATATACATCAAAGGCCATAAAATGCATACATTAAACAGGGCGCACAGTGGTAGCTGAGGTTTATCTTGATCCTTTCTGCCTTCATGAAGGTCTATTAGCACTGGGGGATGGGAGTTGTATTTGCCACTTAAGCCATTATTGATCGGCTGAGAGAAACGCAAACCTCATAGACCAGGGCCGGCAGGAAAAAGGGTGAGAACTTAGCTTGACACAGCACATTAACACTGTAAACAAAGTAAGCTTTGAAGGTTATTATGCATGACCGCTGTATCCTGTATTGCAGGACGTGCCTATGAAATGGAGCACCAACATGGAGGAGTATCTTGTCTTTGGGCAGAAGCAGAGGGATGTTTAAGCATGTAATCTTCATGAAGAAGAGTTCTTGAGCCAAATTCATCTCCCAAGTTCAGCTGGGTTACTGCAGGGATGAATCTGGCTACCTGTGTCTCAGAAAAGAACAGTCTCATGGGCCAGATTCTCTGCTGTGCCTCACAGGACATGCAACAACAGGCATGGCCCAGGCAGCGAGAGGGCAAAAATGTCTTTATTCTGCCTTTACATTCTGCAAGTACTGGCCTGGCTAGATTTAAACTGTTTTTTTCAGGTTTTCCCATGCCTACCTGATATGTTTAGATGTCTTGTTGAATTGTATAGGATTGCCCCAGATACTCGATGCTACAGAGTAATGCCTAAGTAAAAGAGCTTACAGTACTGGTACAACACCACTAAGCAGGAGGACAGCATTGTTAGCCCAGTCCAGTAATAGCCAGCTTCACTCTAGGCTATAAAATCTTTTCTTCCCACTCTTGTTCTACTTACTGTAATGCTCCCTAGATTTGCAAATCCGTGCAGCATACTGCTATGACTACAAGAGGTGGTACTGTACATATAGAGGGCCCAATCCTAAAAACCTACGTCCACGAGTAATCAGTGGGACTATTCACTGGAGTAGGGACTACATACCTAAGGGTTTTCAGGATTGGATCCATCATTGGTAAGACACTTCAGAATCCCCTAGGAAGAAAGATTATATAGCCAGACTGTTTAAAAACTACTATTATGACAATATTAGATTTGATAAGACCTAAACTCTGTCCCTTAAAGACTTGACAGTCTTGTTAATGGAATATTTTCAATTTGACACCAATAGCACACCCAGAATTGGTTTTTGCTATGCCTAGGAACAGTTCAAGAGGAGGGTTCTTTTCCCTATTTTGACACAAGCCAGGTAAACTTCATTAGATGGCATTATTCAACTTCTACCATCAGGAAGGGTAGTTTAGGGCCCACTGCAAAATGATTTTTTAAAATTGTCAGGTCCTATATATGATGCTCAGTCAAGATGCTCAATTGCTGTAAATCAACAAAGTTGTTGGAACAATGCTGATTTGCACCATCTCAGGATCTTGTCCTCTGGTTAATTAATATACGAGAAGGCTTACATGATCCTTGTCTCTGTTTTCCTGGATTTATTCAAGCTGCATATCTGAATCATGTTACTTACTAAATAAAACCATCCCTCTTCTTTCTTGCTCTCTCTGTCTTTGGGACAGATTCTGATCTCTGGCACATAGGTGGAGATCTGGAGTAATTCCACTGGACTAACACTGTCTTCAGTGGAATTACTCTCAATTTACACTGCTTAAACTGAGATCAGAATCTCGTGTTCCTGCCTCTCTCTCTCACACACACACACACACACGAAAATTTATTGTATTTAATTGTTAATAAAAGCAGTATTTCAATGCCAATTTCTTTTGACATTTATTTATTAGGTAGGTGCAGCAGTATCTTCAGGTGCACTGGATATAACACCCATCCTTAAGTCCTATACAATTCAACTAATCAGAAGGGTTTGGAAAGTGTTTTACCCTTGACAGTGACCTGTATTACAATTAAAGCTCATGATGTAGGTTTCTTATTTGCCCAAGGAGACAACGAGATTTGCTATGTAATTTGAGAAGCACTTACAATACTGCTACTCATGTTGTAAGCTGATTATAAAGTTCAGCACAATTGCTTCCATAAGAAAATCAGAATTCACAGTCAAATAAAGTGTACAACCCTGATGTGTAGATGCTTCTTACTGGTACTGTATATAAATCAGATTCTGCTTAGCAACTGCTGCATATCATGTTTATTAAACACCTTCTGGTTATAACAGCAGAGGGTACTAAAAATCCTTCATGAAAATCTCACAAAAATCTTTTCACATCTCAGATATTTTTAAGGTCTAATTTTAGTGAAAAGACTCCGTCTGCAGAAGAGGTACTTTGGGTGCCCAGAACATGTGCTTCTTCTATAAGTCACATGGGAAAGTTTTCTCAGTTTACAACCCAAACAAAATGTTTTGGGCTGTCATTGCCTTAGTCCTCGGGCCCAACGTAGCAGGAGGAGAATTAAGCTTATTTCCTTAGATACTGTTGAGATGGGGGTAATGCTATTAATGAGTCTAGAGATTAATTTAAAAACTAACTGTTTTTTATTAAGAAGTAAATTCACCTTCATGAATATGCTAGAGTAAGCAACATTTCATCAGGGAACATTTTTATCAGCTGATCAGTGATTCTCAGTGCAGGACACTGGTACTGAGAAACTCCTCAGACTGGATCAACTATTTTATGGGTGATGCATATGCCCCACATAGTATGTGGCACATATACAAGATGAGCCTTTTAAAATGGATTCAGATACTGCTGAGATCTGGTAGGTTAAAAACTGTCAGATGACTGTGCTGACAGTCATTATTAACAGTATGTGGAACTAATTTTAAAATGTCAGGCCTCATGAATAATTAATTCATATGCTAGAAAAATAAAATAGTAATAGAAATCATCAGCTGCTTGATCCTTTCCTCGTCTACCTCTTTTTCTTCTGTGCTCTTCTCTGCCCTGACTGAGTTATTTCTCTCCTGTTTCATGCTGCTGAGTCTCTGATCTTCATTTCTGTTCTTCTCCTCAAGGATTCAAAGGCAAAACCACAATGCTCTTATTACTGAATCTCTCAGCAACTTTTGGCACAGTCGACCACAATGTGCTGTTGACCTGATTACATGACCTAGTTGTAGTGGATGGTGCAACCATATGATGGCTTGTGGATGGCATGTGGATTCCTGCAGGGATGAGTACTGTCCCCATGCTGCTTCCATGTCCTTAGGAGACCTCTTGGAGAGGCAGGGAAATGTTATAGGCTCCACTGCCAAAAATACACTGAAGACACCCAGCTTGATCATCTCAATAAGACACTCGCCCCATCACAAAAATGTCACAATGTTGACAAGAGATCAGCACCAAGATGAAGAACAGCTGACTCAAACTGAACTGGAGCAAGGTCAAAGTGATGCTGATGGGAAGGGAAAAATGCTTTGAGGAGCCCGTTCAGACTCTGACATCACCATGTGTCAAAGTAAGAAGCCTTGAGGTCCAACACTCATTGCTAAGGATACAATTTGCTCACGCAGGTCATGGATTCTGACTTTAATAGATGTCTGTGACTTCTTCAGCTACAGTGCATGGCAGGGTATGGGCTTTGGCTTCAGCCCCAGGCAATGGGGCTTGGGCTTCAGCACCCTGCAGTGGGGCTCTAACTTCAACCCCGCCACGACCAGACCCTGATTTTATACATTTTTACCATGAGTGTTCTGTGAATTTTGCCTAATTTTACAGGACAAAATCATATCCATACTCATCACTAATCATGAATAGGCTGTGAGTCTGTCACGGAGGTCACAGATTCTGTGACCTCTGTGACTTCTGCAGCGGCTGGTGCTGGCTCAGGGGCTGCCCCGGCCAGGCAGTCCCTGAGCCAACAGCAGCAGTTTGGGTGTGTGGGAGGGGGCTCAGTGCTAGGGGCAGGTTGGGGAGCGCAGGGGGTGGCATAAGAACATAAGAACGGCCGTACCGGGTCAGACCAAACGTCTATCTATCTAGCCCAGTATCCTGTCTACCGACAGCGGCCAATGCCAGGTGCCCCAGAGGGAGTGAACCTAACAGGCAATGATCAAGTGATCTCTCTCCTGCCATTCATCTCCATCCTCTGACAAACAGAGGCTAGGGACACCATTCCTTACCCATCCTGGCTAATAGCCATTAATGGACCTAGCCACCATGAATTTATCCAGTTCTCTTTTAAACGCTGTTATAGTCCTAGCCTTCACAACCTCCTCAGGTAAGGAGGTAAGCACTTACCTCTAGCCTCAGAAATCTTTGTAGTTGTCACCTCAAAACTGGATTACTTGTAATTCAGTGTATCTGAGGCTGAAGTGGAGGCAACATAGAGACCCCAGCATGTGTAGAACACAGCTTCTTAACAGGACAAACCATATGGAACACCTTGCACTGGCTCTCAGGTCATCTTCTGCACCAAATCCACATCTTGGGCTTGATCTGAAAGGCCCTGAACCCGTTAGAAACTATTTACATAAAAGATTACCTGTCTGTGCAATGCAGCTGTATTCCTGCCCTGGACAGATCT